>NW_004524585.1:21254452-21325250 GCF_000260255.1 Octodon degus
AGAGAGAGAGAGAGAGAGAGAGAGAGAGAGAGAGAGAGAGAGAGAGAGAGAGAGAGAAATGCTATTAAACTTTAGAGGAAAAAGGAACTTTTCCCAATTGCAAAACAGGAGTAAACCTGGAGGACATTGTGCTAAGGCAAAGAAGCCACATACAGAAAGACAGAAATCATGTCTTCTCATTTATATGAGAAACAACAAATCAAACTCAGAAACTGAGAACAGAGCAGTGGTTCCCAGGGACTGGAGTGGGTAGGGAAGATGAGAGGTATTGGCCAAATGGTACCAAGTGTCCATCACAATACAACAGGTTCTGGATGATAAAGCGCAAGACAAGTGATGAGAGATGTACTAATTAATTTGATTGTGACAATCATGTAACAGATACTTATATCAAATTATCAATTCTCTATGTTTTAAATATATGTGATAATTGTCAATTAAAATTTTTAAAGTAGGGGCCAGGGAGACGGCTCAGTGGAATAAGCGCTTCCCTGGCAAGTGCAAGGGCCTGAGTTCAATCCCTGGTTCTGCAAAAAAAAAAAAAAAAAAAAAAAATTAAAGTATACCACCCAGCTCAGTGTGGGGCAATTGACACATCATCATGTTTAATACTGACCTATACAAATTTATGCCATAATATTTTAGAAGTATAGGGAATGAAAAAGAACAGCAGGAGTAACATGTAAAATCCTTACTTATCATAGTGAAAAGTAAAATAAATAATTCCTTAAACTAAGGTGTGATATGTAGATGCTCCTTAAAGGTACAGAGATGGACACCAGAGGATTCCACGTAAGCACCATCCAGCTAGACAGCACGAAATGTGGGAGGATGTGAACCAGGGGTGAGTTTTGGTTAGTGGAGAAATTGTAGATAGTGGTCTAAATTTTTACTGTATCTATGACTAGTCAGAAAGGACAAAGAGGAGGAAAAAGGAGACCTTGAAGCCATTTTCTCACAGGGTGTTAGCAAGCCAAATCATGATTTAACTGTGATACTGCAGACAAACTCATCCCCCAATGGGCTCATAAAACTTGTGATTTGAAGCTCATTGCAAATGAAACAGCATTTCTTGTTCAACTTGGCCAAATAAAAGGGTTTTACTTGTTGCTGCTGTTGTTGTTAAACAAAGTGGTAATTGATAGCATTCAATATTTTTGTCATATTTCACAAGACAGGTGTGTTTTTACAAAGGATTAAGCTTCCATTTGTCCCTTAGATACTGAACAGAGAAGCTAGTAGTCAAGAATATCCTATCAGTGGACCAACCTGATAGCTCAGTGGACTAAAACAACTGGTAGGTAGAGCGAAGCAGCCAGGATTCAATGTCCAGCGTGCCTTGTTGACCCACCCCTGGGGCACACTGAGAAGGTGACTGAGACTTTGCATGGTGGCACGTGCCTGTAATCCCAGGTCTTGGGAGGCTGAAAACAGGAGACTCACTACAAGTCTAATCTACGCAGTGAGACCATGTAGACCCTGTAGACCTTGTCCTACATACAGGGAAAGAAAGATCATCCCATAAACATACAATCATACAATGATGCATCAGTCACAATGAGAAATAGTATGACTGCTACACATGTGACACCCACGACAGGCACACTACAGATGTTGGTAATGCGGGTACAGGCCAGTAGTGCTGAAGCTGCTTTTCCTTTTCCTTCAGATTCTGAGTGCTTCATTAACATCCTTACAGTAACATTCTTTCGGTGTTCAACAGATAGATTATTTTTCATATTCCATGAGGTCTGCTCTTCCAGTTTCACCCCTAGCTGTCAGTTCCTACTAAGTCCAACTCTCCACTGCCTCTAACATGTCAACCCCATTTCTAAGCCACAGCCACATCTTTGATGTAACTTTATATTTATAACCAGTTTATATTTATTCCTCTGAAGCCTTTTAGACTTTTTTATTCTTCCAGTTCCCTCTGTAGAAGCTATACCACTTCCTTTGAGCTCTGTAACTGGCTAAAGGTTTATTTAGGGGAGCTTTATGAATGGAAAACTTATGCTCAAAATCTAGGTAAAGACTTTAGGAAATTAGGAGAAAAAAGATAGAAGATAGGCAAAAGAGTAAGAGACCATAGTACCACTGTGATAAGAATGAGGAAGAAAAATGCTAGAATATTTATTAATGTGCACTTTTATATCCAGTGGAAAAATGGATACGTTTCCCTGGCATTTTTTTACTTTTATTAAAAAATCTTAAGTCTATGACCTATATTATTCATTAGCCATCATGTGGTTTCTACTTGCAAGGAAAGTTTTTGACCTTGCAAGAATTAGAATTTAATAATCTGAGTTTATTTTGTCCTCTAGCAGGGAAAAGAACACGTTACCACAACAGACCTCTTGAGTCTCATTTTGAAACCAATGCATTCCAAAATGCATTCAATTTCTAACAAAGACCGAAGGATAAACAATTAAGCATCACATGTAACAGAACTCTTACCCACCTGCCAACAATTAAACCCAGTAATTAAACACTGTAGGAGAATGCACATAAGCATATCCTCTGAAACAGTCATACCACGGTCAAAGAGGGAGAAAAATCTTTTCTAATAAGTTCTTTTCCTATTTCCCAGGTTGTTTTTCTTGACATTAAACAGACACAAGACTCTGTCAACTGTGTTTCACTTTCTTGAAAAAGGAGGAAATCCCACTCGGTATCCCCTGGGAAGACTATTATATACAGATGAATGTATTTTGTTATTTAGTTTAATAAATGTAGTGTTCAGAACAGATGTTAAAGCTTGAAATTGTCCAGAGAAAGGAATAGCTCAGGTGGCAGTAATACAGGCTTCCCGCCTGCTGTGCTTTTTTTTCTTTGTCTTTGGAAGAGCTACTTTTACAGGTGAAAAGGTATTACAGTATTTATAACCACTCAAGTCCTCACCACTGGGCTGAGGCTGACAAACAGGGTGCTAATTAGTACCAGGAGTGGTGGTGGTGATGGTGGTTTTATGACACAGGCATCTGGCCAGTAAATTGGATGAAGAGAACAACACGGTTACAGAAGCACTGAAAATTCAGCGGTGCACCCAGTAAGAGCAAATGTGAGGACTGGTTTACACGATGGATCTCCTCAGACACCATCCTGTCTCACCTTTTAAGGCTATGCTCTTCTGAATATTTCCTAATGCACAAGATACTTACATCATCATCATCATCCAAATAGGGTTTCGTTAAAGTATATCTGTATGCCTCCGACAGAGGCAATATGCTGTTCAGTCAGGGTGAATCTCTCCTCTGAAAATGGTCATTTATAAACCCGCTTTTATGTAAATAGTACATTGTTCTGGAGTTGAGAAGCAGTAAAATAGTACATTTTAAGCACGAGAATTATTTTTCAAGTTTTATGAGGTTCACTACAAATACATCATGGCATACATTTGATATTGTTAGCAAAACCATGGTTTATCAATATCCCTGGGACTTTTACTCTATATTCAGTGATTTTAGGTCTATGAGTACTATGATAAGGAGAAAAGCATGATACATCAAGGAAAATGATTTTGTTATTAGGAAATTAATGTTATTGCATTTGAATCACAGAATCGTGACTAAGTCCAAGGATCTTTAACTTCCATGCACTGGAGGCCCACACGGCTGCTTTTTGTGCCATCTGTTACATGATCTTTGGCACAATCAGGCTTCTGAGCCTCCTTTTGCACGCTCACAATATAGCACCTACTTTCCTGGGTTGTTGTAAAGATAAAATTCGATAATACGCAAGCCAGTCAGTACAGTTTCCAATGTACTACAGATACTTAATAAATGGTCGGTAATATTTCAACTATTAACTATAATTAAAAAAGACATTTCTTTCTCTATTTTTTTAAAATCATTCAAGTGTCAATTTCCAAGTTTATTTCTGAATATTAGAAGATTATATGTGACAATGAAACAGATAAAACATGCAAAAAATCACTTAAAATTATTAAAAACTGTATAACTTCTGTGGCTAGTAAATGTCTGTCTTATTTTGCATTGAAAAACTTATTTTTAAGAGCAAGGCTTCCAAAGCAATTTTAATTTTTATCACTATTCACCTTACATTCATTATATTCTATCACACCACATTTCACACAAGCTGATGTTTTCCCTGAACAATATGTTTTCAATCTACCCTATAAAAAGACAAAGATAAAATGGCCAATTGGATTGTGCAGAGTTGAATAGTGATAGTTTTAAATAATTTGCACATCCCATGGAGATAACTGAACATTTCAAATCCATTGCTTAAAACTACAACAGAGGGCCAGCCAGCCAGACAGCTTAGCGGGCTAAAGCACCTGCTTCAGCAGAGTGCAGCAGCCAGCATTTGATCCACACCAAGCAAGCCCCAGGGGGCACGCTGGGAGGGGATTAAGACTGGGCGTGGTGGCCTGTGTCTGTAATCCCAGCACTTGGGAGGTTGAAAACAGGAGAATCACTACGATTCCGATCTATACATAGTGAAACCCTGTAGACCCTGTAGACCCTGACCTAAATTAAGCAAAAAGCAAAAACAAAAACAAAAACAAACAAACAAAAAAAAACTACAACACAGAGGTGTTATGTGAGGTAGTGAAAGGAACAGAGCAAAGGACTCCATTCTCAGTGTACCCACTTCTGCTTCTTAATTCGCTAAAAAGTACTAGGTAAGTGCAGCAAGAGTATATTTTACAAAGTATCACAAAGCATGTCACACATTACCATCAGTTCAAAGGCAGTAGAGTCACAGATGAAAGGAAAAACAGCCACTACTAAGGAATTTAAATAAATGAGCACCAATTATGGAACAGACACTGGACACAGACACAAAATTGTAAGTAAAATAAACCTGATAACTAGGTGTAGAGAAGTAGACCAAACTTGGTAACTCTCCCAAGAAATTTTCAGTATGGGATAATGTTGCAAGATCATTTTATTATGCACATGAGAGTCTCAGCTTCACAATTATCAAATGACCCATGCAAGATTGCTTAACTTGGAGAATAGACTCTCAACACAATTGAGAACTTATGCCACATGTGTAATCTTATGCAGTTTTATTTCTGATTCATGTGTGATCAAGACTATGAAATGGTTCACAAGGGAAAGACCCACAAATATGCATCAGTGTGGCAAAACAGAGTTGAAATTAGGCTCAGATTGGATTTACTAGATTTTTTCTAAGTGCAGAACTTTTTCCAGAAATTTCTCCCTCAAACTACAATAACATGGAAGTCCCCTGTTATAGTTCCTTATAACTGTTATTTATAGTTACGGTTTTTTAAAATTTCCTTTAACATAAAAATAAAATTTCCTTTAAAGTTTTTTTTTTCCTCCGAACGCCTTCAGGGCAGGTTGGGCTGGCTTGAGTTGTTGAACCACAGCAACCTGAGCCTGACTGCTTTGTTGTTTTTCCATAAATTTATTGAGAAACAAATAGAAACGAGACAGTTTCAAACCAAACTAGCAGGACAGTTTCAATAATTAACACATTGTATACATTCTTCCTAGTGGTTAATTGCTGTACAAGATGCAGACATGATATCCTACTTACAAACACCATTAGAACAAACCCCACTATTCATTAAGAGAATGTAACTGTATATCGATTCTAGCCATTTGAATACACAGATACAAAATGGACATTCATCCGCATCCCCTTTTTGTTGTTAAACTCCGTTATTTGAATATTATAGGTGTGTAAACTCAGCAAAATGTTCTAAAAGAGTCCAGTAGCCCATAATAGTATTGGGTCTTCTGCTTGACTGGCAATGTCAGAAATTGTTGACCTGAGTCCCCTACAGCTCAACATAACAGCATGGCTTTACTTCTTATACTTCGTTTTATACTTTCCTTCTGGATGTTTAAGACCAATGTAAAGCAGGACCTATGCAACAAGAATTGTAGCTTTTGGGTCTGATAAGGTCAGTGAAATCCCCTCAGGATTTATCCTGAGATCCTGTACCTCAGATTGTAGAAACTTTGTCAGTGTCAGCCATGTGGATATTGAAGCAGCCACTTAAAGAACTGAGCTAAGGGGCAGGCCCCCTCCTTTAAAGTTTTGTCCAAAATTTCGGCCATGGCAATGCTTGTTTATTCTTCATTAGATATTATATCAATTTCCAGTGTAAGTTTTATACAAAGAAAGAAAATTACAAAGTGACTTCTGGTTTTGTCTTTAACCAGAGCTTCAGCTAGGGGAACATTCTCAGACCCAACAGTGCATTAGAATACAGAGATTTTGGAGCATTTGCATTTGTTTCCCACCTTTAGATTTTCCAACTTGTTCAATCTGGCATGAGACGATGGCATCTGAATATTTTAAACCCCTATAGATGATTCTGACGTATATCTGGGATTAAGAATCTCTACAAAACAAGCCAATAGAAATTGTTTATAAAAACTCTTTTTCTTTCTCACTGAAAGCTCCCTGAAAAAAAAAAAAAAACACAGCTTGCACTGAAAATATATATATAGCTATTTTTGAACAATAATACTCATTTGTATGCTGAAGAGATAGTAGTTTTAAGCACTGGACTGGCCTGGTCTATGTAAATTGAAGCCAAATTACCTGACAGAATCATCTGTGAACTGTCGCATCCATCATACCCTGCCTTCCTAGATAGCCAGATGATTCATTACTTTCCATAAAACAGAATATTCCAGTGTTATCATTAAACAGTGACAATGTTCATAATAAGGGGAGATAGAATGCAAATTATTTGAATTCAAATAATTAAATTATTCAAATTATTTAATTTTACCAGAGACTCATAGTCTTGAAAAATACAAGAAAGAGAGCCCAGACAAGTTTCTAAATTTACTAAAATATTCTAGTATGTTCCATTCTCACCCTCGAACTGGCATATTGCTTTGCTTATCTTGTACAATGAACACAGCTACAGATGTGAATTATGAAAGAGTGTACATAATTTTTGGAACGTATCACTGGGCATATACAATAAGTGTTGCCACAGTGATTGATAACACAAGCATCTGAAATCTGACTTAATGGAGAACAAGACTGAACTGAGGAAACTAAAAGCAAATTCTCACGAAAACCGGAGTGAGCAGGGAAACTTGACCTATGACTCTACTTCAATTAAGTGTTTTACTGTCATTAACCAACTGACCTTAGGAGAAAATAGTGAAATCAATTAAACCATTTGGTCTGATCCTAAGGGAATACAGATAAATTGTTTGAAAACCAAGTGCTTGAAAATTAGATGGTTTGTAGCTGATTGGTTTGAAGTTTTATGTACAAAGAGGGGTCTGAATGCCTATAAAAAGAGGTTGATGATCTTGTGTCATTGTCATCTATTGAAAAGAAAGTAATATATCTTTTATGGCAAGTACTACTTCTGTCTTTTCTGAGATAATTAACAACAACAACATTACAAACAAACTATATGGAGTGTTTATGTATGACTCACTATACTAAATAATTTATAAGCAATTCCTTATTTAATCATCATAATCACGTAGCATATGCATTATATTAACCTCATTTTAGGGGTCAGAAAATTGAAATGTAGTCTATTATTACATCCAAGATCTCAAAAGTCTTTAGTGGTCTAACCCTGGAATTTAAATACATTTATGCAAAGAAGGCATCTATGGCTATAACTCAGGATGAATTACCTACAGAGATGGACCTTAGTATCTGAAGGAGGAAAGTGAAAACACATTAAAGACAGGCACAAACATTAGAACAGAAAATTGTTATCTTTATAAATTGAAAATGTTATTTCCGAGTGACATAAAGTGAACAAGGAAGCTCTTATCAAGATAGGTATGGTGACTCATGCTTGTAATCATAGTGTTTGGGAGGATGAGGCAGGAGGATAGCAAGTTCATGTCTAGCCTGGACAATTTAAGAAGATCTTATCTTAAGGTGAATCAATCCATCAATTAATAGCTTTTATTGTTTCATAGAGTAAGAGCACAAAATACAAGCAGGACAGAATTAATTTCAGACATCATAATCTTCATAACAAAGCCTTTTTATTTGTGTATTTGGTACAGGGTCTTACTATGCAGACCTCGTGTTGATCCTCCTGTTTTCAGCCTCTCCGGTGCTGGGGTCACAGGCGTGCGCCACAACACTGGAACTTGGTCCACAGTTCAGTGCACCCTGGGAGTGGAATCTACACAGCGTGTGGTGCCAGGGATCAAACCCTAGCCCCTGTGCTCACCAGAGCAGGTGCTTTGTCCACTGAGCTATCTCACTGGCCCTTTACAAAGCCATTTTAGGTATGTGTATGGTGACAATATTTTTTCCATGCATATGTATATGGAGCAAGTTAGAAATCAGATAGGATTAAATTATACCATTCGTGATAAACATACAATGCACATTCTGAAGGTTTTTCAATATATTCACATATTCTTTTACATTCCTTTCAAAAATGGAGACTAATTCTTCTATTCTTGAAGACAAGATGTACTTAACAATTGAGTTGTAACAAATTATATGAAATTGACCAATTAACCAAGATGCAGATATAGTGTCATATACAGTAATGTGCCAGCCTGCTTAGTCTAGGGCATTGTCTTATTCAGTTCAAGCTGTGATAACAAAGCACCACAGCCTGGAAGGCTTAATGTTTATCTCTCCTCTTTCTGGAGTCCAGAGTTTTGAGATCAGGGAAACGACTTGGTCAAGTTCTCTAAGGCTCCTGATCCAGGCTGCGGAGAGCTGACCTCTCTGCATGACATAAGGCACTAGCTAGTCACTCTCTCCATTTTCTACTAGGACACCAAGCCCCTGTGAAAGCTGCATTCTCACGACCCAATCACCTCCTAATACAAGGTACCGTACTTGCTGTCTGCCTTTCTACCCTGATCCCTACTCTGTTTGGAAGCTCTCCTCTTGCCATGAGGAAGCACAGGCAACTGTGTGGAGAAGCCCACGTGGCCAAGAAGCGAAGCTTCTGCCAGCAGCCAGCACAAGTGAACCACAGATGTGAGCATCCATGAAGTATATTCAGCAGGGGAATGAAGCCCTCAGGGAGCTGCAGACCCGGCCTACAACATAATTGCAATTTGATGAGGAAACCCCTTGGCCATTACTATCTAGATAAAATGCCTCTGAATCCATGATCAACAGAAACTATGCTTGACAGTTGCTGGCTTTGGCTGCTAATCTTTTTGTAATTTCTATGAAATAATGTATTACATATATAACCATCTTTCCAGCGTAATTAGAGTAGCATAATATTAAAGCAAAGGACAATACTTACTAATCTTGGTATATTGGACTATTCCTGCCTCTAACCCAGTTTCCTCATCTGTAGAATGAAGAAAACTTATATATTCCTGGAGTCATTGTGAGAATTTAATGGGACAATTTGTAAAGCTTATTAAGGGTTCCAGGCAAAGTAAGAAAGCCATTATTACTAGTGATACTACAATGTTTATCTCTTGTCCCTGGGATTTGAGTGGGACTATGACATCACAGAAGAGGGGAGGAGAACGTCTTACCTGCTAGTCTCAGCTATACTCCTTGATTGCTTGCCCATCTGATATCTCCACAACTTTTATTGCTTTCATTAGTACATGAGAGATGGTAAGAAGACATTAAATGACTCCTCAATGTGTTCTGTTGTTATTCATTAAAACATCTCCATTTCAGTAACTAAACCCTTGACATCCAAGAAAGGTTTGAGACTGAAGAGAAGTCTCAAATGTTGAAACCTAAGATCAAAAACCTAAGACCTATAGAGCTTGAAGGATAAAAAGAACACATAAAGTTGAGGTAAACCTTTAAAATTCCATTAAAAGAAGCAACAAGAGCTTAGACACTGGAGTGTTCCTAAGGTGTGTATCTTGGATCAAGACCTCACTATGGGACAGGAAATTCAATTACAAATAGTTGTGGGGAAGTCCACATTTCAAGGAAACTATGTTAATTTCCACAGATCCCAGAGTGGTGGGAAGACCACAAATAACACTGTATGCCAGGCGTAACTCAGGAACCATGACTACATTAGGGATACAGATCCAAGGGCCTGAGGCAACTTTGCATGTTCTGTTTTTCATCAGAAAAATGCAGGAAGGGGCCAGGAGATAGCTTAGTAGAATAAGTGCTTGCCTGGCAAGTGCAAGGGCTTGAGTTCAATCCCCAGTTCCACAAAAAAGAAAGAAAAAAAGAAGAAAGAAAGAAAGAAAGAAAGAAGAAAGAAAGAAAGAAAGAAAGAAAGAAAGAAAGAAAGAAAGAAAGAAAGAAAGAAAAGAAAGAAAGAAAGAAAAATCCAGGAAGACCCTTGAAATTATAATCAATTTTAGAGAAAATGTGACAATTACACATGGACTTAGATTAAGTTTCTGCTATGTAGTAAAAATAAGGCTTACAATAGGTTAAAATAAGGTTTTATTACCAGCAGAAATGAGTTTTTAGAGTTAGCTTTATGGTATAGAGTAAATTTAATTCAAAACCTATGTCTTTCATGTATCTCAGAACATAAGTCAGGTTGCCCTCTTTTGTTAGTCTTTATCCTATCCAACTTTCAGACATGCCCTGAAATTACAAAATCTCATCCTTTTCTCCAGTTAAATCAGTTGAATTCCTCCCTCAATAAAATTGTCCTTCAAAAAAACCTATTATTTGCCGAGCACTATTAGGTTTACAGTACAGTTGAATCCCAAAATACAGTTACTTCACATACAGCCTGGTCCCCACACGTGCACAACTTCTGCAACCATCATTGTTCCACCCAATAGGACTATATTTGTTATAATTGATAAATACACTCTGACACATCATCATTACCAAAGCCCACACTTTACATTAGGACTCATCTTGATATTTTCTATTCCAGGGTCTTCCAAGTATATAATGATGTATGTCTACTGTTGTACTATCTCAGAGAGTAGCTTCACTGCCCTAACAATTCACTGTGCACTACCTCTTCATCACTCCATCTCTTAGCCTCTGCCAGCCTCTGAGCCATTGCCATTTGGCCTTTTCCAAAACAGTGGATGATTGGATTCACATGGTATGAGCCTTTTCAGTATGACTTTATTCACTTAATAACACATTATTAGGTTTCTTCAATGTCTTTTCATAGCTTGATAATTCATTTCCTTTTTTTTAATTTACTTAGTACAGGATCTGCAGCATCTCACTACACAGATCAGACTCACAGTGATTCTCCTGTTCTCAGCCTCCCTAGTGCTGAGGTTACAAGCTCACGTCACCACACCCAGTCTCAGTTGCCATCTTGGTGCACCCCAGGGGTGGAACCAGCATGGCATGCTGGGGATTGAACCCCAGCTGTTGCGCTTTGCTTAAGCAGGCACTTTAGTCCACTGAGTTATATGGCCGGCCCTGATAATTCATTTATTTTATGCACTGAATAATACTTCTTTGATTAGAAGTGTCATAGTTCATTTATTCTTCTCCTACTAAAGGACATCTTTCTTGCTTTCAATTTGGGGCAATTATAAACACAACTGCTATAAAAATCTGTGGGCAGGTTTGGGTGTGCACATAAATTTCCAATTTACTGGGTAAATGCCAAAGTTTGAGTTTGCTGGATCCTCTAAGAAAATTGTATTAAGTTTTTTAAGAAATTACCAAACATCCTCTAGATAAGTTATGAATGAGAGCTCCTGTTGCTCTCCATCCTGACCAGCATTTGGTGCAATCAGTATGCCCTGGGATCATTCCACTGGGTGGGTATCAGTTAGCATCTTCTCAATACACCATTCCCTGATGGCATATGGCATGAAGCATCTTTCCATAAATAACCCTCAGATAGCCTATGATGAATATTTGGTAGATAAGGGTTTTCCTGAGAGCAGAAAAGTTATCAGCACTTTTCCAATGATGATAAATTACACATTTGCAGTGATGATCAAATAGGTTACCCATTCTCTTTTATTGGAAGAGAATAAATTATTTTTATATTTTGTAATCAATTATTGAGAGAAAGAGACAGAGACAGAGATAGAAAGAAAGACAGAGACAGAAAGACAGAGACAGAGACAGAAAGAAAGACAGAGACACAGAGAGACAGGAACAGAAAGACAGAGAGAGACAGAGACAGGAAGACAGACCGAGAGAGAGAGAGAGAGAGAGAGAGAGAGAGAGAGAGAGAGAGAGAGAGGATTTGGGCTACTTGTTTTAACCCTTCTTACTGAACTACTGAACTTCAGGGTTTAGTCATTACTCAACTCTAACTCAAAACTATTGACTCCAAATGAATCCTTTCTACAAGTCCTTAGATTTTTCCTTCTTAAGATATACTTATAAAAATAGCTATAGTGGCCCACAGAACGCTGCTTTCCTTCTGAGCTGCTAATGACATGGGATGAAGGATTCAAATGTATTTGTGTGTGTGTGTGTGAGAGAGAGAGAGAGAGAGAGAGAGAGAGAGAGAGAGAGAGAGAGGATGTTCTGTGTAAATGGTTCTTGCTGCATCACTGTGAAAAACTAGTGAATTGTAAAAATGTGAATAGGCAGGTGTCACTTAATGACAGAGAAGTGTTGGTGGCCAATTTTGTCATCTTGTGAACATCATAGACTGTGCTTCCACAAACTGAGGAGGATAGACCTGCACTGGGAGATACAACTGCACGGGGCACTGCAGTAAGCACCGCCCATCACTGAGCCAAATGTCATGCCGCAGATCACTGCTGTCATTACTAGGCACTCAGGTGAAAGAATGGAAAGAGGATGAGCCCTGGAAGAAAGCCAAGAGAGAAACAAACCTTGAAACTCTTGTTCTCCAACCTCAAAACATAGGAGAGGTCTGATTACAAGACAACTTCTGCTAGAGTGGAGCCGCGCTCACTCTGCCCCCTACAAGTCTTCCCCTCGTTGAGGGTTGAGTGGCACTGATGGTGCTTTAGTCTCGGTGTAATGACACCAGAGAGGTGTTTGTTTCTGGAAATACACACATTTCCATGCGAGGACTTTTTAAGTACCTTCTTCTTTTAACAAAAACTTCTTAAAGTACTTTAAAATATTTTAATGAATGTTCATTAAATATTTTTGCCCTTGAAATATTTTTTTCATAAAGTGTGCTCATTTCTCCTCCATAAATTAAAGCACCCAATTATGCAGTTGAATTTTTTTTAAATTTCTGACTACCTAACATTATTATAAATTATATTTGATTCTTTTCTGTCTTCAGACAACAAAAATGAAAATGGCATCATTCTAACTGGTTCAAAGCAATCTTCAGCAATATATTGTCAAATATTTTGACAATTGCAAGGTTATCTATAGATAGTCAGGTATTCCCAATCCTATTCTAACACAAAAATATAAGTGCCAAAAGTTCTGTTTCACATTTGGAATAATAGAGGCCAGGGATATAGCTCAGTGGCATAAGTGTCTGCCTGGCAAGTGCAACATGCCAAGTTTAATCCCTGGTACAAAAAAAAATACTAATTTTAAAAATGGCATTGTTTACAGTTATAGTTGTGGCTTTCACACAGGATAGAAATAAGAACAGATCAATTTGATTATCTATATGAAAAAGAGAAAAATGGCCTGACAAAAGTACAAACTAATGTAAAAAATTATCCTTGTGATTATGTATTTATTATTATTAATTTTTAAAAAACATTTAGAACTGGGTCTATAGTGTCTCACTACACAGATTGGACTCATAGTGATTCTGCTGTTTTCAGCCTCCCAAGAGCCGAGGAGATGGCTCAGTAGAATAAGTGCTTCCCAGGCAAGCACAAAGGCTGAGTTTAATCCCTGGTTCCGGGGGGGGGGGGGGAACTGGGATTATAGGTTCATACCACTATACCCAGTCTCAATCATCTTTTCAGGGTGCCCCTGGTGACAGGGCCAGTGCTGCATGCCAGGGATTGAACCCCAGTCCCTGCATCTGCCTAAGCAAGCTCTTTAATGCACTGAGCTATCTGACCAACACTGATTATGTAATTATTTTGATGCCTCCAAATTAGGCACATATTTTCAACATCTGTTCCTTCCATTTCACTTTGTCTCTCCTCTGCTTTCAATTATTTACTTCCAAGAATATAATGGTGCAATTTTCCCTTTTTTTCATAAGAACATATTATTCAACATAAGAGCCAGGGAAGGATCTCCACAAACTACTGTCTCAGTAAAGTGTAGATGTTTTTTTCTTTCTAGGCTCCACACCTAGACAGACAGAAAGTCAGGATATCTAAGGGTTCAATCCCAAGGCTCTCCATATGTCGTACAATAAATGAATGAAAACATTGCATAATAAATTGTTGTTACTTATCCAGATTATATTTAACTAAAAGAACTGGAATTACCATTTTTTAAAACTTTTGTTTAAAACTCTGGGGTTGTATAATTTCATCGAAAATACAAGAAGCATAGGAAATGGAAGTTAATAATTCTATCAAGACAACTAAAGAGAAAACAAGAACCTTTATTTAAAAAGCAGAACACAGAGTAAATTACATACAAAGAAAAATAATTTACAAGGAGATAACATAGCAACTTTGAGCTATTGCATATGCTCTCTTGCATGAAATTTTTAAAAACCTCCCTGCGACAAGATATATTGTCCAATCTGACAGTTTTTATTAGAATTTTATATTATTTTAGTACAGTACCTATCAATCTCATATTAACAAAAAAGTATAACATGATTACTAATGAATTAACTCTTGATTTTTAGTGATGTATTGTTTAATAGACTATCAGATGAACTCTTTAATCTAGACCCATGGGCCCTTTTAGTCAGTAACTATTAAATAAATTAATGTATTCAGTGTGTACACAGTTAACCCAGACAGGGTCCCTGTTTCAGTCATACATCTGTGTGAAGGTGTTTACTTTCTTCTTCTGCTTAACCAAATGTAATCTAGAAATGCACTGAGTGCGGCAGCTCACTGAATGTATTTCCAAAAGGTGAGTTTGGGCAAGAAATCTGGCAAAGAACAGGTGGCCTTCTTGTCAGATTGCAGGTGCAAGGAAGAGAGGACAAAATTAGGTTAGAGTCAAGGGGCCAAGAAGCAGGTGTAGCAGAGTAAGCAGCAGCAGAATGCGCAACATGAGGAACTGGCTATGTACATAGGATAGCTGAGAAAGAAAGCAGGAGCCTACACAAAATAGACAGTAAGAGGGAGGCCCTGCCGGGCGACAGCTGCAAAAAACATCTGTAGACACTTCTCCATCACCCCCAGCAAGGAGGAGCTCTGCCATGCAAACAGGCTTAACTACCTGTGATGTTTGCTTTAAGGGCATAGACAGTTTTCCGCTCAGCACACAGCCTCTAATTACTCTATGACAATGCCAGCTCCGCTCTCCCAGTGGAAAACATATGTCAAAGCAGCACTTAGTATTGATTGAAACAGAAGGAAATTCTGTGATTCATCTCTTTCCCTATGACATGCCTGCCTTACTTCACCTCATTTGTCTCAAGAAAAGGAAAAAGCATTTCTTCCACAGAGATAAGAAATGATTCTGACTCATTCATCAGTTTTGCTTTGCTTTGTAACAGTTTTGCTTTACTTTTATACCTGAGGTTAGAAAAATTCTGCCAAAGTGTCCGTGTCAGAGTGGCATTAAACGCGAGAGCATGGAAGGCAGAGGTGCTACCAGCTGGAACAGTACACTGTCTACAGTGTTAACACTGATGACTGGGCCAGACACCTGCAAGCCTGCGTAAGTCATTAGAAGATCAACGTGAGAATGACCAGCCTCCCGCTCTGCCGCTGAACATCACGTCCATCCTATCTCCACATTATCCCATTTACAGTTCATGTGGGGCTAATGTAGCACAGACAAAACACGGAGAAGTCAGAGGAAGAAATCTTACAATTGGAGAGAAAAATCCTTCATTCTGACAAGTGAAGTTCCTGGTTCTTAAAAAGAAAAAAAATACTGTGTAGATTTGTGGACACACATCGCTACCCTTGGCCCATTTAACTCATTCAATGGGATGAATATTGGCCCTCGTGGAGTGAGCCCATTTTGTGAGTCAATCACCGGCACATTTGTGGAGAGAGGGTGTTGGACGGAGTAGGGTCTCCAGGTCAACGATGGGCACCAAAAGCTGTTTATGGCGCCACTCCTGGCCTTGCTGCTTCTAAGAGCTGGTGCTTTTGAAGTGCAGCCAGCTGAAAGAAACAAGCGACCACAGAAGACACAATGGGGCCTATCAGAGGCCTGGGCACAAAGCACTGACACAATTACCTGATTGTTAGGCTTCCCATTTGATTGCAGAAGGCTACCTCGCCATGACAATGACTTGCTGAGCAGCCTGCAACGTCATTAAACTTTCTATGCTACTCAGTCTTTCAATTTAAATTGAAATAAGTTAATAAAAGCAATTTGATATAGTGTGCCATCCTAGCAGGTGTCCTTGAAACCACTCACTTTATTGAAGAGATCAAATAGATTAGCTTCCTACTGACAGGTTCACATGCTTGCACAGAAAGTGCCTCTGAAGGATGACAGGCCAATACCTAGGACACTCACGAAGCCAAAGTTGAGAGTCGCGTTCCAAGACATCCACTTTCTACCCCAGAACAGGCCTTCAGATTAGGGAGGATGAAAGACCCAACCCTTCAGGCAAACAAAATAACCAAATTCTTATTTTAGTCTATTTCTTAGTCAAAAACAATTACAGAGGTGAATCCATTGTGATGGAGAACCACATTAAGAATCGAGGTCAATAGAGAAGAGAAGCTAAAATTCTGTCCCATGAGCAGTTCAACCATTGTCTCCCTCCACTCCAACCACTTTGGACTCAACACTTTAGTATCTGCGAAATATAAGAAGAGAAGGATGTACATGCTATGAGCTTCACCCCATCCAAAGAAGAGGGAAAGAGAATGGGGAAGGGGGACACAAAAATTAAGATTTGTCATAGGCGTGTACCAATCTGCCCATGAATATATTCATTATGTACTGTGAACATCAACTAATGAAAAGAAAGAGAAGCTAATTTCAAAATAAAAATATAGAATTACATAAAAACTCCACCAACTTCTTACCTCCTGTCTTGGTTACTTTTTACCCTTTTCTGGGACAAATACCTGACACTCACAATGAAGGAAAGAAAGGTTTATTTAGTCCACAGTTTGTGGAGGTGTCAATTCATACTACGCTGGCTCCAAGGCAAACAATAGCAGTTCATGGCAGCAGAAAACAATGAAGAACAGAGGAGGAGCAGCAGCTGCAGCATCCATCAAGCCTCTCTCTTCCTTCTATGCTGACTGCGAAGACTGGCGCTGGCACTCCACTGAGAAGATCAGAGCTCCTTCAAAGTAACCTGGCTGTGAAGATCAAGCTCCTCTGAAGACTGGGACTTCTCCAAGGAAGTGGGGCAGGGCAGCCAGGAAGCCTTCCTCAACTCCCTTATATACACTTCTTGTGCTGAGTCACTCTGGGGCAGCGCATGGCCCTAGGGTGGAACGAATCACACCCTAGTGTGGGTCCAATAGCACCCTAGGGTGGAACCAGTTGTGCCCCAGGTTGGGCCCTACTTGCCTGCAGTTCACAGCCCCCACTCCCAGAACTGCAAGAGCCTATTCAGCCAAGTTGACACAAGGTATCAACTACCACACCCCCTCACAACTTTTAAAGAAATATGGAGCAGACATAGTAGATTCTTGTGAAAAATCATATCTCACTGAAAGCCTGTATGGTTTGTGTCTAGTTGTCCCCCAAAAGCTTCATGCAGTCATAGGGCAGACTTCTAGACTTTGTGATTAATTCATGATGTAGTTCTGGGATTACAAGTATAAGTACTGCTGGGATTATGGGTTTAAATACTGCTAGGATTATGGGTGTGAGTGCTATACCTAGCCTGTGGTAGATATCTTCAATGCAACATAAAGGAGATGGACTTGCTCTCCGTTGCCTTTGCTGCCACTACTCCTCCCAATTGCTCTTGTTGTTTTGCTGTATTCCACCACCATGAACAGCTGCCCTCTGCCATGTGCCACTCAGCCTTGGAGCCAGCTTTGTATAGACTGAAACCTCCACAAACTGTGAGCTAAGTAAATTTTTCCTTCCTTCATTTGGAGTGTTGGGTATTTGTCCCAACAATGAGACAAGAGTAACTGAGACAAAGCCAAAGAGATGAATGTAGTGATTATTCTTGGAAACAAATATTACTTTACCATACTCTAGTTTTTTGTTTTTTTGTTTTGTTTTTTTTTTTTCCGTACTCTAGTTTTTATTCATTTGACAAAATGATAGAGGGAGAGAATATAGGGAGAACACAGGAATAAACTTGGAAAATAGAAACACAACTCACATTTGTATTTGCATCTACTTATGCATCAGATATCTTTGCTTAAAATTGTCTTTTTTTTTTTTTTTTTTTTTTTTTCAGGTACTGAGGATTGAACTCAGGACCTTGCGCTTGCTCAGGCAAGCTCTTACTCTACTCAGCTATCTCCCCAACCCCTACTTGTCTTAAATTAAAAAAAAAAGTTAAAGAGCTCAGGGACACCCTTTAAAGACCCTGAGTTCAATGTCCCAGTACTGCAAAAAATTATTTTATATTCCTTTATGAATTATAGAATTTATAGAATAAAATTTTTGTGTATAGATTTATGTAAGATTTATTATCTTACAAGTTGTTATTTATTATATGTATTAGATGATATGTTTCTTTAAATGAAAGAATATCATCTTTTACCTTCTATTCTCCATAAATGCTGATTGGCCAAGAGACACTTTTTAGGACCAGCCATAAAAGTTCTTCCTCTCTTGCCATTGCTAGCATTATATTCCTTGTTTTAGTCTTTTGTTTATTTGTTTTCTAAAGTATGGGCCATCTGTGCCATTCATCTTGTATTTTTAAATATGCTACCTAATTATAGGGTTTTAAACTTTTATATTTGAAACTCAAGCCTGCTGGTGATCATTTTTGTCAAAATTGAATGCCTGCCCTTTAAAAGGTCATTTCTAAGGTTGAAACCTGTTGGTTTGTGCTTTTACAGCAAATCTCACCACAGAATGTTTGCTGCTGTACAATAACCACCTCATTCACTGCTGTGTGTAATGAATAATGAAGTCAAAAGCCACTATTTCCTCTTCGTTGTTAAAAATCAGCCTTTGAACACATTTAAATTTTATGGTTCAGCTTTTCACATTTTCAGCTTCTGGTAAGAGAAAACTCAAAAAATGTACAAAGGCAACTTTGTATGCAACTCTTTGAAATGTATAGTTATCTGAATTATGGTGAGACAATGGTGAATTTCACTAATAACTTAATAAATTATTTCTCTAATCATAATAATGCTTGGCTTCATAGGTTCAACACCTAAATATCCTTTATTTTTATTTGACACAAGATCGCGATATATTATTCCATGTAAAGAGAATATATGATCTTTTAAAAAAGAATTGGAGGGCTGGCCAAATAGCTCAGCAGATTAAAGTGCCTGCAAGCAGGCTCAGGGGCTAGGTTCAATCCCAGGGCCTGCTGTGCCGGTCCCACTCCCAGGGCGCAGTGAGATGGCAACTGAGAGTAGGTGTGGTGGCATGTGCCTATAATCCTACCTCTTGGGAGGCTGTAAACAGGTGGATCACTATGAGTCCAATCTAGTAGTGGGACCCTGAACACCCTGTAGACCCTTCCCTAAAATACAAAAAAAAAAAAAAATTGGAGACAGTCTAAATTAAAAGCATATTATCAAAAAATGAACACATGTGTACACAACAATAAAGATAAATTTCAAAAAAGCAATATAAATCCAATAGATGAAAAAGTATTTTTAAAGCCAGGAGCACAGATTATTTACAACAAATGTGTATTGGATTTGACCCTAGGAAGCCACTTCTGCAAGAGGTTGACATTAAGCAAACGGTTATGTCTGGCAATTACCATTTATTTACTTCGTCCTTTTTTTGATAACAGCAGAGCTCAGAGAGAAGCTCAAATATGAATAGAGGAATAGTTTTTCAGCACTGATATCCTGACTTAATGGAATCAGATGGTCTTTTTTGAAGAAATACAGCAGGCATCAAATAAATTTACAGTTTCAACGCTAACTTTGGGAACTTGTTATAAGTTTATTAATAACATTGAAGATCAAAATCAGTGAATATGGTAATCTATATAATGTGTGAATATTAAAGGTATTCTAGATACTGAAGGACTCCTGACTTCGGATAAAGGGCAAGTACTCAATTTACTCTTGTTTTTAGTTTATACTGTACTCTCAAATGTGCAACCAAAATAATTTCCATTTTTAAAGCTTTTCATGCCCTAGAATTACAAAATAAGACTGCTTGTCTCTCTTTAAATTAGTTATCTTGGATGGTTCCCATGTAGGCAACTGTCCAAGTATTACAGAGCGCAAACAGGAATTGGCATTAGAGTTAGTTGACAAGAAGATAGATCTGAAGGTTCAGTAAATATATGTTGTTCTATGCTCATCTTTCTCATTTTTATTAAAGGAATATAATGTTGACAATGTGAATTTGGAAAGCAGATAAACCTGGCTTTGAAACCAAAGCTACCTGATACCTATTTCATAGACTGCAAAATAACAATCACACAGACACTAAAGAATTTTATGAGGAAATGATATCTGTGAAGCACCACACACAGGCTCTCACACACTGTTGTTGTATTAAAGTCTCATTTGTCTGTAATCTGTCTTTCTACAGTTGCACAAAATGTCACAGCAGAAAATTTCTGAGTTCAATTCTGGAGATTATATTGTTTCTATTTCTGGAGATTATATTACTAAGATTGCTAGCATTATCAGTGTTATTATTTGCTAGAAGGCAATACCAACAGAAAGCAAAGGCTTTGTGTTTATTGCCCTATTGGTTGAATTAGGCATCATCTTGAAGTTTCTTTTTTTGCTTTTTATCTCACTTTTAACGTTATCCAATTACCATGATTGTCCACCACTTTACCTACAGTAATACAATAATTAAAGAGGAGGAAATGAAAAGAAAGACAACACATATTTTGGTCTATATGATTTTTTTTAAAAATCCAACTACCAGTAGGACAAAGATTTTCAGCAAATCAACGTATTTTGAAACTGACTTTTTTTATTATCTCAGAAATTAACCTTTTAACTTTTTCTTCCTATTGCCCCCCAAAAGCATGATATTCATAACTTTTGTCTTTAAGGAAAAGGTAAGCCTGAAAAACAACACACTGAAAGGAATACATTTGGTACAAATAGTTTAATTTTAAAAGTGTTTTCTTACTTTGACACAACAAAAATAGCTTCCTTTTTTCATCAAGAAAATATAGATCCCATTCTAAAAGGGTATAATTAAAACTTGTCTTGCTATTAAAATGCTCACATGTAAAAGAATACTTTGTGAATAACATTTATATGGTGTTAATAATATATAATAATAATAATATCTGTCAGTGGTTCTCAGGAACATCTCTATGAAAAAAGAAATGATTATGTATATCCAGTAATTTCAACTATGTTTATGGCAATTTAAGTATCTAAATAAATCCAGATATAAACCACTAGTATAAAATGAAAAGCATGAATTAAACATGATAAAAGCTATAATAGCAATAAATTTAAATTAAATTTAATTCAATGTAGTGTTTGAAGATGCTTTGCTGTAGCCAAATTTCAGACCTAACGTATGCATGTTTGGCTGCTGTAGCCCCAAATCTCTTTAGCTCACCGTAACTACACAACTGCTTAGTAGGGGCTGTTAGCTTTCCAAAGATATGGCTGGTAGGCGGGGGAAAACAGGAGGCTAGAGTTCAGTGAGGTGGTGTAGGCTGGGGTCAGCTATGTTAATGGCAATTTAAGTAGCTAAATAAATCCAGATGTAAACCACTAGTATAAAATGGAAAGCATGAATTAAAGCTCATAGCTGACATAGCTGTAGAATATTGTGTGAGCTCATAGGAGACGTGTGAGTAGCTGGGACAGAATGAAGTCCCATAGCCAAAGAACCATGGCAGGAATCATGACAGCATAATAATCTACACCTACCAAAAGAAAATAAAAGCACACATGCCCTTTTACTTTATCACTTGTCTGTGGCTTTATGCATTAATTTCATTGAGATTGATGGGTGTTAGAACTTGCACTGAAGGGCTGGCCAAATAGCTCAGTGGATTAAAATGCCTGCAAGCAGGCACAGGCTCCACGCCCAGGGCACTCTGAGATTGCAGCTGAGACTGGGCTTGGTGGTGCTCACCAGTAATCCCAGCACTTGGGAGACTGTAAACAGGAGAATCACTATGAGTCCGACCTAGTAGTGAGACCCTGAACACCCTGTGGACCCTTCTCTAAAATACAGAAAAGAAAGAAACAAAGAAAGAACTTTCACTGAGGGAACTGGAATCCACTCCATTCCCTTCAGTGGGTGATGAAGAGGGGCTGGCCTATGAGAGGCTCTTAGCGCCCATGATTGTGTCCAGATGCAGGATTCCATTGGCTTTAAAGTACTAACGAGCTAAACAAGTTTCCCCTAAAGAATCCATTTTGTTACTAGGGGGAAAAAAAGAGATAATTCCTTCTTTATATTGAGAAATACAAATAAGCTTGTTTCATATAACAAGAAAGATACACGGCCACAGCAACCCAGCATATTCTGATATCTAGAATATGGAAAAATCCTTAAACCAGCACTCTGGCACTATGCTAATTTTGTTACTGTCAATCACGTGTTTAACTATGGCTATTCATTTATCCAGCTGTTTGTGACTTCTTTTTACTCAGACTCTGCCTCCTCAAAACTTTGGCTTACAATCACCGTACAGGGTTCTCCCTTCAGATCATGATGCCCTTCGGTTTCAGCAGCTCTTCTTAAGTACGAATTCTTTCTCTCTCTCCCTATTCAGAGGTTACAATAGACCCCAGGACCCATCTATACCAAACAGCTCTTGTGCTTCTGGCACTCACTAGTGCCGTCAACGGGCAGACTTCCACCATCTGCACAAATTGGTTTCTACAGCAAGTCAGACTGAAACCAGAAAGACCATCATTTGCTAGGCAATGAGGTTGATGCCTAAAACACAGTAACGAATGCAATTTCCTTACTATATACTTCGATAAAAACAAAATGTCTGTACTTTAATTAATTGAACATAGGACAACCATTACTTTATTTCATAGTATCACAGCATAACTACGCCAATAACTTCTAAAAAATTATTAGTTTGACCTAAACAATACCTGATTCTCAGGGATGTTTATGTCGTGCTAAACTATAATTTTAGAAACATGCATAAAATTTAATATAGTGTATAGGTTAGTTCTTAATGAGTTCTGACATATTATGAATCTCAACTGGAAGAAATTGAAGTTTCTCAGACTGCAGCCGTATGGGATCACTAGGTCATATTCAGATAATCAAATATCACAGCTGCCAAAAAAGTAGACTCGATGTAGCCTATGAATTTCTAAAAACACTTCATTTTCATTCTTTTTATGAGTGGTTTAAGACAAACAAAAATAAATCAACTTTCCAGCCACAGTAAAAATTATTTTTTAATAAATATAAGTGCTATAGTTTAGAGTTTCCAGGTGAGTAGTCAAGTGTGGGAACTTTCAATGCAGATTTAATAGGAGCAAAAAATTCCACCCATAGAGCTCCCAGGACCTCTAAAGTCTTCTAGTACCAAGTGACTTCGAAAGAGGGTGCATTTTTAAATATTTCAACCTCAAAATGAGCTAATTTAGGATGATATTCCCTTAAAAATTATATTCTGCATGATAGGCTATTAAACGTCTGGAAAGGTAGAAGACATCTTTATCTCAATATAATAAAATACCATCTTGAGCAAGCAAGAATTTCAAGTTTAATGAAGAAGTAATGTAATTACTTCCATTCATTGTAAATAGCAAGTCGGAAGTATTTCCATTCTCTGAGGAGTTAAGTCATACGTCATTGAATTCTGCATACCAACTCAATCTATCTTCTTCAGTTTCAATTTCTGCTACGCATACAGAAAATTCTTCTATAGAACTTGGCTTAATTAGCCACGAGCCTGAACGGGGATGCAATTAAATCAAAACAAAAATTCAGAATTCCTGTTATGTGCTTGGGAAAACTTCAGCCAAGAAGAGATTTAAGCTTTTGGTAAATGATGGCATGCTAGCATGAGTCGTCACTGCTTTTTATTGCCCTCACTTCAGTGGAAAGTATATCACCATACCCATTTTCATCATATTTTTACAGGTTTAACAAGGATTTTTTTTGAACTACAGAAAGAAATAGTACATGGGTGGCATGATATCACATATTAGGAGGAATTATGTTCACTTTTATGTTTGTGTTCATTTTAAAAATCTGTATTTGAGGATATATAAAAGCAAGCACTCTATCAGTGATCCTAGAACATATGGAACTCATTATCCCCAAAATGTTACTCAAGTTGGAGTTGTGAAAGAGTCTAAGGGCTCAAATGGATTCATAAATTAATCCTATTACAAATTATTTATAAGTTTATATTTGTGATCTGGAGAAATTAAAAGACCATCATTAGCTCCTCCCCAAATATGTATTTGCTTGCTGTTTCCATAAACCAATAGAAACCAAAATTTCTTGAAGTGGAAAAGAATGTTCATAATTTTCACCATTAATTTTTAAATTTTATTGATGGGAAAAAATAATGTTCAATAGTTTAAATAATTTTCCCAGATTCAACTACCCCATGCCAGAGCAGCAGAAGTATCCTGCATCATCTCTAAATAAAGTTGCAAATCTAGATGGATTACATAGCTAATTCATCAAGCATATTTTCAAAAGGAGGAGTAGGAATGGAGGAGGGGGAGGAGGAGGAAGAAGACAAGAAGTGGGAAGAAGAGGAAAAACTTCAGAGAAGATCCCTGGAAAAGAAATAGTTGCAACACGGGGTAATTTTTTTTTAAAAATACATTCTGTGTTTCTTCTCTTTGGTCCTACTATCTATGTGACATGAAGAAAAGAAATAAATACGAAGTACAGTAATATTAAATAAAACAAAAACATATTTAGAAGAAATTTTCCACAGAAATTGAAATCTAGAAGTTTCTAGGGGAAGTCCACCTTGATTTTCCAGCCCACTTATGTATTTTTTATAAGCTGAACTAATTAGAAACATTCAAAATATGGGAAATTTCACACACAAAAATATCTATTTTCAGTTTTTCTTGAAAATACAGTACCAAAATTGAATCCTCCTATAGCAGCAATTCATGGGAACTGAGTAACTTCCCCTTCAGGGGATTATTTCTTTCTTCTTCAGTTACTTCAAGGTCACATTACACCCCCAGTGTTTGCTCAAACACCTTGAATGCCTGGGCTATATTCCTATGAGGTTGTAACTTGACTTAATAGTCAATACTTAATAACTACATATAGCAGGCCAATTAATTCACCTTCCTAGAGACATCTATTATAGTTAACAACATCCATTAGTAAATTTCAGCAGCAAATAAAATTAATACCAAACTAGAACTGATTTAAGCCATACAGACATTTATTATATTGAATGTCAAGAAGTTCTGAACTCTGAGTTCTTAGCCTGGCTGATTCAGCATCTAAATGATAAATACCTCAAGCACTCAGACCCTTTGAACAGCCTGGTTTCCCCTGCTGCACATACAACTTTGGATACTTCAGCTACCATCTGCCATCACTTAAGCTGAACAGTATATTTTTGGTATCACGATAGCCGACCAAGTCCAGAGTGGTAAAAGAGAAAGCCTCCCTTTCTGTATCTAATTTTACTAGGGAGGAAATAACTCTCCAAATGTCTGCAGTGGAGTTCCCTTCACACCTCATTTTCACTCCCTCTTACCGAAACGGAAGACCAATCGCCTCTGAAGCACATGGCTTCAGTATTAGCAAGGGCTTTTCAGAAAAACAAAACCAATAAGAAATATTAATATACTGCAGAAAAGATTTATTTCAAAATTTTGTTTATATGATTAGTTAGAAGGGGCAGGCAAATCCAAAGTCTATAGGATAGGATCACAGGCTGGAGGCCAAAGAAGAGCTGATATTGTATTTCCTGCCTTCAAGTCATTTGCTGACCAAATCCCCTCTCGCAGAAGAAGATTTGGCTCTCTCCACACTTTGGTCTGACTGGATGAGCCCTACCACCTTTAGAGGGAACAAGCTGCTTTACTCAAATCCTAGAAATTGAAATGGTGATCTCATTCAAACATTCTCACAGAGACACCTAGAATATTGCTCAGCCACATCTGGGCACCATGACTCAGCCAAGTGGACACATAAAATTAGGCACCACACTACAGTAGGCCGCTCTAACAATCGAGGAGGGCCAAAGAAGAAAAAGTGGGGGTGATGGTCTGGTTTAAATGTCCCTCAAAGTCTCCTGTGTTTGGAAGGTGCTGGATGATTGGAAATCTACTGAGGTGCCCACAGCTAAATATCCAGTTAGGAGGTGGGGCCAATTCAGAAGAGGAAGCATAGGTGGGGGCAGGCCCTGGGCCTGGAGAGTGCTGCTCCCTCCCCTGCTCCTTCCTCTCTCTGTGCATCCTGGCCCCTCAGTCTAACAGCTTTCCTCCACTGCGGAGCTTCACCATGAATCTCTTCCACCTCTGAGTGCAGCAAGGCAGTTTTCCTGTGAGTGTCTGATACTGTGCTTCAATGATACAAAAAAATGACTGAGGGGCAAGGATAGGAGAAGGCTACAGGAAAACGAAGGCTATTTATACTGGAAGACATATCAACTAATTATATTGCTTATATCTGAAGATAATAATAATGTTAAAGAAGATGTAAATTTTGCAAACAACATGCAGGTGGATAAAAATGAGTCCCAAGAGGATAGAATATCCCTGGTAGAGCACTTACCTACCACAAGTGAGGTCCTGGGCTCAAATCCCAGCACTAAAAAAAAAAAAAAAAAAATGCACCAATTAAGCCTCCTAATGAGAAGATGAATCAGGCAAATGCCCAAATTGGAAAGCCAAGATGGTTTCAGAAACAACTCTTTGAGAACTAGGGAGATGGCTCAGTAGAATTAGTGCTTGCCTGTACAATCACAAAGACCCAAGTTCAATCCCCTGTTCCACAAATAAAAACAAACAAACAAACAAACAAAAAAAAAACACCTCTTTGGATCTCCTTTCATTACATGAAAGTTGATTCATTGTCCATCTCAGAAAATCATTCTTACACAGTGAAAATTAAATAACTTAATGCATTTCATCATTGCGAGCACTATCAGCCTCAACTTCATGCCCAGTCACGCCTACTTCAGCTACTGTATTCCCTACTAATAAGAGTTGTGAACATAAAGGTTAGAAGCACAGATTCTGAGATCAAAGCAACTGGAACTCAACTCCAGTATGAATTTAACAAATATGTAAGTTTTTGTATTAGAAAACAATTCCTGCCCCATGAATGAGAATGGAAAGAACCCACCAAATGGGGCAAACAATTAAACACAGAAGAATAAGAAGTAAAAAAAAAAGAAAACAATTCCTTACTAGTGTCATAATAGTTAATATGTAAACTCTTAAAACAAAATCCAACATATAAAACTCGGTTTTACATCGTGCTACTTTCCTTTGCAAATTGTGCCATTCTTTGGCATTGTACCACCTTATTTTAGAAAAGAGGAACAGTATTATTCTTGGCATATCAAAAGAAGCAAGTTATCTCAAATGGGTAAGGAAACCTACACTGGAAAGTGAATGAACTGCCTTAGAGCACACAGAACATGCTTTTAAGAGAAAGGCCGCAGGCAATTTGATTTAAGAAATGAAATGACCTTGTGGCCTCAGATATAAATTGAAAACAAAGATGGGTTTTAGAACTCAAACCACAGAAAAATTGAAGATTGCTCCTAATTTTGTAGTAATTATCTGTTGCGGCACACTGTCACCAAAGCCTTCATGCCTGACACATTCGTTGTTCCCCAAGTTCCATGCACTGGGAGTCCTGAGTGACTCAGTTGGACCTTCTTATCCAGTCTCACATGAGGTAATTTCATGTAAAGCCTCAACAAGGGATGAACTGCTTCCCCGCACAACGTGGCACTGGCAGCCATCAGCTTCCCTTCTGCGTGCCTGGCTACCCTCCTCTTGCCAAGGGGTCTTTTCCTGATGGGAGCTCCCAGCACACATTGCTACTTCAGAAATGGCAAGTGAGACAATTCAGACCCCTAGCAAGATGAGCAAGATCATCTTAGATATCTTAACCACTGGAGGGGAGATAGCTCAGCGGTCTAGAGCACTGGGACCGCAGTTCCATCCCGGGCACCACACGCCTGACAGCCCCCGCCCCACCAAGGAGGGCTGCGCAGAGGCCACACACACGCGCACACACACATCTGAGTTATTCACACGCATGTCTGCTAACCTTTGCTGTGTTTCATTCCCTGCAGTGCCAGGTTCTGAGGTTGGGGATCCAAGACCTTCCATTCAATCTCCTCACATAAAATAATTACAAGACCTGAGCACATTCGAAGGAAGGGATTACACCATAGATTATGGGACCACCAGAAAGTCTACATTCCTCAGGTTACTAATACTTTTTCCTTTCTCCTATAGTTCTAAACAATGACAATTACGTTTTCCTTTCCTACTGGCCACCAGAAAGCCACAGCCCAAAGTCTAACTCAGCTTTAGCAATACCGTAAGACCCTATAGTCTGTGACAAAACTATTTCCCTAGTCAATCTGCTTTACGAATATTTCTCTATCATTGCCATTCACTTATATGATTTTACCCATTTGTGCCTATAATTTCTGTCATTTCTCCTAAAATGGGACATATAATCAGTAATGGTGATGTAAGGATATTGGTGAAACTCTAGAAAGCTGCCAGTGCACAGTGCAGTTTCTGCTTTCTGGTTGTCAGTGCTGAGGATGCCCTGGAGAGAGAGAGAGCTTCCCCCCGCCCGGGTCCCCGGCTGACCTTCCTGCACCACTCAGCTACTGTGCTAGTCAGGCCCACCATCGTAAATGGCCCTCTCCATTGGACTTTTAAAACCACTTTCCTAACACCTAACCTAAGAAAACTAACATGAGAAATACGATCCTGCCAGAAATTAGAAGTAGGAAGCAAAGTGCTTCTCTTGTGCTATGCACTCTATAAATAAGTACACGACTCCAAGCAGGGGGGGGACAATGGTACTGTTTCAGAAAACTACTACTTTGGACTCACTTTCATAACATGTGAAATGTTTTAGAATATTTTCCTTCATCTTTATCAATATTAGTGTACATATTTAAACAACATTTTAGTGTTAACTCCTTGAGATGTATTTTTATTTTGTGTACTTCATGTTTATATTCAAATCAGAACTAAAACACACAAATAATTTTTAAATAAAAGCATATCTTTTAAGTTTCCTTTGAGCAGTTTGGTTTCTGGTAAATAATATTTTAACATAGTGAGAAAATGAGAAATATTAAAGATATGCTTTTATGATTTATTTTTCACCTGTCTGAAAAAAACAAGGCACTTATGCATTTCTGGTTTTAACTCTGATACTCACTGATGAGCAGGGCATCTGATTCCTATGTTTCCTACATTTCTCAATTGTAGGAAACACTTGTTTTACCTCACTTTACACAGAGGCAAATTTAAAAGGACTTAATCTCTCTCTCCCTCTCTTTCTCTCTCTCCCTCTCTCTCTGTCTCTCTCTCTGTCTCTCTCTCTGTCTCTCTCTCTCTCTCTCTCTCTCTCTGTCTCTCTCTCTCTCTCTCTCTCTCTCTCTCATTTTTTACCCTAGTCACCAACCCAGTTCCCATGCTCCTTCTTCTCAGGATGATGTGAGCAGCCTGATTTACAATAGCGCACATCTGATCTAGCACTGAGCAATGTGCACAGAATGTTCTTTATAGTGTCCCTGGCTTGTTCAAAGGGAAGAGTTATGTGCACACTAAAACTAGATGTCATCTAAGGAGGAAAAGGACACCAGAATTCCATCTCAGGGGCCGGAGAAGTTGTGCGAGAATGCGGGGTCGCCCACTATAAACCAGCTACGCCTGCTTTGGAAAGCTAATGTCACAGTCTGCACTTCACGTGGAACTATTTGTCAGCAGATTGCTTTATGTTCATTACAACTCACCTATGTAAGAAGAAGCGAATTGGCCAAACCAGTAATATAGCTGCGTTGTATGCTCTAACCTCCCTCTTTATGATTAATTCCACCCGTGGTACAAATTTGCATGAATGAATGTCAGTGTGTTTTCTGCCCTGAACATTTCCTGCTGGCTTCAGTTCAGCCCTGCTGACATTTATTACAAATAATAGCTAAATATTCCTGATTTAATAGCTGTGGTGGCCCCACATCTGAAGGTGATGTCTGTAATGAAAGCAGACAAGACGAGCTTATAACAAATACTAATCAGATTGTGTTTGCACATATAATGGATAAGCCTCACAGATAAACCCAGGAAATGGAATGCTTGTTTGTTAAATGCAGCTGCTAGAAGTCGTACTTCAAGAACACATTGGTCATTTTATTTCTGTTTCATTTCTCTTCTTCCTCCCTCTCCTTGAAGTACCCATCGTCTCTGTGTACAATCAAAATTGAATATTATCCCCTTTTTATCTGGGAAAAATGGGACACTAAACACAGTAGACCAGCTGTGTCCTTTTATTCATCTTTTGTTGCTACTTCTAAACAAAGGGCATTGTCCCCCGATAAATTCCATTTTCTGCCTCTTATTCAAAGGTAGTTTACGCACGGGCTCTGGTGATCCTCACACAATGCCGTGACTGGCAAAGATACAAATAACTTTCAAAGGTCTTTCAACCTGTTGACCCAGGTGTCCCCTCTGAAAGATATAAACTAGCCTTCCGCACCTCGTACAATTGATAAAGGAGACTATGAAACCTGAAACCACAAAAAGAAGACACACAGAGCCTGCCAAAGGCAGACTTAAAAACCCTTTGGGGATAAAAAGTGCTTTTCTCCTTATCCTACCCAAACTTCTCAAGCTTCCACATGAAAATTAAAGAAGGTCAAATTAGCATTGTCTTTACCTTGACATTTAAGCACTTAGAATTTTTCTTACTTGGCATTAATTGTGCATAACTTTATGAAAATACAACTTTTTTTCAGTTACCCACTTTCCAGTTCTCTTTCCAGAATAGAAGGTGCAGAAAATTATAATTTGAGGTGATTACAGCCACCAGAATTTTTTAGCTGTTCCCCTGATATATATACTGTTTGATTGGCAAGCATTCCTTTCATGTATAAACTATTTGACACTGGAAGTAAAAGTGTTAATCACAAACTGTTTGTAGGTCTTTCACACTATAAACCTAAAAAATACTTTATTTGAAGTTTAAGCCTCATGGGCTCAGGTAGTGGCTAGGGGTACAGTACCTTCTGGATGCCCATACACAGTCTTTGCTGACTCCCTGAAGAACACCCCATGTCATATGTCATATTTTCTAAGCCCAGGCTTCTCTGACCTTCCCAGCCATCCATTAGGCTAGCAGGGAAGAGAATGATTTCCAATCCCACCAGTGGCTCTTCTGAACTGTCTTCAAACAACTACTTTGTCAGGGGCGGACACTACTACCTGAATGATCAAACTTCTGCTCCATGGGACTAGAAATAAGAAAGGCTCAAGAAAAAGTCTAATATCAATTTTCAGACAGAAATTGAAAATGATTATGTGATATATCACATGGATTGGAACAGTCTCCTATTCAGAACTGGTTTGGCCATTCAGATCTTCAAAACATGCAGAAAATCAGGCAAAAGGTACCGTCATCAGGAATTGCTTCATGAATTATATGTTTAAAAAACAAAACATTAGACCTAACACGTACAGTTGTCATTTTATAGATGAAGAAATGGAAGCTGAGGAGTGTGATACGGTTTGTCAAAAGCCACGGTGAGTCAGATCCCAAGTTGCACTGCAGGCCCTGTCTCAAATTCTGGGTCAGCCCTTCCACCACCGCACTGTGCTCCATCCGCCCCATTCCCATCCTTCTCTTTTCTGGTTCACAGCTGCAGTCAATGCTATTTTCTTCATCTCTCCTGATCTATAAAGTTTAATGAGTGGGTTTGCTGGATTCTTGGTCTTTAGACCAGTAATTCAAATATACGACCCATCATCTACCATTTTGTGTAGGAGCTAAATGGCCCAGGGACGAACTTGATGGTGTCATCAGAATCCAGCTCGTACACGTGGCGCGCTGGATGGAGATTCTGTCTCCCATCACTTTCCTTCACTTCTATCCAGTTGCATTTAAATGCTGATTATGATTCCGGTGCATTTCATACAAGTCAGTTTTAGCATCTGTACCGCTGTTGTACCCTGGGCTGGGAATGCCACTGCTCCACCCCATTTCAGTTCTTTTCTGGACTTTCTTACTCTGTTCTGTTCTGTTTTGGTGCTGCCTCTTCTTTGGTCCTTCCCCTAAATATCAGACAAATGTGATTTCTTTCTGCTGAGTAGCTAACACCCTTCCTGCCTCGTCTGCTGCTAATGCCCTTATTCACTGGCCTGCTGCACTTAGGTGCAGTAGGTATGCTAGCGAACATATTTCATAATTTACATTTATACCACAAACCACACAACACAGGGCATAATCTTCATTGGGAAATATAAATAATATTTACTACCCAAAAGCCACATAATTTAATCCTTAGCAAAAATATGTCTCATGTCATAAAATAGTACATCTTTATGATGCTATTTTAAAATTAAAAGAAACCCATGTTACTTCAATGTCATAAGAACTATATAAAAGTTGAGAAGAAAGCAAAGTGAATTTTACAGGTCAGTGTACTACCACTAGCAGATTTTTACTCTTGAGACCAAGGTTAAACAAGGAAAGCGGACCATAAGGAGGAAGTCTAAGAACTGACCCAGAAAAGGGCATCTGCAATTCCTGGGGTTCACCACTAAGAGCCCTGGCATGGTGGCCAGGTAGAGGCCCTGTGTAATGACCAACGACTACCGTTACCAGACTTGGCTGGGAGTCCACGGCGTTAACCATACTGGTGTAACGGTGCTTTGTGATAAGAGAATTCTTTAGCTCATAATGAACTCACGAGAGAACGGAGTCCTCAAATGTCCTTCCAAGTATCAGCGGTTGAATGGTTCCAAAGAATCCAGGAGGATCAGGGGGAAGGAAAGATGGGCCTTCTTTCAGATGCAGAATATGTACTTGCTATTTCATCCTTATACTGCAAGCTACGTGACAGAGGGACTTTCAGGTCTTGGAGCAGTGTCCCTACCCCTAGTGTGCAACTGTTCTGCAGGACCTCAGAAGCAGGTGGTGCTGGACAGACGCCCATCCTAACTGCACTTCCCGCTGCTGCCACACTGTGGGCAACCGGGGTCCGGTACAAACACAGATCCTTAACATCTCCTGTAAAAGGAGCTAATTCCCTCACACTTAGCTAAAAAAATTATTGATCTGGCCCTTAAAGAATTATCCATGATATTTTCAGAGGCAGTTCATTTTTCTGTGGGGCACTCACCCAAATCCACGCTTGTCAAACTTGAACGTGCTTGTGAATGACTTCCAGAACTTCCACAAGTGCTTCACAAAGCAGCAAGAACAATAGGATAAATGTATTTAAAGTGAGGAGGGGCTATTTTAAATGGACACGAAAGGTAATGTGGCTTTTACTGCAATAATTATTTTTTAATATAAACATTCCCTCTATTTTGATCAGATCTCATACATCCAAAATGATCTTGAAATTATACGTTTTCAGTAAGTATCTTTCATTACATGCTAGTTCTTTTGCTAAAATTTTACTAGGAAACACCAAAACAATATGCAAACTAAAACCTAATATGTGAGGGCATATTTTTAAATTATAGCTTAATGCCTAAATTAAGTAATATACATGCACACATACATACTATATAATTTAAGTGTTGTTATTAGTGATAACATTATTTTAGACTCAGAATATATGTTGTTACAGTCCCTCGCCAACACGTAACAAAGCATTTAATCACTTTTTTTCATATTTATCTCTTGCCTCTGTCTGCATATATTCTTTATAATAGGTTCCAAATGAGAAATGTTCACTTCACAGATTTTAATTACCTGAAATCCTTTTTCCTTATTGATTACCAAAAGCAAAGTAGCTTTTGTGTTAACCTTTCAAAATGCCCAATTTAATTTATGAACACAATATTTTTCCACTCAGTCTGTATAGATGATGCACACTGTTTTATATAGCCTTTATGAAAAACCATTTTAATTACCTCCTAGAAATATGCCTGGGACGGGGAATTGTGAAACTTCATGAATAGAACTGCCCAACAATTTTTTGGAAGAGTAAACAGCATCTACAAACCAATCTGCAGTACATAATGCACCCCTTTAACTGTTGGGAAAATTTGTTTTGACATCACATTAGGATTAAATCAGTTATGCAATATTCCATAATGGCATAATTTTATTTGTATTTTGGAAAACAAAAGCCCTATTGTCTGTACGCTTCCTCGCAGACCGAGCTCTGGCATGAGGCCTGGAGACCCCCAGTAGGTGCAAAGGGGATCCTGCTGCTGAGGTCACCTGGAGGCACTGGAATCCAGAGCTCCCATTTGGCCAAACGTGGTGACTATTCTGGGACACATCAAGGTCACCTCAACACTGCTTGATTGCAGTTACTTCTCTGAGGCCTTCAGCAACTGTTTGCTCCTTTTTTACATATTCTTGTCTTTGAAATTCACAGAGCAACTACACCCACCACCACAACCCCCCCCCCAACTCAATCAGAAGGCTTTCAAGCAAGCTATTCTGCAAAACACAAAATCAGGAGGAAAAGAAGCTAAATCAAACTCAAATAAAAAGCAGTGATAGAAGGCTTCAACAAAGTCCACACAGGGAATCAAGCTTGCTTTTAAACAAAAATATTGACATAGCAATTTAAAATAAATACCAGCTTCATATGCTGAACACTTTATTATTGGCTCACAGGACTGCAAATGTAAGGAACACATTCTTCTCTGAAACACTGCCAAAGGCGAACCTCTTAAAAGCCAAACATTGTGACATGTTCTTAAGTAGCTTGCCATGATGTGGATTGTTGCATTTGGTATAACATAACGCCTGCATGTTCATTAAGCTTCCATTTTGCAATTAAGGTACATATGTTTTGCTTCTCCAAATGTCTGAAAGCCAGGTGGAACAAGTCAATCGCTCTGGTGACATTGAGCTTTTCTATAACAATGCTGAATTCTAGCTTAGTATTTTGCATAGTCTGCCTGCTATATACGGAAACCAAATTGCCAATATGTCCTTTTGTGTAAAAGCTGTAAAGGCTCAAAAGATTTTAGCAAATACTGGCTATGTCTCTGCTAAGGTACATGAAGCAGATGTCTACAATTATCCCATTAAAAAGTTTCATTGTAAAAGACCTTTCAAATAAGGCATTGCTGCCAGTAATTGTACATTAATTGGCTTCATTCAGCTCTGAAGGTCTAGCAGAACATGGCCCTCTGATTTGCTGTCACTAAAGCACACTTTATGCTTTTAAAAGACGAGGAGGTCTTTGTTCTTTTAATCTGCACACCTTTTTGCTCTTTAGGTGAAGTGCCTACAGAAATAAACCAAGAAGAGTCTCTGTTGGTAAGCAATATTTCTTCAGATATTTAAAGGAAGAATATAAATGGATTTCATTACCAACAGGGACAGGTGACATCGAAGGAGAAGAAGAAACACAGTGAAGAGGCTGACCTAAAGTTAAAACAGTGAGTTTCAGTTCATTGAAAACTTGAAATCAAGAGCTCTTGGGCAACTGAAATGTTAGGTGTCAAGTAGCTAAACAAAATATGGCTTTTACAAATAAATTCCAGCAAAGCTAGAGCTCTGTGACCTCGCCCAATCTACCTCTCTGGGCAGAGCACAGGATAACTCTCATTGACACATCAGGAAGAGCTAATTAGCTGAAAGCTGTATCCTGGGTGAAAGGGCACTGGGGAGCCAAAACAAAGATTGCTTCAAAATCGCTCTCCCTGTGTCTACTGGACAGGAGTTCGGAAAGATTGCTTAAAGTGCAAGCATCTCCTTCTGATATTTCTGACAGTTAAAGTACCCTAAATTGGAATCCATTCCTGTATAACAGAATAAAGAGGAAAAACAATTGCTGGGCAATGTTGATAGTTGTGAGAGTGGTTCCTTTCGCTGTAAAGACCCATGCAGCTTGGTAAAGTTTGTTTCAGAAACTTTGAAAACATTAGATAAATGTGCAGAGGGTGCTGAGCTTCAGGCTTCTCTAGGGCCCGTACCAGCCTCCCATACACACACACTCAGCCTCACATACCTTCTGTTGTTTCTCTCTTGTTGCAGGAAAAGGGTTAGAAGAACACTTGTCATTTATGATATGCTGTAGATAGCAGAACAGGCATGAGAAGGGATGGGAGAGGCCTGAACATCTGGAGAACTTAGGATTTATCTCCTGGATGGAGCCCTGGACTACGAGTCTGATTCTCCCCAAATACTAACTAGCAGGCATCTCAACAGGCCACTTGATCTTTCTTTCATTCAGCTCCCAGAGGTGTATAATGAAGCAGTTTATCTATCTCTCATTTTTTAATTCGCAATGCCAATGACAAGATTCCCATCTCCATACTTCTGGGATTTTTATAAACCAGTATCTTCTCTTTTCCTCAGTAGTGACTCATCACTGACAAAGGGAGAGCTATGGTTTAAATACCTATGTTTACCTATGGTAATTTTATTCAGAATTTTTTTCTATAAACATAGGGCTAACATTCAATGAAAGAAAAAGGCAACTCTGGCATTGCAACAAAGCTAACAAATGAAAAGGATAAGCATGATCCTGGAGCTTGACAAGGGAAGCTACTGAGTAGGAACTCAGTCATAGATGCTGAGTGGAAAGAATGCTAAACAAAATGTGGACCTTAACAGTACGAGGCGATTAGGGTCCACCAGATAGCTCAGAGGATTAAAGCACAGGTTTAGGCAGACACAGGGATCGGAATTTAATCCCTCTTCTGTGTGCCAGCCCTGCCCCCAGGGTGCACTGAGACAGCAATTGAGACTGGGCATGGTGGCATGTGCCTGTAATCCCAGCACTTGGGAGGCTGAAAACAGGAGGATCACTACAAGTCTGATCTGTGTAGTGAGACCCTGTAGACCCTGTACTAAATGCATTAAGTTAAAGAAAACAAAAAACAGTAAGAGGTGACTGTTCTGTAAAATCCATGAAATTTGAGCCCAAGAGTTCAATAACTATGTCCCATAATCAATTTGAGATCACAAAGATATGAATAAAATAAATTCACTTTATCAAATCAGCTTACTAAAAAGACAAATTAAAATAGTCTGAGTAGAAAAAAAAATATTAAGCCATCCCATACTAACATCAGATAATTTTGTCGGGGTATGGGGCCCAACCACCATTCAGGTAACGTACCAGACAGGCATTTCACTTTGAGCTAGGTGAGTGACCAATGATGCTAAGCTTTGTTTAAAGGTGTGGTGTGGCTTATTTCACTGTATTTGTTCTAAACTAAGAAATGTAAGACATGAGCAGATGAGAGTGGAAAAACGAATGAGCAAAATGAATTCAGAAATCACACAAACTTTTTTTATGAAGTAATATAAAAGAAAAAAATGAGAGGATTGAACTGATTTTAAATGTTCTGTTCTTCTTTCCTCTCTCTCTCTCTCTCTCTCTCTCTCTCTCTCTCTCTCTCTCTCTCTCTCTTTCTTTTTCGGAGCCAGTGATTGAACTCAGGCCCTTGAACTTGCCAGGCAAGCACTTCTTCAACTGAGCTATCTCCCCAGCCTCCTCTTTCTTTCTTTTTTTTTAAATCCTGCCTCAGGTTTTTTTGTACAAAGAGCACACTAAGACACCAGCCCCTCCCCACAGATGACACCCCAGGGCTCACACCAGTCCTTCTGTTTTTACATCAGCAGATCAGAGGCTTTTACTGTAGAGCTTTCACAGGTGTCTGGGCACCTTTGAGAGTCTGGGCTTGAGCAGAAGCTGGAGCCTGGGCTTTGCCTGGAGCCTGGGCCTTTGACCAGCAAGGCCTGTAACCCTTGGCAATTCAGGCACAAATATGCTTCCCAAGCCTGGGGTGGGCAATACAGGCAAGTTGAGAAAGCCTGAGGTTTATTCCTTTTGGGATGTTCTTGGGCTTGACCTCGTTGAGCTTGACAAGGGCCTTGATAGCCTCGGCACATGCACTCATGGCCTTGGCATTGTTTGCTTGCATCTTCTTGAAGCCCTTCTTGTGCTTCTTGGCAAAATGCATGTTCCTAAGGAACTTAGGAGCTACCCCCTTCAGAGATTCGTATCTTTGTAACCAAGGTTTCTTGATGCCACTTCTGTGCCATTTTGGGGACTGGTTGTGTGTGGTGTGGTTCTTGGACTTGGCTATAACTGCACTGTAAACCATGGTTGCCTCTGTTCTAGTTTCTTAAAAAAAAAAAAAAAAAAAAAAAAAAGAATCTCTTGATTACACATCCAAAATCAGAAATTGGAGAAATTTAGTTCAGATCATCTAAATACCACAAATAAATTCAGAATTACACACGGCATACTGTATTTCAATGCACAATCATTCAGAATCTTATTTATATTATTTCCATTCAAAAAGTGTAAGTACTTAAGTGCCAAATTCAGCCAGGCTTGAAAATGAGTAACAAGCAAGCAGCACTCACTTTACGTATTACATGAAAAACACAAGCATACTTCCACAAACTGACGCTGCATTTCTAGGACTACTTAGGTTACTGACTCAAAAATATACTTAAAATGTAATGCCATTTTTCAGCAATTTATACAGTTTTGTCATAGTCAGTATTTTCTTTGAAGAATGAGTGAAATTATAGCAGGTCAATAAGCATCACTTTAAATTCCCCTTACATGGTATATCGGGGGTGGAGGGCATTAGATAATTGCTCTAAAAAATGTACACTGAGGCTCTGTGCTGAAAATATTTATAATATTTTCTAAATATCTCTAGATAGACTCCCTATGTCAAACCCTGATATTTCCTTAAATTTAGATAGTATTGTTCAACTGTCTAACCAAGAAGTGAGATCTGTCTTTTACTGACAAGTCTAGCAGTTTCTATTAGAACTTGGAAAACTGGTAATTGAAATGTTTCATTTTTCTGCATGTTAGCATAAGGCTTTCTATAAGCATACCATGAACTGAAGCCAATGGGGGAAGCTATGAAATTATTTTGAATTGAGCTAAAGCTTGATTTCTATGAATTCTATTCAGTGATGTGACTTGAATGTGCTTTGGGAAAGTGTCACTGTTATTTCTCTGTGTTGCTTATGTAGTCTTATCATGTTGCAGTAGGGATACCTTATGTAAATACTATAAGAACCTGTAGAAGTGACCAATTATTCAGATTCTGCAAAAAATATAGATGAAAAAGAATGTGTTAACATTGTACCTATAAATTTTCTCATTTTCTATTGCAAGGACTAAATAAATGAGGCATGCCCCATCACAGATTTTTAAAACAGAAGAAAGTCCATGTAGTATGAGATAGCAAAGCACAGCACAAAAGCGCTGCCATTTATCATTCCGAAACCCAAGGCAGACAGCACCAATCAATTCGGGCTCTTTTCTACTCTGCGTTGGAGTGGTCTCAAATGCTTATCCATACAGCACATGAGGCTGCCCTTCCCAATCGATCCCAGTTGGACAGAGGAAGAAATGTATTTGAACTTCTCTCCAATCCACCAACTATAATAGACAAATAAAGAAACCGAGGCAATAAAACATAAGCAATTCTTTATCTTCCTATTTCATTAGTTTGGCAGGAGTGCTAGGATTAAAACTGATTTTTGAGTTTTTATAGCTGTTTCTTGTCCTAAAGAACTTACTTTAATAGTAACAGACAGGAGGCTTGGAATTAGAATATTTTTAATTTTAAAAGCTCATTGCCTTATTTTCACATTGCAGCTGCTGATTTTCATGTACATGGTGTGTTGTTATTTTTTCTCTTGCATCTCTTTGTAAGCCAAAAACATTTCTTAAGAAAGAAATTAGTCTCACATGATTTTTAAAAAAATTAAAAAATAATAACTTGAAGAAGTTATAGTTGGTGATAAGTAGTCCAGTCCAGGAAATAACTACTTGACCTAGTACATCTCTGGTTTGCTTTTCTACTGACCAAAAGCAATTCTAGAGCTGTACATTTCCACATATCAGGTTCATCATTTACTTTGATATTAAAAAAAATCTACCATACATCTTCTTATCATCATTCAGACAGAGCTGCAGTTCCATACTAAGGATTCTTATTGGTACCAACTACACAACATGGGTTCAAGACCCCATTTTCTTCCCACACCTGTGTTCTACCTTGCTATTTGGCTGTCCAAAGTTGATATAACTCCAGCCTCTCAATCTTTTCAGCAAAGTAAGAAGCTACTTAGCATTAATTATCCACCCACTGAACAAAAACTTTCTGTGTGCCGGTTATATGGCATGTGCTATTCTAGGTATAGGCATTGAATACCTGCAACACAATAGCTACAGAGAAACCCTGACACCAACAAGTTACATTCTCACTTAAGTTTCAGCAACTAAATGTGCAGCATCTCAGATGTTAGTCAGGTCCTAGGAGAAAAAGAAAAAGGCCTGAGACATAAGAATTGGTGGGGGAGAGGCGTTCTTGTGCATATAAGCTTTTCAGTGAAAACCCAATATTTGAGCAGAGATCTTGTGACGGTGAAGGAGGGAAACGTTGTGTATATCTGGATAGTCACCAGCCAAATAAATGCTTAACAGAGACAATATTAAGGGCACAAGTATGCAAACTCATTAAAGGCACAAGTGTGCAAATTCTAAATTCTAAAGCTAAAGGCCGTGGGAAAAGAATAAGGTGGAATCAGTACTGATGAGGGGAAAGAGATAAAAAAGGGGCACCCTAGATTTCTGTTGAAGTGTTTTAATAAGGATTTTTTGAATCTATAAAATGATGCTAATCTCCAGAAATAAAAACTAAGATTAGGGACCAGGGAGATAGCTCAGTGGAATAAGTGCTTGCTTGACAAGCGCAAGGTCCTGAGTTTGATCCCTGGTACCACCAAAAAAAAAAAAAAAAAAAGCATTAAAAAAAAAAACTAAGATTAACCACTTATTTATTTACAAAGCTTCCTTGATACAAGCTATTTCAAGGATTATAATGGGTTCAAATATTAAAGGAGACAAATGAACTACAGCGTAGACAAAACAGCCCTTTCTGGGACTCTGAAGGTTGGATAAATGCAGTAGAGAGAACTGTGAGGGCTTTTATTGTTCTGTGATAGGCAAACGTTCTGTGGTTGCTCACTGAAAAAAAAAAAAAAAAAAAAAAAAAAGGAAAAAAAAAAACCAGAAGAGGGAAGACTGGCTAAAGCAGTGGGCTTGGTTGTGCCAGGAGGGAAAACAGCCTTAGCAGCAGAGAGGAGTGAGGAAATGCGGAGTATGGCCACGGCCGGCCGGACACACATTTCATTCCCAAGCAGGAGAGAAGGTAGAGCGACCATAGCTATGGGGCCTGGAGTGCCCACGGGAGGACGGGAAGACAGCCTCCAGAGCACTTCTGATGTGAAACGTGAAGCAGAGTTGAGACGTGAAATGAAGATGAGGAAGGAAAACGTGTTGAAGATCTGAGGAGAAAAGAGGCTCTCCTTCCCTTTGTCTACTAAATGACCTGAGCACACCACCACTCTTGCTCCTGTTAATGGAAAGGCGGAGAGAACTAGGTACTCTGTTAATTTTCCACACCACTGCTCCCTTACTTAATCAGAAGTTGACTACGTGTTCCAGAAAGACAGACAAAAGGTTGCCCTGTTGCTTTCACCCTGAAGAATCACTTTCCTAGAACACTTGGTGCGCAAACACGTCCTTCCTCGCTCACCGTCCACATGCCATGTCCACATGACCACAGGATTTCACCACTTCCTCTGCAATCACGCCGCTACACGCAATCCCCACAACGCAAGTTCCGCTACATGCTTTGACTTGAGAATCAAAAGCAAGGAGAATAGCTTTTTCACCTTGGACCTTCCACCTCATTGTCTTTGTGTTTCATTTTTACCTCCTAATCACAGTTTATGCTTCACCTGACAACTATGACATAGACATTTAAATGGAGGGCATGGAGCCAGGGCCAGGGAGATGGCTCAGGAGAATAAATGCTTGCAAGTGCAAGGGCCTGAGTTCAATCCCCGGTTCCTCCTAAATAAATAAATACATAAAAGGCATATATTAAAAAATATGATATAATATAAAACCTGCATCAATAAAATGAGTAATTGTTATTTTAGGTACCATAATCAAACACAAATTCAAAACCATGGTTGTTTCCAATCCCTGAACAAAGTATTTATTTCTATATCTCGGTAAGGAGAATGAAAAAGCCCAAAGTAGGACTGAGGTGTCCTTGTAGGCTGCTGAGGCACCTGAACTTACTTCGCCAAAATGTGAATTATTGGACTTAATATGGAAAATGTTTTCCAATCCATGTGTCTCGTGAATGGATTCCTATTACAGTAACAAGTAAAAGTCTTCTCCTGGCGAAAAATGAAAGATAACTTTGACTTCAGTTTCAAATGGGAAGTATCCAAGGATCTTCTTAGATAATAAGAAACTCCTCTTTCCCTAACCTTTCTTAGGATAAATCTCACAGATCTGTGATTTATTTGGCATTCATTCCCGTGACTAACACATCCCAGTGATTGATTAAAATGTAGCTGACAATTGCTCGTGGGGTGGAAGTTTGATAGTCGAAGCGAATTCAGAGCAGAGCGAGGGGTAAAACTAAGGGCACTGTAGGGAGGAGCTGGAAAAAGTGGCAATCTTGGGAGGCAGGATTTAAGGGAACAAAGAAATCTAGGTACAAAGAGGAAGTGTCAATCCAAACAGAAAGAGAAAAAGGTAGCCACACAAAGTGAAAATGACAAAAGTTTAAAAAGGAAATGTATTATTGCATTATACAAAAGTCAACATAACAGTCCCATAAATTAAATGATGAGATAAATGTCTGATTGATTAGGTAATTAAATGCAAAAAAACTAGAAAAACCATATTTTTTCTATGGAACAACATATTTTACATTCACAAGTCATATGGTAAATCCATGAGATTGAACAATTTGCAAAATATTTATTTTATTCTATTGGAAAACAACATGAAAGATAAAGGCAAATAGCTCCTTTCAAATAGCTCCTTTTCCAAACCCTTCTATTCCTTACCCTTTTGAACAATTCAGTTCAAGACTAACAGGCATGGTCAAGCAAGAAGGGTCAGCAGGGGGTGCAGATGGTCCTATGAGCCCATGAAGAGCATGGGAATTTGTTGAGATTACCTTCTCAGAACCTGAGAGAGAGCAGGGATGTGAGGGACAGCCCAGACTGTCTGAGCTCAAGAAAAGGACCCACATCCTCTGAGCGAGCACCCTGAACAAGACCCCAAAGCCAATTTAGGGAGACAGCTAGAGATGCTGGAGGGCGGGGGGCTAGGTGCTGAGAACAACCTGGTGACAGAGGAAGGAGTCACACAATAAGTATCCTGAGAACAAAAGGATGGGAAGATCTCCCTGCAGGGAGAAGTCATACGAGGACAAAAAAGACGAGCTCTAAAAATGATGTGCGCTGAGAAGTGAATAGATAGATCCTGTAAACTCACTGAATCAATAACATACAGATGTAGAAACATAAATGTATCTCATATATATTACCTATCAGTCCACTGAAAGCTCATCAGAGCAGCCATTCCTGAAAGCCCAGTGAATGCACCTCACACTGGGTGTTGTTTTGTAAAGTGACTAGACAAATATACTCCAGCTAAAGTGTTCATAGCTGGTGTTTAGGTTGTTAAAATGGTGCATACTTTTATGCTTTGCTATATTTCAAATATTTTTAGCAACCCTACACTACTTTAATAATTATAACAAATACTTAAAAGAAAATCATGTAAAAAACAAACAAAAGCAAAGGCACTGTGACCTATTTTGTGGACTATTTCCCCCCAAGCCTTCTTTGTATTTACCTTTCCTGCTGCAGCAGCTACAAAGAAAACCTTCCCAAATCCTAGATTTTTTTTTTTTGGACTACTGTTGGACAGGTATAAAAAAAGTCAGGCTATAAGAAAGAGTCACAGTCCCCAGAGATTTTCAATATAAATGCAAAGCCTTCTAGAAAAATATTTTTGTTCTTTGGCTTTTCTGCGTCCTACTACCAGGAAGGGCATATTCTCTTACTGTTGGTTCAGTAGCCATCTTGTGACCCTCAGGCCCAAAGACCGGAGAACAAAGACTTCCCACTACAGAGGGCAGCGTGACAGGAAGGAAGGAGACTGAGCCCTGATAACCCTGGGCTGCTTACCTAGCTTTGGACTCTGCAGCCCTGTGCTTATTTCCTAAAACTAATAAGCACCCAAAAGCTTAAATCACTGTTTACAACAGATGCTCTAAGAATAGATGAGAATGAAAGAGTGTAACAGCAAGTATCTATTGAAACAGAAGTTAGGTGCCAAAGCGTAGCAGGACTTCCCAGGCTAGGCTCAGCGTAGCAATACTTACGCTGTTACTAAGGTCTTGTCTTCCCTAATGTAAAGGACATCATCCTAAAAAATATTTCTTCTTGTAAGGATTGCCTAAAAGATTGCACTCAATGCAACTACACAGACAACTCATCTCTTATAAACAGAAGATTAATCTTTAGGCACCTATTAAATGTTACTTCTTATCCAGAATTCAGCAATATTCCTGAACCTATGGAAGGTCTTAGCAAATGCTGTGGATCTGGCTTGTCCATTGCTTTGAAAGCCTTTCTAGTTCTGACACTGAGGCTTAAGCCCAGGACATGGTTGAAGAACATGAGACCCATTCCCTTAAGGGATAGTGAAGCAATTACGCAAGTGCATTTTATTCCTCACAGTAGCATAACCCAAAGCGAACTGTGTTGAACAAAATTTCACTTAAGTCTTACATGCTAAGTATAAATATGTATATGACAGCATACATTGTAACAGAGATATTTCATAAAGATATCTAGAAATGGACTACCATCAGCATATATATATATATATATATATATATATATATATATATATAATGAAACTTGTAAGAATAAATAAAATCAGATAAATGCAATAAAAAGATTTACAAAAAATAAATCGATAAAAAGAATATTGAAATTACAGTGAAATGACAAAAGTTGTGAAAAACCACGGAAAATATTTCATATGGATATGCAAATTAAACACCATAATCAGTCATCATGAAATACCCAAAAAAGGGCTGCTGAGATAGCTCAACCGACCTAGCAAGCTAGCACAGGGATTGGGGTCTGAGCCCCAGCACCACATGTGCTGGCCCCCCTCTGAGCGTGCTGAGTGGGCCTCGGAGCCTGGACGTAGTGGCGTGTAACTATAATTCCAGCACTGGGGAGGCTGAAAACAAAAGGATCACTACAAGTCCGAGCTGCATGGTGAGACCCTGTACCAAATACAGAAAAAAAATACTGAAATTAAAAAGATGAACATTTTTGGTGGGAATTCTGAGCAAAAATTGTGATGCACCAGTAACTTCAAATTACACTAGGCTTAGGAAAAACAACTGTATGACTTCAACGTAAGTGTATGCGAACTATATCAACTTAGCTATTAGAAATACTAGAATATACTTGTGAAAACACAGTTTCATGCCATGTCACAGCTATTTGCAATTGCAAAAAGTGCTAATCAACCTAAGTAATAACCAAGATCAGAATGTGTAACTACAATGATGTATATTAATACAATGAACACTAGATGATCCAGAAATAAAGAGTGCACAATTAATCACAAAAATACTTTCGTTCTCCAAATACTATAATGAATAAAAGAAGTCAGATATGAGAAGAGTTCACACTAAATGGTTTCATGCCTGACAGGTCCAGAAACAGAAGAAATTAACCTCTGCCCCTGGAAGTCAGGTGTTCTGTAGATGGAGGTAGAAATTGAAAGGTGAGAGGGACATTTGGGGGAGATTTGTATAATGATTTATGGCTCGATGAGATACTGGTTTCTGCTGGTAAAAATTTACCATCTCTACCTTATTTTCACTTTCTGTGTATTATGCTTTCATAAATAAATATGAAAGTTACAATGTATGAGGATTTTGCATTCTTCATAATTTATCCTTGTTTAGCATTTTTAATCAAGGGTTTTGCCTTTGGGAGACTGAGGCAGAAGGACATCATTTTCTTCTTATGAGATTAAAAAAAAGATAATTTTTCAATGGCTAGCTGTATATCTTCCAGAGCTAAACTAAAATAAAGTAAAAAAAAAAAAAGCCATACAGTACTGCACACAGTCCATCTATTTCAAAATATTTCAGACTTGCTGTATGTGCCCTTGGGTGCCATGCATTCGAATCTTTGCCTTGCACTTCGTTACCTAAAACCCTCACCCATCCACCCCATCCTTTCCCTAAAAAATTCTAATGACCCTTTCTCATCACACCCACCATGAAAATTTCTCTGACCTCATTCACATAAGAATTTACTTCTTTATCTTCCTATTACAGTATGTGTATGCACACCAACAAGACACTCACATTTATACATGCTTATGATGTTTTAAAGAAGTAATATTATAATTATTTTACATTGATTCCTCCTAGTAAGCCTTGGCTCTCTGATGATAGGATTTTTTTTTTTTTTTTTTTGTATTTTAGAAAAGGATCTATAGGGTCTTCCTGTGTAGATGGGACTTGTACTGATCCTCCTGTTTACAGCCTCCCAAGTGCTGGGATTACAGGCATGTGCCACCACACCCAGTCTCAATTGCCATCTCAGCATGCCCCTGGGGGCAGGGCTGGCGAGGCAGCCCAGAGATCCAACTACCAGCCCCTGTATTTGCCTAAGCAGGTGTTTTAATCCGCTGAGCTATTCAGCCCACCCACTGATGATAAGATTCTTTATTATCTTTTATCTCAGTCACCTAGAGCCCATGACAGTAAGCATTCTGCAACAATTTTTATTTAAACTGATTCAAATGTGGTACTGAAAAAATAAAAAATAAAATGTGACATTCAAGCTCATTTTAAGAATTAATAGGTATTCTGCCTAAAGACCCTTCTATCTATGGAAGGGTACATCACAGATCTAGCCCATGCCCCAGACAGTTTTCGGTAGCAATCACAAGTCTGAATCCTACCAGGCTGTGTCATGCTCTCAGAGGTCCGGAGCCAGGGTGACACTGTGATACACTAAGGCAGGCTAAAATTTAGTGTCACTCTTCAGCTCTAACCTGCAGACTCTCTGTAAATCTACCAACCTGCCCCAACCTCCACCAAGCGTTCTTGTTCACGGTAGTCCTTGTTGGTTTTAGGTGATTCAGCAGACAGGAGTGGGCAGAACCTCTTCTTGGTAAGGCATGCACTTCGAGTTCTGGACAATCCGTGTTCACGTGCGGGTTGTGCCTTTCTACCTCCAGCATTAGCCCCCTGCATACCGATTTTTGTCTTTTCATTTCCCTGTGACATCATCAGCTTCTAGATGAGGTCATAGCATATGACAGGCACCGGCGATTATTTTCTATCAGATTGGCAGTCAATAATCGACCACCGCTCTTCTCTTCCATGTCCCAAGCAACTGGCACCTAAGAAGAGTGATACCAAAGTTGTTATGCATTTTACACATTTTAGGATAAACCTTGGGGGAAAAACATATCTTTGCACCATTAGCAGCAGTGAATGCAAACAGTGGCACAACTTCGAAATAGGACACATTTTCCAGATTAAAGAAAACAGAGCTGTATAATATATATGGGATCTGGTTTACAGAACAGCCCTTCGGAATGCAAGAAAACTAAAAACAAACATCACATTCCTCTTCACCAGAAACCTTCTGACATGGAAAGAATAATGAACATAGTGAAACTAATTAAAATATTTATCAAGTCATGCACATTCCAAGAGGTGCAGGGTATCAAGCTTGGAGTCAGATGGACCTAAATTTTAATCCAGCTCTTGCCCTTATTAGTAGTGTGAGTGACCTTGGGGAAGTTTTACCTGCAGAAGGAGATAATACTGTACCTCATGCAGTTTTCATGAGAAATAAAAGAGATGATGCACTTAAAATTTTAGTACACAACCTGGCACAGAGCAATTTTTTAACAAATGCCACATCTTAATACTAAAGGGCCTTTATTGTAAATATTACCTATATTTTTTTTTGCTTTTGTGGTTTTTGAGGATGTTCACTCACTGTCACATTTCTAGGAGTCTCTGGGTCTGTGTTGGCATGAAAAAACAAAAGATATGCGAAGCTTATTTCTCTCGCAGGGTCAAACTTGTGTATGAGTTCATCAACCAATCTTCATCTATTATGTTGACCAAAATTATTTTCCCAAAGTGATCCACCTTTAATCCAGTCATAAAGAGTTAGCTGTTCCCAATTTTAATTGACAAATCTAATTACTGTGATGAATTTATTTATAGTCACTATTCAATATCTATTGATAGTTCCTTGACCTTCAAGAATATCATCCAATTAACATGGCAATGTGTGTTAATGGATTTCTAAATTGCTTCACACTGGATAAAAGGTAAAAAGGAAAAGGAAAATTCCTTTTCAGAGAGAAGAATCATAATTCATGAAAAGAGGTTTTATATATCTGCGTAACACTAAAGAATATTCCTGTATTTCTTCCATAGTATGTTGGGGGGATTAAGTTACTGATGTAGCATAATGAATTTTTTGGAATTCGTTCAGGGTGGAATCCCTAAATTCATGCATTAAAATGTCTTCCTAAATCTAAGGAGTGGTGTTTTATTTGGGTTTTGTTTGCTTAGAGAAAATTTGTTAAATTTCAGTTAATTCCTTTTTTTTTGGCGGGGGGGGGGAAGGGATACTGGGGATTGAACTCCGGACCTTGCACTTGTAAGGCAGGTGCTTATTCTACTGAGCTATCTCCCCAGCCCAATTAATTCTTTCAGAATTCAAACTTTGTAGATTGCCAATGAAAAATATCCTTCCTAAAACATAAAGAAGAGAGGGAGCCATTTCTACAAAATTAATGAAAAATGATATAGGCAGAACTAACAGACACTGAGGAAAAAACAGTTACTGTTCTAGTGACGAGTCGCTCTTCTTCTTTCACTTCTCCACATGTATTTACCTTTGTGCCTTAAGCCTAATTTTAGACAGACTTAGAAACACAGACTGTCAAAGTTACAAGGATCCTCAAGATAATATTCTGTTCACTTGCAAAAAAAAAAAAAAAAAAGTCTGAGAAATTGAGAGGTGAAGTGACAACCTCAACCAACCCCAGTAGCTCATCAGCCTCTCCCAGACAGGGACTTGATCTTAGGATGCACCGTGACTGAATTGCGACTCCTGTCCCAGAGTTCACAAGTTGAAGTCCTAACTCCATTATCATAGAATGTGAGTGGGATTGGAAATAAGCTCTTTCATGGAGTAATTGAGCTTAAAGGAGGCCAGCTAGGTGGCTCTTGTTCAACGTGGCTGGTGTTATCTGAAGAGGAAGAGCTACCAAGGGTGTGCGTGCACAGGAAAGTCCTGGTGAGGAGACGAAGGCAGCCCATGGGAGAGGATGACTTAGCCCCCGAGCTGTTGACAACTGGAGCTTAAACTTCCAGCTACAGCACTGCGAGGAGAAGGTTTCTGTGTATTTTCTTACAGCAGCAGTTTTCTTAGAAACTCTAACCTGTTTGTGTTCCCAACGCCTACCATTGGCAGTGGCACAGTTAGGTGCCTATTTTAAAAAGGAAGGAAGGGTATGTAAAAGAAAAGAAGGAGAACAAGAGCAAAAGAAAGAAGGAAAAAAGAAAATGCCTTACACGCTGAAATTAGTGGCTTCAGCACAAACCTCCAAAATGACTAGGCTCCATCCACTGCATCAAACATGTGATGAGAATTCTCAGGGCTGATGCCTTGTTAGCGGTGGATTTCCTGTGTGTCTTGAATTCACTCTCAGCCTCTCACGTTTATTTAGTATTATGCGCCCATAGGACAGTAATTTCATCATACCTAAGTCCTAAATCTATGTATTTCAAATCAACAGTTACGTATGAAGAGAGAAAATAGGCTTAACATTTCTGAAATTCTTATTTTGCTTCAAGAAATTTATTAGGAAATATTTTATGTATGAAACAGAAGTAGCTCCACCAGGCTACACCTCAAGGATTTGTGCAGTTACCATGAATTATTTGGCTCTGATAGTGGATCTTTATCCACTACATGAACTGAAGGGTGATGAAAGACAGACTTAAATATTCACTTCTCATGTGGATACGATTCTTTCAAGCCAGACCATGTAAGACAGGAAATGGTGTCTCTGAAGCTCAGAAAGGACTTAACTTTTCAGCATAAAATACATTGGAGTGGACTGCTGCCTTGAGAAGCCCCTCTAGTCTGTGAAGGGGTCGCAAAGTGAGGTTCAGTGGATGTGAAGGTGCTGTGATCAAATGCACTCAAGCACCTTGCTGAGATTGTTCTTTCTTATCCTGAAAGATGCCAGTTTAATGATAGATTTAAAATGTATATTTTAATGCTTCATTTTATTTTATTTATTTATTTGCACCTGGAACAAGTGATGAGGGAAGCTGCACTCAGAGATAATGGAAATAAGACAGCAATAGAAGGCTTTGCCAGGCCAAAGCTTTGGCAGGGACCTAGAAAACCAGATCACTGGACTGGGGATACAGTTCAGTGGCATAGGCTCCTTTCTGGTAAGCATGAGGTCCTGCGTTTGATCCCCAGTACCAAAGAAAGAAAAAGAGGACACAGGATCGTTACGGCCTCACAGTCACAAGTCATCCATTTCTGCATCCGCAGTGGCCTCTACTTTAGTGTTCACTGTGTCTGTAAACCTGGGTGCCACGGGTCACTGCATAAAGGACTTAAGCTCTGTAATTCTATTGCCTGCACCTTTTGGTAGTTATGATCTAGCAATTCAGATACTGCTGTACTTAGATCAATTTAAGTGTCACTCTGTCCATTAAAGCCATTAAACAATTCAAAAGAAAGCAACTGTGTCTCATGGGTGTGCATGTGTATTTGTATTCATACATGTATGTCTGAGTGTGGTATATCCTGTGTGAATTCCTGTAATGGTTGATACACTGGACCGTGTTCAACTGTTTAGAAATTTAACTAAGCAACTCAGCAAGGAGTGAAGGTCCTTTTCTTTTGTACTGGGGATCGAAATTTGGGACTTACTTTGAAAACATCCTGAGCTTGTGGAAAACAAGAGAATGGAGATGGTGTGGGTGGATAGACAATATTCAATACAAGGGAAGAAAAAGAGGCTTGTTTCCCCTGCTCTTTTGCTCTTGTTGTTTTTGCTGTGTTCTGCCACCTTGAAGTGAAGCCCCTGTGCGGTGTCACCTGCCTTGGAGCCAGCTGATAATGGACTGAAACCTCTATACACCATGAGCTCAATAAATCTTGCCTTCCTTAATTTTGGGCATCAGGTATTTTGTCCCAGCAATGAGAGAAAAGTAACGACAGTGCTTCTGTGTGTTTGTCTCTGTAAAACAAGGCACAGAAAAGAAAGGAGTTATGATTGACCTTTCCATTAAAATAATCCGACTTGTTTAAGCATTCCACACATTTCACTTTACTTGTCAACACAGCTATCCCAACTCAAAAATTTGAATAATGCTTGTTTTGCTTTGCTACTTGTACATAAAATGCTTGTTTTATGTACAAATTGTAGTTGGATTTTGACCCATTTAACCTTTCTACCATTCCTAATACCTCAGTAAGCCATGCTTTGGCTACAAAATTCTGATTTAATTTCTGACGCTCAAATGAATTTCTACTTTTCTTCCAGCAGAATGTTCCTGCCCAAGTGGGTCTTGAGTTCTAGCATACATAGTTTAGAACCTCAGATTTACAAATCAGCCATGTAACCCACGTGACTAAGTATAAACACTCTGTACCTTCATGTATTTATTTTTTTCTCACAATTTTGACATAATCACAAAAAATTATTCCCTTGCAGAGTCTATCAGAAAATGAAAACTCGGGGACTGGAGAGATGGCTCAGTAGAATAACCACTTCCCTGGCAAGTGCGAAGGTCTGAGTTCAATCTCCGGTTCTGCCAAAAAAAAAGAAAACAAAAACTCTTGCATCACAGTGTTGTGTACCAGCTGTCACTCAACACTCACTTGAGAAAACAGGGAGGAGTAGTGGGGACTGTGGCCAATGAAGAGCAATGCCCATTGTGAAGTAGACAGCAGTACTCAGCCTGATAATTTTCTCACAGGGGTGTGGGCAGAGGATCTCAGAATCTTCTCAGACTCTTTCCAGTTATCAAGAATTCAAATCTGGATGCTTATGTGAAACTTCCTCAGTTCATAAGTAATGACAATTCACTGTCATGTTTAAAAATGATTGGAAGTTGTAGGTGACAGTTAGAAAGAGATGTACCCTAAGCCATCACTTGGTCCCCTCTGAAATATACATAAACTTAGCACATACTGCCTTATTTCATCTCTTCCTATTGAATAACATGGCAGGGCCATGTAGCACATATTTTTGGAGGCTGAACTCTGGTTTTGAGGTCTGCTTACCGTTTAGTAGCTCTGTAGACTTTGGCATGTTGTTTAACCTTTCTGTGCCTCAGTTTATTTCCTTGTGAGATGCAGACAATAATAGAACTGTTAGGTAGTACATAACCATACCAACATTTGAGGCCAGAGTAATTGCTCATGAGTTGGTTGTTATTAAATCTTAGATGATGTTATAATTTGATATATTTCTTTGTCATTTCTTCACCCACTAAACCATAAAGGCCATTCGGTATCTTTCTATACAGTGTAATGGTTAATATGGTTTCTTTCTAGAGAAGGAGGTCAGGTGATTATTTCTTTTAAAAAAGAACAAAACTCAAAATGTAGCAGAAATTATAAAAGGATATTTAAAGAAAGTAGCTGGAAATCAAGGTCGTGCTCCTGCTTGGCCTTGTCTTTGTTCCATATATTTAAATCCCCTGAAAGGCCAGCACATTGCACCGGTCCATGTCAATTTGTTCCATGATCAGTTATAATGAATGTTTTCCAAATCCCAGATGTATAATTTCCTCTCTGATTTATTCTATCCAGTCTGCAGTACAACAGACAGGAACTATTCATGTCCTTTTCTTTGCTCCTTTAAAAGACTATGAGAGAGTTAGGGTTAGATAGAAGAGTAGGGACATGTAGGGCAGCCTTGTATGGCTGGAGCCCCTGGGTCTTTCTCACCTGCCTTTACTTAAATTTACAGAGCTTACATCACAAAAACCTGACAGGGTGCTTGTAAAAATGGAGAGCCATTATTATCCTCATTCTTTTCTTCCCCTACAACCCTTGTTCTCTTTGAAAATAAAGAGTAGGTTCTAGAAAGGGAGTGTTACAAAATGGAACCCCCATACCTCACAGCGTGAAATTCAGAATTCTGAGACTGATAACACAAACAGAGTTTTACACGCCAGAGTAGGATAATGACTGTATCACAGGACTTTGGGAGATAGGCTTGGACCACATAAAGTTAAAGTCATATCTGAGTCCAATCTGAATTTCTGTCTTCCTCAAATTATATTTAAAATGTCACACAAAATCAGTGCACATTATTCATTGAGCAATCAAAAACTATCTCCTAGGTCAATGGATTGTACAGAGCTGCAGGAGAATGAGAGCACAGAAGGTCAAAAGGCAAAGTGATTTGAACTATGCTGATAGTAATATCAAGTTCTTCAGAGGAAGTCTTAAAGTTTGTAAAAGAGGACTGAATCCTGGGTCATCATACTGTGTCAGGCAATGGGTTGTACGCAGGTGTAAGAGCATGGGTTTGAGGATGGGAGAAAATGTAGTAGGAAAGGAGTTAAGGAACTTGAAAGTCTGGAAGAAGCCAAATAAATAATGATGGTCAAGTTAGTAAGTATGTGTATCATGCAGAGAAATCTCCTTTTAAAATTTTCTTTGAGAAAAGATAAAGCTTGGATACAATCATCAAACCAAGATTATAGTGCTCAAGATTTTCCTCAAAAAATATTCATTGAAAAAATATTCTTTGAGTACTTATTGTCAAGAATGGGAATTGACTTTAAAGAACACTTTGCAAATAAGGTTTTGTATATGCCTGAGGAACCATTACTCTAGTCTCTCTCTGTCTCTCTGTCTGTCTCTGTCTCTGTCTCTGTCTGTCTCTGTCTCTTTCTGTCTCTCTGTCTCTCTCTGTCTCTCTGTGTGTGTGGAGGGGGGTGGATAAAGTTAGCAGCAATAACTTGGAAAATAATGTAAAAGCCAAGTTATAAAAGAGATTGGTCAGTTTCAAAGGAGAGAAGGAATGGAAAGGTTAGGAAACGCTCCCTGTGAGTCAGTCCTTGAGCTGAGAAGCCATTGCTAAATAGTGGGCAGATGAAGAGCTTAACTTCTTAAAAGTAATCCTTGAAATGCTTATTTTACTTTTCTTTCAAAACATTGCAAAATTCATGCCTCTCCTATTATATTACAAGGAAAATCACATATACACTTGCATATTGTCAGGTATGTTGCAATGATCATATTCTTTTATTTTTCTAAAAGTCACAGTTTGAAAAAAAAGTCACAGTTTGACAAGAATCAACAGATACCATTTTGTGAAACATATCCAATAGTAGTACTGTCTAGTTCTGTTGGTAAACTCTGTAGACATCAAGTCTAGAAAATACAAATAAAAGATGGAAGAACATAGACTAATAATAATTGAACAGAGATTTAAACCAGAAAGAATTTATTTTTAAAATGTTGGATAGATCTCAGACTCATGGTAAAACCTTGGGGGAAAGAAAGATGGTTGTGCAGCTAAGATTAATACCCCAGATCTGGCCGCAGGCTCAGTTGATCAGAACAAGTGGCTGCCACCTCTGGAAATGGGGCTTTGTAGTGCCAGCATTGCTGGCTTGAATCCTGAATACAGGTATGAACATTACTGAAATTCAACCTTTCTTCCAAGGCTACTTCTGTGGGTAGAATTTCTCAGTGTCACCCACCCTTAGTTGAGTGCATCTAACTTGGCAACACCTAGGTAATAGCCATGCCCTAGCTGCAAGGGAAGCTTGGAAAATTATTACCCAATATTTCCACATTCTCAAGACTTGCAAGGAGAAGGCTTTTCCCATGGTTAGGGATACAATTGAGGTGCTGGACACACAAGAGGAATAACAGCCTCAATGACAACTATAGTGAAACAAAATAAAATTAGATGTTAATCAAATCTAAACTGGAAAATCTCCTCTGCCTTTTATTATGTATGTGGCAACCTCTCTTACATTAAGCTTTCCAAATTAGCTAAATATGTTGCCAGTGCTGTGGATAACCAACTACTGTTAGGGACTACAGACTGTATTGGATTACTTTGCTGAATTTACATACCTACAATATTTGAATGGCAATGGAATACCCTTCTCTGACAAATGTAAACATAAAGGAGGGTATAAATGAAGAACTATTTTTCAGTGAAAGAAAAAATATATATATATATATATCTGTATATACTAAATATTTAGGATAAATATACAGCTACTTTCTCTTACTTCAATGAGAAGATTTGTACTAATACTGTTTAGACAAGATATCATGTCTGCATCTTGTACTATGAATAACTATTATGAAGACAACAATATGCAATGTATTAATTGTTATAACTGTCCTACTAACCTGTTTTGAAACTGTCTCAATGCCATTTCTTTCTCAATAAAATTAACATAAAAAAACCAAATTAGCTAAATAAGGAAAACAACAAGAATGTATTTCCCCTGGCCTGCCATGCTGGCCCCGCCCCCAGAGCATGCTGAGATAGCAATTGAGACTGGGTGTGGTGGTGTGCACCTGTAAACCCAGCACTTGGGAGGCTGTAAACAGGGGGATCGCTATGAGTCCGATCTAGCAGTGAGACCCTGAACACCCTGTAGACCCTTCCCTAAAATACAGGGAAAAAAATATGTTGATTAAGAAGGAACACATGTGCATATGTACATGTATATATTTAAATACATGACATATTTCTGAAACATATTGACATTCAAAAATGGTAGCTATCATTTCTAATTGATCAGCTTAAGCTTCAACTTTTCTCTTGTTGATATCTTAAGGTAAGGGTTTTATTTACCATGAAATGTTTATGTATTTGCTGAACTGAAGTGTTTTTGTTGTTGTTGTTGTTTTAATTTTTTTTGCACTGAGGATTGAACTCAGGACCTTGTGCTTGCCAGGCAAGTGCTTATTCTACTGAGATATCTCCCCAGCCCTGAAGTTATATTTTAAAAATTTCTTTAAAGCTCATTTCTTGAAAAATCATACCCACTCCAAGGTAATATAGACAGGTAGATACAAACTAATTCTCTTGGGCTATTAACCTGGCACTAGAAGATTCTGATGAAATAAAAATTCTATCATCAAATAAACTATACAGAATATGTTGGAGGTGAGAAGGTGAAAGAATGGAGGGAAAATCCATGGAGAGAATTTGAAGAGCTCCAGCGCTTGCGCTTTGCCTTCATTTTATGCCTCCTGAGAGTCCGCCAACATCTTGCAGGCACCGGAGTGGCTACATTAGGCCTTTCTGCCCCATTTTCTCTCTGACATGAAGCTCCATGACAGGGATTCTGAGGTTATTTCAGAGCCACGAGGAGGCTGCAGAGGTAACCATAGGCATCAGCAAGCCCAGTGAAAGCGCAGCAAAGCCACTGCTTCTCTACTACAGGCATGCATTGCCGGTCTCAGTACTGACTGCGACACTTTGAGAACTAACGTAGTGGACTGAGTTGTCCTACTCAGAGCACGCTTTCGCCTCTTTCCCCACCCTTATCAGTGGGCAGAGGAACAGAAAATAATGTCGAGGGGACTACCCTCTCAGGCTCCCCCTTCCTGTCCCTCTCTCGGACAGGAGCTTTCTTTCCCTCAATAAATATATTCTGCTCATAAAAAAAAAAGAAAATAGTGTCAATTATGTCCTGGAAATAACCGAAAGACACATGGTTGCATGTTGCTGAGCATAGAATGTTCAATGCACAGGTTTACAGCAATTTCACAGTTACATATACAGGGATCTAGAAGTAAGAAGAATGTATGGAAGAGAATTTAAAAATGTACACCTACTTAGCTGTCATTGAATTACAGAATTGTCATGGAACAGGATAATTCTTTTCTGGTATTTGAACCAATTCCAATTTCAAACACAAAAATTTAAAAAAAAAAACAGAAGTTTTGTTCATTCTTAATCAACCTCTGACTCAATGCTTCTAAGAAGAAAAAAATGGCTATACCTGAACTTAGTATCCACTACAGTGGAATTACCATAGCATTTAAACTGAACTCTGTTGACTTTTTTAATAAGAGATACTCAAATCCTGACTGTTGATGCTATTTATCTCAATGTACCACTACTAATAAAAATTTGCTTCAATAGAGCAATAATTCCCAGTAAAAAATGTGCCTTTCCTCTGAGAAATGCAGGATACCTTCACATTTGCTATGTTGTTTGTTCTTTGGCATCCTGTTAAGACCCAAAAAGAACAGGAAACTGTATTGATTGTGCTGTAAAGAAACACTCAGTAAGGTTAAGCATTAGTTCAAGGTCACAGAGCTGTTCTGTGGCTGATCTATGATAGATATTGCTAAGCGCAACTACAAAAACCGGAGTTGAACTAAGCCCAGTTATAGCAAATTTGATTAAGGGACACATCTCTAAAGCAGAGAGCCTGGCCCTCCCCACGAAGTGTTTGCCCTAAGCAGACCTCAATCTCTCTGTCTCAGAGTTCCTTAACTCAGCCAGTCAGCCCCACTGTCTGTTTACTTTCTTCAAGTTGTTGGCTTCTAGTTCTGCCCTGTGCCAGATGTTCCATCCAATGGGCAATTCTACTCCTTAGGATTCTGCCTACACGGAGTTGCCAGGTAATGAAGTGTTTCTTCAATATAAAGAAGCACTGTTTTATGACATCTGAAGACTACAGAATTTCTATAGCATGTGATAACTGTAAGAATACAGTTAACATATTGTAATTGAAAAGCTATTAATAATTTGGCATCTGATTGGCTAACGTGCCCCAATAGATTGTATTGTTTAATTTAACTTAATCCTACCTGCCCTCATATCTCACTATATAATTATTATTTCAGATATTTTCCTTGGGTAAATACTATTTCTTGGGCCTCTTACTAAGATGTCTCCACTAATTATCAACATGTCTTTACTCATTATTTACCAACTTAATTGTTTTGCCACTTGCCTCCCTCTAATTTCTCTAACTAAATCAATTTGATTTCTTTAATAAGATTGAGGAAAATTTTAGTCAAGAGTTGAATTTTCTAAAACACAGTGCATATTCTTTGAATACAAATTATAGCAAGAAATTAAGTGACAGAAAGTTTGTAAAATAGTTTTTTCCTAATTACAATGGGTTCTGAAAACTTTTCTTACTCTGGCTTTATTCACCAAAAGGTAAATGCTTTTTAAAAAGTGATCATTAGAAATTCAGTGGGTTCTCTATAAGAAGTGAAGGTGTTCCCCACATTTTCCCAAAGGTTTATCTGGAAGCTCTTTATAAACGTTGGACTGGTCTCTTTGGTGTAAGGGTAGGGTAAGAAAAGCCTGTGAGGCTGCATCTCCCACTGACACAGAATGAAGGCTGGAAAAGAGCCATGTGACACAGGTATGACTTGTGGTGATTAGGAATTTCACTATCTGAAGTGATAATTACAACCCAGTCATGCTCAGTAATGCTGAATGGTCCAGAACTGTGTCACATTCTAGCTTGAACAAGGGGGAGTTGACTTTGTGTCCCTGTAGATTATTCCCTCTGAATCTCTTCAATCCACATCTCTTGTAAATTATACAAGAGACACATCACATAAGGAAGGCCATTAGAGTTCCATTTTCTAGTTCTGTTTCATCCCTGACTCACTGCGCATCCATTTCTGTATTAGGACAACAGGGTCCAGAGTGCCCATCTTGTCTCTCTTGGAGAGTTGTAAGAACAAAATAAAATAACTCACAAAGGTTTGTTACACCATAAACAAACACTCAAACACTTAGCACACATAGCACTGATTTTTTTTCATTGCACTCTAACTAGGAGTACATTTACTCTCTTTTTTCAAAAAGTGAACAGCGCTTTTCAAAACCTAATAAATGTCAAGGTTATAAAGGTACAATACCATTTGTAAAGTTCAGCTTGAAGTTAAACAGGGCATCTCATTAGCATCCACAAGAACTGCAAGTGAATTTTAACCTAATAAATATCCTGAAAACAACCTTAAGAAGACAGTCCATCATGCCAAAGAACCTTATCCCTTAAATTGATGTCATACTCTACTGATTTCTCGAACATACTGCTACTTCACTCTTGTTTCAATCTTTCATGGCACCACTGTCCTGCCCCATAGATGCCACTTGGTACACAAATGAGCTCTCAGCCCACACACTGGAGATTCACGCTGCTCCTCCTTGTACACTAGCTCTATAACTCCGACAACGCATACAACTTCTCTATGCCTCGCGTTGTTTAACTACAAGGTAAAAAAAATGCTTACTTTATAAGAACATTATACAGACTAAGTGCACTAATACACAGAAACACTACTCTATTTTATCTGTAATAATACCACTCAAACATTAGCTATTAATATTGATAACAATGATGATAATTATAATTGCTAAGAATTACTATTTTAAAGTTTCAGCTATTCCAGAAGAGAACAAGGAAATATAAATAAGGCAATTTTTCGTTACTGGTTTGCTTTGATTAAGTATGGTTACAGTCATTGCGGGCATGTCTTTCTTTTTTTTCGGTTATTGAAAATAACTTTCCAGTGAGATAGAATTCTCAGAAGAAAGTCAAGTATTAAGGTAGGATTTTGAGGTGCTTCCCTTAAACAAGAAAGAAACCAAATAAAATAAAATTTAGGAAACCCAGGAGCCAAATTCTTGTTAACAAGTTTATGTGACAAGTTATATAAGGCATTTGAGCCCATTGACTGCATTCTAAGTTGCTAGTGACCATAGCCACGATTTAGACAGCAGACAGTATCCATTCTTCATGTTTCAGAGGCATGAAGATGCATGGAAGCAAATTTTCTCACAGGGCTGACATTCTCATATCCAGCCACACATCTTGGGAGGCAATAATAAAAAGCTAGTACGACTAGAGATTAGTATTCTGCACCTTTGTCAGAAAATAAAAAGAAAACAAATTTGCTTCCTAAATGTCCAGTTCTAGAAAATGTGTTCATTTGGAAAACACTGTATGTACCTAAGAACAAGTAACCTTCAGTTGTGATAATTGCTGTAGGCTCAGAAAACACTACAGAAGCCATATTTCAGCAATTCTGAATTTCTCTCAGTTCCTACAAAATCGTTTCCTCTTTTAATTTGGAAACTTACCATTTAATGATCCTTCTCCCTGCGATCTTTGTTACAACCCAAGACAAAGCCTAGTTTCATTGCCTTAACATCTCTTTAGTCTTGACTTCTTCGCTTACATATCACTTCTGCCGACCAGACTTCTCAGACTCCACGTGTCTAGAAGAAGCACCACTGTTCAGTATTCTGAGGTCGTGAATTTTCTCTATGGCACTGTGTACCCATATCATACTTATCTATGGTCCTTCTTCATTGGACAATGAGTTAGGACAGCAGAGATCAAGTTGATCGTGTTACTACAGACTAAGACCTCCCCCCAGTGAACATTATAGACGCCTGTTAATTGTTTAATGGGGGGGGGGGGAGGTGACAGTCCCAGATTTTAACACCTCTTTTAAATTGAGCTAACCAAACATATATTTTTCCAAACTTTTTTTTTCAGGTACATATGTAACAGTCCAGGTTGTATACTGTGGACATCATGGTTTTGTTCTCAAGCTCCACAGCCAAGAATTCTTTCAGGAAGTAGTTAATAATGAGCAATTAAAGTATTATTTTCTCCTGTGCCAAAGAAGTAAGCACTAGCGACTTCCAAAAGCACTTTAGGCACACTTGCATTTACAGATACCATGGGAGCCACTTACTCTGGGTTTTAGCCAGGAAATGCATGGTATTAAAAATAAAAGATAAATGAACCAAGAGGTAAAATTCCTGGCTCCAGTCTACCCCAGTTAAGACCTGGCTTCTGGTCTGTTTGATTGCTGTATACAGACAGCCACTTAACTTCTCTAGTTTCCTGAGATACAGAGCTATAAGTCTGTATTAGTTGATTTCCAATATCCCTTCCTTTCCCTCAGAGGTTGGGAGTAAATGGTTAAAAGAACCTTGTCTTAATGTGGCACCGCCACTTGCCTGCAGTGACCCCGCTCTTCTATCATGTTTTCAAGCACCCTCACTTGGCAAGATGGAAGAATAAAAAGGTGTTTACTGTTACAAGCACTGGTAGAAGTCAGAGCTAGTGAAAATAATAGAGTAATGAGAAAGCTTTGTAGTTTTATAGACATACATTTATATTCTCCATTTTATTGAACCATTAACTAATAAGTATGTTAATTTTACTCTTGTGTAATGGGATGCAATAACTGCAGCAGGGCCTCCAGAGTTCTTTTAGACCAATCGCTTCTTTCACTGCACAAAGCCGAGATTCATGTCACACCGGTAGACCTCAGCTTATAATGCTGTTACGCAAGAATGCTTTCCTCACTTCAGCTGGATTTTATTTGTGAGGTATAAAGCAAAGCATAAAATATACAGAGGAAATATTTCTTGAAAATTGCTTTAGACTGATTTCTCTAGCAACTGTTACCATTGGTCTTATCCTACACAGAGAAATTCAATGATAAATGTGAGAATTCTCATACGGAGATAGGAGTAATAAAGGGAGTTAGGAAACAAAAATGGAACATCTGGCCCTCTCCTATGCGAACCATCAGCTATCTTGGCGTCAGAGCAATTGGCTACTTAGGAGGAAGTATCAGAAATACTGATACTACCGGAAATTAGGAGGTATAATTTGGGAGGACACCTGAAAAATATCCTGCAATCAAAAATTTAATCGTAAGTCTACTGCAGGCTCTGAAATCCCACCACAATGGAGCTCTATGTTTGAGTTAAAGAACTTTATTTCCAGTGAAATTTCAGTTTGATCACATTTAAATAGGAGTTAAAGGAAGACATGCTAAGCATAAATATAGCAAGATCAGTGACTATAACAAAACGGATTCATTCATTTAGCAAAACTATCATTTAGGACACTAAACAACAACACTATAAAGAGAGAGAAATGGAGGGCAATAGCTCCAAAGTTGATTTGCCTACTACAGAGGAAGATGGAGGTTTAACCATATGTGAAAGCAAATAAGAAGTAAATCAGATAATTGGAGCTGAAGAGGGGAACAGTCTACTTTATGAGTTTAATGACTGAATGATACTTCCTTGCTCTAATGTGCCATTCAGTGCATTCATTCATTCATTCATTCATTCATTCATCAATTCATTACATTCCTACCCCTTACTAGTGACTTAGAAACTAGCAGGAATAAAACTCTGAGTAGGGAGACAATGTGAATTAAGTAGAAAATGGGCAGAAGCACATGCAAACTACAGAGGGAGACCAGAAGCCATGAGAGCAAAATCTTTATTGAGCTTGTGTGAGGCTGCAAGAAAAAGGCTTTGCTAAGGGAGGTGACACATAATCCTGATAATTTTAAAAACAAAACCAAACATGAGATCAATGAAGATATCTCCAGAACCTGTGCTAAAAGAACACTGGACTGCAACTCATCTTCCCACCTCACCTGCACATTAGAGGCTTGGTGCCTGAGGAGGCAAATGAGCTCTTTAAACCCTAGAATTTCCAGACAAGGCTTTCTGATGCCTTTCAGAAGATACAAGGAGAAATTAAAACAGCAGGAGCAATTTCCTGGTATCTTTCCTCTATCTTCTTTGAAACCCCCAATCTATACCAATCCCACCTTGGCCATCAGGTATTTATGAGATCACATTGTATGTTCTCTGTAGCATCCCTCTGATGAATAGATTAGGAGAATATCACGTAGGACATGGGACAACTCCCTGATTATCATCAGCGTAGCCCTCCCTGGTTGTCACCAGTGTAACCTTTGGAGATCAATTTCCAAAGATTCTGCTTTGCACAACTCAAGGATAAGATGCAATTCACTGCTGCTAGGGGCTTTATATTTTGCATGGGTTTCAGGGAGACTGTGATGGGTGCCTTTTTTATATTCCCTTCCCCTGAGTGATGCTCCATATGATTCATACAGAAGCCTAGCATGGATCTGAGTACATAACAGAGCTGTGGGCTTGTTCTGCCTTTCTCTTGTTGGTACAATTTTTACAACCAATTATAAATCCTTCTTTATCCCTCAGGACAAGTTCTTCTAACGGGTTTCCCAATATACAGAAAGGCACACACCCCTCCAGTTTTCCAGATAAGTTATGTCCATTTTGCATCCCACCAAGAGTATTCTCCAATCTTTTAAAATTGTGCAGATATGCAGAATAGCATGATATAATAATTTAATAGAATTCTACTCTACTATACCATAATTGAGGATCAAGACATGAGACAGTAAAGGAGGTAAAATCGGTTGACTGAAAAACGCTTCCTTATGAATACTGAAGCTCTTACACTTACGCTGAGAACAAAGAGGAGCAGTTCAGGTCTTCTACAAATAAAATGAGATTCAGAAGATAGCTGGGCATAGGGACCTGGGATATTAATCTACAAGAAGAGAGCCCTTAATCTTCCATGTGCATTGCTAACAGATAAAGGTTAACAACAGAACCTGGGCCAATATATTGACAAAATCCATTAAATTTCTCTGAAAAAAAAAGTTCTCTAACATAAAAAAGATAAAGAAGGCAGTTCTTCTCACTTAATCTGATTTTTAAACATAAAATTGAACTTAACCTCTATTCTTATGTAGAACAATGAGTCCGAATTTCAATGAAGGTAATGTATAAATTCCTCATCAGTTTTTAAGAAAAATAACTATTCCATCCAAAGATGATATATGAGAATTCTATCTACAGAAATGATAAAAAGGGAAGTCATTACTGAATTTAGACAGTTGAATTGTGTTTTGGATGCCATATATATATATATATATATATATATATATATATATATATTTCATAGGATCTTTTTACATGACTAATATATTACTTTCTAACAATCATATTCCTTTAATTCTCAAGTGATCAATGTCCTTGTTGAAAGGTAAAAAGCTCTCCATCTGTTATTTTGTTAGTATTTATGTCATGTATATTCACATTAAAACATTTACACAGCTAAATAATAAAACACAAGTACATTCACTTAAGTAAATACATTAAATATTGTAAAAAATCACAGTTTTTATACAAATTAAAATAGCATTAAAGATGAAGGTTAGGACAAATAAGAGCACTCATAATTTCATGATGTGACAATATACTTTGAGCCTATAGATAGGGAAAGGGTGGATTTTTAAAACATTATAAATATGGCTCAGTCTAATCATATCTGTTGGTTACTTTTCTCTCATTGCTGAGACAAAATGTCTGATGCCCAAAATGAAGAAAGGAAAGGTTCACTTAGCTCACAGTTTGTGAGGTGTAATTCTGTAGTCAGCTGGCTCCAAAGCAGGGTGGCCTGGCTGAGGGACAACAGTTCAAGGTAGCAGAAGACAGCAAAGTTCATAAGAACAAAAGGTGTAAAAAGGACAAGCAAGCCTCTTAGCCTCCCTTACACTGCATGCAGGCTAGCTGCCCTGGGGCAGGCATAACACACACAGTGGCTCATCCCAGCACCAGGCAATGAACCAAACACAAATTCTAAATTCAGTATGCTTCAGAAAAGACAGCCCGTATGAGCACATGAGGCTTTGGGGTACCTCTGGACACAAACCATAACACCATATAAAGTCTTCCTCTGTGGAACTAAAAGTTCAAAAGATTTGTAACTATGCTTTCCTAATTTCTGCGCCTTAACTCTGACCTGTTTTCTAATTCACAACCAATGACTCAAAAACAGTCTATTCTTAAACCAGTCCTTTCATACCAGTAGAAAATAATTAATTGTAATATCAGAAAGAATGGAGTAGGACAGGTGAAACATTTGCATCTGAAATTTTTATCTCACAACCATAAAGTTAGGATTTTGCTCTGTCTTCACAACGTTTTTTACTGTTTCTAGCTCTCAGTACACATTATTACCTCTTCTGCATATTTTTGGACATTTATTTTCAGTGCAATGTAACATATATATACCAATAATGATGAAATTGAAAATGATAACAATGAGTGATACAAGTAGAAACGTTATCAGTTTTCTGTGGCTGTGGTTATTACTACAAATGGAGTATCTTCATACAACATACAGTTCTCAGACACTTCGGAAAGCCACATCTGAAGTTGCAGTCCATGCAGTCTGTCCCGCTGGAAGCTCTCGGGGAGATGTGGTCTCGTTCTCCTCCAGCAGGCGGTCTGCACCCTGCCTTGTGTGCACTTCACTGCAGTCACTACGGCATAGGCACATTTCTTCCTCCTCTTTTGTCCTGTGGGCTTTTTGTCCTAAATTTAGGGTACATCTGGAAAAGTAAGGATGGCCAATTTATCCCATGATCTTTAATTACAGTACCAAAGATTCTTTTGCCAAATAGCATTCACATATTCCAGGGACTGCAGCATGAACATTTCTTTTGCAGGTTATCATTTAAGTTATTACAAATAGTATGATAAGCAGGCACAAAGAAAAGAATTAATAATAACCACACATATTTGTATGCTACAAATGACAGTAGGTAGAACCCTCATTAGTTCAATAGAAATGATAGACATTTAATGGATCTGGGAAGAATAAATCAAACACTGATTAAACAGTTACCATATGCCAAGCAGAGGTAGAGTCCAGATTCTGTATGGCCAGGATCCTCTCTTTTAAAATAATATGAAATTGGGAATATCAAAGTGCATGTGGATGGCCAGAGGAAGATAGCCCAGTGGCTTAAATGCCTGGCTGGGAGGTGTAAGCTCCTGAGTTTAATCCCCAGTAGAAAAAAGAAAAGAAAAAAAGAAAGAAAGGTAGATAGATGTGGAATGAGAGTGTATTTAGTATGAAGAAAAGACTCATCAAATGACAAAGATTTTAAAAGTTGACAAAAACCTTGAACATGAAAAACTCTAGGAAAACAACCTACACTTTCATTGTGATTATTAATGACAATTCTTCTATCTCCGCTTCTGGCTTTATGACTTTCTGCTTCCTGAGACAGTGTCTGACACCAGAAAGGAAGACAGAGTGAAGGAAGAGAGATTGATTTTGGCTCATGGCCCATAGAGGTTTCATTCCACAGTTCACTATCTCTGAAGCAGGGCAGCAGGGCAGAGGGGCATGGCATAGAAGAAGTAGCTGTAGACATGACAGGCAGGAAGCCCAGAAAAGGACCAAGGGAAAAGGGAGGGAGATGACCACTTCTGGCCACACTGCATTTCCTCTGGCCAGGCTTCCCCACCTAGCATCATGTCTGGATACAAATTCAGCAGTACAGAAGTCCACTCATGAGCACCATACACTTGGATCCAGCGGCCTCCCAGAAGCCCCACTCCTGAGAGCCTGAGGCTTCAGGCTGTCCATATTGGCTGATATGTTGTATCCACTTGAGAAGTTTAGAAGTTTAATTAAGTGCCATGATTCTTAATTTGTAAACATCCTCATCCTGTGCAAGAGGAGGGCATGGACACTGTGTGAGTTCTACACCCCCAGTCCCAGGGTAGCTGGTTGATAATGTAAGGGAAGAAGAGAGGCTGGCTAAGAAACTCAGCTGCTGCCCTTCCCTTTGCTCTTTACTGTTTTCTGTTGCCATGAACTGCTGCTCTCTGCCATGTGCCACTCTGCCTGGGAGCCAACTGAGTAGATACTGAGACCTCCACAAGCTGTAAGCTAAATAAAGCTTTCCTTCCTTAAATTTGGGCGTTAGGTATTTTGTCACAGCAATGAATGAAAAGTAACTGAGACAGGTGTCGATCAAGGTATAAATCATAACACTCTCATAGTAGTTTTTGGCATAAAGTTTTGTATTCATTGCCATAGATTCTTTCCTTACGTAGTTATTTGAAAGGCATCTAAACAAAAAGATAACCCATTCTTTCCTCAAACACTGACAACAACCACACATTTGTGTTATTTATAGTTTTGAAGACTATTTAACAGCTTCAACACAAAGGGAGCTTTATAATTCTTTTGTTTTCTTGGTTTACTATACTGTTTTATGTTTAGTACAAAGCCATAGTCCTACAGTGTCTTACGCTAATGATGGACAACCCCTTGGAGAATCTACAATTTTTTTTAATTTTAATTTATTTATCCAATACAGCTCAGACTCATAGTGATCCTCCTGTCTCAGCCTCCTCAGTGATGGGATAGGTGTGTGCCACCACACCCAGTTTGGGGCTGGCACATTATGTGGTGCCAGGGATCGAACTGGGATCTTTTTGCTTGCCAAGGAGGTGTTTAGACCACTGAGCCATCTCTCTAGCGCCTGAATCTACATAATGTTGATCTCACAAAATATGCCCTTTCCCATAAATCAGATCAAATCTTTCCTGTCCCTCCTGAATTGGTCTTTGTGAGGAGAAAGGACAAAGAGCCACAAAGCAGGTCCTTTCAAACCCACCATGCCAAGATGGAGAAGATAGCATTTCTTGAGAAGCTTCTCTTGGGGGGTGAAACCTAGCATTTGGTTAACCCATGTGATCCATCAGGGTCAGATGAGCATTGAAAACTTGGATATGAAGACGCTAGTGACCCAGAACCACACAGAGCACCAGGACCGTCAGCTACTACACGTGCCTCAGGCCGCCTCTCTGTATCTCTGCTGAAGAATATGTTAGCTTTAGAAAGGGACTAAGTTTGTGAAGGGACTTGAATCTTAAGCACGAACAAGTTACTTTTCAGATCTCCTTGTAGAGTTAAGTATTATACTTGCCACAGATAGACGGCTTGGTGGATGAATCGAAAGATACACAGATCTCTAGATATAAAATTTTATCCTTAAGAATTGCTACAGGCTTAAAAACCATAATTTGTATCATTGGTAGATAGAATTATAAACCTCAATATGATATGATTAATGTAATCCCTTAGATATGGTTGTATAAAACTTGAACCACACATGTAGCTGTGTCTAAGAGGATATAACAAGGATTAGCAATAGCCTGGGAAATAAATAAGATCAGTTCCCTTACAAATAAATTATCAGAAACAATGCTTATTCTTGAATGTATTTATGCACATTTAAATATAGTACTAGCTAAAGTGCCTGCTTAGGCAGGCGAAGGACTGGGGCACACTGAGATAGTAATTGAGACTGGGCATGGTTGCACATGCCCGTAATCCCAGTGCTTGGGAGGCTGAAAACAGAAGGATCACTACGAGTCCAATCTGTGTAGTGAGACCCAGTAGACCTTGTACTAAATTCATTAAAAAATAAATTTAGTACTAGTTTACCGCTGAAAAAAAAGTCTGTCAGAAGGCTTTAAGTAACTAAAAGGGATGCTCATCTTTGTATAATCTTTTGTCCACTTCTAGAAAATATTAGGTAACCTCTGCAGCATAAATTTGACCATATGATGAAAAAAATTACTGCAATAACAAAATAACCACATAAAGTGCTATTTTTCAATAACTTACTTTGGCATTAAGGTACACAATATAGTTCCTAAGAATAAACCAGTAGAATAATCTTCTTTATTTTTTTAAAGGAAACAGCATTCTAAGATACAGCTGCACCAACTCTATGATGAATATTCAACATATGAGAAACTGACAAACTTATCTTTACTCCATCATTAAGCATTTTGTGACAAGCTGAGTATTCATCCCATTAGGGGTCTTTCTGTGTGTTGCTTTTGTCTAATGCTTGCTCCTGCCCTTTTCTGACATCCTGCAAGACTAGCCTTTTCTTTTCTTCTCCAAATTCCTGATTAGCCATATTGTTAGAAACTCCTACTTAGAGAGCTCTTTACAAAGATAAAAAAACAAGCCTTTGGTCAAAACTTTCATTTCACAGTCAAAAGCTTGATCTAATATCACTTCCCTTAACCCACCTGAAGAAAAGTTTCTCATTGACATAAATATTTACTTTTACTCACGAAGAATCCTGCCTCCTTTATACTTTCACATTGCTCTTCATTCAAGAAAAGATGAGTCCTTATTTTATGAGTCCACAATCTCAAAGATTTCATCTTCTTAAATTGAATTACTCCTTTTCATACATCTTTCTTTACAGTATATGAAACTAAATATTAATGGGGAGATTTCATCCAGTTTTTGATAACTTGCTGAAATGATATGCATCTGTCTCCAAAACAGCATGACTTTGATTTCCTAAATCCCTAACACACCAGTCACCTAAGATGTCTACTAGGAAATTGTATTTGTATATTATTGAAGCTGGGAAAACCAGCGTGCTACAAGATTCTGTACTTCCTTCCAAACATTTGACAATTAAATAATACTTTCCATGCCAAAAGAACTTCCATATGGTAATGCATCATCAGTCTTGGCTTGGTCATTTATTACGTATTCAGTGCCTTCTTTATGTATCTCTCTGCCCCAGAGTTCATAACCAAAAACCAACACATGTTAACACATCCTCAATATTTGTCATTTACAGGAGCAGATCCAAGAGTTATCCATAACTGTCCTGGTATTCCATTTATACGCACTACCGTGTGACTACAGCATAATGCCTGCAAATAAGCATGATCAGGAATATATACAGTCCAATCATTTTTCAAATGCTAATTAAGTCAACTTTAAGGTTCAGTTTGCCAAATGTCTCACTTATATTTTTACTACTATCTTCTCAGACAATTTGTCTAGAAAGGGTTTGTTTGCTAAGTGATAATGTACAAACAACTAAGTTCAAAATTATACTTGCATAGCGCCTCTACCAAACTTAACAGGAAATAGCACCATCTACTAATATAAATATCTGTGACTCAAAAATAAGACAGATAAATATCAGAAATTCATATTTGTTTAAATAAAAACAAATGATACATGGTACATATTTACCATAAATATCTAGCAATAACACTGCCTATTTCATTCAACACCAAACAGGATCTACTTACTTTTGTTAAAAATCAATACAATGGTCTAAGCAAAATGGTTTTTCAAATAGCAGTGATTTCTTTTACTGCTGCACATGTACAAAAAGGACTAATATAAAAATTTTATTTGTGTAGGAAATGCATATCAGATGCATTTTTGTGAATGTCTAATCAGAATTTGACTTGTAAGATAATTTTATGGGGTTCAAACAGATAACTCTCCTGAAAAAGGATAGATAACTTCTTTAAATATACTGTTTAGATGAAACTTCACTTAACAGTCTGAGTTTTCTAAAGAACATGTCTGTTTTTAATTCTAACATGTTACCGGTAAATCTTTTAAAAGTACTAGCCTGCTTTGTGGGGTTAGTTTAGAGTAAAAAAAAAATTTCACTGTTGAGTTCTACTTGATCTATATTCCTTATTCTTTATATGAATATCTCTGATTAATTAAAATTTTGCTGTCTAAGAATCTTTGCTGACTAGAAACAGGCACCTGAGTCCTGATGTATGTTCATGCTCAAATGAGGAGAGTAATGGACATCTGGATGGGAGGTTTTGACTCTGCATTAGTAAGATACTGCCACAATGAAAGACATCATCAGTAAGCGTCTGCCAAACGGATACTCCTTCATGCAGTATTCTAGATATTTAGTTTACTACTGGAATTTTTAAAATTATACCTTTACGTAGACAGTTTTATGTCATGTTTCCCTTAATAGTCATCTACACCTATTTCCCAATCCAGTATCCAAATTAAATGTTTTCTAAATAAAAAAAGTTTATAAAATATATCCTTAACAAAGATGAAGGTAAGATGGTGGCTTACATGACAAGAAAGGAATTAAAAATAAAATTCTGATTCAGGGCTGGAGAGATGGCTCAGTGGTCTAAAGCACCTACTTAGAACAAGCTTAGCAAAAGCATCAGGGACCG
>NW_004524585.1:21325350-21355107 GCF_000260255.1 Octodon degus
ATAAATAAATAAAAATTTAAAAAAAATTCTGATTCAATTTAGTGATATATACTGGACATAGCTTCTAAATTAATTTAAACTACCTGGACTTTGTCAGGTCTTGACTGAAACATCTCTCTCTTTCTCTCCCTCTTTCTTTTTCTCTCTCTCTCCTTTTCTTCCCTATTCCCATCCTCTCTCCTGCCCTCCCTCCCCTCAGCCCCTTTCCTTCTGGGTAATATATATCAAATACTGACACTTAGGCTACTTTTTATCCTCATAGCATCTTGATGAATCTTTCCTTTTTATTAGGAACATTGGTTAAAAATAGTCAAGTATTTCAATATCAAACTTGCCCTACCTATCCTGAAATCATAATTTTTAAAAAAAAATGTTTTATTAAAGACCTCAAAAGAGCAAAAATGGAAATAAAAATAATTATGCATTAACATCCACATTCTTATATAACTTTAATACTCACATTCTTATATTGTGAATATTTGTTTTTAAACATCATGCCTTGACTACTTGCTCCTACTTAAAATTCTAGTACATTGAGATATTTTTATAGCTTAAATCAAGTTAAAAACAGAAAACTGGAAAAGGAAGAAAAATTTTTCAGATAAGAAAGCAAACTCATTGTAAGTGTGGATAGATGGACAGACTGACTGACTGACTGACTGACTGACTGACTGACTGACTGACAGATAATCTTAGTTACTATTATCATTACAGAGATAAAATACCTGACACTAGCAAGTTAAAGGAGGAAAATTGCATTTCAGCTCACAGTCGCTAGAGGTTTCTGTCCATAGTATTCTAGCTTCAAGGCAGGGTGCTACAGCAGAGGGACACCACAGGGGAGAAATAGTACATGGTGTAGCAGGCAGAAAGCAGCAAACAGCAAACAGCAGCAGCAAGCCTTCTTTTTCCTTTTAGCCCATGCAGGCTTTAAGCTTTTAGAATGATGCCACCCACCACCAGGGGAGATCCCATTACCCATACCCAGAACTATAATAAGCTAGTTTAGCTGACTGACACAGTACCACACACCTTCATCCCGGTATCACCCCCTTCATCCACATTCACACACCCTTTGTCCTGCCACTTCCCAGAAACCTCACCTGTCACAGCATGTGGTTTCAAAGAAGCATCAGATATAAACCATAACACATAAGTAGATAATAAAGAATCACAGGGAATATTTAGGCTAAGGAAATAATTAATGACTCATTTCAAAAATGCATGAGACTATAAAATGATCAATGTCTGAGGAGGTATAAGTATTTAATCTTATTAAAACATCATACTACATACATTTCAAAACATTACATAGCATCCCACTATTATAAATTTTTATATTTTCAAGTAGTAGTTAAAAATGAACTTTAAAAGATTCTTAAGAGTACTTGTTATATTGTCCTCACCAATTTTCATGTTCTATTGCTTACAAAAGCTTTAGTTGCCTTATACATGATACAGGTAGAGAAATCACTGGTTTTTAGCGAAAATGTCCCTATAAAATAGAAAAATCCATAAACTTCCAACTGCCATTTCATTGTTAAAATTTGTATGAATAATATTCATTTACATTTGATAGTCATACTGTGAATTTAATGTACTTGTATATCATATATTTAAATATCTGAGCATTTACACTTACAACATATTTTGTATCATGGTTATTTTTAAAACCTAAAGTAGAAAAAGAGTTAGATTAATAGCTTGATATCTCTCTAGGGTAACAGAAAAAAGGGTCCAACCAAGTAAATAGCATGTCTATAATCCTCAAGCCAATGACATTGGGCTGGTTCTGATGTTACTGAAAGGAAGAGAGAGAGAGAGAGAGAGAGAGAGAGAGAGAGAGAGAGAGAGAGAGAGAGAGAGAGAAATAGTAAATTAACTAAAAAGGAAAGTGGATAACTGGCTCAAAGATGGCAGAAAGTGTTGATATGTACAAGAAGTAGAAGATCCTTGCTAGATGAAATTCACATTACTGGCAAGATGAGGAGAAGGGAGGAAGGGCCAACACAGTGTGGTTAGGATGGAAAGAAAGAAGCAGAAATGATTCCCTTCTTAAATACAATGCTGCAAGTCTAGAAATCTAACTTACAGGGAATGGGCTGCTAATCATTCTGACTCAACGATCAGCCTTCAGATCTGGTCTTACAAATGAATAGTCTAGCAAATAATCTTTTAAAAATCAGCATTTCTATTGAAAACAACATAAACACTGGTGTGACTATGTTTCCTTCAGGAACAATGGAAACAACATTCAAGTACTGTGATGTGATAGACTTATAAATAATTTTGTTCTAAGTATTAGAAATTGGGTCATAAAACTTGAATATGATTAAAATATTTTCCTTAGTCTTTCTCCCAACTCTAACAATTCCTTTGTTTTCCTTTTGTCCTTTGTGTGGAGGACAAAGCCTATCAAGATTCATACCTGCAACAAAAATGCAACCACTGGCTTCCTCTAGGTCCCAACCCTACTATAGATCCATCATTTCAAGTGACAATTCCATAGGAAATCAATATTTTACAAGGAAGATTGCTTCAGCTAGTGCAGTATGGACCATGGGCACAGCTAGTGAATTCAAGAAAGCAGATCCATTTGTACCTGCTGCCCATTCTAGCAGGATTGATTGCAGGTAACTTCCTCAGAGCGGATGTAGAAAAGCTATTCATTTCTTTGTTGCTTTTCAACTTGTCCCTTTATTCTGGACCAATAACAATCATCCTAAATTATAAATAGCAGCAGGAAATAAGTAAATATCATCCTCCACTCAAATGCTAAATAATGACTGCGATTATTGTTTAAAGATTGATATTCTTTCTATTCATAGCTTTTATCATATTTTGTGTTACTAACAGTGGCTGTGATTCACAGATGTCACAGCATACTCCACGCCAAAAAAAAAAAAACTTCTAATGTCCCCACTCATGAAGCTCCTTTCAACATTTTACTCACAAACAAACTAAAAATTTTAAAATACTTGAAACCAGGGGCATTATCCTGAATTCAATAATTTAACTCAATATTACATATCTTAAATGCTTCATTTATTTTATTTTTCTGATTATATACAATGCATAATAGTTGAAGAAAATTAAGATTCAGAAGGTAAAAAGAAAATGTGTGATAGGAAATGTATAATAGATAAAGCTATCACCCAAAGTCAACTATAATTTTACAATGATCAATTTCTATTGAATTTTTTATGTGCAATTGTTTTCACATAGTATACTGAGCATGCAATTTTATATATCATTTATAAAACGTTTAAAGAAAAACATTTTCCATTAGTCATTGACACTATATTTGACATACCTTATTTTGCATAATTGATACCGTATAGTTACCCTACTAGTGCTCTTATATAAACTGCATCCATATAATATTTTATTAAATACAAATGAGATAAGCAGTGGTACTCCAAAAGTCTTTGACTCATGTTAACAAGCCACTTTCTAAGTGTTAAGTTTTTTTTTCTGAATATGTGCATATATTTTTACAAATAAGTATCTTTTTCCTGATAGAGATCATCAGGATTACCCAAGTATCTTTATGTCAATTGATGCAATGCATTCTCTCTAAAAGAAGTGAAACAGAATAGTTCATTGCACCCAAAGATCAAAGTGTCAGTGTTTAATTCTCAAATGTTTGTTTATAGTACATTAAGCATGAGATTTCTTAGAAGCTCTGGCTTCACAGCGACTTCACCGAAGGCTAGCAGGGTTGCCCAAAGTAGGTAGAAAAGAAGAAGAGAGAGAATATGGCAAATTAGGAATTGCATTTGTCATAATGAATGCTTCAACCTCAGACTTTAGCAAGGAAAAGAAAAGGTGGATAATCATTAAGTATATTGTGTGAATCAGCCTGATCTCATTTTAGTATATTACATTTAATTTGATATGTCCAATTTTCTCCTTTTAAGAAGCTAGACAATGCTACATGGGACAAATGGTGACCCAGCAGCCATGAGCTAGAGGGGTGACTTTTGGCTCTAACAAACTCTGTGGCCTCGGATGAGTCACATAATCCCTTTCAGTACCAGCGTCGCCTGTAAACTGCTCAGCTGGGAAAATTAATTCCTCTAAGTTTCTGTGGCATTTTAAAATTCTGCACTGCTCAGTTCTGATTTATATGTAGCAGGATAAAAATCTGTAGATTCTTTCTCTCATTTTTCTTACTGTTCTCTGCTCACATACACAGAGATATTCATTACTGAAGGTGAAGAGTGGGGTACAGAATAAAAAATTCAAATTGGTTTTTTAATGTATTTTAAGCACATAGCGCAGATATCGTACTGGAGGTCCAAGTGTTTTCCATTTTCAGACCCAGTTTACCGTGAGAGGACGCGGACTGCTCAGCTCCTAAAGTCCTGGCGTTGCTTATCAGAGGCAAGGTGAGAAGCTGAGAGTAAAGGGGTTTAGTTAGCAATGCTTTCCAAACTGCTGGTCAGGCTCTACTTGCAGATGAGAAAATCAATTCACTGCATTGAGACTAACGTTTTGTTAATGAAACTGAACAGAGTCCTTTGTACTTAGTAAAGGTGAGTTAAAAGTCGCATTTATGGGGAAACCGTGAACATAGACTTCTCACAGACTTGCTCTAGGAACGTTTTCAAAAACAATACAAGCTTAGACTACAAGCCATTGTGAGAGTAGGAAATGAGCTATGTAAGTCCAGTTGTTCTGCAAGTTGGATGTGTATGCAAGAGGTGAAAGATTTAGTTTCGAGATGGCTGGAAGAAGGAAGCTACATGCAATCATTGTCCCTGATTCCTGTCTTCTTCCAGGGAAGCGGCCATGCATAGAGAAGTGGAGTCCACAGAAACCACTGAACATACTGATGTTACGGAGGCAGAAGAGCTCCATTCCTTAGCTGGATTTCTTGAAAGAAGCAGCATGCCACTGTGATATTTGCCGGCAGGGAGCACTACTTTTATATATAAATTATAGCAAGGCAAGTTTAGATACAGAAATATCCTGCAATTCATGCTTATTTTTGCCATCTTTCTTGGAATCCTACAAGAGATGGGAAGAATCCAGAAAGAATTTCTTGCTCAATGGGACCAGAGGTTAGGTGAAAATTAAGACGTAGTATCCCGAAGTGGAAGTAGATGAGCTCCATCGGAATATTCGACACAGCATGACTTTCCCAAGGAAATTACTCTGCCAGCACTGAGAAGATACTTGGCACACGATTCTAGCGTGAAGCCAGCACAGGAGTGACAAACCACGCCTTCTCCACCCACGCCAGGGAAGTAGACAGGAAGCCTGAAGTTGACAGCGCTTAGAAAGCTGGAAGATATTCCACCTGGATTTTTTATTTTTAATCCGGCAACATTGTTTTTCATCCTAGAAGAAATCAGGGCTTAGAATACTGGAGAAATTTATTTAAACAGAAATTGTACATCTTAGTTTGTTACTTTTTATTCATTGTATGTCTCTCCTATATTAGTCTTGAAAGCATAAAATGCTGTCTTTTTTAAATCTTTTTTAGTTCGTAGGCCAATATACTCTACATATTGGTTGCCCAGTAAATGTTGTTTTCAGAGTTTCCAAACTTTCATTGAAATGGTGTGTACAGAAACTGAAATTTATGTTTTGTGATATATGTAAAATGCTAAAGCCAACCTGCCCAGGTCATAGGCCACCCCATGTCTCATTGATGTATTTGAAGACAGAGTATCCATCAGAGATGATACACCAACAACCCCTATTTTTTTTTCAGAGCATGTGCTCCATTGCATTACCAAATGCAATTGCAAATAGTGAATAAATTGTCTTCGACTGATACATAACATCTATAAGACTGAATTTACTAAAACACACATGATCACTGTCACAGAATGCCTTTATTCTTACCTACTAAAGCAATGTTGGGGGTGTGAGAGTTTATTGCAAGTCTTCCAACAAACTAATCTCTTAAAAAAATTCTGGTCACAGGTTTCCAGCAGCTTCTTGTCTTTGTGGGTCAGCAAGGCAGGCTGATAATGCTACATACAATATAAGTTCTTAAGAGACTAATTCAAAATTTATGACACATATGGACCATTATTGCTTAAATGTTTTGCAAATAATCTCACATATTTCTCTATTTAGTAATGGTTTCACGAACAACCCTTAGTACACAGAAATGTCAGAGGTCTTTTTGTAATCAGTTATAAATAAGCTATGTATTACTTCTACTGCATCTAAATATCTTGATTATTTCCCCTATTTTGAGGTATTCTCTTATTGAATTTGGGACTGTTTTATTACCCTAAAAAAATCATTTGAGTCATTTTTAAGTCCAAAAGCATATATTACTGAGTGACCACATTGATTCTTTGATCTCTAGTGAGTAAATAATGTTCATTTTTAATAACTGATTATTTTTTCCAAGAGATCATTAAAATTTTAAAACATCTGTCTTGCTGAAACTTGTGTCAGTCAACTACAAATAAGGTAATATATAGAATCTTGGCAAAACACAATAAAATATTCTACAGCAAATTAGATAAGAGAATTCTTTTATAAGATATCGTCTCTCAAAATGCAGGAGGAAATATCAAACAGAAAATGATTTTTTTTTTTTTTTAGTAACAGCCAACAGTCCAGGTATGTGGATTTGTTGATTTCAACTAGATATTCAAATCACTATGAAGAAGAAATTATTCACTTTTTCATGGTGGATCTTTTATCTCTACCCAGCTTGGTACATTACATATGAAATTTAATTTCAAAATGTTATTCCTATTACTATTAGTGTTACAGTTTAGATCCAAAATGTCCCCTAAAAACCTTCTCATCTATGCAAGGTAAATGGATCTCAGGGCTGCTATACTCATCTGTAGATTCATCCAGTGATGAGTTCATAGTTGAATGCCTATTGGGAGGTAAGGCTTGTCTGGACACGGGTCCCCAGGCACGTGGCCCAGAGAAGAGTGCCCCTGGTCCAGACTCCTCCTTTCTCTCTCTGCTCCATAGCTGCCATGGATGTGAAGCTGCCTAGCCTCTTCCACCCTTCTACTACTACCTTGGAGTATGATGACCATGGACTGAAATTTTTGAAACTGGAAGTCAAAATCAACTCCTCTTCCTTTAAGTTGTGGGCATTGGGACCGTGTCTTAATCAGGAGGATGGTTGATCAGTCATCTCTGAAAACCAATAGTTTACAGCATTTAGGCCCAACATTACCTTCTCCATGAAGCCTTTCCTGGAGCCTTCTCCCCAGAAATTGTACTTTCTCCTTTCTGAACTCCAGAAGCATATATCATTTGGACGGACCATATAGTACCTATATGTCCTTATTAAAAATTTACTAAACATTCATCCTAAAATAGAAGAGATATCAAAACATCTTAATTATTCAATAAAGGTCATGGCTATATTTAGGGGCCTTTTATCTCATTTATGTTTTAAAACTCTGTTCTCAAGGGAACCACAATGCTCAATACTGTTAGAACTAATGGAAATAGCAAAGTGCTTTAGCCATCATGGTGTTAAATCTTTCATCTTAAGGCCTCAGTTCATGAATATTTTATTTGTTAAAATATATACCGAAGAAGTAATCTACATATGCATGTGTGATTTCATAGCAATGTGGCTTGCTCTTTTGTGCAAAGTAGACTTGTACCTTATTTATCAACATCAAAATGCCTATATTAAACAAAACAGTCATCTGAATGAAAAGTGTCTCTTAAAAACAAGAAGTGAACTTGTAGAAAGTTCTTGATAGCATGTTTATAATCCTTTAGTAAACACATCAGTGCCATACAAGGTTATTTTTCTTACTCTCTGTTTTCATAACAATGAGTTAAATTGCCATTGAAACCAATGGACAAGGCTGGATAATTGCAACTCACAAAACATGTTAAGGGTTCAGAACAGTGGTTAGCTCCTCCCTCTGAAGACCTACAAAAGGTTGCTATAATACCAGCCTTACTTTGGTTGCAGGAGAAATAAGTCTACTTACAATTGTCTGAGAAGGGATAAAAAGGAATTATCCAAAGGTTTAGTCATAAGTTCCTCCACAGTGTAAACAACTCAGTGTGCCTCAAGTTTGAATTGAAGAAGCAAAATATGATATATTCACACACTGGAATATTACTCAGCAGTAGAACAACAATCTAAGGTGAATAACAAACAGCAAAATGACATGTCTTCAGTGCATTTCACCCAGGGAAGTCCTGGAACTCAAAATTTCATGTACTATAAGTTATCTAGATCTACATGACTTTCTCATAAAAGCAAAACTATTGAGGCAGAAGGTGAATCAGAAGTTGCCAAAGACAAAGTAAAGAAATTTTTTAACTGCAAAAGAAAACCAAGACATTTAAGGAGATAGCGTAGCTGTTCTATATCTGGATTTCTGTGACATAAAGTTCTATGACTATAAACTTCTTAAAATTCACAAGACTATGCACTCCAGGAAGTGAATTTTAGTTTATGTAAATTTTATATTTTTGGAAATTAAAACACATAGATTTTTAAAACAAAATGACATACACTGAAGACATGAAATATTGCTGATGTTATCTTAGAAATACAGCCCAAGGTATAGCTTACAGAAGTCTAAAATAAAGAGCCAGAGTAAGGGAACAGAACAAAGACTGAAAACTCTCAGTCAAGAAAGATGGGCAGGAAGGAAGGCACTTTGATTTTTGAAGACATGACTTCTCGTCGAGATTTGCATTTAGTGTTCAAAATGGGAAATCGTTTCCAGACGACACATTTCTTTCAGGATGACCTGGAGATGAAGGTTCTGCAGCATGGAGAATTTGAAGAAGCTGCAATGCTGCATGTAATGGGCCTTCTGATGGGAAATGGAGTGAAACTATGGTGGGATTCAGGCCTGAGGATAACCATTTTGTTGCAGAGCTGACTTAAAGTTATGGCATTGGAGACTACAAACTTGGCAATGACTTCATAGGAATCATGCTTGCTTCTAGCCAAGCTGTCAAGAATGCCAGTAAGCTGGAGTGGCCACTCAGCAAAGCTGCAGAAGGAGTTTTTGAAACTGAAGCCCCAGGAGGATATAAATTCTATTTGCAGAAGCATGTTCTACCTCTGTCAGCTCCTGTATTAAAAGAAACTCTAGCAGTGTCTGATCTTCAGAAACCCCTGAACTACTGGACTGATCTCCTGGGAATGGACATTTATGAACAGGATGAAGAAAAGCTGAGGGCCTTGCTGGGCTACGCTGAGAGCAAGTGTAAGCTGGAGTTCCAGGGCATCAAGGGTTCAGTTGACCATGCAATTCTTTTGGAAGAATTTCCTTTTCTTGTCCCCAGAAAGAGTTGACAGACTTACAAGACTTGAAGAGAGGGGAGCATCAGAAGATCTTGGCTCCCCTGGTGAGCCTTGATACCCCTGGGAAGGCAACAGTACAAGTTGTCACCCGGCCAACCCTGATGGACATGAAATTTGCTTTGTTGGAGATGGAGCATTTCGAGAACTTCCTAAGGTGGATCCAGAGGAAAACAAATTGTTGGATGATGCACTAGCAGCAGATAAAAGTGACAGTGGTTTGCTAAAAGAAATAAAGGCTTCAGGTTAATGGAAGACATCATGTGGAGCAAGCATTTGTAATCCCCATCCAGCACCTGGAGCCCTAATGTATCTGCTTATGATCAATGTTCTTACTATTTATTTGTGTCCTGTGCAGGCAAGGAGGCCTGGCTGGTGAAGACTTGTGCATTTCGATCTTTGAAAGCACTAATATGCTTTAAAAATGAAACTGATTATCATTGCTCCAAATAAAGGAAAATTATTGCTGTAACCTGCACTGTCACTGAATGGCACACTCTAGGTAGCATTAAATTAGTAACAAAGTATTTTCTAGATTAGAGGAGCTTTATGGGACTTTCCGTTTGGTAGGGGATGAAAAGTGTTTACATTTCGAGTAAGTAGCCAGAGAACAGACAAAAGGATTTAAGGATTTAATGTGTTTTGATAACCCCTGGCTTTGTGCTAGTGTCTTTATAATTTTTTCATCCTCTCAAGAAAGGATCTTAAAATAGCTTAAATTATTTCTTCAGCCTTAAAGAAATTTGTTTTCTCTTTGGTTGTATACAAGTTGGTTTTAATCACTGGAAATAAAGTTGCATTTGGTATACTCATTATTAATTTTTTTTAAAAAATGCTTCTTACATTATGTACAGGGTACAAATTCCCTATGATGATTGTGACCATTATGTATATCAGAAGTATACCAATAAACCATGCTATTATTTTTGATTATGAAAAAAAGATTGGCAACATAGTTTAAAAAGCACCTGTGTATACAACAATTCAAAATCAATACTACTGTTATTGAGGTCATTTCTAGCAAAACAGCTGGTTTCTAAAAGAAAAAAAAAACATGATTTGGGCATTTTTAAAAAGAGTGCTCATCTTAAAAGGAAATTAGGTTATCACCAGATTTTAACAGCAATGCTTCATGCCAAAAGACATATAAATTATATTTTTAAGAATTTCAGTTGCATAAGATGTATATAAAGGATTCTATATATTCAGCAAAATGTACCTTCAAAGATAAAGAACACTAGAGAAAATATTATTAGTAGCAAAGAATTCAAGAATGTTCTCATGGCATTTTCTGGGACTGGATTTGATAAAGAATTTTGCTAACACACACAAATGACTAGATAAATAGCAACATAAGCATTGATGGTAAGGATAATATTATATACTTATATTTAGAACTGCAATGAAGTGATAGTTAAAGGAAAAAAATACAAGATTTAATTGTTTCACACTCAGATTCTGTAGACAGATTTCAATTACTAAAATAAGAGAAAGAAATGAAGACGGTGTATGCAAAACTTACTTATACCTGTGTTCCATAATCATATTTATAGTGATAATATCAGTATTGTTATTCAGAGACTGTAGTATGCGGAATGCAATAAAGAAAAAAGGAGTTTTTGGTATAATTCTATCACTTTCTGTGCTCTTGAGAAGAGAATAAGTAAAAAAAGCATTTAATAGTGAAACTAAATTTAAACTACCAATATAAACTCATATAAGTATATGTATTTAAAGGTATATTATTTGTGTGGAGATGTTGCCCAGCTCAAAAATGCCTATAAATAGTAACTATCTCAAGATAAAGAAGCACTCTTAACATTTAGTTTTTAATCTTGAAGTCTAAATTTTCACAAAGTAAAGCAAAATTTGGTTTCTTAGAGAAAAGCCTATTCTAGAACCAAGATTCAGGTAACCGTGGAGAGTCTTGTCCCACCACATAGAAAATAGCAATGAGAAACTCCAGGAATAAGGACCAGGGAGATGGCTCAGTGGAGTAAGCGCTTCCCTGGCAAGCGCAAGGGCCTGAGTTCAATCTCTGGTTTTGCCAAAGAAGGAAGGAAGGAAGGAAGGAAGGAAGGAAGGAAGGAAGGAAGGAAGGAAGGAAGGAAGGAAGGAAGGAAGGAAGGAAGGAAGGAAGTCCAGGAATAAAGGCCAACACATTCATTGTTTGTCAAGCCAAATGGGAAGGGTTCTCACTGGTTTAAAAAAAAAAAAAAGGATAATTTGAGCTTCCTATGGATCAAAACAATAAGCAAAAAGGCCAACAGCTATTTAGGAAGATGACTGAAAATCAGTATCTTGGAAATTGGTAAATTAAAGAAAATACAGCACTTAAGTTTCTCTGCTTCTTTCCTTATAGACTGCTTCCCTGAATGTTTAACTACACAGATCAAAAGAAGCAAGTCTTCATAAATTTCTTGTAACAAATGAAAAAAAAAGCTAAAATTGAAATACCATTATTTTGCGACCTCTAATATATTGATTAATCAAAATAGTAAGCATCAATTATTGCTAATACGAGAGAGACAGAACCAGAGTTTATATTTTTCCAACCAAAAAAAAAACAAATTTGCCAAAAGGATGAAATCTCACGTCCCCATTAAGCTTCTGGATTCAGCTTCCATCTACAGGAACTCGCAGGGCAAAGGGCTACGTTGAACAGTACAGTGCTATGCGTATGAAATTACCCAAAGCCAAAAGGATAAATCTATGTTCATTGACCTAAGTTCCTAAATAAATAAATTCCAAAGAAGAATAAAACAATCTTTGTGTTAAAAGATAGAGAAGGAACAGACAATATCAAAATAATGTTTGAAACTGCAGTTTAAGGATGCATATTGAGTGATAAAACTATTTTAAAAACACACAAAGTAATTAGCACAAAAATCAAGAGAGTGGTTCGTATTATCATTGTTACAGGGTACACGGATGAATTCTAGGATGCCAGAAAAAATTATGTTTTCTAACTCAGGTAGTGGCTACAGAGATGTTCACATTGCATTAATTCGTTAATCTATGTATGAAGTTTTTGTGATTTTATGTATGTGTTTCACTTCAAACAGAAGCCAAAATTCATGTAGAAATTGAAAAAAGATATATAAGTTTTTCTAGACACACACACACACACACACACACACACACACACACACATTTGGAAAAGAAGAATATCATAAGCAGCGATAGACTTAAAGATTTGGAAATTTAAACCTGCGTGATGCTAGAAGGGAAATTAGCAAACAGATCAAAAAAGCAAGAACAGAACATTCAGTTCTATATTCAGTCACACACATACACATACATACCACTAATACACGAAATAAACAAAAATGCAATCAATGCTGTGGTAGCAAAATGTAAATTTTCAAATTAATTTATGAACTAAAACAAAAAGGAAACTGTCAAGTTTTTTAAATGCAGTCTAGGTTGGGAGTTAGGCAAAAAAAATAAATAAATAACATGGTTTGAGAAAGTTGTAAGTTTAAAGAAATACATGACAGTATCAATATATTTGAAAATGAACAAAGAAGTCTTCTGAAAGGAAAACATACACTACCATGCTATAGTTTGGACCACAGGTGTCCTGACATGGCCAAGGGTCGGAGACTCGGTTTCCACGTAAGCACTGCTGGGCAGTGATGCGAGCCTGAGGAGGTGGGGCCTATGGGAGGTATTCAAGTCCCTGGGACAATCCTGAGAAAGGACTGTGGGATCCAGTGCCTTCGTCTTCTTTTTCTACCTGATTCTAAGGTGAATAGTTTTGCTCACTAGACTGTGCTGTTATGTTTCTCACCACAGACCTCAAACAAACTGATCATGGGCTGAATCCTGCATAATCATGAGGCAAAATAAACCTTTATTCTGCTCATAAGTGGATTGTCGCACATTCTTATTATAGTGACACCTAACACACATCCTATTTTTTAAATGATAAACTGACATATACATTCAAAGTCTGTATGACTGAAAAAAGGTTTATTAGACCTTATCACACAAAGAGGATTCATGTCAATATGTCAAAAGATAAAGCAGTAATTTAAGAGTAAAAATAGTCAAAGGTTGTAATTAGTAATACACAGAAAACATATATGTGAATATACTCCATATAGAAAATGATATTCAGGGCTAGTGAGATAGCTCAGAAAACTAAGCACCCGCTTAGGCAAGCGCAGGGACCAGAGTTCAATCTCTGGCACGACATGTCACGGCAGTCCTCAACCTCCTTGATGCAGAGTCAGACACCAAGTCAGGAGCGGTGTTGCAAGCCAATAATCCCAGCACTAGGGAGGCTGAACACAGGAAGGTCACTCAAGTCTGAGCTGCATAGTGAGACCCTGTACCACACACATAAAAAAAAAAAAAAAAAAAAAAAAAACTATATTCAGCCTCACTAGTTTTCATACGAATGCATTTCCTGTCCTTGGAAGGATAAAGCAGGAGTCTTGTGAGCTCAAAATCAGCCTGGGCTACAAGTTTTGATCTATTGGATTTACAACAATAAAAATTAATAATAACTAATGTTCACAACTATGTAGGAAAACAGGTACTGTTCACTTTCCTTGGAAATCTATAGATGAATATAACAATTTTTCAAGCCAAAAGAATTTTTCTTTTCTATTCTTCATCTCTTTTGTCCTTTGCACTGTTCTAGGTGAATTTCTTTCTTCAGTCTAATCAATAATTAAATCTTTCTAGGGAGATAGCTCACTGGCACAAACACCTGTCTGGCAACTACAAGGTCCTGAGTTCAATCCCTGGTACCATGAACTAAAAATCAAATAAATAATGATAATTAAATCTCAATCTGTTATTCTACTTGGTGATTCATGTCTAAAGATTTTTGTTTTGATGAACTTAGATTATTTTTCTATCAGCCTTTTACTCTTTCACTACTAAATTAATTGATTCCATGTCTTTAAGAACATCAGTAATACTTCCTTAAAATCCTGTTTGTTCTTTCATCTTGTTTTTTCTTGTTATCCATGAACTTGCATGTATTTACTAGGCATTAAATATTTGGAAGTATTTGATTATTTGCTCATCATTTGATGTTTGTTTCCACACTCATTGTTTCTTATATGTCTATAATATTTTTTAAACAAATGCATCCCTTCTAGTGACCAGGAGGGACAATGGAGATGTCCTGGGCTCCTGAGAGCAGTCAAGAACTCACCCTGTGTGTGCTTTCACCCTGTCTGGAGTGAAAGCAGTCATCCAGGCACTGCACCGGATGCCTCTTCTGGCTGTGCTAGGCCCACTACACAATCTGCAGCAAGTGAACAAATACATTTGCTCCTGAGCCAGAGCAAGGCCAAGGACTGGGGTCAAGGATGAACGTGAGTAAAAACTGCAGGGCAGTCCTCACAAAGCTCTAAAGGAAGAGAAGCGCCACACCCCCTCAATGAGCTCTTGACCCTGCAGTCAGCAGCAAGGACCGCTGACCTGGAGGCGGTCTCAGAGACCCTTCTGCTCCACAGCTGCACAGCAGGGACTACGAGCCCACCCCGTGACCACTTTTCCCTCTCTGTATTTATCTCAAGTGCCTTTTGATGTATATTTTTCTATTGATGGGAGAATATCAGAAATTCCTCAAATTTTCTGTTCCTTTTATGGTCTCGCTTTTTGTATTTCAGGGCAGATAGATTTATTCATTTTTAAACTATATTTGCTGCAGTCTAAAGCTAGAAAGATCTCAATGCTATTTCTTTCTGAATAAAATTAATACATAAAAAAGCAAGAAAGAAGCAAAGCATATGCACTCAGTCACAATACATCTGATTTTAATTCTTTTAAATAGTCTTAAGTTTTATAAAATAAATGTGTTATTATAATGTCAAGTAAAAAATTCAATCATGTATAAATTTCTTCTTTATTCTTTTCTCTTCCTGGCCCACACAGCCTGTACTTCTAGAAAACAGGCTGTAGGGAGCCTGACTAACAGAGAGGTTCCAGCTGCCTCCACTGCTCTATCACAGCAGCCCAAACCATGCTCTACTCTGACTCATCCCAACCAAAGAAGGGGCCCAGGTCTTGGCCCTTAGGCATCAGGCAGGACACCTCTAAGAGCTAGTTTAGTTCTGAGATTCCTCATTAGTCTGACCAAAACCTCAGAATTTCACTCTGACCTTCAGATTTCCTAATCACTCCTTACAATACTCTTTTATACAGGTGCTGTGACTACATAAAGTTCTGTAGTTTCTCCCTATTTCTTCTCGTACTTTACCACTTATACACATTTTTACTGGACATTTTCTTCAGTCCAACATTGCAACATTTCTTCATTGCAACATTCTCTTGCAATGTTGTTGCTATTGCTGTTGTTGTTGTTGTTGTTGTTGTTGTACTTAGGATTGAACCCAAGACCTGCACACTGAGCTATAGCTCCAGCCCTCTCCTAATTTATCAGTTTGAGACATGGTCTCTCTAGTCTGTTAAATTTCCCAGCTAAGACTTGAACTTGAGATCTTCCCATCTCCATCTCCCAGTGGGCTCAAATTATCGGTTTGTGTCACCAAGCCTGGCATCTTAACATCTGCCTTTTGGGAGACCTGAACTGAAATAAGCAGTAAGAATAGTGGTCTAAGAAACCTGACAGAAGGAAAGGATTTGGAGATAGATTCACTTCCCTCCAGCTGGCAAGAAAGAACCTCAGCTTGAGCTGAATCTGGCACAGATAGTCTCTGGCACAAAACAGAGGGTCGACTGTGGAAGGTTTGGCTGATGATGATCTGGAAAACTATACACAGAGAGGAATTCTTTTTCCAGTGCAAAAACTCACACATTCTTGAGAGTGGGAAAAGATAAGAGTCACTAATACCTACAACAGCAGCAACTTTGGATGGTAGTTACTAAGCCATTGCGTCCATGCAAAAGAGTCAACAACAATGGAGGGTAGTGGCAACCAGTTAACTCCTAAGTGGTGAACCAGAAGATTGCTTTCATCACCTACGAGAGACCCTCATTTTCTGCAGTGAAAAGACTGGGTAGTGGGAAAAGCTGGGTCGGAGCTGCATTGTAGAGCTCCAATGATGTTTAAAACATAAGCCAAGGAGTTGACATTCTTGCCAGTACAGGCAGTCCCTGCACTGGTCCCTGGCCTAAGTAAGAGTTATCATATAAGGCTGTCTCTGAAACTTCACCTAGCCAAGCAAGGTGATAAGCAGAGGTAATGAAAATCTGAGGTCAGAGTACCAGCTTAACCGAACTTAAACGTTCTGAAGATAGTCACTAATGCATCATTGTTTAATCCTTTGTCATGCTCTTTAGAGAAATAGATCCTTGGAAAATGACAAAAGACCACCTCAGCCTTAGCAGCTGAACCTAACGTAGTTTTATGGGCAATGCAGATTAGGAAGGTTTCTGGTACAGAGTACGCAGTCCTATTTTGTTGGCAAGTGCACTCTTTTCAATAGTAGACATAAAAGAGGATCAGAAACAGTTTGTTATTCATGTGGAATAAACAATGATATTCATTTACAGTCTTGCCCCAAGCTATAAGTAGTTCTATTACCCTGTCACAGAATGTAAAGACTTTGGGACTTCTTACCCAAATTTCATCAGTTTTTCAAGCACAAATGCTTGTCATAATGTTGCCTTCTGTTCCTTAATATCCAGAGTGCTGAAAGGATTTTTTTTATCAAGTTCATCCAGCTTTATAGCTACTTTTGAATATTATTTGACAATATTTTCATTTAGCCACAGTAAGAAGTCTTACATAAAAAATGTTAGCATTTTTAATCATTGAAAGCACCCACCAGGCAGAGCGCAGTGGCCAGGGTTCAATCCTCAGCGTGCCGTGCTGGCCCCACCCACGGGGCATGCTGAGATGGCGATTGAGATTGGGCGTGGTGGTTCTCGCCTATAATCCCAGCACTTGGGAGGCTGAAAACAGGAGAACCTCTATGAGTCTGATCTACACAGTGAGACTGTGTAGACCCTATAGACCCTGTCCTAAATAGAGAAAAAAAGAAAAGAAAGCACCCACCATAGATGAGACACTAAACATCCAAGGAAACAGAATAGCACAGTCAATTTAAGTTAGGGAACCTCATCATTGATTACAGCAGAAATAGCATAATATAGACATGACTTGCGGAAATGGAGGCTACATTCTAGCCCAACAACATGGACACTCACTTAGCAGACTCACATCATTACCTTGAAATATCCAATATGCCTATGACAAAAACCAAGCTGACACCCAGAAGTAGCATCAACCTTTAAAGGCCACTAGCCACGCCTAACTAGGTGATGATATTGGTCCTCTTCTATCCTGAAAGGACTAAGAGTTGCTCTTTATACAACTGGTGGCCCTCCTAAAGTATAGGATGTATGATGGGAAAACACAGCAGTTGCATAAATTCTTTAAATGTATTACAGTAAAAGGGATATTGGCATTAATCTACTTTAAGATGCCCACCTCTTGCTTTGAAAACATTTGTCACACATTTCTTGCCACATTCTAATTCTGGAAGTTGTCTATGCTATCTTTAGTTCTTCTGCCTCAATGTCCTGAATCAATCCAAAACACTGAACACTCATGGTTAGTTTGATTTGGAGAAAGAACTAGAAGGCACAGCAGAAGCAGCAATAAGGTGTATGTAGACACACCGTACTGATTTTATGAGCCTCCCTTCCCTTTGAATTGTACTCTGAAGCAGGATTCACCATCCATTTATCGCACCTCATAAAGACACCAAAGAGCACTTCAAGAACAACTTTAATACCATCAAGAATGGAGGGATCGGTGTGTTCAAAGCAAGGAGTGGAATCTGAGGGGGATTAATGGAATGAGTCTTTTACCTTAATATTTTTTTACTTAAGCATCCCCACCATATTTTGATTTCCCTTGCATATATTCCAGATAGTTTTCCTTCCTTTACAGAGCAACACCCAGGGTGTTCTTCCCACAGAGCCTTGTCCAGCACATCTATGCGGGGGGCTGAGATTCTCGAAATCACAAGCACAGATTTCCACACCAAACAGCATCTGATTAACTCACCATGCAGAAGGAAAGAGGCTTACTGTCAAAAAGCCACAAGGACTAGTAGACCTCCTTCTGAAGACAGACCTGAAGTACCAACTCAGAAGAAATACTCTACAAAGAAAGGGCACCCCTGCTCAGGATGCATGGTGCACACTCTTTACATCAGTGACCTCTGTATGATCTTCCCTGAAGGAGGACTCCATGCGGGTGGGAATCAGTGGAGAAACCCCGAGCCACCCTACTCTCCATCACGTACAGTAATCTATTGATTGCAGGATGATGTGATGTACTCATATAATCACTAGTTAGGACTTTTATAATATTTTCAACCTTTTGCAAAATACTTAGGAAGTTATTCTGGTCCCTCCAACAAATACTCCTATTGCATGCTTTCCAAGCCTCGTATACAGTGATGGTTACCGAGAGGAAATCATGGTGCATGATTTTACCTGGAATCAGTTCACGAAGCACAAGCCCATAAAATGCATGAACATTGTCTCATGGATGACAGACTTCTGCGTGCCATCCGAGGTACGGGCTCCAGTGTAGTCACAACCAATTTATCACACATATTCGTCATTCTGAAGTAGCAATAACAGAACAACATTAACTTGGATAAATTAAATATTGTTTGTCATGTTAAGACACTAAACATCAAATAATATAATTCTAAATGAAGTTGATTTCATATATACCAATGAGATTACCTCTATTTTTATGATTATCTCAGTATGATGCAGGTTTCCTTTAAGCTTCAAAACAAGCCTAGGAGCTAGCTTGGATAAATTTTATTATACTCATTTTAATGATTAGCAAATGGAATCCAGGACAAGTTCTCTGACTCATAGCAAGGAACGAAGCCATCAGCACTTGAATATCTCTTTGGAATCATTTATTTCTGAAGAGAAATTTTGAAAAATATTTGAAGTCAAAAATAAACCTTCATTCCAGCTATGTAACTGTTATTAATGGATACATTAGTCATTGAATTGTTTACTCTAAGCTTTAATTCAGCATATTCATATTTGCCCTAAGGATAAAAAATATATAACTATTACCTAGTGATCTGTATATTTAAATTGTACCAAAATATTCTCTAAGTTGTTTATTAGTGGAGTTTCTTTGAAACATGGTACTGCTCTCTATTTTTTTCTCTTATCAAGACAACTCTAGGTCTCCTGAGAATATATGATGTGATTTGACTTGTCCTTCTACCAAAATCCAGCCACTAAGGTTGGACCAGCAACACAGCACCATGTTGTGAAGCTTTTGAAACAAAAAGGCTCTTTTCCTACCTATTTCATCATTTTACTCTTCCAAGGCATCCATGGCCAATGGCAGCACTGGCATGTTAGCCTTGTCACACCCCGTCCCCTGGACCAGCCTCCAAACCCTCAAATTTCTGTAGCTGTGCTGATCATGAAGTGGCCAAATCTGTCACACCGTTCCTCTGCCTTCTCTCCTCTATGCTTCCCTCTTTGGCTCCTAGGCTCCCGAGTGATGTGTCTTTCCCTATGGAAAGTTGATCAACTTAACGAACATTCTAGAATGCCTGCTATGCTGACAATCCTGCAGCGCTGAGAACAGAAAGATAGGGCGAATACAATGCTTATCCTTAAAGCGATTATAGTTTATTCAGGCAGAGAGATAATTAAAAGAATCATATTACTATAATTCAGTACATACAGTGTTTAAGATAAGCTCAAGGTGTTAGGGAAACAGAAAAGGAACAATTAACAACTCAGAGTGTGGGAATCCTGCTAATGAAAGGCTATAAGAAAACCTGAAATCTGATCTTGCAGCATAAGTAGGAATTAGCAGGTGAAAGAGTATTACAGGTGTGAAAATAATACATGCAACTGCACAGAAGCATCAATCCCCAGGTTTTGCTCGGGTTTCAAGCAGCTGAGAGTTACAGGCACACACAAAGAGCTCAGCTTTGAACATGTGCCTGCAGGTTGCCTGTGGGATAATTAAGTGTAAATGTGTGTCAGGAAGCTTAGAAGAAAAGTAAAGACTAAATATTTATCAGTCACCAATGGTACAAGATGAAAACTCAGGTGAGGTCAGGTGGTGATAGAACATTGTTAATTAAAATAGAGTGGCTTGGAAGTTCTCTAATTTTCAGGTGATTTTTGAACATCTTATGTATGAAAATGAGTCATGAGAATACCTTTGAAAAGAGCTTTTTCTAGAAAAAAAAAAAAAAAAAAGATCAGATGCAGAGGCCCTCAGGTAAGAGTGTATTTAAGAAGCAACAAGGGATGAAGACGAAGGAAGAATTTTTTTTTTTTTTTTTTTTTTTTTTTTTTTTTGACCAAGGAATTGAACTCAGGACCTTGAGCTTGCCAGGTGGGCACTGTACTGCTGAGCTCTGAATGAAGAATTTTAATCAAGAGAGATGAAAGAAATGATATCAGAGAAATAACCAGGGGTTAGCTTGAGAAAGACCTTTGGTGATGTGATATGGACTTTAGCTTTTACTCTGAATAATACTAGAAGTCATTCAAAGTTTAGATTGTAAAAATAACAAGACTTATGTTCTGATAGTCCTACTCTGGTTATTCCTGGGGAAAAAGCAAAACAAAAAAACAGAAAGACAAGTTGTGTAGCTTTATTTATGGGAGAAAGTGACAGTATTTTAGGGTGCTAATAAGCAATGGAGCTTACAGGATTGTCTGGGTTTTTTATAAAGTGAGAACAGATTAAATTGAAGTTTAAAAGATAGTGAAACAGCTCACAAAAGAAGGATCAGTCTAGGAAAAAAGCAATAACCAAAAAGATAACAATAATACATAAGACAAGGTATGTGCAATAATAGTGTCAAAAAGAGTAGTGACAAGTATGTTGAGAACATCTGTTGGGTTGAACAACTTGTGTCATCTTTAGCCCGTGCCACACACTTTCAGCAGTATGGAAAGGAAGACATCAGATTTGGAGGGGTTGAAGAACAGAGGCAGAGGACTAGGGCTGTGGAAAATAGCACTCAGTGTCACCTGTCACAACACAACAGAGAGGAAAGAAAAGTGTTATATTCACTGGGTATTTGGAGTAAACAGAAGTTTTAATCATTCATGCACTGTGTGTGATTTAGAGCCAAGAGAGAGCCATTGTATCTTTCCTACCTGGAGTATGTAAGACAACCCAGTGGAGTAGGCCAGGCCTACTTCCTAGCCACCAAGATTTAAACATCAGCTTTTCTTGGAACCTGCACAAAGGAGAGAATTCTGGAATCATAAACCAACTATCCATCAATTATAGATCCAACATACCAACTCATTTTTCCAGAAAGTTATCAGAAACTTCAAATATCCATCCAGTGGTCCCTCTACACTCACTGTCCACTTAAGCAGCAAGCTCTAAATTTACGAGTTGTATTACTCTCTGAGATTATTTTCTCAGATAACAATGTCCTGTGAAGAGATGTGGAAACAGGAGTCAGAGTAAGAATTTGAACTCCTGCCAAATACATCACAGACTATTCAATGGTCACTCCCTCCTTGATACAGTATTCTGGACAAATATGTATGACATGGCTCATTAAAGATCATAGAGTATGTTTAGGATTATTGTTTAAGACCAAATATTTTATAATTTCCTTCCCTTCCTTCCTTCTTTCCTTCCTTCCTTCCTTCCTTCCTTCCTTCCTTCCTTCCTTCCTTCCTTCCTTCCTTCCTTCCTTCTTTTCCTTCCTTCCTTCCTTCCTTCCTTCCTCCCTCCATCCCACCCTCCCTCCCTCCCTTCCTTTTTTTGTTTGATACAGGGTCTCACTACACAGGTCAGACTCGTAGTGATCCTCCTGTTTTCAACCTCCCCAGTGCTGAGATTACAGGCGTGCACCACCACTTCTGGACCCATTGGCTGGCTCAGTGCGCTTGTGGGTGGGTCTGGTGCAGCATGTGGTACTGGGGCTCAAACCCCAGTCCCTGTGCTTACCTAAGCAGGTGCTTCATCTGCTGAGCTATCTCACTGGTACTTAACAATTAATTTAATCAAAACAATTTATTTTCAATTTCCAAATCTGTATAATAAATTGTATATGTAATAATGATAGTGCAGAAAAACCTTTTCATATTATAAACATTACTGTGGTAAAATTCTTTGCACAAATGAGAGAAATGAGATGTGGCGATGAAGAAAGTACTGTTTCCCTTCAATTTCGAGTGTGGCTTGTTTGACTTCACATCTCCACAGTAGGCACAAACTGCCACTTTAACTATTTAATTGTTTTCTCTAGTGGCATACAAAGGAAAGAGAGCCTTTCATTCCCTGTGGCTTGAGCTTTTAACACAAACAAAATATGCTGGAGAGATCTGGGCATACACAGTTGGCCACAGTTCTCCAGGCCCTTTTATAAATAAAAGAATGTTTGGAACATCTCTTTAGACTAATGTGCAATAACTCCCTTCATTGGCATATTGCTGTCACAGTGTACATCTTATTTCTATGAGCTCTAGACACTTAAATATTCAACATTTTAGGTTAAATGGATCACTTTTTTTACCCAGTAAATTTTCTTTCAAAATACACCTATAATGCCTATTAATAAAAAAAATGCCATGTGTTATTTTTAAAATGTCATAAACATCAACCTAACGAGTTCCTTGCCAACACCTGCTTCATGGACATATTAGCACCTCAATTTGTTTTCTGCTTTCTCTACCTAGGAAAGAAATGCAATGACAAATCAGGTGATTCTCTTTCTATGGGGCTCAGTGTTATTTAATATTGTGCACATGTGAAGTAGCTTCTTATGTGACCTCATATACTCCCCCAAATGCACTGAGAAATGCTGTTTTAAGTGATCTAAAATTTCCTAAATTCAAACTGTGCCACTTCTTATTTTTATGAATTTTATTGAGAAACAAATAGCAATGGGACAGTTTCAAAGCTGATTACTAGCACAGTTTCAATAATTAATACATTGCAAATTGTTGTCTTTTTAGTGGTTATTTATAGTACAAGAGGCAGATATGATGTCCTGTTCAAACACTATTAATACAAATCCTTATTGAATTAAGAGAGAGTAGTTGTATATCTATCCTATTTTGTATATACAGATACAAAATCATCTTTTATTTGTATCACCCTTTTTTGTTTACTTTTGTCAGAGATGGGTATTCCATTGCCATTTAAATATTGTAGGTGCATGAATTCAGCAAAATAATCCAATATAGCTCAGTAGTCCATAATAGTAGTGGGTTATCTGTAGGACTGGCAATCTCAAAAGTTTAACATATCAATATTTGATGGAAAATACCTGTTCCATGTTATGTCTAAGATGTTTGATATTCATTCAGATAGTGAGGTTAAGTTCAACTGCCTATGTTATAGGATAATAATATCATTAAGCTTCTCTTCTGGAGGGTTAACAACTTAGTTTGCAGACCAAAAATTAGAGAAAAAGAAGGGCTACAAGGACAGCCAACATTTTGGCCCTAGCCTTCCAAGGTCAATTAAGACTCAGGACATATGAGAACTTGTACTGTAAAGTCATGTAACTCAGTAGTGTACCAAATTTTCTGATCAAGGAGATTATGGGGCCACAGAGGAAAGGATCAATGATGTAGAGTGTGCCTAAGGAGAGTCATGTGGAGAGAAAACATTCTCTCAGGCTTTCACAGAGAGCAAATTGGTCAAGCAATGATTGTAACTCATCCACATGGCTGACACTGACGAAGGATCTACAGACTGTGGTATGGGGTTTCAGGGTAAATCCTGAGGAGATTTGACTGACCTTGTCAGATACAAAAGTTACATCTCTTGTTATACTTGTCTTGCTTTATCTTGGTCTTAACCATCCAGCAGAAAATTATAAAAACGAGGTATAAAAATTAAATCCATATTAATATGCTGAGCTGTAAAAGGTTCAAGTCAACAACTTCTGACTGTGCCACTTGTAATTGATTCTAAATAAAAGATCTGTAGCGCTGTTGTCATCTGCAGTCTTATCTGAGCTCCCTCAACCCCTCCCCACTCAGGCTAAATTTCTGCTGTGTTTGCTCTCAGAGAATTATGATCCTAGTCTAGTTTTCTGGAAACTCTTGTATCTCAGATCCACCATGGGCTGCATATGCTAGCAGACACCATAACTGAGTACATTTCTGCTCTAATTCCTATTGCAACAACAGCTAGCAATGGTAGATGATACTCATACTCCCTTGGAGTATTTTGAAATCCTAATGCTGTACTTTTAACATTGAGTCACATCCTACAAACAATAAGATTGCTACAACAATCTCCTTCTTTGAGTTTCGACTACCTTGGACTTTAGCAATCATTCTAGCATGAATTATTTTCCTTCATTCTTCATGCTAATAATAACTCCACAATCCACTTGGAAATAAGATTCATGAGTTTGGTTCTGGAGTAAATTACTCATTGTATACTGCACAAACTCTAATTTTGGATGTGATCATTTTCTTGTCTACAATATCATTAAATTGTAAGCTTCCTACATGATAGATTTTCTCCAAGCAAATAAGCGTTAAATTTTCAACTTCCTACATGATATATTTTCTACCAGAAAATAAACAATACCACTATAATTCTTTTGAAACTATAGAAAGAGCTTTGTGACCTTACAAAGAAGTTTCAGCCATCAATGGAAAATGTTTTATATGATCTTTATTGTTATCTCCTTCCAACTTATCATACTTTTTTAAAATCAAATTTAACATTATTGAAAGCTAGTGACACAGCACCAATATAAAATAAGAGTCAATGGGCAGGATTCATTGTATTATATGTACTTGTCATTTTTTACACTATCAAACTTCTACCAGGATATTTCCTGAACATTGCGCATGCCAAATAGCTTTTCACCCATCTGATGGGCTCTATAAGGCTCACCATGATTTTACTCACAGCTTTTTACTCATACGTGGTCGGGTCCTAATCACCCACCAAATCATCCCGGATATTAAACAAAGACAAATACTGGTCATCAAGCCCCTTGCCCTTGACTGACTGAGCCAACAGGGAACAAAAAGCACCCAAGAAATGCACACAAAAATTAACAAGAGGAGAAAGCACATCCCCAGCTTACACCACAGTAAACTAACAGTTCTAAACTCTAAATTCACCCTGTTAGGCATGAGACTTTTGCAAGGTGCAAGCCATTTTACACTTAACAGAGCCAAAAAGCTGAACTGAAAATAAAATATCCATTGTCTTAAGGTAATCCAAATATCAACAATTCTCTAAGATAGTCTCAAGTGGAGACTTTCACATAGAGAAAAAAAAATTGCGAGAGGAAAGCAATTAGATTAAATACGGCATTCGTGTGGCAAACTATTTCAGCAGCACTTTGTATTTACTCAGGTATCCCTTTAAGGTCTTATTTGTGAAAGGATGTGATAACACTGAAGAGAACTTCAAATTCATTTGGCTTTTGAGATTATCACTCTATTTAACCTTGAAAGCCTTTTGCATTTTCTCATGCCTTTGTTTGCTTTCAGGAATTTATCTTCATTTTAACTTTAATCCATTTTATATCACTTGCCTCATCTCTGATCCAGAAGGTTCAACCTTTTATTTATTTTTTTTTAATCTGCAGTGTGTCCGAGTAGGGGTAGAGGAGCTTCTTGTATATAAAAAGGGTTATACAATATGGTCATCCTTAAGAAGTTATACATTCATACACGTTTGTTGTATGACTAACAAATGATCCTTTTATGACAGATTGAAAAATTGATACTCAAGTGTGTTTTTTCCATATTAAGCAGTTACTTTACCTGCAATTTTTAACACTAATTTTGTCAAGTACACTATCCTGAAGGTGACAGCATTTTTGCCTCAGTAGGCCCAAACATTTGAATTTGAATATCATTTCTTAGAAAAACTTACACACTTTAAATAAGAACCATGAAACTAACACTACAATGGTAGAATTACAACTTTGTGTTGACTAGTAGTAATTTGGATCAGTTCTGCATACTTGAGGATGTATTTTACATTAGACACTGCAAACACAGAATTGAGAATCTGAGATTCATAAAGCTGGAAATAATTACATGTCATTGGCCATAAAAATTAAAAAATAAACAAGAAATAATTTATGTAATGCCTGCAAAAATGTCAACTGTTGTTTTAACTCATATACGAATATAATAGAAGTTAAATTTCAAGAGAAAAGGAAATGATTTGTTTCATTAAGTAAAATTACCTTAAATTCTTACGTAGAAAACAAATTTAATATGATGATTTAAATAGTTTCTTTAGGAATAAATTTATTTGATACAATGAGAAGTGGAGTCTGCCAAGAATAAGCATGCTTGGGGAATATACTGTGACCACTATAGATCTTCATTCACATGTCAGCAAAACAGGAATTACAGTCTGCAAAACACTGAAAATTTTGTAAAGCAACCAAAATATCTGTAGAAGAACTAGTTATAGGATGAAAATTACTTCCTCACAGACATTAAATCAGATAAATTGGTATTTTTCAGAAATCTTACCCAAAGAAAAGAAATCCCAGGAGCCTTGAGCTTTATTATAATTAGTCCTATTCCCATCTCATTTCTGAAAACAACATGAGCAGAACAACAGCACTCCAAGGTAATTAAAGATGGTTTATATATCTATGATGTTTTTCCCACCAATTTAAACTTTCCAAATATGAACCACAGCAGAGATGCTCAGAAAATATGCCCATACAAAAGGAACTGATTTGTATTTGTTTAACAACTTCGACTGTGTAGTAATGACACTCACATATGTCTTACCTGAGAAAAATCATCACAGAATTCTCAATGGAAAGTCATGGGTTTTTAAGGATCAGATTTATAAGCTACCTCATATCAAACCACCAGATCCTATTACAGTTCCACACCTTGTTGAAGACCCAATATAAATGTGGACTTGAAATCAAGCACCTCGGTGTCACAAGCCAGCCTGTTTTTCACAGTCACAATTCCGTGGAGAGAAACTGCTCTCACTCTCTAACAGGTTTGAGACACTGAAATGCGACTGCTTCTCTGCAATAATTTTCTATCCGATGTGCAAGATACATCTTGACAGTGAAACACGGCTTCTCATTTACCTCCTCAACAAGACTGAAATATTCTTTCCCTGTAACAAGACATTCATTTTATTTAAATAAAGATTGGGTTGCTCCCTAGCTTCATTTCTTTTTCCAAAGACTTCCTCATGTAAACAAAGGAATCCTTAACTCATAGGACCTGAGAAGGAGATTTCTTTTTAACATGATACCTGTATCTGAAAATGATGGCTTATTTCAGGTGCCCTGAGTCAGTCACATTCGTGACTAATTTTTCTTGATGACCACCTGCCCAGCCACTGAGAATACAAACTGGAAGAGTAGACATCATTTAAAACCATGCACCAAGTATATGGATTACTAAATCAATGCATGCAAGGCCTTCTGGGGCTGAAGGTTTTTAATTAAAGTAAACCAATCCTTATAATAGCAATGGAAATAATTTGAGAAGTTGAAATTGCAGGTGATGAATAGGCATGAAGTTTCACAACTCTATCAACTACCACCAGAGGAGTTATCCACCTCCATGTGAATAAAAAACCCAACCCACTTAGGAATCAATCAGAAATGGTGTTAGGCATGAAATTCATTCTGATATGCAAGTCCCTGTCTAGACATCTGTCTTTGTCAAAGAAAGAGTGGTTCCATTTTGCCTGACTGCTAATATAGTACATTACTCCAGTAAAATAGTAACTTGGATGATAAATAATAAGAAACGTATTTAATCTTTAAGGTTTCTACATAATAAGGTTAACTATAAATGATCTTAAGGGCCTGAAATAATCCCAAGTTTCCTAAGGATAAAAGGGATATACATGGCTTATCAAGTTTATATATATATATATATATTTCATTATATGTAGGATAAAATTTCACTATTCAGACTAAGTCAGATACAGCCCTATCTGAAAGAATGAAAGACCATAATTATCCTGTTTAGTTACGAGGAATGCTAATACTTCTTGCTTTGGTTTACGTCTGAAATGTCTCCAAACCTCTGATGTACATGGAAGGTGAATGGATCCCAGGGGTGCTCTATTGCTTGGTGAGCTTGTCTGCTGAAGAGTCCAGCACATAGCTGAATATGCTGCTACCAAGAGGGGCCTGGCTTTGGACAGCTCCCTGGGGACATGGCCTGTCCCCACCTCCTCCCTTGTCCCCACTTCCTCCCTTCTCTTTTTGCTTCCTTCCTGCCCTTAGTTAAGCACCACCTCCAGTCCTATGCCTTCTGCCAATCTGTTGGTGTTGGAGCCACTTGAAGATGGACTGAGCCATAGAGTCCAAATCTCTTCCCCTTTAAGTTGTTGGTCCTGAGTAGTTTGACCCAACAAGGAAAAAACCCATGATGTAAGCAAAGTAATACCAACTATTCATTCAGCAATTCAGCTTTGATAAGTGACATAATAAAAAATTATTTTACTATCTCAGTGCCAAGTTTTTGTGAATAGACATGTCCTAAGAGCTACAAAATTGCTTACTACCTAAAACAATAAATGTATCAAATTAGCAATAGTCTTTATTCTTTGGGTTATTACGTAGATTAGTGGTTTAAAAAATTTTCTACCCATTCTCACTTTCCTACGGATTTCTCTTTGATACAAGCAAGTAAAAAAAGGCACAAACATAATTACAATGTTATTTATTTGGCTTTTTACATTTAAGAAATTTCCTTTGTTTTTAGACTGACCGTGATAGGGCGGCCATGTTGCAATATCTGTTTAATAGTTCACGGACCTTTGTTAAAGACGGTGTATGAGTCAGTGTTTCCTAGTTGTGACAGAGCATCTCAATCTGTGGCTGACTGGGTTCCATTACTGTACACATCCATTGAGGAAGAACATTATGGTAGAAAGGTACAGTGGAGCAGAGCTGGGAAGCAGATTGCAAGGGAGAGAGGCAGAGATGAAGGGGCCAGGGACATGGTATACCCTTCCAAGGCACACAACCAAGGACCACAGCCTCCATCTTAATGGCCCACTCATCCATAAGCTCATTAATGGATTAACCACTCAATAGATAACTTCTCTATGATTCTTTGGAATGTACTTCATATTTAAGCCATAGCACATGACTTAGATGAACAACTCTGCAGACTGAATGGTGGGAGACGATCAATAGCTCTCTTATCACACATAACATTTTTCCTTCTATCCAGCTGTTGTTGTTCTGCAGTTTGATTTCCTTTTCTTGAAATATCTGGACTCTCAATTATTTGCATGTCGCACTACTTTGTATCCCATGACTTTGTTTTGTGCTTTGGGGGCTCATATTAAAAATAATTATAGGAGTGTGCGGAAAGTTTCCTGCTACCCTGTGCTGGCAGGACCAGCCCCAGCCCAGGCGCAGGGTGGGCCGGACCCTCTCCCAGCCCCTTGGGCCACCCCCCCACCACTCCGCAGTGCCTCCCCCACCCCGCCTGCCGAGTAGGATTTTCTGCCGAGTTCCGGGAGCCCCCAGACCCAGTCCTAGCCCAGGTCCGGTGAG
>NW_004524585.1:21359566-21460644 GCF_000260255.1 Octodon degus
AAAAAATAAATAAATAAAAATAAAAATAATTATAATAATTGCTTGTCTTAATGTCTTAAAGTGCTTTCACCTATATTTTTTCTAGAAATTTGATAGTTTCACTTCCTAAATGTAGGTCTTTGATCAACTTTGAGTTGACTTTTAGACGGGATGAGAGTGAAGGGTCAGGTCTCAATCTTTTGAATATGGATATCTAGAAAAAACAACTTGCATTATTTATTCAACCTATCATAGTATGCCCCAGTACTTTTGAAGGGTTTTATGCCTGTTCATCAATTGGTTGGCTGTTGCTGCTGCTGCTGTTTTGCAATTATTTTTTTAAATTTTAAGACAGGGTCTACAGGGTCTCCTTATGTAGATCAGATTCATAGTTATTCTCCTGTTTTCAGCCTCCTAAGCGCTGGTATTATAGGCACATACCCCCACACCCAGTCTCAATAGTGATCTCAGCACACCCCGGGGACAGGGCTGGCAAGGCAGGCTGGGGATCGAATTCTGGCCACTGCACTCTGCCGAAGCAGGCACTTCAGTCCACTGAACTACCTGGCCGGCCTTTTTCTTGTATTTTTGAATCATCTTTTACAGTCCTGTTATATGCAACCAGACTACTACGCAAATATGTACAAAGAACACATATAAACTTAGACAAAGGTATACAGCTACAATATCCAGAATTTGTCCCTAATTTGTCCAGTCTTCTACAAGTTTCATTTTTACTTCATTCTCCCAATTATCTAGATAACTTGTCTCAGGTCTACCTTTACTTATAATCTGTACTTTCCCTGGGCACCATTTTATTTTTCCACTTTCCTATCTCTGGTTCTCTTGCATGAAAGATAGACTCTTATTTTCTAGTATTTGAGAGCATAGAGAGAGTTCATACTTCTTTAGGTGTCAAAAGAATATTATAAAACACAATGGATTTTGAGTAAGAGGTGAGTTACACTGTATCTCTTTGAGCATCTATAACCTCATGATAGCAAATGAAACAATTCTAATTTAAGCTGTGAATAACTTCTTGAAATGATATTTGGCTGTGTTACATCTCATTTCCCACATCATGAGTTCTTTGAGAAAAAAAAATATTTAATTTAACTTGGACATATAACACGATGTCATTTACAGAACATTATTAAAAGAGTTATTAAATTAACTGAATTGAATCAAATTCCGGAGAAAGGGAAGTTTTTTAATAAAATTTTAACTTTAAATTTTAATTTTTAACCAGTGTTTCCCTACCTGTGTAGTAAACTAAATTGTACCAATCTTATACATCTATTACATTTGGTTTAACCTTATAATCCATTGCTATCCAGCTGGGCAAACTAAAATTAAATAAAATATGTATAAGGAAGCCAACAAAATTTTCATACAAACTAGTTTTGATAGTATGTGTCAGAATTACCTCAAAAAGCTAGAGAAAGAAAGAAGCCCAATTCCAGATGCACTGAATTAACTGGAATCCCAGCTAATCCAGACTCAGACTCCTGCTAAAGCACCACTGATAGAAACACTGGCAACTGTAAAAATGAGTTCAAGAAATCAAGCTATTTGAACCTTACACAGACATTGTAAATGAGCTTTATCATGACAAAGTGCATTGTTGACTACAAAGTGCTACAAAATGTTAGCACCCATTACCATAGTACCATCCCTGAGAAAAAGAGATTTTTCAGGTAGCTGCGAACGGGGAAATATTCTGAGTTCCACCTTCAGGATAGCACACTGTGTGGATGAGATAAAGTGTGTATAAACAGCCCATGAATTTATACCTCCTCAGTATGATAAAAGCTCAATTATTTACTCATTTTTTAAAATTGATCCAACTTTTAAACAATGCTTGATTTATAAAAGTATTTTTTTGTTTGATATTCAGACAGATAGTGAGGTTAAGCTCACCTGCCTATGTTGTAGGGTAATAACAATAAGCTTCTCTTCTGGAGGGTTAATAGCCTAAGTTTGCAGACCAAACCTGAGAAAAAAAGAAGGGCTACAAGGACAGCCAATGTTTTGGCACTAGTCTTTCAAGGTCAGTGAAGACTCAGGACATAGGAGAACCTGTACTGTAGCACTATGTAACTCAGTTGTGTCCCAAATATTCTGATCAAGGAGATTATGGGGCCACAGAGGAAAGGATCAATGATGTAGAGTGTGCCTAAGAAGAGTCACATGGAGAGAAAACACTCTCTCAGGCTTTCACAGAAAGCAAATTGGTCAAGCAATGACTGTGACTCATCCACATGGCTGACACTGACAAAGGTTCTACAATCTGAGGTACAGGATCTCAGGATAAATCCTGAGGGGATTTGGCTGACCTTCTCAGATACAAAAGTTACATTTCTTGTATATAGGTCTTGCTTTATCTTGGTCTTAACCATTCAGCAGAAAAGTATAAAAACGAAATATAAAAAGTAAATCCATATTAATATGCTGAGCTGTAAAAGGCTCTAGTCAACAACTTCTGACATTGTTGGTCTTATGGAACACCCACTACCATTATGTACTACTGGACTATATTGGGAATTCTGCTGAATTCAAGCACATACAATATTTAAATGACAATGGAATGTCCTTCTCTGACAAAACTAACCAAGAAAAGGGATTACAAATGAAGGATCATTTTGTATCTGTATATTCAAAATAGTTGAGATAGATATACAGCTGCATTTTCTTAATTCAATGAATAGAGAGATTTGTTCTAACAATGTCTGTGAACAGGATGTCATGTCTGCATCTTGTGCAGTGAATAACTACTAAGACAACAATATGCAATGTATTAATTATTGAAACTGTGCTAGTAATCGGTTTTGAAACTGTTTCATTGCTATTTGTTTCTCAATAATAGCAATAAAAAATAAAATTATTTTTTAAAAATAAAATAAATAAATAATAAAATAAAATTATCTTCTTAAATCTCATCTAATCTTCAAATCTATTTGATTAGACCTAACTTAGTAAATATTTTTTCTCAATTTAAAAAAATTCTTAAAAGAAAAGATCCTAGTCTACTAGACTTTCCAAACTGCAGAAAAATACATGATATGTGACCAAAATACAGTGAACATTTCAATTTTTAAAAATATAAATGTGGAAGGATATATTACCATTATTGCCTTTCAAAATACCACCTTCACTTCAAATATAATTAACCTTCATCCATGCCACTTTCTGAAGCAGATCCAGGATTTCTGTTTCCCAAGTACCTTTTGTTGTGCTCTGTGACTACCTCACTGTCCTGAACTGTTTCAAAACAGTAAGCTGCAAAGGTCATTTGGATTTGGGGAAGGATCTAGAAGTGGCATGGAGTCAGGTCCAGTGAACAAAGTGGTAGGGACCCCCAGAACATTCTTATGTGCCTTCCTGCCTTCAAGATTCACTTAGCTGTGCTCGCTTTGGCAGCATATATACTAAGATTCACTTAGCAGTAGCTTTCACAGTACCTTGAATTATATTTTAGAAAGACACTGATGAAAGATTTCCAGGACTGCTACTGAAAAGAGGTAAGAACAATGGAATAAGTGTATTTGAAATGAAAGGGAGTATTTGAAGGGGCGTTAATGGCAATGTGTCTTCTACTGAAATAAAGTTTAAATATGCACCATAATTTTGATCCTGCCTTATATGGTGTTGATATGATTTAAAACCCAAACATAAAACAATATCACTCACAACTTGCTCTGAAAATATTAAAATGCTTATGATATTCAAAATATTTCAAAACCTGGTTGTTTTGCTGCAACATGAAACCTAACCAGGTTCTATTTGGCCTTATGCCATAATTCTTAATTAATACTCATAGGTTCTATCCCATGGTTCAAAATAAATGCTAAATCATTATACTCTAGACAGTGATTTCTGAATTAATTTCTAAGCACCAGAAGTAATTGTGCTATTAAAAGCTGCATTTAGATCGTAAATTATTCTGGAACCCTTGTTGCTGCTGCTTAACAAAAGTTGAAGATATAGATAGATAGATAGATAGATAGATAGATAGATATAGATATAGATATATAGATATATAGATATATAGATATAACAAAGTGGCAAAATATTTAGAGTACAAATGGCAAAATTATTATCCCCTTTGGGTCAAGACTCTCTTGTAACTGAAAACTACAATTTGAAAAAAGAAAATAAAAATAAAAATAAAAAAACTGCCAAAGAGCCCCTGAAACACATTTGTTGAAAACCTGCTTCATCTTGTGTAGACACCTGAGAACAAACTAGTTAACAGCTTGACAGATTCAAGACAGGGACAAGCATCTTTCCTTGGCACCATCTCAAATTGCTACAAGGGAATGTATTTCAGTGAAACTAGGGTCAGGGAAAAAAAAACATAATAATTGCTTGTTAGAAAAAAAGAGAGATATACAATAGAACACACTAAAAGCAAGTGTTACCCTTTCAAACCATTCACCAAAATGAATCATTATTATACTCATAAACCCAAAAGCCATTTTGAAATCTTGCTTCTAAGAAATGAAGGATATATGCCTAGAAATCATAATTTAATAAAGTTTTAATTATTTACAATGATATTAAATAGTACAAGTCTATTCTAGAATAAACATTGAAGTAAAATGCTTGCTTATAAGCATCTATAATATTGAAAAAATAAAATGTCTCTGAGTTTCTTGAGTATGCAACTTAATATAAATTTCTACATACCTCATTACAAATTATTGTCAATAGTCAGTGATCTAAAAAGTATGTTATATTTATTCTGTTTATCCAATGAAACTAAAAACTTAATAATTGGCAACACTGGATGATCTTTAAGTCATGGGGCTGATGAATTCAGCAAGCTACCAAGAATACAGAAGAAGTCCAAGGTCTGAATTCTCAGCCAAAGCAATAATAGGAGGTCAAGATAAACCAGGACAAGTTGAAACCCTAACCCTAAGTGAAGAAAGAAGATGCTTAGTGTCACAGAAAGAAATCTAGGAGAGCACGGCATCCTCGGAGCTAATGCAGAGTTTTCAGGAGAGAGGAACTGTCTGCTGTGTAAGATGCTGCTAACAGGTCAAGTAAGACGAGGACTGAGAATTGGATTGAGGGCCTGAGGGTCTTTGTCCACCTTGATAAATGCAACTCTGGTGGGATGTGGAGTGGATATAAGAGACACAAAGAGAGGAGACTCCAAGTACACAGAACTCTTTGAGGATTTCTGCTATAAAAAGAAGCAGAAAAATCAAACTTGTGTTGTTTTGTTGAGAGGTAGATTTTTTGTTGGTGTTGCACGGTCTCTAGGGTCTCACTAGATCCATTGGACTCCTAATGATTCTCCTGTTTTCAGCCTCTCAGATGCTGGGAATACAGGCACACGCGACCACACCCAGTCTCAATGGCAGTCTCAGTGCGCCCCGGGGGTGGGTCGGCACTGCACACCAACCATCAAACCCTAGTCGCTGCACCTGCCTAAGCAGGCACTTTAGTCTGCTGAGCTATCTGGCCAGCCCTGAGAGGTAGATTTCTTTTTTCAGGTGAACAAATAGCAGCTTGTTTCCAATATGTATCAATAGTGAGCCCACTGGGACTCTGACATAATCACAGGCTTCCTCCAGTTCACACTTCTCCTTACTTGTTAGTGTTAGCAGCAAATTTCACAATGCTACTCTTGTTCAAAATATAGTTACTTTGAAAAAAAAATATATATATATAGTTACTTTGGTTTCCCTTCAATGATTAACATAAAAAATACTTACTTTATCCACTAACAATTTATTGCTTTTAAAACATATCCTATCGACTTCTGCTCGCCTTAATTCACCTTCAAGTTAACACAAGCATCAGCTTGGGGAATTGTGACAGGTGTATTTACTTCTCTGTTCCTTCCTGTAAAATCTGACACCCACTTGTGCCTCTCCCTTTTGAAATGGAATCATCAAATTGTTTTTCTGCTCCAGGCTTTTTGCTTAAAATAAGCGTATTTTCCAAAATTAAAAGAAATAAAAAGCCAAATCTTCTACAATTTAAAAAAAAAATGCACATCTTCAGGAAATGAATCTGTATCTAAATATCTCGAGTCACTCTGCGCACATGACGTCACTCTCACCATCAGCATCTCTGCAGTTGTTTTTTAGAATCAAGACACTTTTCAAAACAAAATCTTAGTTATTCCTCCATCTTCCACTCTTTAAAAGAGTTCACATGGCAACACTGAAATAGACTTGACCAGTTTCTGACCAGTAGCATAGAGCTGAGGCTTTTAAGAATTTAATAGGTCCAAGGAAAAAAGCTAGTGGTCAATTGATATTCATTTGTTTTCCCACAATAAATACATAAAGTTTAACTTTTTTTAAATTCAATTTTATTTTATTTTGAAGAGTAAAAACAGAAGCAAAAATCAATAGAAAAAAGACAGGAAAGGGTAACATACAACAATACATATGTTACAGATTTTCAAAACAGAAATAGCTAATTAACAATGGTTATTCTATTATCTATTTTTATCATCAAATCTGTTGATCAGATTAACAGATATAGTTATGCAAGATTGGACAAATAATTGAGTATTAATACTTGCCTTCAAGAAATCTTAATTTTTTCCTTGTCTTTTTAAAAAAATTATTTGAAAGAGAGTATAATAATTGAGAAAACATTAGAAAAGGTACACATTTAGAAGACCAAGATGAGAGTCATTCAACCCTGGGTTTTGTATTACACATTGCTGTCCTCGATGTAGTTGCTCAGATCACAGACATCAGCATACAGAATTGGTCAAGGGGAAAATTAGTAAAATGGAAAGAAATGGAACTTAAGGATTAAACAATGAAGATAAGAGAAAAGATAGGAAAAAAGGAAGAGGGGGAAAAAGCATGCAAGTATATGTACAGGATGGCTGAGATGATTGTACTCATAATTTCCATCAGTTTTTTGAAAATAGCAGTGAATGTTTAGAAGCTTCACTTCTGAACCATCTTGTAGTTCTAGCAAAGCAAAGAACTTAGAGAATGGCAAAACATGGCTCAAAATGAAACTTTAGGTATATAAAATAACTTTTGATAAAAATGCTATTTAAATGTTATTCAATTCAATGATATTTTGATTAATTCAATGTTTATCAAATAAAATAAATTCAGATAAAATAGGAATTAATATAGCACCTTTAATGTTTTAAATCAGCATTTCATCAGTGTCTATATAACATGTCAGGCTCAGTGGCATGGACGCAAGGACCATGACAGACACTTCCGCCACCTTGGAATAGTTCATATTCTGTTGAAAAACATATAATCAATAAAGATATAATGTGTCAGATGCTCTGATAAAGCACTAGATATACACATAAAAAGGTTATAGAGGCACAGTCATTAATTCATGGGGACAATGGGGAAAAGTAAGACATGGTGTTAATATTTCTAGCATAACAATGTCTTTTTAGAGGTGAGAGACTTTGAGAAGGCAAGAAGGAGATCTAACCATTCAAGGCGGATGTAACAGCAAGAACATAGGCAGGCAAATAGATACGGTGTTGTCAAGATTCAAACACGCAACACCCAGAATTCTGATAGGCCTGCTCCTCAAAAAGAAAGAGGCCAAGCAAAACATGGGTACAGAGTGTTTCACCTTGAGTATTTCTAAAGACAGCACCTTCAAGGCAGTCATTCCTTATGTGGCCTAAAGGAGACAAAAGGGGAGCCGTACCTTAAGAGAATACTCATTGGAAGAAAGAAAAAATGGAAACCACCCTCACTGGGACCTTCCCTACCTTTATCACCAATACTGCTCAGTCTTGGATCTCCAAAACACATCTTAATCCCAACCCTTCTCACTATCCTTCTTTTGGGCAATCTATAAATCCAAACCTTTTTCACCATTTTTCCACGTTGTACTGATAGCTAACCTGTCTCTCTGTCATTTCTCTTCCACCCTAACAATACTGTATCCCCCAAATCCAAACTGATCATTCCAAACTATGAATCAGATTACATTACTCCCTTACTAAAACATTTGCATTAGTCTTACTTCAATCTGAAAATGAAAATACCTTCGTTTTGTCTATACTACCATATGTGATTTAGTTCCTACCTATCTTCCATCCTCATATCCTATTTATTTCTTTCCTTGTGCTTCCATTCTCCTCCCTGAGACACTGATATAGCTAACTCCCTTTGTGTGCAATTTCTAGCTCATGTGTCGCTTCATGGCCATTTCTAATCATACTATGTGAAGTCGCTATCCTTTCCACTCTCTATATTTTCTACATAGCCTTTATTACTGTTTCAGATGATCTCATTGACTTGTTTACTGTTTCTTCGCTCATAGTATTCTCGGAAACTCCAAACACTCATTTTGTGTTGTTGCAGTTTCTTCCGTACCTATGCAAACTATCAGTACAGCCTGTAGCCCACCAGCACATGATAATTGAGTGTATGACAACGTTTGAATAGAGGTGACTATGCTCAAAGAATGTGTAAAAGCCTACTCTGTGATGCATTACGTAAGATTTTAAATGTCCACCTCAGTCACCTGTTACATACACCTTTTTTCAAGTTATTCAGGGACAAATGGAATTGCATTCAAGTAAAATGAAAACAGGTCCACTTTATATGCAATACAAGGGCAAAACCCATGGGGAGACTTTCTCTGCGACAAATAGTCTGAGAGCTGTCCAGTGCGGGCATTCATGCATCTATCCATTCATCTTTGTGAGACAATGTGAGTTCAGCTGTAATAGTCAAAGTCTTGTGGCATCTACAGTTCACACACATTCTGATAAGGGTCTTCCAGAAGAACTAGAAAAGAAGGATATTAAAATTTATTATAATAAATGTGTGGTGGATAATGGTACTGGAAAATTAGTGCTTCAGAGATAGACACTATGAATCTATCTAATCTGTTCTGTGAGAAAGAGAACTTGCATCTCAGAGACAAGAAAAATCACCAGGGCAAAATCCTCTTCTGTGCAAGATTCCTAAAAATTTACTCTTTTTTAAAAAAGTCTCTGCCTCCTTATCCTTGTGGCATGTTTCTTGCGCCCAGTTCTAAGAATGGTCCCATTTTCCTGGTCCCTTTGAACTAGTTAGCTAGATCCAGGCAAAGGTATTCTCAGGACTGTCCGAGGGCCTTGCTGAGACTGCACACAGCCCAGCTGCCCTGCGGCCCATCCGGCTTCCTTTCTCCTCTCCCACAGGCACTGACGTCAAGAGCACTGCCTAATATGCTTCCTGTGTGTGGCTCCCCAGCTCGAGTTTGCACCCCCTGGGAACCCAATTTGCAAACTCTATCATTGTTAAGCACAGAAGGGCTCAGATGTTCAAACAAGGTTGTAGGCAATCTGCATCTTTCAATTCTACACTAACTTCATTCTTAGCAAGTCTCTCCTCTTGGTTGAAAGAAGATTTTAGGACATTTCAACAAAATTATCTTTCTTACAACCAATTCGATGAATATAAATTTTTATAGTGACAATTTAGCTTTGGAAACTTTGGTGAATGATTACTAGAGATAAAGTAGGCCAGTGTGCCCCTTGAGGACTTAGCAAAAGAACACTAAAGATAGCTAAAAGTAAAGAAAACATAACATAAAAAATTCTTTTAAAACAAATGAAGTGTTAGTCTAGTCCTCAGAATAAATAATTGGATATATGAACTTGGAAATTACTCACTATGAGATCTGACTTAAAAAATAAAATTATTCAAAAGCAGTGTTTTAAAAATTAGGATGGCCAGAAGCAATTACTGTTAATACTGTAATGCACTGCATGATTCCTATGTCAGATCTGACATTAGTGAAATGCGAATACTAGAACTTGAAGAAAACAAATTGGCTAAAATCCTAAAATGCTATGACTAAGCTATTAATTAACTAGAAGAGAAGTCACACAAAACATTAAATATTTCTACCATGTTTCAGAAATAAATTAAGGTTTAAATGCCATGTAAATTTGCAGAGGAATCTTGGCAATACTAAAATACTGATGGTACAAATGGATTATAGAAAGATTTGAATTAAATAGAAACTGAAAAAAGCTTTCACATGAATTACTATTGGCTACTGATGATGAGGTATTGCTTTCTAAAATATATATATATATATATATATATATATCAATCTATAACACTTACAATTTACCAGTTAGCAAATGATTTGAAACATTCGTATAAACAAAAAGAGAAACTAGGTAGGATAAATACTTTTAAAAGCATCCTACCCAGTATAAGCTGTGGTAAGCTTCATTAAATTATTCAAAGAAATAAGATGTTTGGAAATGTGTAGCTTTGTCAAACTGACTTTTCATTTGGGAAATTTAATTTCAGGGAATTGCTTTTTTGGAGAATTGCTCTTCAGCGAGTTGCCCTGGTAAGGTGGCCACTGGCAGGCATGGCCTTACAGGCTACAGAGTGGATAAAAATCCCAATAGAACACACACTTTGCTCCTAAAAGCATCCAGAGTTCTGGGCATTGATCAGGAATTTGTAGATCTTGAGTTTATCCCTTCATCAGTGACTGAGGCAAAGGCCAAGAGATGGGACCATTCCAGCATGACCTTTCTGACTGTCTCAGAAGCTAGGAGCGTAATCGGGCCCAAGCAAATTTAAGCTAGGTGAAGGCATTGTTATACTTTTCTCTATTTTTAAGATTTAAAGAAATAATCTCTGCTTTTCTGTTCGGATTCCAAAATTCAAATTATTCTAAACTTCTTATTGGCAAGAATAATGCTCTCAAGTTGAAGTGGACATGATTTGATACACTGGTTATAACAAACTTCAACAGGAAATAGACTCCACTACACAGAATTTTATGATTTGTAGTTATTTTAAATTTTAACATTTGAATTGTCAATTACTACTTTTTAGAATGTGCCATCTTCAAATAAATTAAGTTTATTTAGCCTTGATAATAGAGACCTGACATGTTTTTAACAAAATGCAGTAAAACTACAAGTCTAAGTTGGAACCTCAGATGATAAAAATTTTCTCACATTCTTTCCTTCAGCAATCCTTTCACAAATACACATCTCACAAATACTGTGAACCGAAAATTATTCAGCACTTTTCTGGGTCACAGACCATTTTATTTCACAAAGAAAACTGGTAGTATATGAGCTAAAGTGTTGGTAAGTGTCATGGAGAAAACTAAATTAAAACAAAGTAATAATGAAAGAGGACTGTTTTAGTTAGAGTGCTGAGAGTTTTGGGGAAAGAACAAAAAATAATACACTCGAGTTTTATCTTATTTAAGAAAAAAAGATGATAACATGTACAGAGAAAACAAAATATAACCTTCATTGTTCATAACGCTGATCTGGAAAATGCATCTGATACCTGTGTGCAGGTAGAATGCTTAATGTGGAAGGCCAAGTCCAGATATACCCACTAATCCATTTATTTTTAGGGCTAGAAAACCACAGGCTCCCCACAGAAGTTTGGACCAGTGTCAAAGAAGCAAGAACAAAGTTGATGAACTCATACATCCTACAGGCAAAGAGACCCCAAAGAGGAAGACAAAGGTACTCCCAATTCCCCCTTAATATCTCAAGTACATAATCAATCCCCCAATTAGAATATTGTTTCTCTGGTTCATTGAAAACGCCTACAGTTAGGCCAGGTGGGTTATCAATGTCGCTCTCCAGGAAAGAAAGCAGAAAGACAAGTGTAGAAAGATTCCTAACAAACCTGGGTTTGTTCATTTCTTTGTTCTTGTATTCAGCCACCTTCTATTGCTGACATGCACATAAGCAGGATATACAGAAAGTCAAGTGGATTTTTCTAGGAACAGAGTCTGCTGAGCCAGAAGGCAGAAACATGGAGGGCCTTGGAGAGAGAAGTGTTGGAAACGTCCACCAGGGAATAACTGGAGTAAAGAACTACTGCGTACAAATTGGACAAGGGGAAAAATGAGTCCATCAAGACCATAATAAGGGGCCGGTGAGATGACTCTGTGGAATCAGCACTTCCCTGGCAAGTGCACGGTCCTAGGTTCAATCCCCAGTTCTGCCAAGAAAAAAAAAAAACCCATAATAAACACCAAATAAATGACACAGTAAATAGATTTTATCCAAAAGTAATCAAATAACTATTGAGAACAAGTAATCAGTTACTGACATCAAATATAAGGTAACTCAGCCAGAAGTGAGGACACGGATTTATGATCCCAACACTTGGGAGGTTGAGAAAAAAAGGATCACCATGAGTTCAAGGCCAGCCTGTGCTACATGATGAATTCCCAACCAGCCAAAACTACACAGTAAGGCCCTGTGTCAAAAAACTAAGAAGGGGGTAAGATCATACTGAAAAAGTTTGGAGTATGGGGCAAAAGTGAGTGGGGGGTTATACTGGACACACATATTTAAGGCTTATGATCCATGGGTCTGGGTCATAATTTATGATTTGAGATTCCTGGACTTCTGAAGGTGATTTAGATAAACAAGGGTATAAAGTATCATAGTATTTGTCCTGACACTTTTTCAGAAGAGAAAGCAGTTACAAATAGAGGATTTCCTGAGGATTGTGCCATTGGATAATTGTAATAATGAGCATAAGTGAAGAGCAATTGTCTTACCTAGGTGGACCAAGAACTGTCTGGGCTTCCTTGAAATACATCTTAGAGGAACACTGCAAAAATTGAGGTGGAAAGTACTGATAAATTCATGAGTAGATCATAAAAAAATCAACAGGTAACAAATGCTGAAGGATCTATGGGGAAAAAGAAACCCTTCTCCACTGTTGGTGGGAGGGCAGACTGGTGCAACCACTATGGAAATTAGTATGGGGAGTCATCAAAAAGCTAGAATTAAAGGTCTCATTCAAACCAGCTATCCCCTTTCTGGGTATCTTTCCAGTAGAATTAAAAACATCATACCGCAGGGATATATGTGCACCCATATTTATATCAGCACAACTTGTAATAGCCAGGTCTTGGAAGCAACACAATTGGATAAAAAAACTGAAGAATGAATTAAAATGATGCATTTGTTTTTGTTTTTGTTTTTGTTTCTCATTTGTTTTATTTTATTTATTTTTTTGTAAATGTTATGTATAGATTCTCTGTTGATGCCATTATTTATTTATTTATTTATTTATTTATTTATTTATTTTTATAACCATTATGGAAAACAATTTAATGGTCCACAAAAATTAAAGTTACAATACAATTTAGCAATTCTACACATAATAGAGAATTTAAATGGATAGACATGAATCTGATGGAATATTATTCATCTATAAAAGGTAGTGAAATATAAAATATAACATAGGTAAACTTTGAAAACATGCTAATTGAAATAAGACATACACAAAAACCATATATTATATGATTTAATGCCATATGAAGCTTAGTATTTTTTATATGAATATCAATCTGCCCACTTTGTAATTTATATAGACTTGTGTTACCAAAGAGTAGAATTGCTGATTTATCTTTTTTTTTTCAACAAATAACACACTGCATATATTCTTCTTAGTGGTTAATTGCTGTACAAGATACGGACTTGAGATCCTATTTACAAACACCATTAGAACAAATCATTCTATTCATTAAGAGAATGCAACTATATATCTATCCTAACCACCATGAATACACAGATACAAAATGGACATTCATCTGTATACCCTATTTTTTCTAAGTTCCGTTATTGAATATTATAGGTGTGTAAACTCAGCAAAACATTCCAAAAGGGTCCAGCAAACCATAATAGCATTGGGTCCTCTATTTAACTGGCAATGTCAGAAATTATTGACCTGAGTCCCCCACAGCTCAACATAACAACATGGCTTTACTTCCTATATTTCATCTTCATACTTTTCTACTGGATGGTTAAGACCAAGGTAAAGCAGGACCTGTGCAACAAGTGTTGTAGCTTTTTGGTCTGAGAAGGTCAGTGAAATCCCGTCATGATTTATCCTGAGATCATGTACCTCAGATTGTAGAACCTTTATCAGTGTCAGCCATGTGGATGAGCCACGGCCATTGCTTGGCCAATATGATGCATTTGTTTTTAATACAACAGAATTCTATCCAGCCATAAGAAGGATAAATGGAGATTTTGGTAGATAAATGAATGCAACTCATGACCACACTCATGAATGAAATAAATAAGACTCATATGTGTAAGCAAAGTATTGTCTCACTAGTGTGAGAAATTGATCCAGTGTACAGCAGACCCAAAATGTGATATTGTGAATTGGAAGAAACTGTTGAAAAGAAAAGACATGCTATGAAGGGAGAAAGGAGAAAACAAGAAAGGGAAAGAAAATATTGTATGTATATACAAGATAGTTATGATAGTCATACAGCTAATTCCTCTAGTTCCCTGAAAAGAAACTTCTGTGCTCATAGTATTTGGAGAGGATATCATGCCAGGTTCTATGCTGATGCTTAGAAAGTGTCATTTTGAATGTCTTTTGCAAAGGACTAAAACTTTTTTACAAAGTTCTAATTCACTGTTTGTTACAGCCACAATACAAAACTGCCAGAGAAAATAAGAGAAATTTTGAAGTTAGTTTCTTGAAAGAGGTACAGTTAGTTATTAATAAAACAAACTCTAAGGCATGACAAGGGTTAAAATAGTGTCAGGAAAAGTAAGATTCAGGAGCTCAATGAACCAGATATTGAAGTCTCTAAGAATGAAGATGGTGATCAAGATGTCAGATCTTCAATTAATGAGGAGAGTAGTAGGCTCCTGCTGTGGATTGACAAGTGGTGGTCAACTTGTTACCCCCAGATGAACCAGCATGGTGCTGAGTGTAGGAGGCCCACCTGAGCATTGTTACCAGCAGCATAAGAGACAGACCTAGAGAGGAAGCTTAGAAGGTATTGGAGCTGGAGAGCTAGCGTAGCAGTTTACGCAGCAGGCTCTACAGAACGGTGTCGCAGGTTCGAGCCCCCGCCCTGCCTTTTAGGGGCTGGGGAGATGGCTCAGTGGAATAAGTGCTTGCCTGGCAAGCACAGGGACCTGAGTTCAATCCCCAGTTCCATCAAAAAAAAAAAAAAGAAGATATTGGAAGCTGCTGGGAAGTTATTAAGGAGCTGCTGGTTCTCTTGGGCTATTCTGCTGGAGGACCTTGTCATTCTGGTTTTCCTGGTGGAAACTTGGCTGTTCTAGTTGGAGGAGCTCAGGACCTCATTGCCACTGAGAATGGCTATGGTTCACTTTGGAGCAGCTCTGGTCCTCACCTTGAGCATTGCTTCCTGGTTCTGGAGGGAAGATGGTGCACTGCTCAACCTGGTGGAGAAGCTTGTCATGTAGACTTTCCTGGTGGGAACTCAGTTGTCATCATCTGAGCAGCTCAGGACCTCACTGCTGCTAAGGATGGCTGTGGTGCCTTTAGAAGGAGCTCTGGTGCTTACCTTGAGTGTGGCTGCCTGGCTCCAGCTCAGATCCCTCAGCCTGCTAGCTCAGATCCCTCAGCCTGCTAGCACAGACTTTCTAGCTTCCACCACTGACCTTTGGGCCTTCCCAGGGAAGACCCATGAAGCGGGCCTGCATGAACCATGGTCATGGCTCTTGGCCTCCAAATGGACTAAAGAGGGAAAGGGGGTCACAGTGTTATGGGCTGCAGGTCTTCAGCTGGACTCGTGCAGGATATTGCTGTGGGATCCAGGCCTTCAGCTGGATTCTTTTGGTCTTTTTGTGTGTGAACAGATTTCCTGCACTTTTCGGGTGACTATTATAAAATAATCATACAATAAGAGTCCTGTGTTATATTATTGTTCACCTTGCAAATCCTAGACTGCAACAACTCCAGGATATGCTTTAGAGGCTATTGTAACTACCCTACAACTATTGTAACTAACCTACTAACCTGTTTTTTAAACTCGGTTCACTGTTATGTTTATCTCTTTTTCTTTAAAGCTAAGAAGTTAAAATAAATAAAAAAGAAAGAAATCCAGGAGCCTATGGATACTGAAACTTTCTTTACAAATTTTAGAATGGGTTGTGCTGTGGGGAGTGGAGACTAGAAGAAATCTGCCAAGTAGTTATGCCATCTGTTGAGGTCATAATGGGGAAAAGGGAAAATAAAAATTAGTGTTGTCATCTAAGGGTTTTCTTAGGTCTAAAGTCTTATTATTCCCATAAACTCAGACATTATAGCAGTAAATGTGATTATCTTTAAGATAATCTCATATTTGGAAAAGGAATAATTTATAAGAAAAAAATAGTTCAAAAGAATTGGAATAGTAAAAGTGAAAAAAAGAAACAACCACAAGTGAGAAATAGCCCAGATGGAAATAGTTTTTGCTGACACCAATGTGAACAACTTTTTAAGACCTCTGAGTGTTTGGGCAATGTTAAAAACTCAAACCTCTGAAAACTGTTCTGCTGATTTCTGCTGGGCCGTTGAAAGGAGTAATTAATGCTTAAATGTTTTTTCTCTCTTTTTTATGTATCTTGTGCAGGGTCTACAGTCTCTCACAATGTAGATTGGACTTGTAGTGATCCTCCTGTTTTCAGCCTCCCAAGTGCTGAGATTACAAGCGTGCACCACCACATCCAGTCTCAGTCGCCATCTCAGTGCACTCCAGCAGCAAGGCCAGGACATCACGGCCTGCCAGGAATCCACTGAGCTATCTTGCCAGCCCCCCTTTCTTTTTTTAATATTTGATAATGTTTTGACAAATTTTGCATGATTATATCTGGTCATCTGAGCAACTAATTTGAAGACAACAGTATGTAATATGACAGCCGTTGTTGAATTCCTGTAATTTTGTTTAGTGAAATTCTGTATCAATTCTAATGCTGCTTTTTGTTTGTTTTTTACTATATTTTATTCTCTTTAAAGAATAATAAAAATAAAACTTGATAGCAAATTCCAACACCAAGGAAGAAAGTTATTTTCATCAAATTTGTTCTCAACTGGCCAGGGAGATAGCTCAGTAGAATAAACACCTGCCTGGCAAGTACAGGGTCCCGAGTTCAATTCCCGATACCTCTAAATAAATAAATAATCTTTAGGGTAAGCCAAATGGCTCATCAGATTAAAGCACCTGCTTAGGCAGACACAAAAGCCAGGAGTTCGATCCCCAGGACTGCCGTGCTGCCCCACCTGTGGGGCGCACTGAGATAACGATTGAGACTGGGCGTGGTGGTGCGCTCCTGTAATCCCAGCGCTTGGGAGGCTGTAAACAGGAGGATCACTATGAGCCAATCTAAGCAGTAAGACTCTGTGGACACTGTAGACCCTGTTCTAAATCACACACACACACACACACACACACACACATAATTTGTTCTCAAAGTGCATTCTGCTCTTTACAAAAATAAAACTCTTTTTCTACTATTTTTGTTTCCCTCACACAGGTGAGCAAAAGCTCTTAGTCTTTCACATAAACTCAGTTCAAATTTAAAGAAATTTTAGTTAGTCTCCTACCTCTTATAGTGTAAAGAACTACAGAGCAACGGAAGATTTTGTGCATGAAGCAAGCAAAATTACAAGTGAAAGTATGTGTCAACGTAGGCACTGGTCATTACTGGGTCAAAATGCTTAGCTTTCTTCAAATTCTCAAAGTGGTTTCATCTCACAAAAGAAGAAAAAGTGCTTCTCTAGGAGTTTAAAAAGTAAAATATTTTATAACATATTTTAAATATATGAACTATATTAAACAAAAACTCAAACTTTTCACTCTAAAATTAGGAACAAGACACAATGCCCATTGTCTCCACTCTTATTCCATATAATTCTGGAAACTTTAGCTAGGGACATTATACAAGAGGAATAAATAAACAGAATAACAATAGAAAAGAAAGAAGTTAAACTGTATTATTTAAAGATGACATGATACTCTACATAGAAGACCCAAAAAACTCACCAAATGACTGCTAGATTTAATAAGCATATTCAATAGCATAGCTCAATACAAAGTCAACACTCAAAAATAGTCTACGGATTTAATGTAATTCCAATAAAAATTCCAATATCTGATCTTTCAGAATTAGAAGAAACAACCCTAAAATTCATTTGGACCTAGAAGAGACCTAGAATAGCAAAGGAAATCCTGGGCAACAAAGGCAAAGCAGGGACATCACAATCCCTGATGTGAAATTATATATTGAAGCTACTGTGATATAAACAGTGTGGTACTAGCAAAATGGTAGGCCTGAGGATCGATAGAACACATTAGAAGGTACACAAACAATTCAAGACATACTCTGCCACCTAATCTTCAACAAAGGTGCCAAACGCATTCACTGAAGAAAGATAGCCTCTTTGATAAATGGTGCCCGAAAAACTGCTTTGTACATGCTGAAGATTAAAGCTGAACCCATGTCTTTCACCATGTATCAACTGAGAAACACATAAATAATATGTGGTCTTTTTAAACAACAGACCACTACTCAGCCATAAAGGAGGGTAAACTTGAAACTTTTACAGGTACATGGATGCAATTCAAGTCCATACTCATAACTGAAATAAATCATACTCATGTGTGCAAGGACTGTATTGTCTCCCTACCATGAGAAGCCGAATGAGTATATAAGATCCAAAATGGACAATAGAAAACCATTCAAAAGGAAAGAGAAACTGGGATTGAGAAAGGACAAAAGGAAGGAAAAAAACAAAACAAAGAAACATATATACACAAGAGAGTTAAGGTAGTTATACTTCCTGTTTTTCTTAGTTCATTGAAAAGAAAGGTTTATAGGTTTATAATATTGTTGAAGCAATTAAGTGCCTATATATTGTACTCTAACTAATTTAACGATAACAATACATGATGTATTAACTATTGTTACTCTCCTATTATGTTGTTTTATAATTTTGCTTTATTTTATGCTCTTTAAAATAAAATTAAAATAAATGAATGAAATTAGCTTAAGAGATAGCAAAAATTCTTATATCATGCTCATTTATTATTGAAATTATCAGTAAAGGAGAGTAAAAGGAAATGAAGAAGATCCATCCATTTGACATTTACTGAGCACCAACTTTATGCCATCTGCTAGGAATAAGATGAGAAGCCACAGTTTCTTTGCTACTTAGAAACTCAACAATCTCAATGCATCAACAGAAAAAGTAGAAAACACTGCCAAATATTATATTTCCACTCTGAAATTAGGAATGGAAAGGTATTCACATCCACCCTGGGGAGCAAAAAGCTGAAGGAGAGCTGCAAATGAGCATGACTAGGCGAGGTGGCTGGGCACTGAGAGAAGAAATTGCGAAATGTGAGCAGCGTGAGAAAAAATACTAAGCAAGACGACTTTCAAAGACAATGGCACTAATTCCTTCGATACCACTGTCTCATCAACTATTTCCTGAGTATATTCTATGCACTTACCTGGTTTCATAATTGAGATAACAGTACCTGAAAAATAGGTATCACATACATATTTTCAGTATCTATATAGGCCATCATGGAGCATAGTGAGAAAATACTATTAGGGCCAGAGGGATGACTTAGTGGAATAAGTGCTTCCCTGGCAAGCACAAGGGCCTGAATTCAATCCCTGGTTCCACAAAAAAAAGAAAGAAAGAAAGAAAGAAAGAAAGAAAGAAAGAAAGAAAGAAAGAAAGAAAATACTATTAACAAAATATCATAGCAAACCCTGGAGATAGACCACAGTTCAAAACCAAAAAGGAAGCATGCAGCACACAGCAGAGTATGAAATTCTAAAAGATAACTGCATGGGTGAGTCCACACATTAAAGAGGAGAGCTGTTACTAGTGGGTAGTTGTGATAATGAAATACAATTAGTAGTCAGATATCTGTCTATCTATCTATCTATCTATCTATCTATCTATCTATCTATCTATCACATTTCCGGAAATAGTTTCCAACTCTCTTGTAATTTCCTGAGACACAGGGGTTGCAGGAGAGCTCTTGATCTGATTCTTGGTCTTTGGCTCCAGTTCCTGAGACAGAGCTCTAGAAACCTTTGTAATTTCCTAACTGGAGTGTCTGACACAACTCACAGATGTCTTGGCATTTCTAGAGTGATGGGAACATGTTTTGTTCTAGTGATATAATTTCTCTAAGTTCCCAGTTAGCTTCAAGAGAGGAAATAAAAATATAATTAGGAGAATAAAACTTTTAGCACCACTACAATATCGGGTGCAAATGGAGGCTGAAGGTTGAATAATCACCAGTGGCCAGGACTGCAATCAAATGTGTCTCTGTAATGAAGTCTCCACAAAAACCCAGTGAGAGGGCCGGCCAGATAGCTCAGCAGATTAAAGCACCTGCTTAGGCAGATGCAGGGACTGGGGTTCTATCCCAGGCATGCCGGCCCAGCCCGTGCCTCTGGAGCACACTGAAACAGCTAGGAGGACTGGGCATGGTGGTGTGAGCCTGAAATCCTAGTGCTTGGGAGGCTGAAAGAAAACAGGAGGATCACAAGTCTGATCTGTGCAGTGAGGCCTTGTAGACCCTGTACTAAATACATTTTTTTAAAAATGACAGTGTTTGGAGTATTTCTGAGTAGTAGGTACATGGAGGTTCTGGAGGACAGAAAGTGCAAGCCATGGGCCTGCATTTGTATCCTTACATCTAATGTATAACTTTTACAAGAAATTAACAAATATAGGTAATATGTTTCCCTGTTGTTCTAATAAATCAATACAATTTAAGGAGGGTCAGGGAATCCCTGATTTATAGCTGATGGGACAGATCAAAAATAAAAAATGCAAAGAATTTTTAAAACTTGATTTTGAAGGGCTCCTTTTTGCCTGCAGCCCATTCAACATGTGTTATTGGTTAACTTCTTGATGATAGCCATTCTTTCCTGAATGAGGTGGAATCTCAGTGTTGGTTTAATTTGCATCTCTTGAAAGAACAGTGATCTTGAACATTTTTATATATATTTATTTGCTATTTGTATTTGTTCATCTGAGAAGTGTGTATTCATCACAGATGCCCATTTTTGGATTAAGTCTTTGGAGTAGGGAGCAGTATGAATTTTTCAATTATTTTTATGTTCCAAACAAAAGTCCTTTGTCTGAGGGACAATTGGCTGAATTTTTTCCACTCTGTAGCCTGTCTTCTCACTCTATTGGTAATTTCTTTTGAGGGGATTACAGACTGGTGCAAGCACTATGGAAATCAGAATGGAGATTCTTCAAAAAGCTAGAACTAAAGGTCTCGTTCAACCCAGCTATTCCCTTCTGTGTATTTTCTCAGGAGAATTAAAAGCATCATACCATAGCTATACATGTACCCATGTTTACAGCAGCACAATTTCTAATAGCTAAATCTTGAAAACAAAACAAATCCATAAAAAAATGAGGAATAGATAAAAAATGACCTAGTCTTTTTATATAATGGAGTACTACGCAGCCACAAAGGATAAACTTGAAACTTTCATTGATAAATGGATGCAAATGGATGACCCTATACTCGTACATAAAATAAATCAGACTCACATGTGTAAACATCATATTGTATCCCTGGCATGAGATACTGAACAAGTAAATAGGATCCAAAATGTACAATAGATATTGTAAAATGGGAAGGAATTGTTCTAAAGTAAAAGGGATCTAGGATGGGTAAAATGGAAAAAATCAAAAGGGAAAAAGGAAACAATGCAAGGCAATTGTATTATTAGTGCCTTTTGGCTCACTGAAAAAGAAAGCTTGTTCTAATATTGATCAGAGACATTTTAATATCCGTATCTTGTACCCTGAATAATTACTTGAAAGATAACATATGCTGTGTATTAACTATTGTTATTCTCCTATAATTTATTATGAAATTTTGTTTTACACATTTCCATTATAAAAAATAACCTCAATTTTAAAATGGGCCAAACATCAGAATCTGTATCCCGCCCAACCAAATATAAAGTTGGCAAAAATCATGAAAAGATATTCAAAGTCATATGCAACTAGGGAATAGCACAGTAATAATATGATGCTAATCTCAGCACTGCAGAGCTGCAGCAGGAGGACTTCCACGAGCTCAAGGCCATCCTGGACTACGTGTGAAGACCCTGTCTCCAAAAAGAAAAGAGAAAACAAGAGAGAAGAGGAAGGAAGGGGAAGGGAGGGGAAGAGAGGGGAGGAAACAAAGGGAAAGGAAGCAAAGGAAGGAGAGGAAGGAAAGAGAGGAGAGGGGAGGGGAGGAGAAAAGGGGAAGGGAGGGGAGAGGGAAAAGGAGAAGAGAAGAGAGGAGAGGGGAGGAGAGGAGAGGAGACGAGAGGAGTCAGTAAAGGGATACCACTACATGTCTTCTGTAGTGGTTGAAAGACCATAGCGCACAGCAGTAGGTGCTGGCCTCCTTGTAAACAGGAACCCTCATTCCTGTTCATGGGGAGGGCACTGTCACATTCCAAGACAGTTGGACAGGTTTTTTATAGAACTACATATTCTTTTGCAAAGAAAGCAACAAACATTATTTAATACCCTCAGAAGTTGAAAATGTATATTCACACAGAATTCTGCACACCAATTTTCATAGCATCTTTATTCACAATTGCCAAAACTTGGAATCCTCCCAGACTGTGCATCCAGGGATCCAGAACTTAAGGACTATGCACATGGTAGAATATCATTCAAATAACATAAGTCACACAAAAGACATGAAAGAAATTTAAATTCATAATGCCACATTTTTAAAAAAAAATCAAGTTGAGGGATCCAAATGTATGGCATTCTGTACAACATAAAATTAGCAGAAATATAAACAAAACATCATTATAAGAATTTAGAAGACAGTAACAAGGGATGAATACTAAAATACAGACACTTTGGAAAGCATCAAAATTACACTGCAACACTGGGTACATGTCATTATAAATTTGCCAGAATTCATAGGATGGTCAATCCAAAGTGAACTATGACGTCATCATGGACTTCAGGATTAGTAGCAGCCTATTAATCATATAAATGTACCATAAAATGCAAGCAATTAATAAGACAGGAAACTGGGATTTGGGGAGGTAAATGAGAACTTTCTATTTTCTTCTTGATTTTTCTCTACACCCAAAACTGCTCTATCAATAAACCTTTTAATTTATAAAAATGGCCCATGTAAGCCACCCTGAAAGCCAGTGGGCGTGGGAGTGGAGCTCACTGTGATGCCTGTGTGCAGCCTCTTGGCAAGAGATGGAGATGGGCAGATGCTAATAGAAAGAACAGAAGACAAATATATTTTGCAGTTGGCATAAGAATTGCTAATGATTTGGATATGGCTAAGGAGGGAGGGGAAGTGTCTATAAATGGTTTTAAAAATTTTGGCCATGTAATAATAGAAAAGAGATCAAAATCCTAAGTACAGATTTTGAGAGAAGGATGTTTTTGGAAGCCACCAAGCTAGGCCAATGGCAGCAGGGATTTATCAAAATACCTAAATAATATATTTCCCCAAAAGAAAGTAATAGAGTAATATTGTATTATTACATTTTAGAATCCTTGTTTTCCATCCACATTCCTTGCCATCAATCAGAACTACATTATTTTGCAACATAAATGTAAAGCCATACAACCTAAAAAGTACAAAGTTAACTTACAAAACAATATTTGTAAGTTAAAATTGGCCAAAGCTACTTTGTCTTGTTGTTATGGTTGTTGCTTGCTTTTTGGTACCAGAAATCAAATTCATGACCTCACACCTCCCAGCAGGCACTGTGCCATGGAGCTACATGGCGGGTCAGAGTTACCTTGAATAATTTAAATATTTCAAATTTTAAAATAAAACTCTGTCTTTCAAACGAAATCCAGTATCAATAGATACTGTTTGCATAGAGGCTGTTTCTGTCCCCTAAAAAAGCTCTACCTAAAACAACTTTTAGTCCCCAATTCTCTTCATTGTAATCTGAAACTCAGTAGCAAGAATGTCCTCAAAGCCTAAATTTAAAATGCAACATTTTAGAAGAGACTACAGCAACCAAGATCCAAATAATTTTGGACTTCATAGTCTGTAGTCAACACCTTAAGTTTCATCTGGAATCAGAGCAGATGAGAAAACACTGATGTAATATCCAGTGGAAACATTATCACAGCTTGATTATGTAGTAATATGATGTGCTGATCATGCTGGTTTCATTAAAATAGCATCATAGCCACACAACTCTGGAGTAGACCATCTCCAGAGAGATTTCTTCAAAATTATTATCTTATTCAAATAGAATTCCTGTTTTGGTTGCTTTATAGTTCTTATGTTCTTCAGATTTCCAAATGGTGGTTTGTGTGGCCAGGAGACCATAGGTTATCCCAGCCTCCTGCTATAGGAATCAAATCCCTTTCCCCAGTCAATTGTCCATGTTTACAGGTAACATGCAAGATTTAGGTTCTAAATTGCCCTAAAATGGTAGTATATGACTTTTGAAATTTCTAAGAGTTTCAGCAGCACCAACTGTAAGCCCTGTATCTCATACAGTTGAGTTTTGTATAATTTTGTCTTTTAATTCTAGAAGTCAGAACAGAGTCTTACTACTATACAGAGGGTCTCGGCTTATTTTACTTGCTCCTTGGAAATCTTCTTCCACCCGCCTGGGCTCCTGCTAGGGCTGAGATCAATCACCAGCATTCAGGCCTACACACCCTTACTCACTTTAAGCCAACACCTCATCATCACCTCCCCCTCCCTTCCATCCTCCTCTTCTTCCTGTTTCTTCTTTAATTGTCTCCTGTCAAAGAAGGGAGAGCTCCGAGTCTGAGGGCCATGACATGTGAGGACCAAAACTTGTGTTCACTGCCATCTATCTGGGGGAAAATGAACTGAGAGAAATAAATGTGACCAGAGGAAAGTTGGAAAGACAGCTGGGAAATGTTAAAGGAAGCAAGAATATTCAAGGGTTTTCCTCAGTCTCTCATTTTCCCCTAATTATATACATCGCCTGAAAGCTATGTTTTATCTCTTTCAAATTTAACATTAACAGGATCATGACTGTTTCAGGGAGAACACCAGGGAAAAGTGAAGGCTGTGAGAGGTCATTCATTCTCTCCACAGGGAACAGAAGAAATGTGTAGTCGCCTCTCGTCTCTCAGAGTCACTCATCACAAGTGATTACTCTTATGTCAAACTTGAGTGTTCCCCATTACTTCTTGTATAAAAGTAGGAAGATTGTCCCACACTAAGATGGGTCACTAAGGTAGCGTATTGATTTTTCTTCCCTAGAGACCTTTAAAGAAGATAAATATCCATCTGAGTCTGAAGGATGCCATGGAGTCTTTAGGACATAGTGTACAGTAAATTAAATGAATTAAATAACCCCTACTGTCCCTAGTGGGTAATGAGTAGGGAAGACTAAGGTTGGCACACTCACAATACAACTTCTTTTAAACACCAACAGTATTTCCAGTGTGGCCTTTTTTTTCTTATTGAAAGATAATTCTATGCCACCCTGATACTAGATGTCAAAGTAATACACGTTGCAGATGAGGTATAAAATTAATACAACTATAGAAAATGGTAATGTAGTATAATGATCCAAAGCTCTAAATTTAAAAGCTTAACTACCTTTAACACTTCAACTATATCCAAATCTGTACAGAAATCACTTCAAGGCAAATAGAGTGTTTATTAGAAATATTAAGGGACACCTAACGTCTTCTGAGTAAACATAGAAGCTAAGAAAGAGGTAAATTCACCTCCTTAAAATTCCTTGCACTAAGAATTCATTGATCTTAAAATAGCAACAGTCTGATCAATGCCTGGAATATAATAACTGAATGTTGAGTAAAAGGATTACAGCTAAAATGTTTGCTTTTTTCTGGCCTTTTAAAAATGACTACTTAATACCTTTCACCATATACTCAAGCTTTTTGCTCCTTCAAGCATGAAATCTGGATTAATATATCTTTATTTTTCACTTTAACATTAAAACTGTATCTAGCCATAATCATGGTTTATTTTGTATAGCTGAGGATGATGCTATTTTTTTAATTTCAGAGGGCAGTATCAATCCGAGTAGAGATTCCCAATCGTTGCCAAAATATATTTCTGAAAGTTCAGCAAGTGCGCTTGTTTTCTTCTCTCAATTAACCAGCTTTCTGCAACTCAACTAGACACCGGAATGTTGGAGGATGGGCCGAGACATCCTGATAATTTCTAGCTCACGTGGATCAATCTGCAATATACTTCTGCATCCCAAACGTTCTATATATGAATCTGCCTATAATAAAAATGTGTAGAGATTTAAACAAATATATGCTACTATCAGAATTCTAGGACTATGGTCTGAATATCTACCTAGCTGGGCAAGTCCGTTAGAGTTGATTCCCCTGTCCTTGCCAACGTAAAAATCTGGCTGTAGGCATTCCCTTAATTCAGCTGTTTTGGAGAATGGTCAGCAGAAAGGAAAGAGGCTGTTAATTTTTAATGAATTCCTATGGCTCAAGGATCATGATAGTAAAAAATTAAGGAATGCTATGAGCTTTGGGGCCTCTCTTGGTAGATGACAACTACTTAGATCTTAACAACAAAAAAATTTGTTTCAACTGACATAACATCTCCTATGAGATTTCACTTCAAGTGTTCTTTTCATTTTAAAAGCTAACATAGAATAACCAAAAAGAGTTTCTTCTGAAGTGTTCTTTCAGATACAGTCTTAAAACTGAATGTCTAATGATACTTTATTTCTTCTTAAATACAACTAATAAGATGCAGTTCTCAATTTTCTCTAACATTAGCACAAAACAAACACTATTTAGAAAAAGAATTAATCTTGCCTAATTTCCCAGCTAAGGCCATAAAAAAACTGCATGCTGTATTACAGGTAATTTGCAATTTCCTCCTGTCAATGTATTAATAGAGTTAATTTTAGATTACTTATTTTGCTTGGGTTGGGTTTGTTTCTTAAAATTTACAAAGGAACAAGTTAAGCCCTTAGAGTCAGCCTACAGATCCATCCCACAAAATTGCCTCATCTAAAACACAAAATAATTTCAGGGCCAAAATTTACAAATAAATAAAAATCTTGTTTTATATTTAGTTAAAAGACACTTTGCAGAATTTTTGTCTTTCTCAGATTTCCCCCAAAACTCTCAGTCCCCACTTCCAAATCAAGAGTCTATCTTCATAGATAAAGAACAAGACACAAGGCCTAAATCTCTCTCGAATGGTATTTTACGACTTTGAAAATACTTATTTCAATGACAGTAACAGTACTAGCACCGCCCCTCCTCCCCAGAGCTGCGCTACTGATTTTATCCTTGTTAAACTTTTCAAAAGCCAACATGGCGACACTTGTTCATTCACAAGTAATCAAGTAAAGAAAGTAGGATTATATTCAGATGAGCATATACCCATCTCATGTTCAAAGAAATGTTCTGGAAGATTTGAATGTTTTCTGAAATACGAAGCATTTTATAGTCAAAAAAATGTATCCAGTTGTGTCTCGTTCTAGGAATAGTTTGTTCAGTTCTGTAATGTCTTTGCACCCCCTAATGGCCATGTTAGGATTTTCCTCACTGCGAGCAGTTCATTCCAGGTATGCAAAGGTTTCATTTTGCAAATTTGAATTTTTATTAGAATAATGATATGTACATACTTCACACCTCTAACTCTAGGATTTCATAATCCTAAATATTAATTGCAGCTCACACCTCTTCACACTGCTAAGAAACTAGAATTATATGAAGTTGAAGTTACTATGACAATAATTAGGAAACAGTCCTTATTTATCTACTACGCTGAAATATTAATAAGCTAATAAGAATTTAAGATCCTGCTTCCTGTGTACAAAACAATTCAACAGGAAGGCCATCCTTAGGTATCCCAGTTTTTTTTTTTTTTTCTTCTTCTTCTTCTTTTTGTATTTTAGGGAAGGGTCTACAGAGTGTTCAGGGTCTCAAAACTAAATCAGACTTGTAGAGATCTGCCTGTTTATGGCCTCCCAAGAGCTAGGACTAGGACTACAGGTGTGTGCCACCATGTGCAGTATAAAAGTTGAGAAAGATTTTTTTTTTTTGGGTGGGGGCTGGCTGAGGCTGCCTTAAGGGCAGGTCTGGTAAGGCATGCAGAGCCAGGGATCGAACCGCAGTATCCTGTGCCTGACTGTGTTTGCATGAGCAGGAGCTTAAACAACTAGGCTAACGGGCAGGCCCCCAACAGGTCTTATTTCTGGTGCTGATATCATAAAATCCACATAGAATCTGTTTGGAACCTGTTTATACAAAACCTGTTTAGTTCAAAATCCTAAAAAGAACAGCAAAACATGAGAGGTTTTCTTTAAGTAGCAATAGGGAGACTAAGCACACAGGAACACAATTTTACTATCACTGACTCATATGTTTTCACAGAAGCATTAAACGTATTCAATCCCAACCCAGAGATCTCTTAAAAACTAGTGACCAATTGTTATTTTAATTTTGAGCCCTGTAATAAAAATAATCACCTAATCGCTTTTCTGATAGAAAAAAAAAAAAAAACTTCTGTCCCTTACAGCCTTGCATTCATAAAATATTTAGCAAAATTGTGAAGTTCAGTGGCAAGCCTTCTTTCTCATTATACTCTGCTGACAGAGAAAAAGGACACCTGTTTTGTGTTAAACAGAAACAACTGATAAACCAGCGAGATGTCAGAGAAGCTATTGTTTAAACTATTACATTTCCAAATAATGTTTTTTCTTTTCAAGGTGATGCTATATCTAAGATACTTTTAAGAAGAGAAATACAACTTAAGCACTATCTGGCTTTTAAATTCCTCAACTATATTACATTCACATCATATCAGAAAAGTAATTCAGAACCTATGCATGTATTTTTACACATCAATAATTTTAGTTTCAAAGTGCAACTCCACATTAAGAACAGAGCTTTAACAATATTAGAAATCCCATATAGCCAAGTAAAACCTAAGATAGAAATACAGTATCATTAAGCTGAAATAAGGTATTACATAGGAAGATGCTCTGAGTATTTCAGGTCCCCATAAATTCCCAAATTACAAGTGAAATTTAAATGTCAACTTTGGGGGGTCCTACCTGTGAATGTAGTTAACTCCAGAACAAACAAAATAGCACTTACAAACTCACTAGGTTCTCTATATGAAAGGGCATTAACCAACCAAGACCTTTATGGTAAGCAACCATTGTTAAACTATATCCTGTCAACAGTAAGGACATTGTCAGATTCATAAATATTCTTTATCAACAGTTATACTTTTAAAAACTCTAAAATCCTAAGAACCATCTGGAGATGTTTATCATATAATCCTTCATGTATACTCCATAAACTGAATAATTTGATATGAAGCTGCTAAATGAACAACTGGAATATATGCTTTCATAATAATTATCACTGTCAACCAAATTGTGTTGTGTAATTATGTATATTTTTTCAAGAAGCTGTATATGTATATGCCTTGCTAGTGAGCATTGTAAAGAACCACGGTTAAACTATATCCTGTCAAATATGTCCTACAAAAGACTGGTGTTCAAGTACTTGACAGAGTAAAACACTCTATTTTAAATTGGAATTTCAAATCATTCAGATGTATTTTCAAAGATTTAAAACTCTTACAGCCATGCCCACAAGCAGAATAACCCAGGAGTCCTAGCCTACTTACCGTAACATTTTGATCATTTGAAGTCAGCCGCACAAGTGTAATTCTCATTTCTTTAGCCCGTCCGTGCACATCTCAGTGACTACACATTTAGCTCCCCTTATCAGCAGTACTTCTCTTCGAGTCATACCTACACTGGGACTTAAGAAACGGTAGCACACTGTTGGCTTAAATGACTCTCAGTCCTAGTAGGGCACCACAGGAAGTTCCTCAATGCACAAACTGAGTTGATTTATTGTATCTATCTAGTCCTTGACAACTAGTAGGTGGCGAAGAAACATGATGCGTGTGAGATTTGAAATAAGATTATGGAAACCTGTCCCAGATTCAACAATTTAACTCTCCAACTTCCTCAACAATTTAACTCTCCAACTTCCTTCTGCATAGATGATAAACAAAACACATTCTAGGCATCTTATAAAACCAAAATATATTTAAAAAGTAACTAACCCAGGGCATGATGTACAGAAGGCACTATATCTACTCAATGAACGTTAGTTGAATTTATTCTTCACAATAACGTTTTCCATTTCTACTCTGTCAGAAGACTTTCAAAATTCTCAAAATTCGCACCACGTTTCTATTTCTTCTTTACTCTTTATTGTAAATATAACCATAGCTATAAAAATAATGAATGTACCTATGGTCAGACAATCTAGGCATTTGAGAAAACATTAAGTTCCATATTTTTCCAGAAAATAAGAGAGTAAAATATCTTCCAAAAGCAACACTGAAGTTGAGAGATTCAGTTTTGCTTTCTCTCCTATTTCCCATCAAAAAGGAAAACTCAATATTTATAAGAATAAGAATAATGGATGTGCATAATGTTACCTTCACATATGTTCCTGCCTTCTAAACCCAGTTTATACTGAGTGAAAGGCCAAGAACGTAGAATTAATTATGCAGAAAAAGATGCTTTTCCTGCAGCATACATTCAGTAGACAAAATCCAAAGAAGGTAGGCTGCCTGAAACATTTACAAATCAATTCATTATATTGATTTGGAATGAGTTGTGCTATAATTTAAAACACAGATTACTACAGGACAAACTTGATAAAATTCTATCTCTATTGCACTTTCACTTGCCTGTATACTTGACCTGAGAATTTTCTGGAAACAATGACTTGCCTGACTTTAATGAATAGCACTATATGTACATATTGGGTTATATGATAATAATGTATAAAATTTGTTTTGACCTAACCAGTGGCTTCCGTAAACCATTTATATCTTATTAAGAACTGGCAATGTGTTTCTATTTCAGAAATGATTTATCCTCCGTTAAATGCAGACTGTCTCCATATCATTTCCTACATCTAATGTAACCCTTGAAGAAAAATTTAAAATTTCTTTCTGTGCTGTTTGTTTTTCATAGATAAAGCTGCCCCTTGGGGAATCTGTAATTATGCTTAAGAGTCCTTTTAACCTACTCTAATCTCCTGATGATTTGCTGTTTTATCTTAATGTAATTTAGAAATGTTTAGCATTTTTTTCTGCTTACAGTCTAAAACTGTTGAGACAACAGTATCTGCATGGAGTATTTCCCACAAAACGCTGTCTGGTCACACATGCCAAAATTTAATTACTCATCAAACAAACGTAGGCATGAGGTCAACCAGTTAGAGAATGGCCAGAATACATTGTTTTTGGGAAAGACAAATGCTTTGCCCATCATTTTCTTCACAACAAATTACAGAGCCCAGTGGATCCGGGAGCCCAGAGAATGAAGTACATAAAATACTAACTTGCAGCTAACTCGTCCTGAGCCAGTCTGCAAATCAAATCCGAATACAGTGAAGTCCTTCAGGACACTGAGTCCCTCAGTGAAACCTCTCTCGGACTTCAGTTTACTATTTAGCCACGATCCCATTAAACTGCAATATCTCTCAATTCTGTGCTAATCTTAATTTTTCTGTGTTCTCAGTAAGATGAATAATTATACTGATAACAGAAATCAAACACTGATCTGCTGCTCTCCACTATCTAGATGAGCATATACATAAATCATCTGGAAGTTATGCAAACACATATGGAGCTATTGTAATTTAAGCAACGTTAAACAGGTTTTGATGTGTCACACTCATGTCATTCTTTCTGGAACAATAACACCAAAACTGTAAACATTAAATCAAATACCTCAATGAAAAGAAAAACTCCTTTTTCTCCAAGTTTCTTTTCTTTAGAATGAAAGAAGCATCACATCAAAATTATGGCCTACAGAACATATTAAAACTAAAAAGGACTTTTAAAATTACTTTGACAAATGTCAAGAACAATTTAAACTTCCTAAAATTTGTTACTCTGTTGAATAATAGTAATTTTGCTTTAAAGATTTCTTGACGTTTGCCACAAAATTATGAATCACTACTTTTCATCAATAGACATAAATATCACTGTGATATTTCTCCTGAAATTTTTAACAGGATTTAAACTATCTTATATTTTCAATTAAAAGTATTTAGACTTTTTGCTGCAATTAAATAAGCAAGAAACAAAGGCAAACCAAATTGGCTCTTGTCTGCTACCGTCTTTGGTCCCACGGTTACAAAATTCAGGGCCAAAACAATACTTTCAAATATGCTTGACTTATAACATTCAATTGTTTGCTAAAATAATTCTTAAAATATAATTAATTGGAGAGGTGTAAATCTTTATTTAAAGGCTCTACTGATTGCTCTACTCAGATTGGAAAGATGATCCTTTCCCGGCTGATTCAAACCCAAAAGCACAACCTTTGGTAATACTGCCACCTGCTGTTCACTCTAAATCATTTTCCAGCTACAGGAATAGGAATAGATAACATAACAACCGTTGTTAATTAGCTATTCTTGTTTTGGAAAATCTGTAACCTATGCATTGTTGTATATTATCATGTTTCTGTCTTTTTTATTGTTTTTGCTTCTGTTTTTACATTTCAAAATAAAATATAAATGTTTAAAAAAGAAATAGAAGTAAATAGAATATAGCATGAGCAAATTGGCCTGGGAAACAAACGTCAGCACACATGTTAAAGGCAATTGATGTGGAGACCATTAATTGTTTTTTCTAACGATAGGTATAGTTTTGTCCCTGCTGTCATAAATGATTGAAATGATATCAGAGCCCTTGGGGTCATATACATTTGATTTAGATAGAGTTTTTACACGAACATTTTTTTTAAGGTGACAAGAAGGAAATTCAACACAAAGGAGCGAAGGCAATAAAGGAATGAAATGAGCTTCTCTTAACTGAATCAACAATGTTGGCTTACAAAAACAAACATTTGTGTGGAGAGATCCAGTAAATGTGGCTAAAAGAAAGGATCTACCTGATAGACATGGATGCGAGTATGAGAAATCATTGTTTCCACTTTTCTCCAGTACTCAGACTTAAAACAAACTTTCTGATCAAAAAATTGCAAAAACAGCCACATCAATATTTTCAGTTGGCAATGCTATTATGGGCTACTGGACTCTTTTAGAATATTTTGCTGAGTTTACACACCTATAATATTCAAATAATGGAACTTAGAAAAAAAGGGGATACAGATGAATGTCCGTTTAGTATCTGTGTATTCAAAGTGGTTAGGACAGATATATAGTTACATTCTCTTAATGAATAGAATGATTTGTTCTAATGGTGTTTGTAAATAGGATCTCAAGTCCGCATCTTGTACAGCAATTAACCACTAAGAAGAATATATGCAGTGTGTTAATTATTGAAACTGTACTACCAATTTGATTTGAAACTGTCTCATTGCTATCTGTTTATCAATAAAATTTTGAAAAAAAAATATTTTCAGTTGGGTTTAGCAGAGCACCTAAGTTTCACAGAATTTAAAAGAATGCTAAGATTGTATTAGATGTAATGTACATTTTAAAGTCTGAGGACTGAACTCGTTTTCACAGAATACCAAAAATATCCCTTTCCCTCAACCCTCGAATTTCAGAGAACTGTGATCTACAACAGGCTGAACCTCCCGGGGTGCCTAAAGGGGAGCCCTGACCTAGCCCCGCGCTGGTGAACGCTGGGAGCAGAGCCCATGGCAGAGCCTGAGTGCTCCCCACACTTTTTTCTTTAACAACTGACGAGTTTCAAAATTGTCCTGTTAGCTACCTTTAAAGCTGTATTAGTTGCTATAATTTCTACATCAAATAGCAAAAAACTTAACCAAGAACTTATTGAAAACATAGTCAACAGGATATAATTATAAAAATAAAGAAAATTCATGTTAAATTTCTTTATTTTTAATGGAAAAAAATCTAGCCTTTGTGCATTAGACAGCCTTGGACTGTCCACCAAGTCCTGTCCTGTGAACTGCACCCGCCCCTTCCAAATCCATAAAAACTTATGTTTATGTTCTATGACCTTAGCTCATCACGGCCTATTGCCCTCTTTGGAAAATTCAGATCTCATAACAGAAAAGCTGGTGCAGGCTGATGTATCTTCCTGCAGTGACACGTATACTCGGGAGCCAGTGGGGCTTGCACTGAGCACAAAATACATGCAAATACAGTGAGAATCACTCATATCTAAAGAGAATGAAAGACATTCATGGGTTTTTTAAGAAGGAGAAAAGAAACTAGGCATGGTGGTATGCACCTATAATCCTAGCGCATGGGAGGCTGAGGCAGGAGGAATGCTATGAGTTGGAGGCCATCCTGGGCTACAGATGTGAGTTCAAGGCCAGCCTGTAACACATAGTGAGACCCTGCTTCAACAAAGTATAACAGAATCACACAGAACAGAACAGAATAGAATAAAACAAAAGGAGAAAAGAAAACAGGGAAAGGGAGAGGGAAGGGTTCCTAGCAGTGGTCTACTCCCAAGTGAGCCCAGAAGGCTTCTGCACTTGGGCTCCTGGCACACCCCTATACTCCATGGAACCTTCTTTCATGCTATAGTGACACTAATTCGATGTAGGATTCTATTTATTAAAGCTAGAAGCTTTGACTTAGACAGAGGATTTAAGAAATACAGGGAAAATTTTCATCCAACACCCAACTAAAATCCCAGCCAACAAGTAAAACACTGGAAAATGTACATGTTGATCATGAGATAAAATTTTAGAGATAATCTCCTTTTGTAGACAGCTGCATCCATTTTCCTTGAGCTGAACCCATTCCTAGAAATCACAATGATACCTGCAGTAGATTGTATTATTTGTTCAAATTACTCACTTCTCTTCCTTCTAAATTCTCACTCCAGGATTTCTTGTTAGGGCAGAAACTTAATTCCCACCTTGTAATCTCAGGTTTGACCACATGTCTAACTTTGGCTAACCCAAAGTAAACCTTAGGGACTTGTGGTGCTCCAGGCAGGAACTTTTAACTTTGTCGTGCAGTTCCAGTGTGGCTTTTCTTTGTCTCTGACGACACAAGAAAGAATGATGTGAGGATATATGCCATGTCAACCTTCAATAGACATGCAACATGAAAAAGAAATAAGTCTGTATTATTATCATTGAAATTTCATGTTGATTGGTGCTACAGTATGACCCAACACAAGCTGACTGGTGGCCTCAAATAGGCCATCATTGTAAAGATGCCAAAGGATAAAATGCAAATATTTCATTGTGAAATTCACTTCCTGTTTGCTAATAAGATTATACTTTGTATAAACCTTTTTAGTTTTTAAGCAATCATGCTTTTAATGACTCTAAGGATATTTACACATAATAATTACCAAATCATAGATTTGTAATTTTATCCATGCATCTATGAATTGAAAACATGTTTACTAAAAAGGTATATCTCTTCCTAAAACATATTTCTAAGACATTTCTAATATTAGCATATATATTTTACTAAAATCTGACACAAAAAAGATAAAAAAAGTTCTTACACATTCTATATCTTTCTATATGTTATAAAACAACCTAATCCTGAGGATTCTGAGTTTTCAAACAGCATAAACTCAAATGCGATCTTTAACAATGATTTTAATTTCTTTCTCACTTTATACCCAGTGGCCTTACATTTTATACATACTATATGCTAATTCAACTTTTGCCCAAGTACTTTTCTTAAAATAATGGATCATATTTAATGAGATTTTAGTAACTAGAAATAAGAAAGATCAAATTAAAGATGGAGACAACTTCATGTATCTGTCACTCTGATTGGTTATACAATCTCAAGTGTATCTTTTACCTTTCAATTTTTTTTAACTTTATTGAGAAACAAATAGTAATAAGACAGTTTCAAAACCTATTAGTGTGACAGTTTCAATAATTAATACATTGCATATTGCTGTCTTTGTAGTGGTTATTCATAGTACAAGAAGAAGACATGATATCTTGTCCAAACATTATTAGTACAAATCTTTCCTCTCATTGAATTAAGAGAAAGTAACTGTATATCCATTCTATTTTGAATATACGGATACAAAGTGGTCCTTCATTTGTACCCCCTATTTTGCTTAGTATTGTCAGAGAAGGGTATTCCATTGCCATTTAAATATTGTAGGTACATGAACTCAGCAAAATAATCCAACACAGTCCAGCAGTCCATAATAGTAGTGGGTTTTCCATAAGACCAGCAATGTCAGAAGTTGTTGACTTGAGCCTTTTACAGCCAGCATGTTAATATGGCTTTACTTTTTAAACCTCATTTTTACACTTTTCTGCTGGATGGTTAAGACCAAGATAAAGTAAGACCTGTATAACAAGAAATGTAACTTTTGTATCTGACAAGGTCAGTCAAATCCCTTCAGGATTTACCCTGGAAGCCATACCACACTTTGTAGATCCTTTGTCAGTGTCAGCCATGTGGATGAGTCATAACCATTGTTTGACCAATTTCCTCTCTGTGAAAGCATGAGTGTTTTCTCTCCATGTGACTCTCCTTAGGCACACTCTACATCATCGATCATTTTCCTCTGTGGCCCCATAATCTCCTTGATCAGAAAATTTGAGACATCACTGAGTTACAAGATGTTACAGTAAAGGTTCTCTTATGTCCTGAATCCTCACTGATGTTGAAAGTCTTGGGCCAAAATATTGGCTGTCCTTGCAGTCCTTGTTTTTCTCGAATTTTTGGTCTGTAAACTTAAGGTGTTAACCCTTTCTAAGGCAGTGAGTTTTCATCAGAAAAATGAACTGTGTAAAATAGGAACCAAATAACACAATATATGCTGTAAGTTCATAAATGTATTACAGTTATAGTTATTAACATTTATATTAACTCTAGTTTCCTTGGGTTGACCAGACCATACATACAAAAGGTGAAAATCCAGTTCTCTAACATTATGCTTCACTCCTAACCTCAAATGGGCATGAGAGGATTACAACTGTAGAACTGGCGGTCGCAGGTAGCTGCTGTAAAACTTAGACTGAAGGTTAGACCATTAGTAAACAAAGTTCTTTTGAAAACTTCCACTACTTCTTTCACATTAATTATAACCAACCCCATTACATCTCCATCATTATAACCACAATAAAATCCACTAATGAGAGAATTTACTCATGCAATTCACTTAATTATTCTAGTAGCTATTGGATGAAAACTTCATTTCAAGAACAAAACCACTTTAATTTCCATAATAATAAAGAGATTAAAATAACCCAAATATTTAAATTACATATGTCAGTATTACTGTAAACGTCTCACAGGTATTCAATCATTGAATCCTTATAGCAATTCTGTGAGGTAATTACTGTTAATTATTGCTCACATAAGAAAACGGAGGCGTGGATTAAGTTATTGGCCCAAAGTCACTGCTCATAAGTAGCAAAACCAAGTTTCAACCACAGGCAAGCAGTATTAAAATGGTAATTTAGTCAAATATTATTACTATACAACTAAAACCAAAGAAACCAAGGAAAGAAATAAAATGCATTTACACCAAGAAATGAAAAAAACAAAGATTATTTTACTAGCACAAACCAAGCCATCTTTTTTTTAATTTTATTTATTTATTTATTCATTTATTTATTTTGGGGGGGAACCAGGAAGCCATCTTTTAAATAATCTTATTGACTTAAAGTATTAAAGTTTCATATTAGTAGAAACCAGGTCGATTCATCAATAACATAGATGTTGTTCATCTCAATTCACCACATTCTTTGCTACATTTTTCTATTATAGTCATTTCAATATTAAAAATTCATTTTCCTTCATTAATAGAACTGAGGAATTTTATTCTGGGAACTGGATTTTGTCCTTAATAATGAACCTTACATGTAGAAAAGTTAAAATCAGGAACACAGAAATACATAGTAACATATTACATAGTAGTTATAGCACCCAAAGCAGATTATTGATACAGCGCAGTATGCCTCAGGAACACCTTGGAATGTGAAGGTAACGTGTGTCTATTATACAGTTTAGGAATGAATATACAGAGGTTGGGGTTGTGCCTTAGTGTTATAGTGTATGCCTAACGTGCACAAGGCACTGGATTTGACACCCGACACCATCAAAGACACGAGCGGGAGGTGGGGATGAGTATATAAAGACTAAATGAAAAAGAAAGAAATCACTTTATGGCAGGAACTGTGTAACATATATAACAACTTTGTGAAAATAGTTATTGAAAGAAACGTCTTAATTGAAACTGGGACACCACTGACAATTTCTTGCCGGCTATTACTTTTATAGAGAAGATGTGCCACATAAAAAGAGATATTTCAACTCATAATTTAAGAATTCATCCACTATCGGGCAAAAAAAAAAACTATTCTCCAAATTTGAATTACATTTGAAACCCCAAAGAATTGCAAGACACAGTTCAATTTAAATAATTTAAACTTGATATATTCAAGTAACCTCGATCTTTTAACTTTAAAGAAATAAAAGAAAATATCTTAACCCCAATATCACAGAAAGGTGACAGGAGTTCATTAGTTGCAGGAGAAAGTCAGTCATTCCCAAGGAGACTGACTCCTTAGAAGATCAAATCTGACAAAAGTGAGCCAGGATGGTATGCTTTGTCCATTATACTTTTAAAAGGAGGTTTTTCATTCTAATGTGTCTAATGAAAAAATTCTGATAAATTCCAAAAAGAAGAGCCTGTATATTTTTATATTTGAATAGCCTTATATTTTTCAAAAATGAGTTATCAACAGGATGAAAATTGTTTTATACAGTACCAATACATCACAAAGTAAGAATTACTAAAGGGAGTGAAACAGTTTTTATAAATGTTCAAAACCACCTTCCCTGCTACTGAAAAATGTAAAGAATGAAAATAATAATTGGAAAATGTCTGCATTTTAACTGTTAAGAGATTTGGAAATTATCCTTTCTCCCTCCAGACAGTATCTGTTGCTTTTCTTACAATATCAATAAGCCCAAGGGGGCATCTATACATATCTCAAAATTTCAATAATAACTGAAATATTAAATAACTAATCCAGCATAATGCACTATTGCACTGTAGAGTGTCTGGCCAGTACACCTCTTCAGAGAGATACTGTAATTGCCTCACTCCACTCTCAACGAATGATCTATAATGAAAGTTGCTTTTTTAGGCTTAACCTAGAGCCAGCCCCAGTGGGAAAAGACTGAGTCTTTGTAAAATGTGTTACAGTTTACTAATAAGAATGCAGAAGCAGCACAACTGATGAACCAGCAAATCTGCTCTGACTTATTTAGTCTTTGCTGAATGAATTTGAATATCATCAAAATACATTATCCTTATCCATAACCTGCTTCCTATGATTTGCTCTATCCTCACACTCCCTTCAAAAAGAACTTTAAGCACTTCAATATTTTATGTACTTGTGCTGGTCCTATGACATTGTATAAAACAGAAAAAAAATTTTTTTTCAAAAGGACAAAAGTGAATCTTCCAGTAAGAAAAGGTTACCGGTGTGATTTTAAAACCCGTAGGAAACAAAGGATATTTATATAGTAATATTTATACTTGATATAAATACATAATAAATGATTTTCTTACCTAAAAGTAATTTAAAAATTACCTTCCTTGAATATTCATCACTGACCATCAGAGAAGCACGGTAAGGTGAATGGAAAGCCTCCCTACCAGTGACTAGCTATCTTAACTTGAGCACACCACACATACTGTTCTCTCTCTCCCTCTTTCCTTCGCTCCCTCCTCCCTCTCCTTTTTCCTTTCCTCTTTCCTGCCACATTTGTGAATTCTTTTAACTTCTGTTGAAGGAAGAACATATACTGAGCTTGCGTCTAGCCTGCAAGGGCAAGCAAGATACCTATTCTGCCGGAAAACATCCTAATCTTTCAGGTGATAGAAAAAATACCTATATGTACTCGAAAATTCTATGAGAAAGATTAAGTTACAGTGCTTTGGAGCAGGTAAAAAGTGCAGTTCTGTTTCCCTAAAGTTGAACATTAAGCAATAAAGGCATAAACAAAGGCTGTCTGGCTGAATGATTGGGGTGAAGTGGGGTATCTAACAGAAGAAAAAGAGAAGTTGACACACCAAAGCCTCTTCTTTTACGTGGTTGTGCTTCTTGTGTAGGCAACAGAAGCTCGATAGAGTTCCCAAGGGTGCCCAAGACAGTCACATAGGTACAGGGAGAAAATCATAAGAAGTTCATTTTAAAATTATTCCTTCCATCTTCTTGTACAATTCTATTTTTGTACATAGAATACAAAGCATTTAATATTTTAGTATTTTAAACCTTAAGTATGTGTGTAACTTCTAAGGAAACAAGCATATATAAGACACATGGCTTCAGATAATTTTTGAGACATGAACAAAGAACAACCAGATTTTAAAAGATCACATTGGCTATAACCTGGGAAGTAAGCTAGATGAAAGCTCGAGATGAAAAAAGCAGTTATGGAGCCCTAACCCTGCTGAAGAGACCTTAAAGGGCGATGTGGCTGACTGAGCCTGCCAAGGACATGGCAGAGACTGCTTGCAAGGAAAAGAAAAAAAAAAAAAAAATATATATATATATATATATATATATATAAACTATAAATCAGCTTTGCTTACATTATTCATTACATTTTGGTCCTATACAATTCCACAAAGATATTGTATACATGTTTCAAAAGCAGGCTTACAAATCAAGTTACAATGTACTATTATCTTATTTAAAGATCATTAATATTCATTGATCAAATTACATTCTGATTTCATGATACCGATTTTAAAAAAGCACACACTCCTGGCCACACCACTCAGGTTCTCCGCGTGTGGGTGAAACTAAAGCCTTGGTCAGAGAAGACAGGAGGGAAGAAGAAAGGACAAGAAGGGGGTTAACACGGTGCTGTAACTCCTCACCTAAAAAGAGTATCAGAGAGTGACAACAACCAGTGCCATCACACCAGGGATGGGACAAAGATAGTATTATTTCTGTTTTCTCTTCTTTTTATCAGATTTTATTAGCCAAGGATTTTAAAATAAACCTGCACCCAAACAGACCAAACAAAACAGAACGGTGATCTGTAATTTTATTTGAGTTGTGCTTCATTGTCTGGAATTCAGTTGGATTCAAGAAATGAGAGACATTTTGAATAACCAATCACCATTGCACCTAAATTCTGGAAAAAAAGGAAGTATTTGGTAATAGAATTTGATTAAATTGTACCTTCAATTACTATTACTCTAGCATTTTTAAGAACTCCTCATACATTTTCGAGTGAAAGAATAAATGACTCCTTTTTCAAATTTTATTTCAGGTCAAAGTACCTGGTCCTCCGTAAGTTTCACATTGGTAGTGCCACTGCCAGAAAACCTCCATGCGATTTAAATGGAAATACTTCCACCCATGCTACATAACTTCTTAACTTGGACAAAGTGAAATATGAGATATCCCTAGTGGTATTTTCTAACAGATCATAGTTCCTTATCCTGGATTTCCAAGTATTTCTAACACCCCGGCCTGCTGTGCCAGCCCCGCCCCCAGGGTGTGCTGAGATGCAACTGAGACAGGACGTGGTGACGTGCATCTGTCATCCCAGCTCTTGGGAGGCTGTGAACAGGCGGGTCACTATGAGTCTGATCTAGTAATGAAACCTGAACACCCTGGAGACCCTTCCCTAAAAATACAAAAAATTAAAAAGAAAAATTTAAAACTATATATATCAGATTTTGGAGACACAGCTCGTCTTTTAGGCCACCCTAACTTTCCCACAATTCTGTCCATTGGTACTTTATTGGAAGTGACTAAACAGTGTGATATTAAGTGCGTTCTTAAGGATTTCTCTCACAAGAATTTACTACATATATATATTCCTCATCCAATGTTCAAAATTAGTGTTTAGCTTTAAAACGCCATAAAAGCTTCCTAATGACAATATTCCCCCAGAAGTGTATAATATTCTTATAATTTTTCAAAACTCCAGAAATTTACTGAATTCAGACTTACAGTTGTGTTCAGAGAGTAAAAACAGAATGCCATCTTACAGATTCAAAAAGTGTTAATCATTTGAAATTTCATTCCACTTTTTAATGTATTCTGAAAATACCATAGCAATCAGCAATACATCAGTGTTGTAATGATAGCTGAGGAGGCAATAGAAATCCTCCCAGGGATACTGAAATCAGACAAGTTAGGACAGGTAAAAGAATACTGACGGGCACTTTATTTAGAAACAACAGGGAAGGTGCCCTCATCATAGTAAACTCATTCCAGTTTTTTACCCCACATTTTCAGATTTACTTCTGAACTAACCTTATATCAGGCTCAGAAACAGAATATATTCTCCTCCAACAGTAAATTAACCGACACGTGAGACCCTAACGCATGGCTTTAAATACAGCCCTAAATTACCCGTCCTCCACACAGAAGAACAGGCTCTGATTCACAGAGCAGGTAACGAACCTAAGGCTCTCAATCATGGCTGAAGGAATTTACGTGCACTGCAGACATTCACTCTGGATAGAAGGTCATCGCTTCACAGCCTGGGAAATAATCCCTGCCAGCCGCCTGGAAAGCGCCTGAGGCATCGCTCCTGAGAGGCATAACTCCTCTGCTTTCAAGGCTAGAGGTCACAGCCATGATCACAGCTCCGTCAAATTTAAAGGAAAAAGTATCTAGGGTCAAAAATATCCTTAGGAAAAAAAATGAAGACGAAAACTCAAAAATATATCGCACTCCTCTGGGCTTTGGCTCGGTGATGGAAAAACTTGTTGCAGAATATTAAATTTAGATTTTTTTTCATCTGAAAGCTTCAAAATAACTAAACTAAAACTGAATACAGAATCTGATGGATGTCATGCTGCAATCAGTTTTGAGGACATTCTTTAAATGCTACAAATCCATTTAAATGCTCATCAACCTAGACATTCTAAAAGAGAAAAAAAAATCAAGTTTCAGTGACTTCCACCTGAAATGTGAACAGCAGCTCAATGATTGATTAAATTACTGCATCCATTAAGTTGAGCGCAGGAGAATGCTTCTCTTTCAAGCAGTGTTAATTCTGATCAGGCGGGTAGCTCCTTGCATCATGGCTGGGGCTTCATAAAGCACAACTCGTAAGGCAAAAGGGAAGAGATGATTTGTAAATAAGAATAAACTGCTGTTTGGGAACTAAATGCATAAACTAAAATGATGTTTGTGTGAAAAACACAGTCATTTTCATATACTTCCAGGAGTAAAAACTCTGAAAATCATCTTTGAAAAATCCTAAGACAGATGAAATTACCATTAAAGTCAACAAAAGTGGCGCAGTCTCCATAAAAATCACAAATGAGTGCATTTAAAGATGAAAGGCATTTCTGGTTGTACAAATCACAAGGGCTAAAATGTTTTATTTTGGTCATCTCTGCCAACTGCTGTTACACACTGTCATTCTCAGAAAGGGAAAATGTATTTGGAAAAGCAGAATGAGCACAACAGGCCTAAATCACGCAACCGGTACCTCCTGACAGCAGTGTCAGCACTCAGCCGACCAGGGCCCTTGGATATGAGGTTTTGTGGTGTGTTTTTCCGACATAGCTGACACTTCCTAGACTCCGCTACAACCTCCTTAGCATCTGCAATATTAACCTGCTCTTACCTCTAAGCTTGTTCCTACTCTCTTAAAGGGCCAGGAAAGAAAAAGCCTCCATCAAACATGTTTTGTCCCATCACTGTTCCTCCACCTTCCCCGTACTGCTCAGTTTACATCACAAGGTTTATTTACATACACAAAAATCTATGGAATAACTCATCATACTCTCCCAAAGGTAAATGCCACTTCGATTGCTTCTTACCTTTATGACTTTAAGTTGCCATGAAAAGGGAATAAAAATCGAGAAAGTTATACCCTATCTCTTAAATGTCATAAGCAGAAGGACATCATTTTTGTCAGATAGTCACAGGCCGTGTCTAGTTGCAAAGAACCAGGGCTACGTTTTCTTTCCAGGAAAAAAGAAAAAGACATAGGTAAGCATATTAAGTCTCCATTATACCTTTTCTAATCCTGCCCTATAAATCTATACTGGGTGCCTCTTACTGTTTAGATCTAAAATGTGTTATGGTTGACACTAGAATGACTAGATGATTATAATTAGAAGAAATGTAAGAAAAATTTTTTCAAAAGGATACAATAACTAGACCAAAGGTCCAAAGACCAAGGCAAACCTGGTGTGGTGTACCCAAGACTACAAAATATACATGTCATGTTTGCAAGTTAGAAACTCTTTAGAGACTTGAACCTCGACGTACCTCTGAATTGTGCAGATTTAAAGCGCATTTCCATAAGATCCAAAAAGTATAGTAGGTATTGTGAAAGGGAAAGAAACAGCTCAAAGGAAAGAACAGGCATGGGGGAAATAGGAGGGGAAAAAACATATACATATATACATATATATATATATATATATATTCTAAGATAAAACTGTACTACTAATTTCTATTAGCTGATTGAAGCAAGCAGTTAGTGTTTATATTGTTTGATCAGTTTTGCATGCCTTTATCTGGTAATCTGAGCAACTACTTTGAAGATAACTATGCAATATAATTTCCTATCATCTTGTTTTGAAATTCTATATCATTCTGTATCCGTTTTTTCTCTTTAAATAAAAAATGAAGCACATTTCCTGCCACATTGTATCAGTATCAACTGCCATTTTTAAACTGTCTTATATGTGAGCAGAAATTAGCCATTATTTTAAAAGCTTTTGAAAAATTAAATTCTCTCTATTTAAAAAAATAACCTGCAATTTAAATAAAAGGCAAGAATATCTGAAGTGTTAATGCAAAAATATAAAAAGATGGCTGGGAGACAGCTCAGCAGTCTAAGTACCTGCCCAGCAAGTGCAAGGACCCAAGTTTAATCTCCAGTAGTGTGTACAGTGCCAGCCCTGGAACTCTGGGTGTTCTGTGCAGCCCTGTAATCTGAGTGCTAGGGAGGCTGAGACAGGAAGATCACTACAAGTCTAAACTGTGTGGCAAAACACTGTAATAAATAAATATTTAAATAAACAAATAAAAAGAAATGTTTCCAGCTAGTGTATCTCCAGGTAGGGTATACTTCATTCCAAATCATATTACCTAAATATACTTTTATTTGTATGTTACTCATAAAAATCAAGTTTCTATCTGATTAAGGGAAAAGTGATAAATTTTCACTAAATAGGCAGGAGAGCCAGCATACTTCTATCTTTTTTTCTTTCTTCTTTTTTTTTTTTTTTTTTTGTGGACCAGGGATTGAACTCAGGCACTTGCACTTGCACTTGCCAGTCAAGCGCTTATTCCACTGAGCCATCTCCCCGGCCCTACTTCTATCTTAAAAAAACATTCTTTGCATTTACACAACATTCTTCAGGGCACCCTTAAAAAGACAGGAAGTGACTTTCTACATCTGGTACCACTAACATACAAGAGGCCCAAGTGGCCTCAGCTGATAATAGCAAAGGACAACCCATCTTGTAAAATGATTCTATGGGCAGAGAAAAAAAACAAACAGCAATCTATGATTTGAATTCCCAATTATTTGTCTCAAGGGCAATCAATCCAAATTTCATGCATTGATTTGTAATTACACCGCCCTCATAAAGGCAAGAGACTACAATATGTTGCAGTATGACTAGTAATAGGGACTTACGTGACTAATGATATTAATGATTCTTTCAAACTCTGTAGAGAAAGAAAGTGATTACATAATAAATGTTATGAATTACAAAAAGAGAAAACAATCTTCATCTCAGGTTAGGTTTCCCCAGAAGCAGATCCTGAGATAAGAGTTCACAGGCAACAAGCAACCCACAGAGAACTAATAGTGGAAGAGTGAGGAAGGAAAGAAACAGTAGGGAAACTGGAAAGTAAAGACAGCCAATGAAGAGTGAGTTATTAGGCACAAGTCCAAGGGCAACTGAAGCAGGAGGACTTTGAGATCCAGCCCAGTCCGAGTAAACTGGTGATCAGCAAGGCCCAGGCTCAAGAACAAAGGACTAGAATACAGCTCAGTGTGAAGGTTGACCTCAAGCTCCCATGTCACAAAGCATAAACAAATCAATCAATCAATCAATGTCTATTTCAGATAAAGAACCTAATCATGCTGGTGATCTGAAAGCTGGTATACAACATGTTCCTCCGCATAAGAAGATGAGAAAGCCAGAGGTATTTATACACCAATTCATGGCGTGTCAGTCAGCAGTTGAGAGCTGCTCTCAAGATGTACTGAGCAGCCAGGAATAGTGGTGATACACCCCTTTAACCCCAGCACTTGGGAGGCTGAGGCAGCTCACTGTGAAACTGAGGCCAGCCTGGGCTGCATGATGAGTTCAAGACCAACCTGAACTATACACAGAGACCCTTTCTCAAAGAACAGACAGGGGCTCGCCAGATAGCTCGGTGGATTAAAGCACCTGCTTAGGTAGATGTAGGGGCTGGGGTTCAATCCCTGGGGTGTGCTGAGACAGTAATTGAGACTGGTTGTGGTGGCCCACACCTGCAATCCAAGCGCTTGGGAAGTTGAAAACAGGATCACTACGGGTCCGATCTGTGTAGTGAGACCCTGTGCTAAATGCATTTTTAAAAGGTATAAAAAAGATATTAAGCATCTAGTTATACTGACCTGCTGAGTAGGAGAGCAACATATCATCTAGTCCCCAGGTCAAAAAATTATGATGGTAGAAGTTGGAAAAATGAGCAACATGCACTAATATAATACTCACAGGAAACTAACAAGCCTGTGGCGGAAATGGTCTCTAGACAATGCAAAGAAAAGATGTGGGTAGGATTTGGATAAAGGAAAGCACTGGTTGGGAAAAATGACATGGCACAAGAAATGATGTAGGAAAGCGTAAGAGGTATGCCCGATCAGTGTTTTAGCTCATGTCTAGATGACCCCTGCAAAGCCTCAAGAGATCAGAGGTGGGGTTTTGGGGAGGCGAGCGGGCTTGGGGGTGTGACACCCATCAGTGGACTGACCCAATGAGGGTATAACAGCCAAATCTATTTTGGAGAGGTAAGCCTGGTTGGAGGAAGTGTTCCCTGGAGGCATGGCCTGGAAGGCTCCTCCCTTGATCTCTCTCCCGCTTCCTGCTGCCATGCCAGCAGGCTTCTCCTCTGCCACACTGCTGTACCTTACAGCCCAGCCACTGTGAACAGAAACCTCTACATGCTGTGAGCCAAAGCAAACCTTTCTTCCTGCAACTTGTGGGTGTCGTGTATTATGGCTCAGCAATAAGAAAGTAAGTAGGACAGAATCACGTATTACAAACTGTACTTAAGGAGAAAAATTTGTATTATAAAAATTCTTGTTAGTAACTGTACAGTGAATTATCAACTTAGCACATCATCATTTTGCAACTCCTTATAAAATAGTCATCAATAGCTACTATAATCATTAGCCAAAAAGTCAGCAAGAAATTTATGTTTATTATTAACCTCATCAGATTCACAACATTTGAAAGCAAAGGTCAACTATAATGTGGCAAAGAGACAACCATGCATTGTGCACTTAGTCATCTAATGCAATAATAAGTAAACATTAAATAATCCCTGTAAATTTAACTACTGATTTATAATAAATATGTGGGGAAAGAACCCCAGAGGAATATAGTCTCAGAAAAGTGAGACGTGGTAAATTGTACAGAAAAAATCATCATTAATCTTCAACAAAAAATTTCTGGGAAAGTGAGAATAAAGACATTAAAATGTAAGGTGGAGACCTTTAGTTCTGGATTTGAAAGAATCAACTGAAAATAAGACATGTGATAAATGCATAACTTTATATTGGATTTATCATATTATTACAGTACATTGTCAAAAATTTAATTACATTAGTGATATAGCTAAATTATTTTATTAAAGTGCTTAGATGTTAGGTACTCATTCATAATTTTTAAAATTTTACCATAAATATTTATTAATATGTGCCTGGAATTTATTTTAAAGCTCTTAAGTGCTGGGAGATCTATGTATTAATAATACTTGCTCATGCTGGAATTTTAATGTATGAGCCTTCATTATACTAATTTATCTACTCAAATATATGTTTCAGTACAAAGATGAGGTATTTGCGTGAGGTAACTTAAAAAGGTTTTGGGGTTGTTCTGTTGTTTTGTTTTGCAGTACCAGGGATCAAACCCAGGACCTTGCGCTTGCCAGGCAGGTGCTTACGCCACTGAGCTATCTCCCTGGCCCTTAAAGAATATTTCTGATCTGTCTGATCCCTGAAAGCTTTAACCAGTTTAAAATAACTACTCATAGAAAGAAGTGTAGGACGCCTTCGGGCAAAGTCGGAGCATACTATGCTCACTAGTATATATAATATCATCATGGGAGGTTTCCCAGGCATAGTAACAGTGTAGGAAGAAAACAAAAATCAATCTTGACTCCCATATCTGTTGTTGATTGGCAAAGAAGGTGCAGGAAAGCACAGGAAACAAAGTAAGAGCAACAGTAATAATCATGCGGCAAGGGTCAGCCTTGGCGGCCTTGGCACACTTGCATTATTTTATTTAAACCTCACAACTCAACGTGCTATGGGAGGCTTGAAGCCAAGAGCGACCTGCACCACACGCCCAGCAGACACATACTTGGTAGAAGACTGGCGAGGTGGACATCAACGCATGGTACTCTTTTAGACTTGGGGAGAAACGAGTTTTTCCGGGGGCCGTTAACTTATTTGAAGTGGCATACAGAAGACAGTGGGTCCCCTGAGCATTCCTGGATTACATAACATGCTTGGTAGACGCAATCGCACAGGGCAGTCCTGGCTGACGGAAAGTTGGGGAGCTAGATGAGAATTACTGGAAAACTTAAGAGGGTTCTCACGGACGGACGTTTTTCCTCCACCCGCACGTGCCTCTCTACCCAGCCGTCCTCGGGGCAGCGGAGCCACCTCCGCGCCGAGTCCGCCCGCGCTCCGCCTCGTGCAGCCCGAGCCTGCAGACTACAACTCCCAAGAAGCCTTGCGGGGACCCCGACCAGGCCGGAAGTCGAGAAGGCTGCTTCCGGCGCTGGGAAAAGCGCGAGTTGGCTTTCCTAGCTGGGTCCTGTTGGCGGCTGCTCTGGTCACACTGGGTTAGTAGCAGCCGTGGGGAGTTAGTCGGCCCCACGACCCCCTCTGGGGCGGTGCCCTGCGCCCCGCGCCGGCCGCTGGGTCTCGAGTGGCGCACCCTCGCTCGGGGTTGGCGGGCGCTGCGACGGGGCGCCGGGGCTCCCGGGAGCGGGCGGGTTTCTCCTGCGGAGCCGCGGCTGCTGGAGCCTCCAGCCCGAGTGTTAATATAGGGCGTGAAGAGAAAAGACGCTACTTCAGACGTGACTTTACTTTAGGAAACTTCTCAAAGCAGTGGCAGAGTAAACCCTACTGCGTTTGACCCTTGGGAGAGCCCGTACGGGTTTGCGCGTGCAGGTTCGGCTCGCCCAGGGCTGGCAGCGGGAGTGCGTCGCGGGACGGGGCTGTGCGTGTCTGACGCGAGGTCTTTTCTGTGGCGCTCCGACCGCGTGACCTTGGGCTGGCTTGGGCCCGGGTCACTACGCGTCAGTAAGAGTGGATGCTGATGTAGTTCAGATGGAAGGCCTTTTAAACCCCAAGTTGCTTCAGGGACTTCTCAGAATAGTCCATGCCCTCCTAGGGGAGCAAGGATGTAGCCCTTCACGGGGCTTTCAGAGCCTTTTCCTCGCACCTGTCAGTAAGGAGGTGGCACGCGGCAGAGCTCAATGTGGGCTCTTCTGTGCTCCCCGGGATGGCTTTTCTGTCAGGAAAGCAAAGGGAAACATACCTGGTTTATTTCTTTTTCTTGTTCTGTTTTTGAAACTTCTTCAGAAAGTGCTGTATACGTCAGTGTAGCATTAAGGGTAGCGACTGGTGAATGACATTGCATTTTTGGAGAACAATTTCGCAATCACCTGGATTGATCTTGAGTGACCATGACCAAGAGAGAACACAGGACAGTGAAATCAGTTGAAAGGAAGCCTGAGTGAAGAAACTAATGAAAGTTTGTGATATTAGAAAGGCTACGGGAGTGAGACACCATACAGGGGTCTGTTTAGCAGGGCTTCAAAGTAAAGTCATAGAGTGACAGCTGTTGTTATTCATAAGTGTTCAGAGCGGTTAGAAACTTCGTAATGAAAAGAATGGAAATGGAAAGAGTAAATCAAAAGAAATAAAGATGTGTTTCAATGCAGAGATCACCTCTAATGTGTAAATAGATTTGAGTATTAGGATTTTTCCATCCCATGTGTAGATTTTAATCTCGTAAATAACAAACAGGAAATGTGAAACAGATACAAAATAAGAAAGTTAATCGTTAGCCCATTTTTGCCTAAATTTTGTTCTATCTGGACTACAAAATTGATCAACTAGATTGCAGTTTTGAAACATGAGGCCACAGATGTCAAAAATTATGGTTTATAACTTCATCTTGGCCTAAGTACCTCATTGCTTAGAAATGGTAGAATAGTTAAAATCCCAAATCTTTTTCTAAGAGCATTTCATGGTCTTAGGATACTTTAAAAAGTTCATGGTCAATTCAAACAAGAACCAGTTTCTTACACAGCTCAGTGTGTGCCCTACCACATGTACTCCATGATTATATGACATTTATTAAGTACAGGACAGCGGCATTTTTTTTTTCTGGACCACCAGAATGACAACGCAAACAGAGTTCATGATTTAAAAGATTAAATCTCTGATTCAAGAACAATATTGCCCAACAGAACTGTGTCTCATAATAGATCAAAAATATGTGGTCATATGTTTTGTGACAAGGATAACAGTGCAGTGCCGTGAGACAAAGAGGAATTTCAAGAATAGTGCTGAGTCATAGGAATTATCCATTGAAATTAAACATATCTTGACCTAGCCCACCCCATGCCGTGAACAAAAATCAGTGCCATGTGGATTGCAGAATTAACTGCAAGGTAGAGCAGTAAATTACTCTTATGTGAAACTTGGAAAACTACGTAAGTATAATTAATTGAATAAGTATAGGATCATAATTTTCTGAGGGCAGGGACTTACACGTGGTACATTAGAGTCATAGAATACTACAAAAACCCTCTGCCTTTATTTTAATCTGCCTTACTGTCCCTTTCATATCCCTGCTCCATAGCTCTGTAGTGAAGTCCCCTCCGGTCTACCCCCAGGCTTTTGTAATGTTACTGCCCATCCCCCCACACCTCAAGCCTCTGTTTTGTGAAAGCCTTGATACATTATTTTAATATACTCCTGTGAGCAAGTAAATTATTTTCAACTGATAACAATTTCAAAGTGAATATTTTGATTACTACTATGTTTAAGACTATTGTTTTATAAACTTTTATTCTAGCATCAATGCTCAAATAACATTTGTTCATTGCAAAAAGCAGCTGCAAATGAAGGTTTTTCTCTCTCCCCCCCCCCATTTGCTTTTTGAAGGAAGAAATGTCCTCTGGTAAAGGAAGCCCAAAACAGGAAATGATTTCTGAATTTCTCAGTTCAGCTGCCGAAGGAAATATTGCCAGGTTAACAGGCATGCTCAGTTTTTCTCCATCTCTTCTCAATGAAACGTCTGAGAATGGCTGGACTGCTTTAATGTACGCTGCGAGGAATGGACACCCAGATGTGGTCCAGTTCCTGCTTGAGAAAGGGTAAACATTGTGGGCTCTACCACTTGAAAGGGTTTGTGGTTCAATTTCTGTGTTACATATATCCTTCCAAATAAATATCCTTCTCACTACATTTATTTTACTGGGCTAGTATGTAACTCATTGATCAGTTTATTATATAAAAAGGAGCATAATATCTCACTAAATACTGTAACTATTTTTACTGGTCCTGAGAATTAAACCCAGAGGTCTCATGCTTGTCAGGCAAGCCCTCTACCTCTGAGCTACATCCAAAGCTATATTGTCATTATTATTATTATTGAATTAACCTGTCATACTTAATAGTATATGTACTGCCAAAGCAAGCACAACCTACTTAATAGTAAAGCAAGTTTATGAGTAGTCTAATATTTTACTCCCAAATAAAAAATACAAATCTTGTTATGATTATCAAGGGCTCCTTGTAAAATGTTTGCATCATTATGCTGTGTATTTTTATGAGTAATTACCTAGAAATTGTAATTGCCCACTCTAGCCTTTCCTCACTGTGATTATTGATTCTCAGTAATAAGCTGTGTACCAAAATAGGCAAATATGTATAAAATCAGTAAGTGTTGGAACTATAATGTGTACCTAGAAATGTTACATTGAACTAAATATAAGAGAAAATGTTTACTGCCAATTTTATTTTTCCTGCCCAATTTTTTCTTCCATCTATAGGTGTGATAGATCAGTTGTCAATAAATCAAAGCAAACTGCACTGGATATTGCTGTATTTTGGGGTTATAAGCATATAGCTAACTTACTAGCTAATGCTAAAGGTGGGAAGAAGCCTTGGTTCCTAACCAATGAAGTTGAAGAATGTGAAAATTATTTTAGCAGAACACTCCTGGATCGAAAAAGCGAAAAAAGAAGTAATTCTGACTGGCTGCTAGCTAAAGAAAGCCATCCATCCACAGTTTATATTCTTTTCTCAGATTTAAATCCCTTGGTCACTCTAGGTGGCAGTAAAGAAAGTTTCCAACAACCGGAAGTCAGGCTTTGTCAGCTGCACTACTCAGATATAAAGGAGTACTTGGCTCAGCCTGAGAAGATCACCTTGATTTTCCTTGGAGTAGAGCTTGAAATGCAAAAAAAGTCACATAATCATGCTGGAGAAGTCCCAGAAGAAGAGGAGGATGGGTTGGTTGCCTGGTTTGCTTTAGGTATAGATCTTCTTGCTGCTGAAGAATTTAAGCAAAGACATGAAAACTGTTATTTTCTTCATCCTCCAATGCCAGCTCTTCTACAGTTGAAAGAAAAAGAAGCTGGTAAGATACAAACACTGCTTTTTTGTTTTGGTAATAATCTACCTTTGAACTGAGTTGGACTTCCAGGAAGCACATTTTTTCCAGTAAGCAGTAAAAGTAGGCTATCTTCATTAGAAACTTCCTAAAATGTTTAATCTATAACGCTACTCTCTTGGGCATTCGCAGTGTATTAATCACCCAAATTAACTTCCTAAAATTAACTAATGTGTGATGATTTCATTTAATTCTTCAGCGACTATTCTGCACTAAACATAATCTCAGAGGCCTCAACTATTCTTGTCTTCTGATGCTGAGTCTTTTTATCCCGTGGTAAGAACTAGAGTTTAGATCTAAATGTCATATGAATCTTGTAACCTGGTCTGTTTTTTGTCTGTGTGTGTACTTTTTAAAGAAAAACCTCATGTTAAATGTTTTTACAGTATAAATTATAGGAGAAATGACAGTAAGTTTTAAAACTCAATTATGAGGGACTTGGATAGCCCAGGTAAGAAATTCCAGTGGCTTTCACCAGAGTGATCATAAGGAAGGGAGAGAGCTTGACATATTGTGGATGTGCATCTGCTAGCCACTGATATATAGTTGAGACCTTTAGAAGTAAGAGGGGCTAACCTTGTCTCAGGCTAAGAAGTGCTAAGAGATATAATTGGAGAGAAAATCAACAGTAACTGCTAATAGATCACGTAAAAGATATAATGAAGAAAAAAGCAAGAGTGACCTCTAGGAGATTTTAGTAATGTAGTAATGATGCTCTTTCTTGAAAATAAAGGGTGATGGATAGAGCAGTGACAGCAGGACAAACTTGTAGTAAGCCCAGAATTTTTTTTCAGATAAATTCAATTGTTGAGATTCATCTTAGAATCTAGAACTCAGGGAAGAGGGCTGAATAGAGACTCACAGCAGCCATCAACAAAGATCCCAAGGAACTACCGAGATTGCGTAGAGAATTGAAAGCAACAGAAAACAACCTAAATCCATGGACTTCTGCAGGTCAGGTATAAGGACCAAAGAAGGTAACAGTGTCAGTGTAAAGTCGGAGGAAATAAAGACAGCAGAGCATTTCAAGAGGAGAGTGGTCAAGTGTGTCAAATGCTGTTAGGAGTTTTGAGTACATTTTTCTTTTTCTAAAGAACCTTTAGTTTTGGTATGATGAAGCTGTTGCTGAGTTTGACGGAAGGAACATTATTGACATGGAAGGAACATAGAGGAAGAGTTAGTGGGAGGCAGAGTCCCTTCATCAGTGTGCAAAGGCAACATTCCCACACAGAGCCTGCTGTGATGTACTTCACACCTGTGAAAAACCATTGGGCTTTGCTTAAGGTTTTTAAAATCTTCTCTTTGGACACATACAGATCATTTTCATCTTCAAATATACTCAATTTTTTATATTTTTATGTTTTGTATATGTACATGTGTAGATACACACATGGTATTTTACAGTGAAAATAATCTTATGAGTGAGCTTATTGCTCTGTTTTTATTTTTTCTTTTATTAGTAAGGAAACTGAGGCCCTTAATCTCACTTGTTGGATAATCTTACATGTTACTTAGGATAATCTTACACAGTTACTTTCCTCTGCTTTTCCTCTACTACTACCTGTTTTTCTTGTAGAAGATAAGGATAAGTACAGCACCTTCCTCCCTCATGGCATTTCTCTAAACATTAAGTAAATAATTTATATAAAGTTCTTTAAACAGCAGTTGGCACACGCTACTTGATGAGTTATTTTTTTCCTATTGTGATGCTCCTGAAAGAATTATACTGGACACTCTAGTGTGAATTACATGTTACAAGGTAGGCAGATATGTAATGCTGCCTGCTGTTCATTGAATTTCATTGTTATTTTCTCAATTTAAATATTCTTTATTATTTTGTTTCAAAATTTCATGGACCAAATCATGTATTTTAAAGAAAGCAAATTCATCAGCCATTTAAAGTGTAGCTTCTATTCTCATTGACTGAAATGTGATGATTCTAGTCAGGGCATGTTAAATATCAATGAAAAGGGTATAAACAAAATATATATGTATATTCCAAGTGTACTCTTGGGACTTTTTCATAAACACAGTTATCCACAGCTGTTATAAATGCAATATATTTTAATGACGTGGGCCAGCCTGAGTGACTGCCATGTCCTGAGTGTTTCCTTCTGACTCGGTAGTATTTGATCGTTTTGCTTTGGTTCTATTTTTGCACTACTGGGGACCTAACCTAGAGCATCACACATGCTAGCCAAGCACTCTGCCAGAGTTGCACCCCCAGCAAAACTGTAGTGTTTTTCTAAAAGTCATGCTTGTGAAGTATTTGTAAATTCACTACATACCACAGTTACATGCACCCAAAATTTAAAGATTAGTGGTTAAAAATCTGAGAGTTAAGAGTGTAAGGTGGATTATTAGTTCATCTGTCTTGTATGAGAATTATATTTAATGCAAATTAAAGTTAAACATAATTTTCATTTGTCATCTAAAAGGTTAAGTTTTTACTTTAAGGGAAGAATGTACCATACAAAAACAAGTATTAAAACCAATGATCACAACTGTTCAGTGAACAGTATATGTGTTTATTATTGTTTGAGAACATTATGCCTACATATTAATTTTTTACAATATATCACTGTGTGAAACCTTTCTGTGCTTTTTACAAGGAGTGGTAGCTCAAGCAAGATCGGTTCTTGCCTGGCATAGTCGATACAAGTTCTGCCCGACCTGTGGAACTGCAACTAAAATTGAAGAAGGGGGATATAAAAGAGTGTGTTTGAAAGAAGACTGCCCTAGTCTCCAGGGCGTCCACAACACATCGTACCCCAGAGTTGGTAAGCCTTTTCTTTTGCAGCTACCTGGAATCCTGCGGAATAAGACATTTCTAGAAAGATAAATTTTTGAAAGAGCAAAGAGGTTGAACTTTTTACTAAGAGCATGTTTAGCTATCAAAACTACAAGTATTACATACTTTCATGATTTTGTAATCAAAGATTGTGCAGTTAGTCATTTCTTAACTGCAGGCAATACAGTATGAATTTGATGTGTTGAGGTACGTGATTCTAAAAGCCAGCCGTGTGACTCCTCCAGCCAGCGAGCCCCAGCGGTGCATTGCCCACTTACGACATTTCCAGAGCATCACCGCAGGGAGCTAGGCTCTCGCTCCCGCGGTGTCTGCCTTTACCTTCTTTCCTTCTAGTTGTGGCTTTATGTCTGCTGTAGGTTCGGAAAGCTGAGAACCCAGACCCCTAGAACTGTACAACACAGCCTCAGCCACACCCACAGAGGTCTCCACAGGGTGGAATACACAGCGCAGTGACATCTGCTTTTGTTGTCCAAGAGCCTTTTACATTGATTTTTAGTTCTTAATAATGATCTGCTAAGGAGGATTTGCCCATTCTTGCCTGTTTGAGAGATGAGCTCTTCTTTTAAATTTTTAAATGATTTTAACAAACTAAACAGGCACAGAACCTTTTAAAAATATGTTTCTGGCATAGAAAAGAGGAAAATCTACAAGAGGGAAATCTATTGTATTTACTATAAAAAATTAATTTTTTCCATGCCCATGTATTACAGAGTCAGACTTTTTTCTCATTAAAAAATAATATGCACACCATGCACTAAGTACAGAATAAATGTTGCTAAGGTTGTGAGAAGGAAGGAAAAACTGGTCTTTAGCTTACCAATAGTGTTCTGTCGAATTTATTTGAAATATTCTGTTATCAGCAACATCAGAGCAAAAGAAACCATTTCCTACAAACAGGAAAGAATCTTGTTTCTAGAGGAAATATACCTTTATTAAGGTATATCCTTATTAAAGGATATACCTTATCCCTTATCCTACCATACAGTGACTTTGCACAGAGTGTCTTAAATTATTTTTTCTTGTCACTCAGGTATCTGATTTCTTTTAACAGATCCAGTAGTAATCATGCAAGTCATTCATCCAGATGGGACCAAATGTCTTTTAGGCAGGCAGAAGAGATTTCCCCCAGGCATGTTTACTTGTCTTGCTGGATTTGTTGAACCTGGTAAGCCTTGTCTGAATACATTTCATAATTTCATTAAACATAATTTCCAAATAAAATTCTCAGGTATAAGTTATAATTATATCTTGAGTTATAATTTCCAACAAGTTTATCATGTTATAAAACTGAGTCATTTTTTAAAATAGATCATTTTAAAGACATAATTTAAACATGTTTTAATTTTCTTATTTTACTAGTAATTTCATTTATTAAAAGCTCAGTACTTGTTCTTTCATACATTGTTCTTGGCCAAGGCTCCTAGATAATTTGCACCTCTCTTCTGGGCATGTGTTGATGTCGCCGCCCAGAGGGCCTTCGTGGTCACCCCACTGCATCGGTGAGCCTCGCCTTGCCCTCACATCCTGTCTTGCTGCCTGACGTTGCTCGGTGGCTTGCAGCATAACCTAATACTATATATATTTGTTTACTGTCTATCTTACTGGCTGCCAGTCCCACAAAGGCAGGATCTTTAGTTTATTCATTTCTGTCTCCCAAGCCCAGATCTCCCATGTATTAGGGACTCAGTGAGTATCTGTAGAATAAATGAATGCATACATTCATTTCATTTAGTTAATATTTAATTTCACCTTCCCGTCTTAAGTCCTGTCACTAGATGACAGCACTACACCTGTGTGGTACAAGGTTCATTTCTGGAGGTATTATGGACTCAGCCACACCTTCACACAGCCTCATGCAGTAGGACACTGGCACAGCAGTATCACCACAAGGAACTAAGGCACGGAGGCTTGGGAGCATGCCTGAGATCATTCAGGCCCAGGCAGTGGGGCTTCCGAGGCCTTGTTCCTAATTACTTTGCTGGCTCCTGTTGTTCCAGGTCAGTTTTTAACTGTAATGTTTTCTTCCTTCCTGCTGTGGACACTTAGTGTGTTCTGAGGCTCTTCCTGTCACAGACAATATTTTATTCTCCAAGAGTTGTCTAGATTTAGTCACGGAGTGGGAAGGCTAGTTTGCATGATGTGAGCCTCTTGACCTTTCCTCGATGTTGCCAAAGGGCGCAAGCGAGTGTTCCTGCCAGTTTACATGCCCAACAGCACTACATGAAATTTGCGTTTTTCTGTGTCTTCACCATGTTAGGATTTTCAAACTTTAATTTGTCTCTCTGAGGATTATGAAAGTGAGCCATTGTTTTCATTTTCATTTTTCTGCTGATGGAGATCTTTTTCAAATGTGCATTATGCATCCAATTTTCCTTTGCTTTGAATTTTATTTGTATCTTTTGTCTTACTTTTGGTTATCTTCCTTTTTTTAAGAGTTTTCAAATATGTATGTTAATCTCTTGGTTTTTATGGTATTGTATTAGCTGGTGACCTGTTTTGCTATGTAGTAAATCCCAAACTTCCTAACAGTCTCAGTTCCAGGAGAATGCTCCTACGTCAGAGTTGTTCCTAAGTCTGACAGAGGAACCTTACATGCCTCTGGCGCATGTGTGCCTTGCATGTTCCTTTGCGCTTCCCGCAACCTCCTCCCCATCACCCCACTCTGGGCATCCTGGACTCTGATCCAGTGCTGTTCGACAGCAGCACAGCCGTAGGGCCCCCGCCCCACACTTTCGCTATTGGTTCACATCTACCAATGCTCCTAATGCAAAGTCCTTTCATGATGGTGAAAGTTTTCAACTTCATAGGTTGGGAACTTAATGTATATTTTATTGTGATATAAGTTCTTAATTTTTGTGTAAGAAATTTATTAAAATTTGAAAAGGGAAATTACATTTAAAAATATATTTTGCTAAGTAAGTTTATATATTGATAAATATTTGTAAACTTCCAGATAAATGCACTTAAAAACTTTTTCCTGTATTTAGATTCTAAGTTATGTGAAAGTCAGAATTATAGACAACACTTATAGGCATCACATTATTTTTTCTCAAGGCTGAATCAATAATCACTTAGCAGAAAACAATTGCCTAAAAAGAAAAAAATAGTGAGTTTCATTATATGTGGTGTTTGTATAATGTTTAGCCAGTATTATGTTACAGATCATTGTAGATTTTATAATTGTTATTTGTAAAATGGACCTGACAAATGTGGAACTCCAATAAGTGAAAATTTTCTTGTTGACAGTTTGAGATTCTATACATGGTCATATCCTTTTAAAAATAGTGTTTTGTTTGCTTTGTCTTATACTTGTATTCTTTGAATTGTGTTTCTCTCCAAAGTGACTTTCAAGTGTGTGCACAATTTGCAGCACAAAGTGTCCAGGCTGTGTTCATCAACAGCTTGTTCTTTTGCCCCATTTGATTAGGGGAGACAATAGAAGATGCTGTTCGGAGAGAAGTAGAAGAGGAAAGTGGAGTCAAAGTTGGCCATGTTCAGTATGTCTCTTGTCAGCCATGGCCAATGCCCTCCTCCTTAATGATTGGTTGTTTAGCTGTGGCAGTGTCTACAGAAATTAAAGTTGACAAGAATGAAATAGAGGATGCCCACTGGTTCACGAGAGAACAGGTAAAGTGCTAAAGTTCAATTTAATTTCCTTCTTCTATTGATTGTTCCCTGACAGTATTGGCTTGGGCACACAGCAAGGAAGCATATTTTCCACAAGTTGAATGAAAGAGTACAGCCCTCTTGTTATGCATGGATTGCAGCATAACTGATAACTCCATGTAGGAAGAGTGTATGCTCATGGATGTGTTCTATTTTAACTCATTTTAGTAATGATTGATCCCATGTGATTCCAGATTTCAAATGTCATTCCTTCAAATTAATGGTAATGGTTTTCAGTGGACTTAAGTCGCATACACATTAGTTCAAAGATAAATGGGAATATTTTTCTTAAACTTGTTTTATATTTTAGTTCATAGTGTTTAAACAGTTAACTCTCAAAAGAATCAGTAAAACACTTGAAAATTTTAAAGTCTTATTGAGCAATGTACCAAGGGCCAAAAAGAGCATAGAATAAGCATACACTCCCAAGAACTTTTTGGAAGAGCATCTCTGAGTAATACAATGGAGGACAAATTTCTTTTCTGTGTTTTACATGACCTGAAATATTTATATAGAAAACAAATACACCAGAGTAGTGAAGACCTAAAATCTTTTCTGACTACCCACTATATTAATTTTATTTCTTACTCTGTCTCAAAAGGTAGAAATTAGATTATTGCCTCAGAATTTTAGAAAAGCGAGCCCTGTCTCAACAGGTGGCTTTTCTTGAAAAGTGGAGAGCATGTATTTTGCTTTTTCATGACCTCATTTTCATGAGGGAATATCTTTCTGGAGCATCCTAAGAATAACAACACTAACTCAGAGTAACAAAACTGCCATACTAAATTTTGCATTTGTCATATGGATACTGTCACTTTCTACTGTTGTTATTCACTGTAAGAACCATTGCATTTTACTTGACTTATTTACATGTGGAAGTAGCTTTTAAACACAGCAGTGTTGGAAGCCTAATTTGTCTTGCTATATATTTTAGGTTGTGGATGTTCTGAGCAGAGGGAAGCAGCAAGCATTCTTCGTGCCCCCGAGCCGAGCGATTGCACATCAGTTAATCAAGCACTGGGTTGGAATGAACCCCAATCTGTAAACTGAAGCATTGGGCTTTGAGTATTATTGTTGCTCATACTACTTTTCAATTGAGATTAGAAATATTTAGTGCCCTTCAGAATATCATAACATAATATGTCTTGTTGGGCTGTCATAATATTTGCAAAGTGTTCATGCCTTCATTAACCACAGAATTCACTTTTTTATAAATTTCAGCATTGCCTCAGATTTTGTTAAATTTGATTGAGACTTTCAAATATTTTGATTGTGCATCACAGTTTTATCTTACAAACCATATTTCTGTTAGACATCATATAAAGAGATGTATTCTAGAATGTGAATAAGCCTAAATTTCAGGCCTCACTAAAATTCCTTCTGTGAGAAGTGAAACAAAATTTTAATGAATTTTGAGCTTATATTGATATTTAATCATTTCATGACCACAAAGGTTCTTTAAGTTACTGAGAGCTGATTTTTGCTCACTTTTCTGTCACAGCCCAATGTAGCATTTCTTCCTGGTTCTGTTACCCTACAGTGGTGCTGCAACAGTTTCGCTCTTAGCCTCATTAGACCAATGCTAAGCATGTGCTGTACCAGCCAGTTCTGCCAGTGATCTCACATATCGCATTCAGAGGAGGAGACTAACATGGAGCATGCCACTGTGCCTGGACTTTCTTTAAAAGCTAAAATTAATCACTATATCTGTTTACTACTTATGCCCAAAACTGTTATTAAGATAAATCAAGATTCTCTACTTTTTCACTTGAAATTATATGTATTTGAAAGGAATTATCCTCAAAAGTTAGATAGTAAATAAATCCCAGATTCGTTTACATACTCAGTTAAAATCAGGTTTATTTCATTTTGTAATGAGGAATGTATCTGTGTTAGCAAAATAAATTACATGATCACTCCCATCAACACTTAAAATATTCAACTCCAGCATCTTGATTTTGACTTTGAACATGTTCTTAAGAAGGAAATGAGTGCATTTCACAGCTCAACCAGTAAGATTCTAAAGGAAGTATAGTTGTTCACAATTAGCAGCTTAAAAATATATATTTTACAAGGCTATTTTAAAATTGTTTTAAAAGATATTTTATAAATATACAAATTTATATAATTTAGCTTTATACTATTTTGTGGTAGAATTGGAAGAGACTTTGAGATACTATATGAAATCCATTGCTTATATTTTATAGTTAAGTAAAAGGACATCTTGGAAGATCCATTTCATTAATTAGTGAAAATTATATCAGTAATGAATTGTAATGGCCTGTATACTATGTAACCCAGGGCAAGAGTTTCCCTCTAACTGTAATAAAAAGATTTTACCAAAAATATATGTGGAATAATTTAAGAAAAGGGACAAAAAGAAGGATAAATTCAGCTTATCAAATGCCGCTAAATCTGTAGGTGTAATACTTAATATTTATCTTAGGAAGATAAAACTTTGTTAGATAAAACCTTTAATAATGAACAATTTTTAATAGTTAATGGAGACTTACTGATATCAGAATTTTAAACCAAATTAAGAGTTGCACAGGACATTTATAGATATGATAGTGACTATATAATTTCATGGAAAATAAGGTGTTATGGTTATTATGAAATACAGTGACTTATGGTTCACTTTTACTCCAAATGTGCATTTAATCCTTGCAGATTCTAACATTTAAAAAATGTTACAGTTGGAAAGTAAAGTGTCAAAAAATACAGTTATAAATTTTGTTTCAGATATTTAATCCTATACTTGAGAAAGTCAGTATCTAAGTCAATTATTGATGTAGTAATTATGACTAAATTGCTAACCTCCGACAGGTGAGTAGGTGCATGCACCTAGAAGGGAAAGCCAGTTCCAAAACTGATGAGGATGTGTCAGGAATGTGTTCTAATGGAAACGAATGTGACATTAAAATATTTATTTTCTGTTTTGTGTGTTTTCTGTTTTTTAATGTTTTGGTAAGTTTTTTGTGACAAGTGTTAAAAGCCAAATTTTAGTCATTATCTCCTATTTAGAAGCGTGATAAGGATTAAAAAATGTGAAAGCCTTCTTTAAGGTTTCCATTATGTGGAATAAAGTTTTGGTTTGAGGGCTGGGGATTCAACTCATTCAGAGTGCTTCTTTTGAATGCGCAAAGCCTTGAGTTTGATTTCTAGGACTGGAGAAAAATTGGGATCTTAAATTTTCCTTGTTGGGGTCAACTACATGCAAGTATACCCAGATTTGTAAGCCCACGTAGATAGTAAATAATTTTCAATCTCCAGGTTTAAAACGAGAATATATCTAGAATTACATATATTTTTTTTAGTGGTCTAATACTGCCAGTCTTGGCATTTTGAAATTGTTACTTGTTTACAAGAATTACAAGCACGTGTATTCAATCTCCAGGTTTAAAACGAGTATATATCTAGAATTACGTATATTTTTCTTACTGGTCTAATACTGCCAGTCTTGGCATTTTGTAATTGTTACTTGTTTACAAGAATTAAAAGCACGTGTATTATATTTGAAAAAAATGAATAAATCTCCAAGATTCAGGGAGGGATTTGAATGAAGACAGAAGAGACTATCATAGAAGTGAAACCAGAAGATGGAAGAAGGAAGATAGATTTTTGACCCAAATAAACTAGATTAAATCTCATAACAGTAACAGTAGACAACTGGTCCTAGAACTATGCTCTAGTGTGGATTTGCAGAATATGAGGTAAATGTGTTCTAGGAAATAAATTCATTAATTATATAGAGTATAATTTCTCCACACTGCAGATTTTGTTAGAACTTAGAACCAGTGATTATGTTCTGAATATATGTGAGAGCTAGGTAGTGGGTGTTGAGTGAAATTTTTGTGTCTTAAAGGACAATTTTCTATAGTAAAAAAGAGGCTAGTATGTCCCGAACCAGCGGGTCAGTCAACGAAGGTCACCTGGGGGAGGAGCGGGGAATTGAAGAGGGGACAAAGGACAGGAGACGTGAGAAATAACAAGACAGGATTCTGATCAAGTCCTGTTTATTCAGGGGAGATGCTGGGTATACATAGGGGGTGTAGGAATGAGGAAGTCTTGGCTCTTGTGGTCAGCAGGTATCTAGGCAACAGGGGAAGGTGCAACCCCTGGGTCATAGCACGTGATTCACGGGGAATGGGCAAGGTGAGAAGGACCATAAACTTAGCATGGGAACAGAAACTTAAGAAGACGGCTGACACTTATAAAATGGATACCAGTTAATGGCTTCCCACACTAGTATAAGTTCATTGTGAAAAAGTAGTGATTTCTATCTTTGAAAATAAAATCTAGGCCTTGAGACAAACCAAGAGGTGAGGAGAGCTGGGGAGATTGATGTTCTAGGTGGCTGAAAATGTGTGATCAGTGGGGGCAGAATACTTGGGAACTATGATGCTGTAGGGATAGGCTGCACTCGGAAGAGGTGTAGGACAGGCTACCAAGCCCCTGCATCTTTGGGAAGTCACTAAAAGTTCACGAGAGTTAAAAATGCCTTTTCATTTTCTTTACCTTGTTTTCTTCCTAACCAGGTTGCTCAGGTAGAGTTCAAAACAGCTGCTGAAAGATGATATTATTTACAGTAAGATTTCTATCCTACTATACAGTAGATTGTTCTATACAATAGATTTTCAAATAGCTCAAGCTTCTTAAGGTAGAAGTGGCCAAAAGAAGGACCAATCAAATATTAAAAAATGATAGGAGAAAAGTAGATCAGTAGCCTGAGTTCTTGTTTGAAAAAAAAAAATTTTTTTTAACTGATCAAATAAGGCATTTAGGCTAATAGGCATATTCCTTGCTCTATTTTTATTAGAGGATCACCACATAACTACACTGCTTGGCAAAAGCAGCATTTTGTTCTTTATTCCTTCCAGAAATACTGTGGTCTTTGTTACAAAGCAAACAAAATCCTGACACCTGATAATGGATATTTCTTTCACAACTTCCTTTATATGTGCTTTCCAGAATGGTGAGGGAGTAGTGAAATTTAGTTAGACATAATAATAACTTTCCACCAATGGAAGCATTTTTCTTTACAACTGGAAGTCTGGTAAACAGCACACTGCCACAAAAGGAATGAGGAGATGTTCTAGGTATCATTCCTGGGCTCAAGGGAACTACACTAAACCGAATTGTCTTACTTCACTAGATTAAGAACATTCTTCTAACTAATGTGCAAGGTTGGCATTATTTTTAATAATGAGTAAGTTGCACCCAGGAGTAGCAATTTGCCATGGTATTTTTAACCTGTTTTAGAACAGAGTAAATGGACAAGTGACATAGCCTGAAGCTAATTTTTACTTTTTACCTGCCATTTTACTCCCACAAAATTGCTGTCTCCTGAAGCCATGATCCAAACACGACCATAGAGTGACTTATTAAAAGAAGTATTAAAGCTCTCGGGATGCAGTGAGCCGAAATCATCTTTATCAGTGAGAACAGCGTGATTTTAAATGCCTTTTGTCTCATAGCTTTAGTGCAGTGTTATTTTACATACATTTTTTGCTAGGCTTGTGTTTAGGAACAAGTTTAGGAATACTCTAGTACCAAGCTGTTTAGAAAACTTGGAACTCCACAGGAAAAAAATGCCCCTTTGATGTGTGCAAGTTGAAAGTTCAGAGTGTCCGTGATAGTGACCGCCGTAGGAGGGCTTCAGGAGAAGTACATAAGTGAGCGGCCAGGAGGAATTCTGTGTGTTGGGGATAGAAATAAATGTGTATCTACACAGGCCTCAACAGTATTCTCAAAATATGTCTTTAATTTACTTTGTACACACTGCCACATTTACTATACCTTTTTTCTTTAGTTCCCAGCTATTCAATATATCTCATGAATAATCACATTTCATTTTGATGACAAATCCATAACAAATAGCACTGAAAACTGTACATTCTCCTTGTTCCGTGCATTAAACATCAGAGCTAACAAATTGTACATATTAATGATTTCTAGACTTCCTTGAGGCTATTTGAGCCTGTTTCCACAGTATTTCAAAAAATTATATGAATCCCTTTTACAACAATCTAAAGAAGTAACTTTTTTTTTATTGGAGTAAAAATACACAAAACTCTGATACTATAATTATTTCCTTTTTGTAATCTTGTAAAATGTTTTTGACTTGGAGTACCTTTTTCAATGACATCGTTTATGAATAATTGGTGAGCCAAATGTGATGTATTTCACTCTAAGTCTTTTTGCTTATGAGAGCTATCAAACCTATCACACTAAAGCACTCAGTCTTAATTTGAAATCTTAAATTTTGGTCATTTTTCAAGTTTTGTCTTTTTATAGTTGTTATTTTACATATTTATAGGGGGCCTTCTCTCCTCTACTTACTTGGTTCCCGAATTTCTATCTCCAGTAGTGAACTAAACATACCTACTTAGATTTTCCTGAATCTCCCAAATGCTACTCATCTTAAGTTATCTTTTCTCCCAGCATCAATGCCCAGCGTGTAAATTTGAGCATTGCTGTTATTGCTTTAACCATGTTATGTCTTATTTAATTGTTTCCCAGAGCCACTCTGTAAATCCTGTGCCCTCTATTTGCAAATATGTGTTAAATCTCAGGTTGTTTCTCTTCTGGTCTCCATATTTATTCTCTCTTTCCTCTCTCTGTTTCTCTTTCTCTTTCCTCACCATTCCCTACCACCGTCCTACTACAGACCACTTACCTGGTTTGTACTTCTTAAATTTGTCTATTTTTATCCAGTTTTATTCCAGTGTACTTTTCACACTCCAGCCAAGTATATCTCAATAATAAATAATTTTAGCTTGTCTTTATCTTACTTAAAACTTTAAAAGATCCCCTCTTTGAATAAAGGAAAGGGTGATTTTCCTTAGTATACCATTTTACCTCTCCAGTTTCAATTCCACATTTCCCTTTTTTCCAAATTCTTTTTTTTATTCCCCCCAACAAATTCTTCTGTCTACACCATAATTTATGTTTATACAAAGAATAGTAGAAAAGCTAAATTTCATTATGCATTTGTAGCATCCACTACAATCTGAATGGTTATGACACGTACTACTAGTAGAAATATTACATTTATTCAAAGATTCTAAACTTTGTATCTCTAATGCCATGTGGGTAGTACATACTGACTTCATCACAGAGAGTTGGAACAGCTCTGTAACACATTAATTCTTCCCTCATCCACGTCTCCTTTTCCTCTTCCATCCCTCATCTCTTAGTTCCTTTCCCTTTTGCAAAAGATCCAAATCACTACACTTCTAAACTATATTTCCATTTAAATACTTAATGAGATTTCAGAAATTTTAAGTCAGCACCTGCAGTACTTATCGCAGTTTTATGAATGAACACATGGAATCTAATGAAAGTCACATGACTTTCCCCAGGTCAACACAGGATATGCAAATAGAACTGAAATACAAATCTTCTGAATCAGAGCCTATTAACTCTGACCATACCCTATGCTTCTGCCATCTCTACCACACACAGGTAAATGAACTACCTAATAACCTGATCCGATGTGTGTAGCCAACTACACCATGTTTCCATTTTCGTCTCACTTTTATCTTTGTCTCTACCATTTGAGCGCCATACCTGCATTTTCATATAACCTAGCAAAGCTCCTAGGCCACCGAAGTGTGCAGTGTATCACGGTGCACTAAAAGTATATTTAAGCTATTAAGAATGATTATTTTGGATAATAATAGACTGATTAAAGGATAAAAGACCATTCCTGACACTGCATAAGATTAAATATGCTAATCAGATTTTGGATTTAGAGAACTCCGTTCTGAAGTAGAAGGATACAAGTGCTCAAATCTTTGCTTCATTTTCTTGCCTTTCAAAATCTATTTTTTACTTTATTTTACTCATGTTTCCTTGAGAGCTGAGTGATTTATGAAGGCTTCACCCAGGTGAGCTGAATATGTACCTGTATATTCATATATATGCATACATATATATATATATCCTTTATGAGTAAAATTTATATCCAAAATAAATATATACATATATACATACATATATGTATATATCCTTTATGAGTATTCTCTACTTTAATCTTTGATGTCCTAAATTAATTGCTTGGTGAAGGATAATAGCAAAGGGAAATTATTTGAATGTTGTATATTTGAAGACAATTTAACAGCATATTTCTTTCTAATCACAAAACACACAGCAGCTGTTTGTAACTAACTCTGTTAACAAATAGAGACATCCAAAAAAATTCTAAATACTCAATGTGTTTAGGCCTCTTTTATTTATGCTAAGAAAGACATCATATGCACATTTGAATAGCCATTATCCATATCCTAATTTGGTTATTTCAAATAAATTGTGCATTTGGAAAGCAAGGAAAATGCAATTGACAAGCCAGGCTTCTCAGTATAATTGAAATTCATTTTGAATGCAGGAAGGGTCAGTTTCATTTCTAAGCAGAAGACCTTGTTTTGAATTCCTGTGTTCTGCTTTGTTTCCATCCCAGCATTAAAGTCAATAATCACCAAAATGATTTCTTTTTACACCTAAATCAAATTTTTCATTAATTTTATACTTAATTTTGCTTAAATAAGTGTTTAAAATTCATTTTTAACTATATTCATTACCCAAAACGTTGTGATGTAAGCTCAAAAAAGTATCAAGGGTTTTAATATTTTTCTGTAACAATTATAATTGCACTGTGCTCTGGGTAAATTTACAGGAAAAATATTTGGGCCACTACTTTTCCTGTAAATAATCCCCAATCAAACTTTACAAAATAACCTATTATAGTCTTGCTGTCAGTTCATTTTTCAATAATGTGCCGCAAGATTTTTAGGGCAGCATATTTTTGCTGTGGCAGAGTCCCTTCACCATTAAGGATTCAGCCAGGTTTTCTTATCTTCTTGCTCAGAATTTAATCTCCTTTTCTCAGAATTCAAATTTGTAAGTATCCTAGCATCCTTTACTTGGAAAGAAAACTGAAAAAAAAAAAAAAAAAAAAAAACTTTCCATCTACTTTTATGACAGTCTTTCAGGTACTAGCAAATGATGTTTTTAAGATTTTTATGTGAAGCATTTAACTTTTCTTTTGTTCATTTGTGTTGTTGTTGTTGTTGTTGTTGTTGTTGTTGTTGTTGTTTGAGACAAGGTCTTGCTCTGCAGCTCAAACTGGCCTTGAGCTCACTTTATAGACCAGGCTGGTCTCGAACTTACACTCACAGTGATCCTCCTGCCTCAGCCTCCCGAGTGTGGGGTTATAGGCACACACCATTTGTAGTGACCTTGTGATGAAATCATAATTATAATGCTCATAAAATGGCCTTGATGTCTTCTTTCCAGGGAAAAATATCCAGCTTCCACATTTTCAAATAAGTCTTTAATTTACTTATCAAGAATTTAACTGTGATGTGCCAGATTCAGAACTCGCCCAACAAACACAGTGCCTCTTTCATAAACTGGTGCCTGATTAGTTTTGCAAAATGTAGAATAAAATATTTGAATATGATCTGATTTGTGAGGATGAACACACACTACACAAAGTGCACTAACACACTACTCTTATCTCATGAGACCTCAGTGAATTGGAGGTGGAAAGAGATGTTACCCCCGATGATCTGTCCAATATGAACCCAATCAGAAAATGATTAAATTAGCTCAGCATATTAATTCTAAGCATGATTTTCCTTTGGACAGACTGTAATTTGCAAACATTTTTATGACAGTGTTTGCAAAGACTGCATCAGAGTCAGTCACTCCAGCTATGCAAACTGGAAGGTCAGAACAAGATATCAAACATATATTGTTAAGTAAATCCTTGTGCATTGCTTTCAAAAACAGCTATTGTTTGGATTAAGATGCAGAAATTGATTTAATGAATACAGTGAACACGAAGTGTTTTAAAGTAGTGATTCTAATCTTAGTGAAGGGTTCTTTACATCTTTTGATTGAAACAGTTTTGAGGGAGCTGGAGCGATAGCTTGGCAGTCTAAGCATCTGTCCAGCAAGTGCAAGGACATGAGTTCAATACCTAGTACCACATGCCTTTGCCGGCCTGGCCCCAAGACTAAATATAGTGGTGCAGGCCGGTAATCCCTCTGCTGGGGAGGCTGAGACAGGAGAATCACTATGAATCCAAGCTATGGAGCAAGACCCTATACCGAGTAAATAAATAAATTTCTTTTTAAAAAGAAACTGTTTTAAGACCCTTAAGTCTTATTTATATCAAAATTCTTACCAGATTTCTTTTTTCAGAGATAACATGGTTATTCAAGTTACCTTGAATTATGAATTCTAAATAACTAATGAGGTATGATATTGCCCAAATACCCTAAGTATGGCTAAAAATAATTGGCTCATTAAAACATGTTACACAGGATGTTTATTGCTTTCTTCTGTATAAATTGAAGATGTAACCTACAGCCATTTCCTGGGCTACATTGTTCAAACCACAGCTTTGTTTAGGTAATAAATATTTGCATGTTTATTCATGCTCGAGTTTTCCTTACTCTAGAGGCTAGCAGTGTAGTTACACGTACATAATTTCCCTCGATTCTAGGCTGGAAAGGGATGAAGGTATTAAGAGGTTTCTCTTGAGCAGCTCCAACTCTCTTGTGTCTGAAGAACTGGTACAGTCTGCCCCTAGGGAATGACATGAGCCCACTGAGCCACAGCTATTGCGTGTTTTGGAGCAGTTACACATGGAGCTCTCTGTAGGAAGATAAAAACTCTGTCTATTCAAATGCCACTTCAAGCTGAGGTTAAGGTTGAATATTTCAAAATAAAGAAATTATTTAAACCTAGCAAGAGCTGACAATTCCACAGTTATTAAGGCAATAGAGAAGAATGGCTTTTCTGTACCATAATTATTGACATGATGTGGCTCAATGAAAAAAGAGACACATTCCTCTTTTGAAAATTTACACGTTCAATTTCATTTAAATAGATAAAGTCTTGGCAGGAAAACTAGTGCTGAGATGCATTCAGTTAGACTTTTGTTTCAGTTCTTTTACAACTTTTACTAGGTATCTAATGATATATTAAGTGCATGTTTGTGCTTTGCTTTTTATCTTTCTTCTTCTTAATGGAAATGTACATTTTCAGTAAACATTTTATTATTTGAAATACATGTGTTGAAGTTAGCTTATATTACATGGTACAGTTAGTCAAAGAGAATAATAGAAAATGTAACATGGAACTGAGTGAATTTTGTTAATGTGTTTCTTAAGATAGATTCTGAAGTCCTTGTTCTGGTCAAGGTCAAGCTGGAGAAAGCCACAATTACAGATTGTTCAGATCTAGCAGTTAAAAAACCTTGTAGCTCCTAGAGTTCCAGTTGGAATTGAATAGAGTGAGTCGTCCTTCATACTGTGATATTTAATTCATGCACCATTCTCCATGTTAGATTAGCTGAACTTGCACTATAATAATCACTCTAAAGGTAGAAAGGAAACAAAGCATAGCAAAATCTAGTTCCTAGGGATTCCTAGTCTAATAATATCATGATAACAATACATGGAGTATGACTGTATCTTTCAAACCCAGAGACATTTACCACTGCTAGTATATTAAATGTTTTGGTGTAATATAAGGATATTTAATTTTTATTATTTATTTGTTTTTAAATATATTTAAGACATATACTAATACCTCATGTATATTTTAGCCTACCAAGAAACAAACTGATCAAACCCTTGTGCTTGCCAGGCAAGCACTTATTCCACTGAGCTATCTCCCTGTCCTGAAAGAAACAAAATATTAGTGAATCAAAATCTATTAAGGAAATGACAGCACCAGTATATCATGGGTATAGTAAAGATCATGAAGGAAACACACAACTGCAAGTGGATAATAACAGAGCAAGTCATGTGTATTCATTAATACAACAAACTACTATGTTCCTTCCACACACTAAGAATTGGAATATTTTTAAATATAACACAGGTATATTTAAAAATATACCACTTCCATGGGTCTTGCCTTTTGACTGATACTTGCATTGATTCTTCTGAAGACTGAAACAAAGCAAGGGTGTATACACTGGAGTAATTTGTGTATTCTCACTGAACTTTTGGTAAATTTCCTCTGAAGTATAGTGGGTTCAAGTTAACTGTGGAGCTCCCGAGGAGCTAGTTATATCCCAGGAAGATATTGCCCAGAAAGGTGCTTCAGTAAGAGCATGCTATACAAATGTTGGAGCCCTAAGAAGATGAGTAGATGGAAACTTCATTGGAAATAAGCCTCTGGATACCTTATTCTCCTAACTGCCCTGCTTCCAAACTGCTTCACTGTGCTGTAATGGCCCACATGCTTACTAACTGTTGCAGTTCTTACAGGCAAAGACAAACTCAAAACATGGGAACCTGTGAGACACCAAATTTCAGTTCAGGAGACATATATAGATACATACAATGCAAAGGACAGCATTACGTCTCCAGTTACTTTTTGCCTGCTAATTTGTGTTGTGAGATTCTCATCACAAAGCATGGTTGGCATGAGCTGAGAGGCTATCGGAAAGCTAACACCTAATCGTAATGTAGAGCAGTTTCAGGAAAGCCTCTTTTACATCGGTTAGGCTGTGCAAAATGCAAAATCATTTCTTACTGAGTCTTTTTCCTAGAAGCATATGATAAAGAAAGAGAATCTGTTCTTAAGCCAAAAGAATACACTTTTTTAAAAAAAGAAATTCAAATCTTAATGTGCAACAATTAGGAGAGGAGGAGAATGCGATGGAATGAAGTGAAACTGAATTCATTTCTGGCTTCCTCATTGCCACCCTAGACAAACGCTTCTTTCAAATTTTTTCCAAATAAATTGCATCCTATTTATTCTTTTGTCTATGTCACTTTCCTCATTGCTGGGATAAATATCAGTCACAACTGAAAGGTGGAGAAGTTTATTTAGGATATGGTTCTATTCATTTTCCTCTGGCTCCAAGGCAGGAAAGCATGCCAGGGGCACATAGTGCAGGAAAGCTGCTCCAGTTATGGCAGTCCGGAAGTGGAGAGCAGAGGGAAGAGCCGGAGGAAGTGTGCTTTGCCAGGTCACACCCCCGGTGACGTCACCCATCTCTTCTGATCAGACCCCATTTCCTAACAGTGAGTCAGCTATAGCAACCCCATAGCCTAATTAGCCAACACCCCCCCTCAGAGTATGAGGCTTTGGGGTACATTCTTGATCCAAACCGTAAAACCAATTATATCAACCTTGCTTGAGTTTCTGAGTTGAAATCATTTGCTGTGTGTTTAAGAGAGAAAGAGTAGACAGTGTGTACCTGGAAGAGATTTTCACTTTTAGTTCATATTTCTCCTTCCTTATATTATGTAATATACCATACTTTATTCCATATGGAACTCATAGCCAACTGTGGTGGCACATGCCTGTAATCTCAGATCTTTGGGAGTCTGTGGCAGGAGGGTCTCAACTTAAGGGAAAGTCAGACACTGTTTAAAAATGAAAGAACAGGGTCAGTGGTATGGAACCTGTAGGTTCAATACCATAAAATACCACAAACAATTTTTGAATTCACTTCTCTTTAGTTTATAATCTGTTTTGGTTTTCTAGTTGCTTAAAATATTAACAATAAATAATACTAATGAATTTCAATTGCAAAATCCTCTAATCTATGTAAATTTGTTTCCTCAGAGATGTGAATCAAATTTGTATAGGGCAGAGAGGCTTCTTTTCTTCTTCAGGTACTAGCTTCATCCATTAAGGCATATTTGATCAAAGAGGCATCAGATAGGGTGATGCATGACATTCAAATTAATATTTTAGCATCAAGGATTTTTTATACCTAGTCCTTTGAATCCAAGCCTTAACCAAGTCATGCTCCAATAATGACCCAGAATCTTTTTGTAGATGGACATAAATATTCTTTGTGTGCCTCAAAACATTGCCCATAATCTGTGATGGTTTCGACCTGGGGTGTCCCCCAAAGCCTCATGTGTTTGGAAGGTGATTGTATCATGGGATATGCTATACTCATCAGTGAATTTGTCCACTAAACGCTTCACACCTGACTTACTGTTAAGCAAAAGCTGGGCCTGGTTCGGGGCAGCTCCTGCGGGGCCTGACCTATACACTTGTGCATCTCCCTTCCCAGCTCTTCTCTCTGCTTCCCAACCCCATGACATGAATAGCTGGCCCCACAATGGGCCCTTCCACTGTGCCATTTCTGAGTTTAAGCCTAAAAACCATGGCCTGAACCTCAGTTCTAAAACACTGAGCCAAAAGATGCCTCTCCTTTAAGTTGTGCTGTTGGGAGTTTTGTTGCAGGACCAAGAAATTGACTAAGGCAAGATTCTCTAAGAAAGGAAAACTTGGTTTTGTTGGATATGAAGTTTGTTGTTTGTTTACAATGTAACAGATGAACTTGGCCAGGGTCTTACTCATGCTAGTCAAGTGCTTTTCCACTAAGCTATATTGCCACCCGTACATATGAGCCTTGGCTATTCTATTTGAAAAGCTCAACCTAAGGAAATCAAGCCTTTTATCCATATGGAGGTGTATAAGTACAGATATAAATCATTCGCTCTTCCATTTTTTCAACAGAAGGAAGTAAAGAGGAAAAAGACAGCTTTCAGTAAACACTGAAGCACCTTGAAGTGACCATAACAAAAGCTGCTTTTTTTTATGACTCTAACAATCTGTTCTCCAAGAATTACTTCTGAAGTCCCAGATTTGAAGTTTCATCCTTTTGTCCCCATATAATCTGAGTGCAAGATTAAATTGACACATGGAAATTATTGAAACAGCTTTCTTCCTGCATAACTCTTCTTTATTCAAGCACAACTGTTTTTTTTTAATTTGGGGACAATAATATACTTAAAATTCCATGCTATTCAAAGTTAAGAATAACAATAAAAGTTAAGATTTTATACTCTAAGCATGCTTCCAAAGAAAATTTTAGATTTATTTCTGAAAACGTTTTTAAACCTCAATTTTTCAGAACTTGTTTTACATGTATGAATTTTAGTACAGAAGACTTTAGTACAGAGGACAGGGAATCTGTGTTAAAATCAAGAAAATGAAGTCAAAAGAATATGAGGATTTCTTTCAGCATCTATAGAAAAATGGTACGAAGGGGCATTACAAAGAAAACTAGATGATGTGCTATCTTGAAAATTGAGCTTTTAAGTATCTGAATCTTTTTCATATTTAATCTGTTCCTAGAATTTTAATAGTGATCATTATCTATCCTTTTGTGAATCTTTCAGTGTTTCAAGGAATATGTTTCAGTTTAACAATACAATAGGCAAATTTTAAGTAATTTGTCAAAAAAGTGACACCAGTAAAATTTTCTAACAATGCCTTTCAAAAGCATCTTTAGCTTTTAATGATTTTCTCAGAGTAATGGTACTGCTATGTAATTCTGCAGTAGAAAGATATTGTTAGCATTTTCTGTTTACATTTTTCCTTGTTCTTCTGTGAATTATAGTAATGAGTCAAAGCCTAGTTGGAAATAAGACCTATAAAATCCAATATAAAGGCATCACAATTCACTTGATGTATAATAGCAATCGTAGTAACTTTCCTAACCTTTATTGCAATTTTGCACAAAACAACTAAACATTTATGAAAAATATAAATCTAGGAAATCTGTAGTGGAATGAATTCTTTAATGTATAGCCAAAGGTCTAGTGGTGATATAGTTTACTGTGGATAGAATTAAATTGTGTGCATTTGTGTTATAAAAAAGGTTCTTACAATTTTTTCAAAGTGAAAGAAGAAGCCATTAAAGAAATTTTAGCAGGGAAATGACATGATTCAATTTATATTCTTTTTAAAAAGAAATCAATCTGTCTGCTGTGTAAACAATGAAAGGCTATAATATGAAAGTAATAAAACTAGTAAGAATGTTTATTCAGTAATATGGATTATAGAGATAGATAGATAGATAGATAGATAGATAGATAGATAGATAGATAGATCACACCTGGGATTAGGGAGGTAACAGCATGAAAGCATGATTTCCTATGAAGAGAGTAGGTGAAGAATTAACAGGAATCATGAAGATGTACAGTATTAGAGAATGAATGGAAAAGACCCAGCAAAATTGACCAAGACAAGGTAGGTACAGGAGCAGGACAAAAGTCAGGAGATGGTGGCTTGCAAGGAAGGAATAGAAGCAAGAGGACTGTACATTCCATTCTGCTGAGAGTTTCAGTAAGATGAAAACAGAGAACTGACTCTTGAGTTTATCAGTTGGGATGATAACACTTACTCTGACGCGAGCCCCCTTGGTCATGATGAAGATTGCAACTTGTTTAGATTGGTCTTGGCAAAAACTGTGAGGAAAGAGTAAAGTCAGGAAATACAGACAAATCCTGTAAGGTTTTCTGTCCACACAGATAGAGACAGGTAATGATAAATCGAGTAATACAGTAGAACACCAATGGATATTGCAGTGAAAGAGAGATTAATTGCAGGGAAATGGCCCAAGAATACTTAACATCATGCACAAAACAAGATTTGATAGGTTAAACAGACAAATTAGTAAGTCTGTATTTGAAATTAATACGGTTTTATATTGGAAAGTTTCTGTTTCCTGAGACATATGCCTCAAGATCCTCTTCTAGAGTATGAGAAGAAGAAAAATAGGTGTCTGGGAGGAAAGAGAGTTGAAAACACTTGTCTTAGAGATAGGAAATATACAAATTTCATGAAGTTGTTGTAGAGAAGCTTTGAAATGAGTGTGAAATTAAAAATTAAAATGTCTCCATATGAAATTAAAAATTAAGAAGTAAGCTGTGTGTGAGGAAGTCCATAATATAGTCTGACTTTTGCAATGGAATCCTACTTTGAAATTTTTTTAATTAAATATCAAATTCTTTAATGTTCTGCAGCCATCTTTAGAGCGCCTGCTTTGCTTATGCTCTAAGGCCTTCTCTGTATAGGTTCATAAAGCCCTGTCTAGAAGATGGGAGAGACTTAGGGAGAGCACAAATGATTGAGCATGCTGAAGAGAGAGGGTCCTGGAGGCAAAAGAAGGTATGAAACAGCGAACACCAGCTCCCAGCCCTCATTTTGCTAAAGATCAGCTTAGAGAAGGCAGGTGAAGCCATGCTATATTTAAAAGTCAAATAAGAAGAAATGTTTGTTACTATTGAGTTAAAGTAGAATCGACATTCTGCCCACTGTCTAATTCTAGGACCTTTGCTGGTGATTCCAGGTACTGCCAGCAGCTGATTTTGTTGGTCCTTATGGAAGTTCAGAGGAAAAGAAATGACTAGTAGGAAACAATGTGTACAACTGAGTTGCTACAAGCAAAATCTTCTTGATTATCAATAAATTAAATATATGTGTATGCATATATTACTAGTAAAAGTAAAGAATATATTTAGAAACATAAGTGGGCATTTTATTAAAACATAATTATCAACATATTGACACAGCTTAGGCATTTAGCCATGCATAATTATTAAGTCCCTGCTATGTGTGAGGCACTGTGCCAGGTATGAGGTACACACACAACAGTAAATTTGATTTTATGGAACAAAATTTGCTCTCTCAGAGCTAAAATTCAAGTTGTCTATAAAGTTTTCTCATTATAATCAAAAGAATCCCAGAGCATCTGTATTAAACTAGGTGTGTCTTCTCACAGAGGACCTGCCTAATTTTTAACAGACTGGATTCTAGTCCCAGTTTGCAAATATTCATGAGACATAGGAAGCAAGGGCAGTCTGGATCTTAGTTTGTCCCCTGCAAAATGAGAGCTTTGGAAGACTTGACCTTGAAAACTTCTTTTAGACATTCCAGCTCAAAAGAAAATTTGTGGTTTTGTTGGGCTTCTCTGAGCACTCACTGGTGGCCCTAATGTGATATCAGTCTCCCAAAACGGGGTGGTGCTGAGTGTTATTCATGTGTGTATTTTAGTAAATGTGTGCACAGACTCCACAAGAGGTTAAGACGCAGAAACCAATACTCCATCGCCACACACACAGCATAAAAATAATAATAACGCCAGGAATCATGTACATCTTCATATGTGTTTTCTCAATAATTCTGTCAGGTAGAACTGTTACCATTTCTATCTTAGAGCTGAAGGAAACTCAACTCTGTGAGCCAGCTTTCTCAAGGCTGAGGCATCACATCTGACACCCACAACTCCAGGGGCAGTTCATGTGGCTAGCAGTTTCCGGGGGTTCTGTCCATGGTTGTCTTGCCCCATGCAGAACCATCATGGCGGACAAATGTGTGGGAGAGAAAGGCTGCTCACCTCAGGCAAGTGGGAAGCAGATCAGGGGAACTGTGATAGAGGAGAAGCAAAAAGGAACCAGATATAGTTACACCTCTACAACCCACCCAGACACACCCAGAAGTGTGCTCCATCAACTCCCTAGATGACTTCTAAGCCAATCAAGTTAGTGCAGTCAAATTAGCCATCACACAGTGACATCTCACAGAGACTACATGACCTGCCAGGAAGCAGCAGAGTGACCCACACACCCAGATCTTCTGAGCCAGAGCGCAGAGTGCTCACTGCTGGACACAGTGCAGCGGGCAGTGCTTTCTTTTCACACTGTCTGAAATCATAGAGCAGTCATTTATAATCTAGTTGAGTGCCACTGAAGCACTTTTTAAATTCAAAAATCTGTTATATTGTAAGACAGGGATAAAAATGACATTAAATTATGTGTTTGTAATCTGCCAACTAACCCAGTCCACACACTGACCTGAGAAGGAAGGATTATTGCTCTCCACTTCAGCCAAAAAGACTTGGTTGTACTAATGAGAGAGAAAGAAAAAGGGATTGAAAGTTCCTATAGCAGAAACATGGCCAAAGGAAAGAGACGTAGAGAGTTCATGGAACCTAAAGGATGTGAAATCAATACATACTATAATAGCAGGGGGTTGAGAAGAGAAATTTTACCCAAATTGATCACAAACTAGCTCCACTTTAAATTACTCATAAAACAAATGTTAGTCAAGCTTCTCAGCTTCAGGGTATCTACAGGCACAACATGCCCAAATACACTCCAAAGAGACAGCCTCTGTGGAAAACGGGTTCCCTTGCATATTTGGAGATACATTAATCCTCTAATATAGCAGAACAAATAGAATAAGACATATCTCTAAGCACGGGCAGGTGCCTATTGGAGGCAATACCTAGCGAGTCAGAGGCCTGCCTTCGCCTAGTTATCTTCTCTATCACTTTCCATTACCTAAGACTTCAACAAGGAATGCAACCCTTTATATTGCAATGAAGACAAAGATTAGTCTTTTAGAAAGAGTTGCCAACTCTGCCAGTGTGTAAAATCAATCTTATAATATTTAAATACAGTGTGAGTGATGATAGTGTAATGAAGAACATAATTTAGCAAGGCTACTTAGGTCAACTTCACAAAAAATTACATTTTTATATTTGGATAAGAAAAATGGAATATAAAGTATTAATCAATTAACCCAATTTGACAACTTGCATCCCTAAGAGTCTACAAAGTGGTATGTATATGCATATATGTGTATACATATGTATAATATTTGAATGTTCATACGGTATGTAGGAATGCACTAAATAGAATAGAAATTAAGAGGAAAGGAAGATATAATTATGACAATAAAATGTATGAACACTCTGGAGAAGCCAGGTAACTATACCATTTTAAAATGTTACCAAATGAGACGAAGAAGTAATTTGATTAAATATAAACTATGAGTAGAAAATAACCTCAAATTCAATGCTTTCAAAGGGCAGCAAAAACTGAAGTCCCACAACTCCCCAAAATGAGGAGGAAAAGAAGAAAAGCTTATAAAAAGTGGAAAATCTTGAATGCTGCAGGAGGTAAGTCCAATTTAATACTTTTAAAAGTATGTATAAAATAAACAACCACTGAATCTACTTTATTCTTTATCATACAAATGCCTATAAATGTACGGAGATAAATATATACAAATGCATGACCATAATTGTGAAGTTTGACCTGTTGTTACAAGGTGTACCCTTCTGCATCAATTATTAAAGATATGCAGCATAAATGCTGATAATTTAGATGAAATATTTATTCAGACATGGGCTATTAACAGCCCCATTCTCAGAATCTGTCATCCATGCATTATAGTTCTGTCTTCTTCCTTGTAGATATTGCAGTGTAGTTAATTGAAAGGGACTATAAAATATGAAATTATTAAATTGGAAAGGGCTATAAATGGAACTGCTTAGGCCAGAAGGTGTTATTTTAAGGATAAGTGGCCATCTCTTCCTAAAGGCAGTCCATCGCTCCGTGCACACTGCTATCATGTCCATGCTCTATTATTAATGGGCTTTAGAGAGATATGTCTCCTTATCTCTTCTCCCATGACTCCTGCATTACAGCTCTCAGGTTGCAGCCAAACCTACTGGAAATTATTTTAGTTCTTGCCAAGAGAGATGCCCATCTTTTGAGCTAGAAAAGACACAAGTAGGAATGGACCAATTCTTCAACTAACTTCAGTATACTTGTTTTTGCTGTTAAGCAAAAATGTATTTACCCTTTATATTTATTTATACAAGTATAAATATTTTTATAAAATACAAATGCATATATAAGTCATGCTAAATTAATGGAATGTTTAAGTAGCACTTACAAATAACCATTTCTCATTGCCAGCATTGTCATCTTATTAAAAATATACTTTGGACTTCTGGTTCACCAATGTCCATGAATTATTACTTTTTGCTCATTTTTTCTTTTTCTTAAAAAATCATTTCTTTCAGATATAATTTAAAATAGAGTGTAAGCTCTTTGCGTATTTTCCACAAGATTTGGTGCCTCTTGCTCAGAATCAATTGTCTCACAGTAAAATATTGCAACTTTATGAGGCAAATGAGGACAGGCTGCCAAGTGATGGGCCTTGGGCCAAAAGAGGCCCTTATATACACTGTCTTTCAATAAAACAGGGTTTTAGAAACTTAAGCAAATCCTCAGAAAGTAGAGGATTTCAGACTGTAATTCTAGACTCTCGTTTTAGAGCTAGGCTCTAGTTCTGTCTTGGAAAATGAAAGGATCTGGCAGGAGTAGGCTCCCTTCTCACAGGACAACTTGGTTGGCCCTGAGTGGCCGAGAATGTGTAAACCAGCTGCCTCACTGACCTGGTCATTGGCCTGGGCACCACAGGCACCTACATCATGAAGCTTTCCTAGAAGAAGCTGGGGCCAAAGGAAGCTTAAGCAACTGTCCAGAAGCGATCTTAGTTCTCTTCCCTGTTTTTTCTCTTTTTTTTTTGATGCCACCATGTCAAATGATATGGGGTTCCATGTAGCTTGTAGTGCAACACCACGCTGAAATACCTGATCAGAACAACTTGATCTTTACTATGAGGCTAAACTTTAAATTTACTTGCATATATGTCTCTTGACTTTTCATTTCACCCACTGTTGGAAGTTGTTGTGTTTAAGAAAGCTTAATTAAGTCCTTATTTCCTAAAACTATATGTTAGTCTTCACTCTGGAAGAGTTAGTAATTTTAAATAAGATGCTCATTAGAAATGAATTTTGGAAGAAAACTTGTTAATATACTAGAAATGAATGAAAAAATAGTGCCTAAAATACGTACAGAGAACATTACATTTCACTTTAGAATTTGGAACATCTGTGCTCTAAGAGATACAGATTTTATTTTTGCTTCCTCTCTAGGTACCTCTCAGCCTTCCGGTCATGCGTGCCAAAGAAATGTAAAAGATGTTAAAAAGGAAGTCGAAGGAGACACCTCAGAGGCTGTGTTTCACCAGACTGGGGCTTTAGGGAAATCTAAGGAAAATGGAAGTAAACAGATGTCCAATTCTGTGAATGAAAAGCAGAATTCCTCTCTTCTTCCAAAAGCTGAGAAACAGTCTCCGTCTGACAACAACGCACATCGGGAGAAGGAAAGCGATGATCCTCCTTCGGCCATCTCTCATCAGCTCAAGAAAGTCTTGCCAGTGGTCGTATTTCATGACTGTGGAGAATCATTATCAGAAAAAATTACACTGCACGATTTCCCAGGCACAGTAGAAGGCTTGAAACCAGAAAAAGGTAAATTTATTACAGAAGTGAAATGTGAGGCTTTCCATGTACAAGTAGAAATCAAGAAAAACATTTTCTGCAAAACAGGTACACGGTTCTCAACAAAGAGATGTCGAGCCTGTCGCAGGTTGTTTCCTGCCAGGCACGTTGGGAAATGCTGCACTGCTAAAAGATGCTTCCCTAAACACAATGATAAATTGGCAGAACAATTAAAATCTGAGGTGCCATCAAAATATGAAAGAGAAGTTACCAGAACTGAGAGCCCCTCGCTGAAAGTAAGCATTGTGGGTAAGGAAATTAAAGTTAAATACGGGAATAAGAAGCAGAATCTGTCAATTAATATAACCCATCCTAAAAGAAGAGGAAAGATAAATAAATACAGAAACCTTTCCTCCAACCACACCACTGAAGAAGAACTGTCCAGGTCTCCTTCACATTCTAGTGTTAAGCACGCTGGAAAGAAAATCCGTGAAGAAAAGCAACAGAATGCACAGAGTGGGCATGTCTCTCCTCCTGATGCGCTCACTGTCTGGAAAGAGAACTCTAGCATAGCTGTGGCTTCTCTCACGTCGGATCTTAAGAGAGAGAAAAGCAAGGCCAACTCACTGTCCTCAGGCTCCAATGCTTCTCAGGGAGAATCTGCCGTCCCGCAGCACAGCGTCTTTAGACTTAGGCAGCTCTCTCCCGATAGGTCACAGTTCTCCGCAGCTGACACTGTTCACATAAACATTGGTTCTGCTTCATGTGACAGCCTACCGACTACAAGTTCAAGTAATACAGATGTAAGCAAATTGTCTTTTGAGGATCCTAAGGATGGGGATAGAGAGAGAAAGACCAAGTGTGATGTCTCAGGAACTATCACAGCAGAGTCAAATATAAAGCAAATCACTGAAGGAAACCCTTTGCTAGGCACCGTTACTGACGTTGCTCCCGTTCAAGAAGGCTCCGAGCCTGGCTTTTGTTCTTTGCCTCCTCAAACCAGGCAGCACTCAGGAGAAAAGGCAGTCAATGCCGAGTGCAAAGGCAGCAGAACTCCCCCTGCAGAAGACCACGAGGTCTCACATGTTCCATCATTCTCTTCCAGCCAAAGTGGGCTGAAGCCGTCTACCTCATCTAGCCCATCTCACTGGGCCGCCAGACACTCAGAAACCAGAGAGAACCCAGAATATACATTTTCTTTTAATCACTGTGCCAAGTTTGTTACAGACCATGAGAAAGATGATGGTGATGTGACCGATGGTGACATTGGCAAAGTCATTTTGCATGGTGACTATTGTGAAAACACACAGCAATTTGTGGAAAGGAAGCATGAACAGAGTCCATCGTCCAGTCCTGTGTCTTGCAGCAGCCTAGATGCTGGGGACCTGCACCAGAGTATCAACCACAGATCTGAAATAATGGACCAATTGGAGGTCCAGGGACACCATCCAGAGAAGACACTCAGCCAAACAAAAGGGCCAGCCATGATTTCCTTAACAGATGGATCAGAGAGAAAGTTCATTGCTCATAATGATAAAGAAGGTCCAGTTGATTCGAATTGTCCTCTGGGAATGAGAACCCCTGAGGAGTCACTGGGTTCTGTGGGACAGGATGAACACAACAAGCTTCAGTTGATACCAGTGCTAAAGAATGCATGTCACAGAGATTCTGAAGACCTCTCCAGGGGGACTCACAATCAAGTCTGTTTTCAAATGGACCTCCCACTAAACACTGCTGATGATGAGCTGTTTCTTATTGAGAAAATGCTACCTAGGGGTGCAGACCGATACAGTAACCATGATGCAAAACCCATCATACCACCCAGTTCTCCACAGGAGCCAGAAAAATACCAAAAGGTTGCAACAAGAAAATCAAATTCTGAAGGAGGTGAGCACAAATACAGTTGCTATCACCCAACAGGTATGCTTCTGTCTCCTCAGAAGCAGAGAGACTTTGCAAGGTATGGTAGGCTAGAGAGAATGTTTAACTTTCAATATTTTTACATGGTTGAGCCTTGAAAAGTCTTAAGGTAAGGACATTTTTATTACTTGGGATTTTTTTCTTTATTGCTAAGGATATATTGAGTATTTTAGAATTAGATGACTATGAGCAAGAATATATCAGCCTGCTTCTTTGCATTATCACCCACTCCACCCATAAATAGTGCATAGCAAAATCACCAAGGCTGCAATTTAAAATAAAGTAAAAAAATCAATTTCCCTTTAAAAGGTTGATATATTGCCAAATCAATTTTGTAGGAAATGTTAGCCTTTTGCCACTCCTAAATAATCCACCAGTTTTTCCTTCTTGCAAGCTAAGCATGTTTCAAGGAATGGGGAGAATATGTTTGCAATAAAATGTGTTTTGAAACCTTGCTGTGGCATTGCAGAAACAGGGTTATGCATGTCCCAGAAGGCTATGTGGAATAGTAATTGTAGCAAAGGACAAAAAACAGAAACAACCATGGCTAATCCTGACTGAGCCATCTACGGGGCCTTTGACCCCTAGCAGACCTCTGACCTCCCTTGTGCATTGGTTGGTCCTGCTCAAGCCATTGATAAAACCCAGAAGCTCTTCAGACTTAAAAATGCTAGGATAGAAAGTCTTCTAAGTGCAAAATATTGTCTGTCTGTTTTTCAGTCTTGGATTAACATAGTATTATTCTGGTCACTTCATATACCACCCTTGTTTTTCTCAATGAGTCTGAATTATTTTAGATTTAATGATAGCACTGTCTCACCTTGTAAATTAAAATGCCATCTTGAATGAGTGAGAGCGTTTCCTTAGTGCTAGGAACTTATCCAACATGCTCAGAAATGAAATTTGGAATGATAAAACTTGACAGAGAAGCTATCTCTTCTTTGTCATTTGAGCTCTAAATCTTTAATGAAAAAATTTGTAACAGCAAAAATGTATTACTCAACGTATACTTAAAATTTAAAAAACATAAAATACAAGCATTTAAATCTATGATATATTGATATAAAATGTGAAACTTGCTTTATAAAAAGCAAATGCCCTAAAACAGTACAAAAACTCTACAGCTACCTGCTTCATATGAACATGCTACAGCAAAGACTGTTCATCAGTGTGACCTCTTCCCAGTGCCTACACACCACAAGCATAAGTGACTTCAATCCCAGGATGTGTTACAGTCCTTGGTGACTTACCTGCTGAAGATCTTCCTCAGGATGGCTTTCCCAACCCCGAGGCATGCTGGTTTGACTTCCCAATGAGACACATTTCCTTGTGAAGACTGATAATTCAAGCCAGAATTCAACCACCACTGAGATTATACTCCAGTAAACTTCGAAATGTTCCTATTTGTTAAACAGTTTCAGTTTCAGCCACTTGTCCTTTCTTTCTCTGGTTCATTAAAAGGCTGTTTGTGAAATGGTCCCCTTTGAGCCTCTTCCCTTTACTCTGTATGTTCCAGCCATATTGACCTATTTGATTTCTTATGTTTCAGCCAACATCCTGTCTCAGACCCTTTCCATGGGCTCCATATCTGTACCAGTTATTCCCTAAATGTCCACAGGTTCATGTCTCTTTAAACTTTTGCTCATGTAGCACACTCAGTAGGGCCTTTTCAAATTTAAAAAAAAAAAATGCATCTGAGCTGTCCATGTTGTAGCTCAAATTATCTCTGTTTCATTTTTTTCCATTTATATATTCTATGATTTATTGTTTTTTATGTTTTCTTCTCTCATTATGATATAGGTTTCATGAGGGTATGAATTTTTACTGTTTTTATCATTTTATCCACAGCATTAAACAAGCCTGTCCTATAATGCAGATGCTAAATAAATATTTGTTGAATTGTAGCAGGAAAGTCATGTCAGGTTTATGTTTTGCCCTCTTCACATACCAACACACATGAAAACATTTCAACAATTAAAACAGTTGTAAAACAGATGCTTAAATGTAAATCTATAAACATTTGTACAGATTTGACTCTTTGGGAGCCATAAGTACTTGTATACCTCATTGCCACTATAGTATCGACATTCCTGTCTGGATGGCAAAAACTTTTAAGAGCATAGATTGCTTTGAAGAACTTGAAATCCTTTGGACCACTTGCCCGGCAATTATAAATTTGCTATAGGTACAGAGTGATGCTTACGTTTTCCAAGGGATTCTCCTAGTTTTCATAGTCCATCCATATACCTTAGATTAAGAATCTTAGACATGACTGCTGAATCTCATCACTACAAAGTGTCTTCCACCATGTGTGGAAGGCTTTCACTAGATTACAGGTCACAATCTAGACTCTCTGCTGTCAATGAACCAAGCAGACTCCATGTGGAAACATATGTAGTGCTGGTGAGCTAGAGATGGTTTTGAAGGAATGGTGAGGCAGTCTGGCTAGCCAGGCCTTCTGACTTTTCAGGACAGCTGAATACTTGGATTTTAAAAATTTATGAATCTCTAGATTATAAAATTTAAAAGACACAGTGCATTGTAAACAAATTGTGACCTCTAAACTAGATATCAAGGAGAGATTAGTGTGGGCATGTGACAGGAGATGACAGAGCCAGTGTGGTAGAGTAGATGCCAGTCTGAACCTTGAAGAGCTCAATGCTGAGTGTCTCCTCTCCATGTAAGGCTACGTGCTTTGGGGAGAAAAGGTGTTTGCTCAGGGATTGATGCTTTCAGTTATAAATGGACTGAAGTATATGCCAAAGAGTTAGAAATTCTACATCATTAATACAAATTTTAATGAGGAAACCAAAAGTAGGCCACCCCGAGAAAATGACAGATGAGAAGGAGTAGGTGATAATTTATATGGCACAGATTTACTTGTAATAAACTAGTCTTTCATATGTAATGTGACACAAAATTTCCATGAAGTGTATAAGGTATTTTATTCTTCTAAACCTTTACAAAAGCAGTGAGTCTAAGGAACCATACCTATGGCAAAAGGAACAGAAATATGAAGAAGTTTGGGATTGCAAGCTTTACACCAAGCAAAGAATAAAAAGATTGAGTAGTAAATTGCTCCTTTTTTTATAGGACAATATGACTGTTAGATCATTTCCAATAAGCTGACATATAGTAAAACTGGGAACTTTCTACTCACATGTATTTCTTGGAAAATGCTCAAGATCCTGGACCCAGACCCATCTGGGACTGTGCTTTTCTCCTGTAAGGTCCTTCCTGGTCTGTCTCTGCTTCTTGGTCTTCCCACCCACTTCTTCTGCTGCCCTTAGCTTCAAATGTGGCAGCCTTCCATTCTCACTCTCACACTCAGCATCTCAGTCATTCATGCCACTATATAACAAAATATCGATGACGGGGTAATTTTCTGAAGAGAACAACTCGTTTCTTAAGTTTCTGGAAGCTGAGAAATTCACATCAAGATGCCTCGTGAGTCTCCTTGCTGCTACCAAGATGGCAGTGTATGGCCCTGTTCTCCCATGGAAGAAGGCGGACAAGCAGAAGGAATCAGCTGGTCCCCTCCAGTACTTCCAATAGATGTTAGTCCAGCTCATGAGCTCAAGGCACTCAAGAGCAATTTACTTCCTCAAAGCACCACCTCTTAATAGCGTCACATTTCATCTTAGGTTGCAGCCTATGAATTTTGGAAGGACATGTATATATATTTTGTAAAAGCCCTTGATAAAACATCTTTATTTTTATTATCTATTTATTTATATTTTAATAAATTAACAGTTTGTCTCAATAAGTGACAGTATATATATAACAAATTCCGTCAAGAGACTGGAGTGCCTTCATTCCAGCCCCAGCAAATTGCCTGATTCCCTCAAAGGCTCAACAAACATTTCCTGAGAGGCTGATATGCAAGTGAACCTGGGATATAGATTCAATGCATTGCGCAAAACTTTGTGTCAAGCTAAGTAAAACAGTAAAGCTAACTCACCAGTAGTAAATTTGAGTCTGGAAAATTTTCAAGCTTAGATTGAATCGGTACTTGACAGAAATTTTGTAGAAGTATATTAAGTATATAAAGAGAGTGGTTAGACCCTAATATGTCTATATCCTTTGCATCTCAAGATCTCATTATTTTCAAGCAGAACAATAGTCGTGAAGATTTGTTCTTGGGTGTGCAGCTCAGCAATTCTCAAGTTATAGTTCAAAGCATGTTATAAAATACAGATAGATAGATAGATAGATAGATAGATAGATAGATATGATATGATATGATATAGATACAGATATATTCTTAACTTCAGTGTATAAGAAAATTCCAGAGTAAAATTTTCCCCACCATACCTCATGCCTAATTTTCATGTGCCTTAATTCTCTGGACTCAGGGGACTTCTTCACTCCATTAGTTTATAAAGAGAATTGCCATTTAATGTGAAATACTTGGCACTGGCAAAGTCATCCCTCCCGTGAATGCCTTCATTGTCAACCTAAACTCCCAATTTCAACAAATGAGGCAAGTAGAACAAGCTTTGAAAATAATAGTCAGAGGTCAGTGCTATGACAATTTTTAAAAGTTCCACTGCTTTGTAAAATTTCATAAAGCAAAAGTAATGTTGTCCATCATCATAACTCCAATTACCAGCACAATAAAAATTAAAATGAAGAGAGTCCTAAATGTGTAGGATGAATGTTGTTCTGCTGCTATCCTTTTATTTTTAAAGATAGAGGGATGAATCAAAAACAGTTAAGAAAAATTAGAAGAGATGAGGAACAATTCTTTCCCTTCACCATTCATCTATCCCTGACAAGTGAATTTAAATTGTTATATAAATGGTTTATCAATAATTACATGTAAAATGAATAATGCAATTTATCAAAGATGTACACACTTAAATAATTTTCAGAATAATTCTTGATATAAATGAATTAGATTTTTACAAAAATCAATTTTTGGGGCAGAACTGGGGACAAAAATCAAATTGTAAAATCTCATTTACTGCTAGAAGTAGAATAAAACTAAAGACCCAGAGTTGATCTCTTTTTAAATCCATGTTATTTACAAAATCAAGTAAGATCTTAATCAATCTTGGTCTGTCAAGTGACATAAATATTATATCTTCTCTTATTAGGGTTTTCTTTTTATTTTCCTTGTTTCAGCTATTTTTAAGGTTTGTTTGCATTGCAGTCATTTCTTTGTAATTTTCTTTCTTATAGCAATGCACTATGTTATCCCTTGTGATAACAGGGGAAGTAGTTCAGAATGATATAAAGTGCTTCAAGTCAGTTTTGATTCAAATATAAAATTACCAAAGCCCTTGTGTATTTTTTTCATTTTTCTTTTCACCAGTTTGAATCAACATATCAAGAGAAAAACTACCACACCCTTAGCATCCTTATGATCATTGAATTAGAACTATAAGTATTAGAGTGCAATAGAAAACTCAATATCCTGGGCTGTAATTGCATTCATTTAATGTGAACAATAATATCTGAGTAATAATATCTTCCTCCTTAGAATTCAGCATATATATTTAACAATTTATGAGTACTTTGTCCCTTTCCAGTAACTAATGGAGTAACAGGCCTACTGCTCACACCCAAGAAATGCTATTGCCGTAGAACTGCTATGGCCCACCTGAAGCAGCCCACCTGGAGATCTCCGCTTTTCCTATAATACCTCTATTTTAGCTGCACTGCCTCCATTTCCTCACTTTCCCTCTCAGTAGTGCAAATTTAATCTTTCTCTAAATACATGCAAGTTTAGCAAGCATATCATCAATATATTGAATAGTTACTTTCTGATCTGTGATTTTCTGTTTTAAGCGGATATTTCCTACTCTGTCTTCATATACTTAATGTGATTTAATCTAGACCAGAATGTGGAAATCCTTAGCCTCCGCAAGTTGTCCCAGGAACTGGCTCTCAGAGGTGGGAGAGCCAGCGACAGTTCCCAGGAAGATGCAATAGACCAGTGGGCCAGGAGGAGGCAGCAGCTCAGGGACGGGAGAAGATGCAACTCGGCAGGAGGGAGCTCCTTCACCAGCAACCTCACCGAAGGATCTAGTGAGTACACTCCTGGCCTCTTTCCCCAAACCACAGCAAAGGCAGCAGCTACCAAACCCTGACCGTGCTCCCTCCTGTTTGTCCCCAGAGCACGGGTTCCTTTGATTGAAAATGGCAATGTAGCAATAGATACTTTTATGGAATGATCAACTCTTTGTTACCTATTAAAGAAAGGATACTTGGTCACTTACCTTCAAGAAAACACAAAGCCTGCTAAGACTCATCCTTCAGTTCATTCATAAGTATAGGGTTTTTTATTGGGTTAAATTTGTGTTCTACTTGAAAACAATTTGTATTGGTTTGCCCACATATGTGTAATCTGAAAAGAAGATAAATGTGTTTGATTATGTGTAATGATCATTTCTCTCATTTTAACACTTTTGAAATGAGGAAGAATCTCCAAATAGGTATGTATTTTAGCAAGATAACATTTCTATTGCTATTGAATTTTTCTTATTAAACCGGAATTATACCTAGTCAGTGGCAATTGACGATGAAAGATAGATTATCATTGGAAATATAAATTAGCAATAGTAATAAGAGGGTACTAGTACATTTAGTATACATCAATATTCATCTAAATCTAAAATTCTAACTGCTAAAGTTGTTAAAAAGTATTTACCAACTACTAGGCATTTGCAATTTGCATATTACTCACAAAACAAATCAGCTTAGAGAAAACACTGACACCAAAATTGAGTGAGCTTCATGTAAAAGTAGGAAAGGAAAGGACAGATAGTGACTCCAAGAATGTCTTTATGAAGAGACAATAGTAAGCGTCCTAGGTTTTGTCCTAGGAAAGATGATGGAATGACGTATCAGGAACTGAAGTCAGGACCTTGCGCTTACCAGAAAGGAGCTCCTGCCGCTGAGCTGTGTGCCCAGCCCAGGAACAACTCTTGAAGGTAGTGGTGGAACTTATTCAGAATCAGAGATCTGGCATAGCTTAAGGCTCAGAAGCAGTTGTGAATGTGTGGGCAAAGATTAGAAGAAATTTAAATAATTAAACCCGCTATGTGTTGTCACCAACACAACACTTTCATATGTTCAACATTCGAACAATGAAGAATGCAGTTTAACTACTCTGTTTTGTCCAGATAATTTTTCTTTCAATGTTTTTAGTACAGGCTCTCACTATGGAGCTCAGACTCATAGTGATCCTCTTGTTTTCAGCCTCCCCAGTGCTGGAATTACAGTGTATACCACAACTCCCGGTCTCCAGGACTGGCTCAGTGCACCCAGGGGCAAGGCTGGTATGGCATGTGGTGCCAGGGATCAAACCCCAGTCCCTATGCTTGCCTAAGCAGGCGCCTATCCGCTGTGCTATCTCACTGGCCCTTCTCTGGATAAATTTCATTCTTGGCAGTTGTTCAGTGTCTCAGCCTTCCAGTTCCTCCTTCCTATTTGGCAGGGAGGACACAGAATCTGGAACCTTAAAGGTTCACATTCACATATACTACTACGTAGGGGAGTTTCATTATCCTCTTATTGTTCACATATCCTTAAAATACCTCCTTGAGAGTATTAGACTTCTGATTACAATAATCCCACTGTTTCCCATTCTGTTCTAGCATTCATTTCTTTCCATCCTTATTCCATCTTCCCCTTATCAATTATGGTGTTGATATATTCTAGAATTTAGTATATTCTTAAAAAATATTTTGATAATATATATTTCATTATTTTTTTCCTCATTGCTGTTTTTGTACTAAGTACTTCCAAAATGATTTATTTTTCTGCTCTTATATGAAGTTTTAATGATTTTTTTTCAGGGAACTTCCATAGGAAGTAAATTTAGGGGCTTGTTTGTTTATCTGTTTGTTTTCATTCTGTCTTTTGTGAGACAGGGTCTTACGATATAGCTCAGGCTGGCCTCAAGCTTACTTGTAGCCCGGGCTGGTCTCAAACTGGCAACAATCCTCCTGCTTCAGCCTCCCAAGTACTGAGACTATAGCTGTGGCCAGGATGCCTGGTGTAAATTCTAATGTTAAATTAAAAAGGAAACTGGTTCTTCTGGCATAGCAACCAGTGGTGGGATGAGAGTTTAAACCCAATCTGATTCTCGTAGCTTGTATCATGAATCCAGTGTTGCTTCTGGTTGCTTTTCCAGTTATCTCTGTATCTTATTTTTCTAATATTTTTTCTATGTAATTTAGTGTATTTTAAATATTGCTCCATGTTTGACAATTATATATTTATGAATTGTATATTTCTTCAACTCATAATTCTCAGATATTGTTCTTTCAAATATTACGTTTGCTTTCTATATCCCATCATCATCCATTTCAGATAAACATTTAAGCTCTAGCGTCTGTGCCCCATATGCCTCAACTTGTCGCTTGTGCCTTCCACCTTTTCCTCTCTTTTTACTTTATTCTGAGAAATTCCTTAGCTTTATCTTTTAGCTCAGCAATTCTTTTGCCTTCCATTTGAGTCCTTGTTCTTTAGCCTCTTTTTAGCCTTTTCTTAAATCTCAACAACTTCATTTTTTAAACTTAAAAACAGCTAAGTGGTATTAAAAAAAAAAGTTCTCAATTTAATTCTACCAGGAATGTTATTTTATGTACAGTTTTTACTTAATTGATCCATCAAATATTTCCTCAAATATGTTTCATATTTCCTGAGTTCACTTTCTTTAATATGTGGATTTCTCCAAATGCTCTGTGAATTTTTGACAGAGTACCATGCTAGCTTTCAGCCACTGTGACAAAATACCTGAGAATAATCAACTTCAAAGGAGAAAAGGTCAGTTTTGATCCACAGTTTCCAAGTTTCATGCCATGGTGGCTTTGTCCCCATCACTGTGGACCTGTGGCAAGGCAAAACATGATGGAGGACAGTAATGCCTGTTTCACCACAGGCACAGGGAAGCAAAGATGGACAGGAGGGAGGCAGAATCCCACAAGATACATCAAGAGCACGCCCCATGACCCAGCTTCCTCCAACAGGCCCCCACCTTCAGGAAGTACTATTGCCTCCAATAGAGCCACCAGCTGGAGGCCAAGAATGCCACACCAGCCTTTGGAGAACACATATGATCCAAACCATAACACATTTACACTCTCTGACTCAGTCTCCAATCACCCAATGGCTGCCTACGGTTGAGCATCCTACACAGTCAGGTAGTGAAGTACTCTCTATGACTTTTGCTTTATTTAATGTAAGAATTCTTTAAGTTGCAATAAGCAACCTAAATTCCTGGCATACCCCATCCCTAACCCTAACTGTAACCTTAACCCTATTTATTACCTGTAGAAATAAGAGAGAACAATGTTTTGGTAGTGCCTCCTTTCCCAAGAAGAAAGGCAGAATCATATTTGATTAAGAATTAGAGATTTGGTAAAAGGCAGGCCTTTTGATAGGAGAGTTCAGTTAAAATTTGGTAAAGGTCATGATTTGACAGTTTAGAACTGAGAGAAATTACAAAGTAAGAACTTTGGTGGTTTAAAAAATATCAAAATGAATATGCTATTGGTAGTTTCTCTTGAAAATCTGATGGATATAGGGAAATTCCTAAAATAAATGAAAAGTCATTTCCCAGGTCAAAAGTCTTTTGTAAAAGAAAAATTGTGCTTAGAATGTAGAATAAGGTCATATTAATTAACAAAGGAAGATGTATATTCATAGGTAGTTTTGGTTCTTAATGATTACACTTTAAAAAAATAGAAGTTTTGTTCTCAATGTTCTCTAACCTTCCCTACACAAATCTTTGAAATTAATTTAGTTGCTCTAGACTGGATTTGATTTTGACTGCTAATGATATTTTTCTTGGTTTTTCAAGACTGATTACTAGATTGCCATCCTTTGAACATTTAATGTCTTTTCTGGAAGAATATAAATTTTCTATTACCCATCTAATTATATAGTAATTGCCACTGATCCTATGCTTCTAGGCCCCTCAAAGAATATACCTATACAACATCAAAAGTGAGGAGTAAAAGATTTTGTGAAGACATTAAAGAGAGCCGGAGGAGAAAGTTTATACCATGTCAAACAACCTGAAATTTCCCTTGAATGTCACTTTGCCTCAAAGGTGTATGTGTGGCCTTGTGGCCATATGGGGCTTGTGTAACATTGCTTTGCCCATAGCTCCCATACTCATTGGCTTCTGGGTTCTTCTGAGTTGTTTCTTGGAGCTTAGAATTTCCCCTATGGATACTACAGAGAAATTCAACTGCAGTTCATACTACTGAATCTGTGTAATCTAAATTATCAAGGTACTCATCAATCAACCAACATTATGGTAATCAACATCTACCCATCTCAAGAACAAAGAGTAACATAAAAATTGTACCTATTTATGGAGTACCACGTACCATTTTGGTATATGTATACAATATATGATGTTTGGCTTAAACATGTCTGCGTTTTCAAATATCTATCTTTTTTGGAGAAATATCTTTATTGAAAAGATATTGAAATATCTTTTCTTCTAGCTATTAAAAATATATAATATTTAGGATTATCAATAAACATCTAAAGGGCTGGCAAGATAGCTCAATGGACTAAATACCTGCTTTGGCAAGTGCAGTGACCAGGATTTGATCCCCATTCCTGCACGCTGCACCAGCCTCACTCCTGGGGCACACTGAGCCAGCGACTGAGTCCAGGCGTGGTGGCACACGCCTGTAATCCCAGCATTGGGGAGGCTGAAAACAAGAGGATCACTACAAGTCCAAGCTGTGTAGTAGGATCCTGTACCAAATATATAAGTGGAAAAAATAATTAATAAATAAATAAATAAGCATCTATATAACACCACATAAAAGCTTCTTTCTTCTAATAAAATGAATAAATGAGACTGAATGGAAATTATTTTGACCAACTACAGATGGCTCTCTTGCATCACAGTGAATAGTACGGATTCTTTCTAGCTCGCTGTGCCCATCAGCTACCTGGCCTCTCACTGCAAGTCTATGTCATCTCTTGTTTTGTGGTCAAATCCTTCACTTGTAGTGCTCTTAAACATTCGTGCATGCTCTGCATTTTCTGAGGAAAGGAAACAATCATAGGAGCTGGAGTCACTTCACCGTGGCTCACAAATATAACTGATATAGGGTTTTTTTTATGTATTTAGTACAAGGTCTAGAGGGTCTCACTACACAGATCCCACTCATAGTGATCCTCCTGTTTTCAGCCTCCCAAGTGCTAGAATTATAGGCACATGCCACCACGCCCAGTCTCAGTCGCCATCTTGGGGCATGCTGGGGGCAGGGCCAGCATGAACACAGGTTTTTAACACTGCAGTTCAACAGGCTCAACAGGAGTTTGGCAGCTTGAAATTTGCCATGACAGGAATATTTGTACAATAGAACCTGGCAAATATTGCAAATAAGGGATTTTTCCTTACAGCAAATAAATTGGAACATTAACCAGTAGTACCCAGTTGGAAAACACAGAAATTGGCTGTGTAACTTGTACAAATTCAAATTTTATGTCAAAATAACATAATCAGTTTAACTAAAATTATACTTTCTTTTGGGTGAATTCTGTTTTGAATAAAAACACTAGTATTTTTTTCATATGAGACATAAGAGATTGAGCTGCCTGCTCTTTCTATTTTTCAGCTTATTGAAGCCACTTGCACACTCAAGGCATCTAGTGTTTCTTTAGGAACTTTTCAGTAGAGACTGCAATTCACTAAGAGCTGCTGGGACTAGCATTGTTTAATGTGTGGTTTAAATTTTATCTCACTTATAGAGTCAGGATATGCTACTAATCCATGACTTAAAATCTGACAGCTTTATCGAGCATCATTACAGCTGGTGTTTTTCACTCTGTTAATCTCACTCATCTCTGACTTCCTACATAATAACTGGAAAAGACATTAGGAGTGACATATTTATGTGTGTGGACACGGTTGATCAATCCATCTAGGCGGTGGGGAATGCTGACTTAGGCACACTAGGTAAATAATTTGAAGGCTGTAAACGGAATTGGGAAGGGTCTGCAAAATAGAGCACTGAATTTTATAATCTAGAATGGTTCCTGTATCACAAACAGATGTGGAAGAATTGGGGTAATCACATGAGGATCCTTGGTAGCAAGTCCCTTATTTTGTTCAGCTGTTAAAATTGTATTGAAAATGTATTTTCCAAATATTAGTTGTTACTGAGAAAGAGACGTGCAAGAGAGAAAGATAGACAGGAAGGAAGAAAGGTAGGAAGGAAGGAAGGGAGGGAGGGAGGGAGGGAGGGAGGGAAAGAAAGGAAGAAGGGAAGAAGGGAGGGAAAGAAGGAAAGGAGGGGAAGGGAGGGGAAGGGAGAGGAAAGAGAAAAAGACAAAAAGAAAGAGAAAAAAAGCAATACAGCAACAATTGTTGAATTATTATTACTTTAGTGAAATTTTGTATTGTTTCTAATGCTTTTTATTACTATTATATATACTCTGGTTTCTCTTCAGATCATATAAATCTTTTGCCTTTTATTACTCTTATATATTTTTAATTTTTTTAAAAAAAGAAAGTGAACATAAAAAAAAACTTCAGTTTTTAATTCGAATGATTATGACATGCTTACTTTGTAGCAGGCATCTTTGAGAACTCGTTATAATGTATTAGTTTCCTGAATCTCCCACTGGCATGATCCGTTGGGTGCTATATTTTCATCTGCATTTTAGTTAACAGGCTTTCTGAGGCACAAAAGGAAGAGGGACTCGTCAGCAGGAATCAGCAGTGACTAGCGGTAGAGCTGGGTGACAAGCTAGGACACCTGCTCGGAGTCCACGGTTGCAAGCACACCAACAAAACTAATTTTGGTGGCAAAATTTTGGACAAGACACACTTGGGATTATATTTTAAGGTTTCACAGGGACAGATGCTGGGAAATGGAGTGGCTCTGCACTTGCTGCAGGTGTGTGACTGGCTGCTTCGTTGGATTTTAACACAGGTTTTATGTCTCAGTTTATGTAAGAGAGTGGATCAGCTCTGTCCTGGGAACTGAGCGAGTAGAAGACTGCTTATCCACGTCGTCAAATCTGTTTGTAAATAAATAAGTGAGCTGTTGTAACAGCCTTATGCGTGTAGACAAAAACAAGCGTCACTATAATTTAAAGTCCCACCCTCAGACCTTTGCATGAAAGGCAGATGACTGTGTATCCCACGTGTGCAGCTAATGCTGAATGCAAGCGTAATAGTGATAAATCAGTAGACCTAGAAATCTGTATAAGTTACATTCATAAATATTAAAATGTTACTGAATTTTTAAGGCCAAGCACATATACAATAAATCAAAGAGAAAAATGCTTAAATACTACAAAATTCTTCACAGTTTCTGGAACTTTAGCAAGTACTAAAGTTGTACAAAAAAAGCTTTGGTTCAGCCTCACCGCTTGGAAAGATAGGTCAATAAATTATCATAATTTCTGGTTTCCTTTTCCTATATTTTAAAATTAAGTGTCATGCTCCAAGTTAACCGGCAAGTGAAAACAAAAGGTTCTTAAAGGCTTTCAAAATACAGTATGTGAAACAAAGAATCCTAAAGTCTAATTTATATTATTACATCCCAAAGTTTTCCTAATTTTTATTCTAATGTCTTTGTTACTTTCCTCTTATTGCTGAGACAAAATACCTGACACCCGAGATTAAAGGAGGAAAGGTTTACTTAGCTCACAGCTTGTGGAGGCATCAGTCCATACTCGGCTGGCTCCAAGGCAGGGTGACACAAGCAGAAGGACAACAGCTCATGGAGGTGGAAGACAGGAAAAGTCACTAGAAAGCAGAGAAACCAGCTTGTTTCTGTCCCTTATGTTGCATTCAGGATACATACCCTATGGCATGTGTAACACTCATAGCCTTAGTGTCATTAATAGGCCACCAATTGGTCCCAAACTCTAGATTCAGCTACCTCTGAAAATTCCACCTCCCTGACCACATAAGGCTTGGGGGACATCCAGACATCAAACAGTGTATCCCATAACATTCTCTATCATTTACATTCTAATTTTATCATTACATAATATTCCAATATGTTATTCCCTTTTATTTTTGTACACCATAATTTAGTTACTCAATCAATATGATCTATCTTGCAAATACAGGCTCAATTTTCCTTAACTAAAGGACTGGGACCAGAAATATTTCCAATTTAGGATGTTTCTTGGACTTTAGAATATTTGTATACCCATAAAGTGATATCTTGTAAGTGAAGTCAAAACAAAAAAAAATGTGATTATGTTTCATATACAGATAGCCTGAAAGTAATTTCATGGAATACTTTTATTGCACCTGTGTCCTGACTGTGAATTCTCTTATGACTTAAGGTGTGGAAACTTCCATTTATAGCATTATGTTTGTAATTGAAAGCTTTGTAATTTACACTTCAGATTTCATACCTTTAGAATAAGGATACTTAACCTACACCTGCCTCCCACTGGAGGCTGTTTGTCCCTCTTGTGTTTATTTGTCCTTTCTGTCTTCTTTCTCCCCTGCCAAGCTTACATGTTCCACAAGGTCAAACCTAGTATATTCTCCTTTAATCTGTACCCCATCTTAGTTACTCTTTTCTCGTTGCTGGAACAAATACCCGAAACCCAAAATGAAGCAGAGAAAGGTTTATTTAGCTACAGTTAATGGAGGCTTCAGTCCATACTTAGTTGGCCCCAAGGCAGAGTGGCACATGGCAGAAAGCAAGAGGAAGGCCAACAACTTAGGCAGCTGGCTAGCCTCTTTCCCTTCCTTACATGGAAATGCAAATTACCTGTCCCAAGGTAAGTGCAGAATCCACACCTACAATAATCAATCACAAACTTCAGAAGCCACCCCATGACTGCATGAGACTTTTGTGGGGGACATGCCTATACACAAAACATAATACTTCCCAAGGGAGAATCATTGTATTCTTTTGAGTTCTCTTACTTTCTCATGAGTTCCCATCTCACTTCTCCTTCACCCCCATTGTACACAAGTTCACGCTTTCTTCATGAGAGAACATTTATTTCAATTTAAGTCAATGAATGAGTGAATGAATGAATGAATATACCTGAAATCACATAAAAAGTTGATGACCAGTGCAATCATGTGCAGAGCACAAAATAATTTTTATGTTTAAAAAAAATGAGACAGTCACTGAGGATGTTTGGATTTGAATAAAAGATATGTAGAGGCTGCTCTTGACTGTGTGGAAGATATTATGCTCTGGCATCCTTTGTCAACATACCACCCCAGATACTTCCTACACACGTCACGTAAATCTATGAGCTAGAAATCTCATAAAGTTATTAATACACAAATGGACAGGACAATATATAATATTTATTATTTTCTACCTGCTACAGAGAAACCCATGGTGCAAATGTAGGGGAAAGATAAAAACAATGAGAAATGTTTCTCCAGATTAAAATCAGTTCAAGCAGAAAACACATTCTTTTTGGGGTCTCATACTACTAACAAACCAGACCTCGAGTCTCCAAAACCTCTGCCCATTGGTCTTGGACACCTAGAACTTTTCAGAGGAAGGCATCAGAGTAACAGCAGTGTGTGAAGAGAAGCTAAAAGAGACTAAAAGGCTCTTTCCTTCTTAAGAATTACTACCGTGGCCTTCAAACCCTAATGTCTTTGTGGTCTTTGAGAAATGAAAACATGATTTGGCTATGAAGGGGTGCTTCTTGATTCTGCCGCTTTGAGAGACTGAAAGGTTTAGGGCATGACTTTATTCAGATCTTAACTTCCCAAATTAGCCTCAAAAATTCACATATAATGTCATTTCTTTTACTGGCATGGTCTTCTTCACTAGCCAACATGCTCCTTCTTGCACAGAAACCCCTTAATTGGTGTGCAAGAACTGCTAGATAAGACCTTATGTACTTCTTTATATGCTTTTCTCTTTACGTAAGATCATAGTGAGTTTCCTGTGTGTTTTTGCAATGCCTTCTTCAAACATGGAGCTAGTTTGGTCATCATTGTCATTGTGAATTTGGTAGTCCTTTGTCTTACTCTTGGTATTTTGAAAGGGACTCTGAAAGGTAAGTAATTCCTAGTCTTGTCTGGTTTTATCTTGACCACTAAGTACTAATATATGAGTCTTAGAAACAAATGCTTCTCCCTATATTTTTCCTTGACAAAAGGATTTACAGTGCAATTTCTAGTGCATAGTCACTCATGCCACAGGCTCTGAAACAGCACTTGTTTTGACTTATGATATTGTGGGACCATACAAATTCTTCCCAAGAGACCTGTAAAGCATCCTTAGCTACCTATTGTCAAAGACATCACTCTTCACCAATATACACTGTCCGTGTTTCAGCTCTTTGCTGACCTGGACCACGGCCTCTAGGATCCTCCTTCTGGCTGGTGCAGAGTTGGTGCTATCCCTTTTGTTTGTTTTGCTTCTCAGTAACCTCAGATGACGGTCCTTTTATGGATTTTGGCTTTCGAGTTGATATTGAAGAGAAAGGATTCTACACAGAGAACTTTCACTCAGCAGCATGGGTTTTCAGAGGCGACGATGGAGATCCTGAAGACAGCCCCCGGTGTCTTAGTAAGAAGCCACGGCCAGTAGCTGGTAAGGATGCTACAAACACATTACAATAGGTATGCATTAAAGCATCTCTAGCTGGACTCCATGCAGGGCTCCGAAGTTGTCAAACTGGAATCCTGGGTGCAGTTTGGGGAAAAATTATATTTTGTAATTATATATTTACAATATATAATTATATATTATATATAGTATGTATGTATAATCTCTTGATATTTTGAGGGAATATGAACCAATTATGATCAAGCTCATTAAGTACATTTTAGTCCAATCTTTGCAGAAAAAGATGAAAAGGTAAAAACCTTCATGAGCTTTTGCTTGATTGGTATAAATAAACTTAATAAATAATTTAGCTCAAGCAAAGCTTTGGGTTGAAAATAATATCTTAATGCCATCATGCATTCAATAAGCATCATACCTACTATGGTCAAGTCATGTGGGGGGAGATGCTGAAGAAACAAACGGAGAAGAAAGTTTTAAAAGTATGTCAGATTATACAAAAAGGCACATAATAATTTCAGAACACGCATGAAAATGTGCTGCACTGATGCAGACAAAATTTGATCATCGTGCATAATGTTCTTTTTTTTTATCTGTATGATAAAATGAAGACTTTCTTAGTTTTTTTTTTCTTATAAATGCTATGAAATCCAACAGTGGAGTAATTTAATGAGGAGAAATTGAAAATATGAATTAGTTTTTATACACACATGCATAGAAGAATGCGAGGATTTATTTTCATGTTAAGAAAACTTGTGTTAGCTCTCTTGTGAGAAAGAACCAGTACTAGGCACCCACAATTTAAAGGAGGAGAGATTTCATGGGGTTCATGACTTCAAGAAATTCAGTTGCCTTTGCCTGGCACCAAGGTGGGGACATCATGGTGGGAGGGTTCAGTGGATCAGAGCCACTCGGTTCATGGCGGCCAGGAAGCAAAGCAGGAGGGGAAGGGGCATGAGGAGCAGCCAACTCCACACGCCTGTGACCCAGCCACACACCCAGGAGCACACTTTACTCATCGGCTAGGCTGTTCCTAATCCAGCAGAGCTGACAGATCAGGATTAATGTCACAATTCTTACCTACATAAATATTGTAGCATAAACAGGTTAAATAATCACCACTAAAAAATAAGCACAGGACTCTGAATCCAGAACTTAAAGAATGAAAACACTTCATTTAAAATTTGTGAAAACTAAGGTACTTGGGGAGACATGAAATTCTAGTGAATCAAAATCATCAGATCTGAGGTAGGACATTATACTTATTACCAGAAATACTCAAGGGTACATTAAAAATGTTGTAAAAAAAAAAAAACTCATATTGTATTCTAACCAAAATAAAATAAATCAGAATAGCAAAAAGATAACACTTAAGCTTTATGAATAGCCTTAAAATGACAAAAATTCTAAATTTAACTTTTACTTGAGTATTACTATAGGGAAAAAGCATCAGGGAGAAAGTAAGATTCTTAGTGTCAGGATCTTACTATCTTTTTTTTTTTTTTCAAAGTTTTATTGACAAACAGATAGCAATGAGACAATTTCAAATCAAATCGGAAGGACAGTTTCAACAAATAATACACTGCATATATTCTTCTTAGTGGTTAATTGCTGTACAAGATGCGGACTTGTGATCCCATTT
>NW_004524585.1:21465472-21484807 GCF_000260255.1 Octodon degus
AAGAACTCTAAAGAAGAAATACAAATAGAAAGATACAATACAAGGAAAGGGAAGGCAGGATCTCAAGGTCTAACAAATAAGGATCTTACTATCTTAAATGCTGGAGAAATAAACAAAGCCTTGTATCGCTTGTATTCTGGAGCTGCATGGAAATGTTAGGCTATGCTCAGTGTATGAGTTGTGTTATATTTGTAGAAATATATGCCCTTTGTTTGAATTTTTACATCCAACAACGTGATTCTCAGGAAGTGTCATCTGAGGGGATAAATTACTTGATGGTGTGTCCACATAACCTATGCAACAATGATATTCAGTTGTGACTTCCCCACGGCTGTGTGGCATGTATGGATTATCCACTAGACAGTGGCAAGGGAACTAGCACTATAAATCTTAAAGTGTAAGAAAATTGTCTGCAGAGTGGGAGGGGAATGTGTTACAAAACATTTTGATTGTCTCTTCTCCCACAGGAAGGCTCTGCAGTTCAGCTCACCATTTAAAGGCTTTATTGAATTGCTTATTCTTTCATACACATTGTTGACAATCAATTTGCCTGATTGCAAAACCAAAAGCAAAGAAACACGGCCTTAAAGGCAGTACCCACCTTAAGCCTCATGAAATATGGAAACAAAGCTACCAACATAATTTGATCTGAACCAGCACAGTAAAAATACTCCATTAAACAAATTTCTGCTGGGTAATCGATCTGTCAAAAGAAGGAGCTCCGATCAAGAGACAGACCTAGAAGGAGCGCGAAGTCTTGACAAGTGCAGCTGTTAGAAATGATTTTCACAGGGGTCAAAAATAGCATTCTTGATTTTCTTCTTGCCCTGATTAGTCAACAAGAACCTTATGCATGCTGATGAAATAATAATTCCTAAGTGTTTGAATTTCTCAGTTCCTTAAATTCTTCTAGGATCCAAGAAGTGGCAGCCAAACACAGAACAGAATTTTATTAACAAATATCAGCATTTTCCCCCGAGGCATAGGACAGCACAAAGGATGGAATTCTGTAGTTGTAATACACTAACACTTCTCAGCAGCTTAAGTAAACTTCACTCGATGACAAAAGAAAACTAATGCATTTTTTCAGATATTTGGTAAAGACAAACTTTTCTTCCAGAGTCCACCTGAAGGACTTTAGCCCTCCTTTCTTTGATAGTATGTCAGTTTTGGCAGACAGTATCCAGCACATAGTCTCCAGGAGAAAACTCATCTGCGGTCTGTCTTTTCCACTACATTCCTGGTATATATAAAAATCCTTGAAAACACAATGTTTACCCAATAAATACTTGGGAGTGAATGACTCTGTCAGAGCACAATGAACATGTCAAGGACAGATGTGTGTTTCCTTGGTTTCGTTCCTCATTTGACCAAGGAGATGGGCACATCTGCATGTGCTTGGGAAATTGCTAAGCTTTTCACCATTGTTATTTTTTATAGGAATCATAGTTTTGAAACACTAGTTTACTGGAGAATACCTGAGAGAATGTTTAATAAAATAAATGGTGAATCATCTTACAATCCTTACAAAGTAATATAAATTTACAATAGCAATATTCCCTAAACATCAGGGACATGCTCACCAAAATCCACTTATTAGTGGTGACTGAAATGGATGACTAAGATAAGGTCTTTTTGCACTCTAAATAAAATTGCTGTCCCTTGCTTGAAATTCTCAAGAGTTTCTCTAACCTCTTGTATGATTTTAGTTCTGTCCACATTTTTCCTACACTTAGGCATTCTGCAACAGCAAAGAAAACAACCTAACAAGTAAGAAATGTTCTTGCTTTTCAACCTGCAGGGAGATGTAAATCTCTCTGAGAAATGAAAAGTGACATATAAAAATATAAAAGAATAACTGGAACAAATGATCAAAATACATCAACCATAAATTCTAATGTATTTCTATTTTTAAAGGAAAGGAGCTCTATTAAATTTTAATTTTAAGGTGTTAAGTTGTCCTTATTAATAAATCAGCATTCTTATTTTATAATTAATTACCTAGCTTTTTCCCAGGAACCTAATAATAGGCTACTATTAACCATTCACTTCTGGAGCTCAGAGACCTTACCACTACACTTCATTATCATTTATTCTTTCTTATTTTTAGATATTCATTAACATATAGAGGAAAAATTCAACAAGTAAATTATGTCAATCTAATCACTGGGGATGAGTAATTCTCTCAATATCATGTTAGTACTTCTTCCTGGTGGACTTGACCCTAAATATAATAAAAGATACATTATTTTAAAGCCCAGTGTTATAATTTTTCACTGGACACCTTTATTAGCATTTAAAAATGAACCTTCTGAGATCAGTTTTCCTCTTACAGTGTTTTATTTCAGTTATGTACCCAGGCATGATTCAAGTTATATATTTTTCTAAACAAGAAACTAAATTCCATCGTGTCATAAAAAATGTACTCACCATGTTTTCATCTCTCTCTATGGAAAATGCCCTTCCATAAGACAGGGGAACAGTCTTTCAGTCCTCTACCTTCAAGTCCTAAAAGGCAACAGGATAAAAGAGCTCTTAATAGAGATTTTTGCCTTTGAGGTTCCCTCCTTCCGGAATGTAAATTAGAAAATGCACTCGGTACTGGAAACAGAAGTTAAACATAAAGATGAACTCAAGAGGGTTCATGAATGAGCTCAGGTTATCAGCAAACCAAACACATTAATGAAAAAGTTGTGAGGGAGAAACACCTACACACACACACACACCTATGCATGTCTGTCCAGAAAAGAAGATAGCAAAGTGGCAAGAAGAAGAAGAAAAAAAAGGAGGAAACTGAGCTACACTAAATAAGGATACTTAGACTAGAGTTAAAAATTATGAATTCTTATGGTGAAGTCCTTGGAACTCTCCAGAGCTTTGGTCCTGCAGAACTAAGATTGGTGAGCCTGTGGGCCACATGCTGCAGCCCCATGCTGGGCCCTCTCTGTCAGCACTCTGGTCAAGTCACCCTAACCAAGGCATATCAAACTATTAGCATGCACACAACTGCAAAACCCAGCAAATGCAAACTTTCTTCACCTTTCAGTAAAAAGCTGCTTTTATCATTAAAAGCTTTGTTTTTGTGTTTGTCTTTTTTTTCCATAAATTTATTGAGAAACAAATAGCAGTAGTGTCCCAATTTTTCTGATCAAGGAGATTATGGGGCCAAAGAGGAAAGTGATCGATGATGTAGAGTGTGCCTAAGGAGAATCACATGAAGAGAAAACATTTTCTCAGGCTTTCACAGAGAGCACATTGGCCAAGCAATGGCCATGACTCATCCACATGGCTGTACTGACAAAGGTTCTACAATCTGAGGTACAGGATCTCAGGATAAATCCTGAGGGCATTTCACTGACCTTATCAGACCCAAAAGCTACAACTCTTGTTGTATAGGTCCTGCTTTACCTTGGTCTTAAACATCCAGCAGAAAAGTATAAAAACAAAATATAAGAAGTAAAGGCATGCTGTTATGTTTGTCTTTAAGACAAAAAGTGTTAATGTATGAGTTGTTTTTAGACTAAAACTTCAATATTGAAGGGTCACTACAGTGTTGGCATTTTGCAATAAATAAGTGGGTTTTGAGTTACAGTTTGGGCACTTGATCTCTGAAAGATTTGCCATCACTGACCCAAGAGTTCATGTTTTCTCCAAGACTTAACTGTTTCTGTGTTCTGAAAAGCTTAGTGATTCAGCTTTTTGGGGGGTTCTTATCAGATCTAAATGTATGGGTGAGGATTCAGTTCTCTGACTTCTACGTGGAATCTTACCTTAAATGTCACTTACCTGTGGAACTAAGTGACTCAGTTTGGTAAGGTCCAGTGCTGCCTCAGTGGAGCTGTGATGCCATGGTGAAGAGTGAAGCCCTGTGGGCTGGGGAGATGGCTCAGTGGAATAAGTGCTTCCCTGGCAAGCTCAAGGGCCTGAGTTCAATCCCCGGTTCCTCCAAAAAAAAAAAAAAAAAGAGTGAAGCCGTAGGTGTTCTAATAGTGAAAAGTGATATCTCTCACTCATCATGGGACTCAAGCAAGTTGTTTGCCTTTTGTGCCTCAGTTTGCCCTTCCTTCAAACAATGGGCTATCATAAACATTAAATTATTTCCCACTTATTTAGTATTACTTATGCTTTTATTACATCTAGCATATAAGAAACAATCAATAATAGCTCTTAAAATATACTTACTTTAAAGCATCTAGAAATTAAGTGAAAGCAATGCCCTCTTTGTCTTCATTGTAGTTCGTGAACGAACTGTGAGATTATTCAAAGGAACTGGAGACTGTCCCTGGGGATTCCGAATTCAGTTCTCCAAACCCATCATGGTAACCGAAGTGGATGCCAGTAAGTAGTCTCACCGTAAAAGCTTTAATTCATAAAAGAACACTGACTTCCACTCTAAAGTATGCAAAGTAACCTCTATATCATAGTCATGCAAAACTTATATATGGAATAGAAGCAACTTATAAATCTCAGTATATCAAAAAATCATGACTGAGAATTGCTCCTACCATAATCATATAGTTTTGAAAGATGTGGCTTTTCTGAAGGGAAGAACTTTTCTCATCAGCATAGGGCATTGATGGCCCTTCTTACCAGAGAGCCCTTCCTGTACCTGTAGAAGTGGGCTCAGTCTGGGAGAAGCAAATGTTCATATGGGTTCCAAGCTTTCTTCTTGGAATGGAAGTGGTTTCACCAGTTTTGGATTTCTGGTCATAAATCACTACCTCAAAATGGGAGGCTTCCAACCTAAACATCTTCAAGTTGTTTTGACCCCTGTGGAGCACTGTGAACCGATTCTCTCAGGGCAAAAGCAAGGAGAATGAGATTGTTTTGACTTCATTACTAGAAAACCAAGGCCCACTCTGAGTTGGAGGTTGGGAATTACTCCTTTACCTTCCATAAGCTTCCACTGTGGGCACTGGGAGGTGATGTTTTAAGACCTTGAGGACCTCTAGGACCCACCTCAGGCTACCCAGACACAGAGGCACTGTGCACCCAGTGAGTCAGAGACAAGCACAGCACACACCAACAGAACACACCTGGTATACACAAAGCGTGGGCTTGGCCTCTTTCGGTATAGTCCTACTTGGCATCTACTCACTCTCTAAAATTTCTACCATACTAACCAAAGAATTGCTTCTGTTCTTTCATGATTTAATACTTGGCTGTTTAGTAAATGCATTAAATATCACAGCAACTCTGTAAAATTGAACTAACACTGTCTCTGATATTTAACTCTTCATGGGAGGAGCAAAGTTCAGTCAAATATTATATAAAATAACTTTTCTCAGAGGTCTTTATCGAACTTACCTTAGATTCATTCTTTTCCCTCTGGGTAAGTCCTGAGATGAGTCTTAAGTTTTATCTTCTTTCTTAGACAGTGAAGACTTTGCCTTTTTGTTACTAACGTTCAGTTCAGCCTAATAATCATAGAGCCATAAGTCAGTCTGCTGTAATCACCAGAATCACAGAAATGTTATCCATCTCAAATTCTCTCTCCCCCCCTCAGCTTAAGCCAGCAGCAGACTTGCAAGTATGGATTACCTTTGTGACTATTTCCTACCTCTATTCTAAATTTATCAGAAATCCCACCTCTACACCTTCAAATGTACTTGAATGCATACCCTTTGCCTTTTCTCTTTCTCCTACTGAAAGCTAATCCTTCCTCTTATGTGGTTTGATCCCTTTCTCTCTCACCTTCTCATGACTTACAGAATATTAATAAATTGGTAACAGATAGGAACTTCTTTAAAGTAATAAAGGTAGCTCCTTTTTCTCAGTTCGTATCACTTGAGAATAAACCAAAAATAAAAGCACAAGGGGTTGGAGGAAGCCTTTGTGCCTGACAAAGAGAAGAGAGGGTGAGTAGGTAGAAAAGACTTCAGACATACCACAGGGCTGTCTGGCACCCATGAGAGGAAAGGAAGTGAGATTGGGTAGGAAGACTCAGACTTCACTGTGCTGCTGAGAAATTCTGAGGCAGAGTAATGAGGAGCCCTGGAGCAGAGTGTCTGTTAGAAAGGCCCTGCACTGGCCACAGCTGCGCCTGTCCTGTCACCGACTGGGGCAGCCACCGCGAGCTGGACCTCAGAGTGAGAGGGATGGTCCAGAAGTGTGGCAGCCGAAGGCTTCCTGCCAGGCCAGCCACAGGCCCTGGAGGTGTGGTCAGAGACTATACAGATGAGACGGACACTAAATGCGTGGGATGGAAAGCCCTGGAGGAAGGAGGTTGACAGGCATAATTGTAATAGAGCTGTAAAGATCACCCCTTTGAAACATGAAAATAATTGTAGAAGTTTTTACATCAACAGCAAAAAAATGAGGTTCATTTTTAAATCTTACTATTTCAAGATGTTAATTCTTCCTTAAATTTACCTACAGATATAATCAAAATCAAAATTCTAATAATTATTTCTGTTTTCACTTTTAAAGAAAAAGGAATTAAGTTCTAAAATATTTACAGGAAAACAAGGTATCAATTTACTACACTGAAAATTATTTTATCCTTGGAAAAAGCCTTTATATTGTAACTAGATATTAAAGTGCAAATGTATGGCTATAGTGTAATAGATTTCAATTATAGTTTAACCACTTAATTAAGTGTACATATAACTGTTTAGCAAGTGATTTCTTTGGTAAGAAAGGAAGGGAGAGAGTCCTAGAGGGTGTAGGGGTAGAAGGCTGAACCACAGCAAGTGAGGAATGAAAGCCCAAGAAGAGCTTGTCCGTAGGACTCAGATGATCACAGATAAAACCTGCAAATTTTATCTCGGCTCAACTTTGCTTGGCTACTTAGCACCATACAAACTGGTAAGTACGCAAAGCAGTCGTGTGTTGTGTCATTTTTTGGTTTATACATACAAAGACACACAACTCTTCAGTATAAATTGGCTTCAGATATTTTTTACTATAGTTTTAAAAGTGTTCCAACTTTACCCATACTAGGTTTCTTCCTGCGGGATATAATAATGTATGTTTCACGCCTTCCCATCCACATTGTCCCCCTCCTCCTCCTGTTCATCTTTTTTCTCTTTTCTCATTTTACTGAGTCCCCTACATTTATTCTGCCTCTCCTTTGTTTTCTCTTTTTCTGACTTAATGAGAGAAACAAAGAAATTTATAAAGAGCATAAAAATGATTACCCTTTAAAAATCAAACAGGCCTGGCTTCATAAGTTTAAATTTTTATAAAATACCTAACAATTGGCCTGTCTAGATAAGAAAATGTAGCGGCATAAAATCTTATGACTTACTTAATTTCTACCTCCATTCAACTGAAATCATTAACTGTATTTCATCCATTCAAATGTGAGGCAAATAAACTGTTTGCATTGCAAATGTATTTTTATTTAAGATACCCTGAGGTTTTTGCAATAGGAGAAGCTGAGGTCTCCTCATTGTAGTAAAAATGGTGCAATGCGTAGTTAACCTAGGATCTGATTCCACATAAGAAAATGCTACCCTGGCAGGGATTTGTGTAGCTGCTGAGTCCAGGGTTTGGTTGTGTGTGTGTGTGTGTGTGTGTGTGTGTGTGTGTGTGTGTTTTAATGTATTCGTCAATGCTGGAGAACACCCACAGAAATCCATTGTCTAGTCAAATCTACCAAATGAGTGGTTGAGGGACTTCAAAATTACACATATTTTCAGCCCTTCTGAGAATCTTATTCATACCACAAAACACTGCTCAAGATGCAGTAGAGAGACTTAATTACAAATTGGTGATAAAAAGATAAAGGAAGGAGACCTGTAGGTGGGATGGAAATGTTTGTCTGTAAGTACACACAGGCTCAGCTTGCTTGGAGCTTACATAACTAATTGCCCACAACTGGTTGGCATCTGCATGAACATTTCCTGTGAAAGCCTAAATGCTTGTGAGAACTGTTGGCATAAACAAAAGAAACAGATGTTTCAACTTTGATACCAAGCAAACTTGAAACTATACATTTAAGAAAGGGCAAAGCATAGAGAAAATTATAAACTAGGCTTATCTTTCTGGAAAGTTTAGAATTTTAAATGCTACTGCTATGGCACAGTTTTTAAAATAATATATACCAGCCCCCTTAAATTTATTTCAGGTTCTGCATTATATGTAAATACACATAATATAATGGTGTAACTCAGTGTTTAGCTCTTTGTAATAAACAGAACCGTGCTGTGAAGTATCCCTTTAGAGAAAAATGTAAATTCAGAAAAATCATGATCTTGTTTTTTTTTTCCTCATAACTTCCTGACAAATGTAGGCTGAATGCTTCTATCCATTCCCAAGACTAATGCCAAATAGGGCAAACATCTTGTGTTATATATTATTGGGTCACCTTGAACTGTCTTCTTCCGCAAAGAAGTTCTAATGCCTCAAACTCCCACCATAATTATTAGATAAAGGAAATCTTTGTAAGTTGCATTCCAAGATAGAGGAGCATAGCCCCTCTGTAATTAAAGTTAAAAGCAATTATAAGAACTACCCAGAAGAGTTCCACTCCAGAAATAATTCCTCTATAAACATGAATCATTTTCACTTTCATAACTCAATAACACAAAGATAAATAACAATTGAAAAATGAGCAGAGGATTTGAAGAGACATTTCTTTGAAGAAGATATACAAATAACCAAGAAGCAAATGAACAATGCTCAACATCAGTAACCATCGGGGAAATGCAAATTAAAATCAGAGTTCCCACTTCATAGTCACTAGGATGGCTGTGATTTCTTTTTAGAAGTCAGATAATAATAAATATTGGCAAGAATGTAGAGAAATCCAGGACATTCATGCAGTGCTGGTGGAAATATAAAATAGTACAGCTGCTTTGGGAAACAGCCTGGCTGTTCCTCACAAACTTATATAATGTGAAGTTACCATTTGGCCTAGAAATTCCATACCTAGATATATACTCCCAAGAAATGAAAGCATATGTCTACAATTTCAACTTTTCTCTAAAATTTTAGTAGTGTTATTTGTTAAAAATCAGAAAGTGGAAATAACCCAAATGCCCATTGACTGATTAGCTGATAGGAAATGCACTCTTTAGCCTTACAACAGAATATTCTTTCTCAATTAAAGGGAATATAGTACAGGTTAAAACACAGATGAATCTTGCAAACATTGCACTATGTGAATAAAGCCAAACATAAAAGCCACATTTTTAGGGCTCCACTTATATGAAATGTCTACAGTAGGCAAGTGACAGAGAATTAATGATGCCTTTGGATTGAGCAGTTTGAGGAGATGGGGGACCGGAAAGTGCCTGTTACTGACTATGGAAGTGCCAAAGTGACAGCAATGTTCTAATACAAATTAGATTGTGCTGAAGGTTGTGCAGCTCCATGACTATGTGAAAAATAAGTGACTTGTACAAGTTAGTGTGTGAAGATTATAGTTTGTGAATTACATCTCAATCAAAAATTTTTTGGTACATTATGTGAAACAAAAACTCAAGGAAAGAACAAAGTCATCATCACAAGGGGCCCAATTAGATGTGTCCTTCCAGGTCCTATGGGTATGCACACAACTTGCTATTTTGTGTGTTTGAGATCACACATATGTGGCATGCTTCTTTCTACACAACATGAATATTCACCAATTCAAAATCCCAAAGCTGCAAAAGTATTTTTTGACAACCAGGAATATATTATACCAATTCAGTCTGTTGTAACAAAATTGTAATTTTGCCATTTTGGAGACAAGAATTTCCTTGATGATGAAAATGCTGACAGACATCTATATAGAAGTGTTGGCTATGTTGCAATTATAAAATACTGTATTCTCTTAATGCTCAATTTAAAATGAGGCATAAAGCAACAGACTACACCCAGCATGCTTCGAAGTTATCAGATCTCTATAATTAAAATATTAGCAAGAAGGTACGCTCTGACTAAATTACTATCACCTTTCTATAGTTCAACCAGAACACACACACATACACACACTCTCCAGTGGCTCCCACTAGAATGTAAAGCTGAACCATCTCTCCTTACATGCTTTCTTTCTTCCCTTCTTCTGCCGGCTAAGGAGAAGTCCTGGCACACACTGCCCAGAAGTGGTGTTACAATTTTAAGTCTAAAATGAGTTTTATTTTTTTTTAAATAAATCTTAACAAATAGATTTTCCAGGTTGCCTAGCTCCCTAGGTCTACTTCTTATCCTGTGTTGCCAGCTGGGGACATCTATCAAGCTTGGATGTTGTGCAACACAGCAAGAAGTTTGTGCACAGCAACCCAAGTGCACCCAAAAATATTCATCAAGAACCTATGCTTGAGCCAGCCAGATAGCTCAGAGGATTAAAGCTCCTGCTTAGGTGGACACAGCGGGTGGGGTTTGATCCCTGGCATGCGGAGCCAACCCCACCCCCGGGGTGCGCTGAGATGGTGACCAGACTGGGTGAGATGGCATGTGCCTGTAATCCCAGCTCTTGGGAGGCTGAACACAGGAGAATCACTATGAGTCTGATCTATGTAGCAAGACCCTGTAGACCCTGTACTAAATAAAAAAAAATAAAATAAAATAAAATAAAACACCCTATGGTTACAATGTAAAACTATCTTCCAAATATGGAGATAATAGCAAAGTGCACCTTCCCCTTTTCCTCTTCCCTTTTTCAGTGATTAAATTCAGGACCACGTCCAGCTCCATGAGGTGACTTTAACAAAAGCCACTTCCAGAAGGCATTTCTTCCTAATGTCTATCAAAATAATATTTATATAGGAACCACCTTCTTAATTTTAACATAAGTTCAACATTAGAACTTGTCCTTTAATACCCAGAAATACTGACTAAAATATACATATAAAGCAATGACTACAATGTGAACTCAATGGGTGAAGAACACTTCTTCTCTGTGTGCTCCAAACCCACAGGTGGCCAGCCTGCTCTCCAAAATGCTAACTTTAACAAGTCCATTCCCAAAATGCAACCATACCTTGGAGGTAACAAAAAAAAAAAAAAAAAAAAAAAAAAAAAAAAAAACCTGAGGGAGATCAGCTTAGCTCTTGACTTTTACATGTTTGTGAAGAATTATTTCCATATTGCTCAATCCTTTCGGTAGACAAATGATTGTTTAAAATCAAACTGTTACATAAGAGAGACAACTCATTGCTAGAAACATAAGTTTGATTCTAGTAGTTTCTAATTCTGGCCAATCATTTAATGTATTGATCAGCACAACTGCTGAAATATTTCCTTCTATGTCCATAATCACTAAGTTATCTATTACTTACTTTCCCATCTGCAGATATAGTCAGTCAGTCATCATTTTCCTTGACTTATTGAACACACTAGAATTAGAAATGCCATTTTTAGTTTCTTTTTTGGCCTTGTTCTAGAATGATTATTATTCTCTTCATCTTCAAATTCTTCTCTGGCTCCACTGGTTTTGTCCTCTGCAATCCATGTGGTCTAGGATCTATCCACTCTTTATGCTCCTCATTGTCCTTTGTTTTTCTCTCTTCTGTTTCTTAAAATAATTTTATTGAGAAACAAATAGCAATGAGACAGTTTCAAAACCAATTACTAGCACAGTTTCAATAATTAATACATTGCATATTGTTGTCTTAGTGGTTATTCATTGTACAAGATGCAGACATGATGTCCTGTCCACAAACACTATTAGAACAAATCTCTCTATTCATTGAGTTAAAAAAATTCAGCAGTATATCTACCCTAACTATTTTGAATATACAAATACAAAATGGTTGATCATTTGTATCCCCCTTTTTTGTTTAGTTTTGTCTGAGAAGGGCATTCCATTGTCATTTAAATATTGTAGGTGCATGAATTCAGCAAAAAATTCCAATATAGTCCAGTAGTCTCTTCCTAAAGATAATTATTCATCCAGATGGTTTTTCATTAGTCTGCATTTTCCTCCTTACATCTGTCTTTTTGTTATGAATTCTAAATCTATTGCTCAGGCCCATGTCATGTTCTAAGTTTCAGAAACATTTTTTATCATTCCAATATAAGCTGAAAGTTTTTCTCTTCCATGTTTATCTCAGTATCTCAAAACAAACATATATATGCAATGAATCTTTAAAGATCCTGTGCCAAGTGTTAGAGATTATAAACTTGGAACGTGTAATCCAAGTGTGTGGGGTGCATCAACAGGAGATGGACAAGTGCACGCATGAATGCCAGGAAGTGTTTCAAGTTCTACCACAGGCTGTTACACCTTCCCCCCAATTTCACTTTGTATTTCAGTTCTGCATTAATTCCGGTGAAAAACTTGCTTATCAACTTTATTTTTTCTCTTTCCATTCTACATTAATCATACAAAACAATTCTTATCTATTTTCTGCTCATAGTCTTCAGTGCTTCTTTATTGTTGGTGGATCAAGGGTAAATTCTTCATCTTTACTCTCAAGACTTATTTCATACTTTGGCTTTCTTTCCTACCTGACCTACACTGCCAATGCTGTTCAGCAACAGCCTGCACTCCCGCTGATCTGAATCTTTTCTTTGGCATAGCTTAAAGCATTTTATTATTATATCTTTTCTCCAAATTTTTTCTTGCCTTGCTGATTACTTGAGATCATACTATCTTTAGTAACAAAAAGATGATGTGACTCAAGATCAAGCAAACAAACAATGAATCTCATTAGTCACATTAATAATCCCATCTGGATATTTTTGATTGGAAGATAATTTTTGTTCAGCATCATGTTTATGATTCAAGTATCTCTTTTCTTATGAATCTGTATTTCCTGGGGCCTTGTACCATCTCTATCTGGCAAGCAGATAGATAAAGAGCGTGAAGGGGTGTCCCTGGAGATACTTTGATGGATCAGGACTTGAAGTGACACTTAGCTTGCATTCCCATCTCAAAGGCTAAAGCTCATTGCTGTTGCATGCCTAACTGTAAGAGTCAGGGAAAGCTGTCCAATGGGAAGTTCAGGTAGAGAGAAGAGAAGTGGTTCTGTGAACACTTGCAGTCTCTGCCACTGCCCTCTCTGTTACTTCCCAGTGCAGAGAATCTATGAATTAATCAGAGTACAACCAGATTGTTTCACTGAAAAATTTTTTCCATAATTTTATTGAGAAACAAATAGCAATGAGACAGTTTCAAATCAAATTGGTAGGGCAGTTTCAATAATTAACACACTGCATACATTCTTCCTAGTGGTTAATTGCTGTACAAGATGCAGACATGATATCCTATTTACAAACACCATTAGAACAAATCCCTCTATTCATTAAGAGAAGTAACTATATGTCTATCCTAACCACTTTGAATACACAGATACAAAATGGACATTCATCTGTATACCCTTTTTTTGTTAAGTTCCATTATCTGAATATTATAGGTGTGTGAACTCAGCAAAATATTCTAAAAGAGTCCAGTAGCCCATAATAGCATTGGGTCTTCCCCTTGACTGGTAATGTCAGAAATTGTTTACCTGAGTTCTCTATAGCTCAACATAACAGCATGGCTTTACTTCTTATATTTCGTTTTTATACTTTCCTGCTGGATGGTTAAGACCAAGGTAAAGCAGGACCTATGCAACAAGAGTTGTAGCTTTTGGGTCTGAGAAGGTCAGTGAAATCCCCTTAGGATTTATCCTGAGATCCTGTACCTCAGATTGTTTGTCAGTATCAGCCATGTGGATGAGTCACGGCCATTGCTTGGCCAATGTGCTCTCTGTGAAAGCCTGAGAGAATGTTTTCTCTCCATGTGACTCTCCTTAGGCACACTCTACATCACCAATCACTGAAAAATATTTTCTAACCACTTCAAATGGGAATGAGAATTTCCCTCTCCAAATTTTCACAATACCTTTTTTCCTCTTATAGTTCATTCACTGTATTACAAATACATTTTTCTTTTAGGCTAGGCATGTCTTTTATTTCCTAATGAAGTTTGAAGATCCTTAAAGATAGGAACTATGACACATAATTTGGGGGGTGTTCGTAACTTATTAGAAGACCTTTATGTATAATACTTATTGGTAGCGTAGGGAATACAGAAATTAATGTAAAATGTATCTCTGGATTCAAGTTGTCATTTTGGAGTTTGATCCAGAGGCATGGCCATAAATAATGTTTTTATTCCTTTAAGACTACGGAGGAATACATTCCAATGCTCAAGCACTCCATGAAATTTCATTTTTTTAAATTTTATTTTATTTATTTATTTACCTTTTTGTATTTTAGGGAAGGGTCTACAGGGTGTTCAGGGTCTCATTACTAGATCAGACTTGTTGTGATCTGCCTGTTTACAACCTCCCAAGAGCTGGGATTACAGGCACACACCACCACGCCCAGTCTCAATTGCCATCTCAGCTTGCCCCAGGGTCGGGGCCAGCATGGCAGGCCTGGGGATCAAACCCCCAGCCCCTGTGCCTGCTTGCAGGTGCTCTAATCTGCTGAGCTATTTAGCCAGCCCTGAAATTTCATTCATTGCCAGCATGATGTTACCTAACTATGTGGAAATACTAGATATTGCTCCTTACTTACCTTCTTATACTGGGGGCCAAATGCATGTCAATCAGAAAAGTTCCTCCCTACTAAGACAAACAGGCTTATGCAATTGTAGTAATGATTAAAAATGTCCCATGTCATGTTACTTTGCCAACTGAGTCACACCTTTAAGACTAAAATTCTTTGAGGAACTTTGTGACATCAGAGTGATAAAAGTCTGTCTTGCTGCACAATGCTCCACAAATCCAGGAGCAGTTACACACACATCCCACCCTGAGATCTAACAAAGAGGAACCCAGTTTAAACTGAAACAAATAAACAAACAAAAATAGATTTAAACTTCTGCAAAAAGAATTTTGGTCAAATACATAAGAGACTTTATTAAAAATGCATTAACCTTGAAACATCTCGTTACATTCTTTTTTACCCCTGGAGAATATTAGATAAGTTGCAGTAGTGCAGATGCTAGAAATTCAAAGGCTACAATAAATAACTTCTAGGAAGGTCTTCTCCGTCTTGCATAGCCCTCTTCTAAAGCTTGAGCTACTTTTGATTTCCTTTCTAAAACGGCTCAGAAAGCAGCCTGTACAAGGAGAGTAAAACGGCTCTTTATTTCCTTTTTCTCTGACTACTCCGAGATCTGTTTTTGTCACAACTTCATAAGTATTTCAATTACTTGTTCCCGCAACAATCCTGCGGAGACACTCTGCCCCCACCCTTCTTTTTATAGATGAAGATCTTGAGGTTAAGTGATTTTCTCAGGGTTACAAAGAGACATAGCCGCAAAGAGCGAATGAGAACGAGCAGCTCAACCTTCTGGTGGATGAATAGATTGAGTTTCCGAGCAGCTTTGCTATTATATTGCAAAAGCGCCATTCGGATGACTGGCTGAATGTGTCAGGCCTGGGAATGAAAGGAAGGTTGCAAGGAGAGCATTTTCCATCTTATTAATGACTTAGGCAATTGTCTAAAGTTGGAAAGAAAGGCCCTTTAGAGAAAGAGCCCTTTTAAAAGAGTACAAACAGCAGGACGCTCAATTTGGGACCCTCCCTCAATGAAACGGTTGTCTGCCTCCTTACAGACAGCGCTGCTGAAGAAGCCGGGCTCCAGATTGGAGATGTGGTGCTGTCGGTCAACGGCACCGAGGTCACCAGTGTGGAGCACGCCGAAGCTGTGCACCTTGCAAGGAAAGGTAGGTGCACCGGCTGCAGCGCCCGAAGCAGCAGGAAGAAGCAGAGAACTGCAGCTGCGAATTCAAATATGAGGAGAAGCCAAATAAATGTCCTTCTTTCTGAGGGGGACCCCTTAATGTTTTGTCATTCGTGTGGTCCAGTGATAGGAGTTATACCAAATGTTTGCCCCAAGTGTGTTTTGTGCCAACGATAAGCCACAAAAGCAAAACCAGAAAATGGCAATAAGCAGACATACTCTATCCAAAGTATTTTCTTAAACTTCTTTTGCAAAAAGATAATTCTCATTGCAAGAATTCTTTTAGTATTTTATTTCCTTTCCAAAGTGTTTCCTTCTTCATTTTTCTTTCTTTCTTTCCAGGATTTTTAGAGTTAACAGGTACAGTGTTTAATGTATACAGAGAATAGAGAGAGGGGGAGGAAAGAAAGGAAGGAAGGGAGGAAGGGAGGGAGAGAAAAAGAAAGTCTAAAGCATCTCTAGATTCCCCTAGAGCCTTCTGAGGCCTACCAGTGAAGCTGTTCTGACACAAATGGACATACTGTAGCACGAGGAATCATGCACACCCTCATGCCCTCACATTCCTTCACATTAAACTTTGTGCAAAGGTTAATAGCATCTTCCCTTCTGCAAAACAATTTACATTTTTTAGCACTATGTACAAATCTTACAAATCCTTATCTCCCCTCAGACCTACAGCTATGCAGGTGGTAAATTCTGTTTTCCATCGTGGGATTCTTTGATGTGTATTTTCTCTCCGGCTTCCTGAAGGCTGCAGGCATAGTGCAGTGCCTCGGACGCATCTTAGCAGACAGGGAGCTAATAAAGATGCATGTATTGAGACAGGCCACATGGCAAGCGGTCAGGTAGACTGCTGAGCAGTAAGCTCCTCTTGCCCTTTCTCATGCTTAGGGGTTAGAAATAACCAAGAGTTTTCTAGTGCAGGCTAACATGCTCTAGCGAAAGTCACTAACCATTGTGTGTCCTATAAAATATTCTGAATCTGTGAATAGAATTTAGCTTCTCTGTAGGGTTTGATCTAGATGCAGCAGGAATTCAAGGATATTGTCAGCATGTCCAACAACTACCTAAAAGTCTTACAAAGTTATTTATCCGTTCTATAACATAGCTGAGAAATAGAAATAATATGATACCTATTTTACTACAGGACCAATAATATCCCACATAATGTTATCCCACACATGTGAATTTAACTGTTGCTATGTTCTTTGTCACAAGTAATTACTTTGGGGGATAAATTAACCTTTAGTAAAATGTTATTCTTCATTCTTTTCCCCCAAGAGTCTGAATGTTATGTATAGCACTGAACATTTCACTTCACTGTATCAGTTAATGGAAGGCAGAAAACATCTCTGAGGCTTAAATGAAAGAGTTTCTGGCTTCTGACAAAATTGTGAATTACCATCAATAGTGAGAGAAAAGCTAAATCCAGCAGTGTAGCTTATGCGACTCCAGAGCATGACTTAGTGCGATGGGTTTATCAGCTAGTATAGGCTGGGCTCACCAGTCTTTGCTTGCTGCCTTTACTCTTCCCCACAAATCCCTGTGACCCTTTGGCAATGCCTGTGCCTTTGCTGATCCCCAAATTTAACATCAGAGATAGCCCAGAAGTGAATATGTGTCTAGATCTGAGATATCAAAGTCACAACAGGAAGAGATTTGGAGAAAAACAAGATCATTTCATGCTTGTGTTTGTTGGGAGAGATGGGTATTGCATTCAGTGAGCATTTCATGTTAAGGAATTGGCTAAAGAAAACCACCCTGCACATTATTGTTCTGCCAGTGGCCCTGGGTGTCCAGTGCTCCAATCCAAAACTACTGAAAGCCTAAAAGCTACCAGCACCCAATATGGGACTATTTGCAAGATGAGCCCAGCTAGGTAAGGAAATTGGCCATTCCTTGTTCAGGTATAGTCTGTGCATTCCTTTCCTACATGTTTACAGTAAAGCTTTTCATTGAGAATGACTAGAACCTAGAAAGAGTCCATGAAAATTCAGGGTCACCCTGTGAGCAAATAAAAGAGATAAATATCCAGTAGCTAGTCAAGACAGCAAGCACACAGGCTTACTGGCCTGCGGAATACCCTGTCTCCACCATTCTGTCCTCAGCAGCAGGGGCACCAGCTAGGCTCTGGGCTTTCAGCTTCCTCCCAGTGCGTGTGTTCTGGGAGATTTTCATACCCCTAGAGCAGCAGTAGTTATCTATAAAAATATTAAGACATTTGAGAACCAAAATATCAATAAAAGGACAATATACTGCATGATCCATAACAAATAAAATAAAATACATGAGCAGATCTGAAATAGCAAGCATCTAAAGTAAGATCAATAAATATCATAAAAATGGTTATGGAGGACATTTATACGATATTAGATATGAAAAAAGCAGAAAAGCAGATGTGTAGAAGAGGCAGTTGCTAGGATTCCGCCTAAAGAAGATAATTGTTCAAGTAAAAAATGCAGCTGGTGAGCTGAGCAACAAGAAAACACAGCAGAACAACTTTTCAAAAGTCTAAACTGTTTAGTATAAAATCTCACAGAAAATATCAAGAAACTATCCAAAGTATTTAATATAAAATTCACAGAAAATATCAGGGAAAAACTATCCTACAAGAAGAAAGGAAACATTTCAGAACAGCTAAGGAATTCAGTGGATAGAATTAGAATTAACATGATAGTATTTCAATCAAGAGTACCTGAAAGAAAAAAAAAAGATATAGGAGGGAAAATACTTTAAAGAAAAAAAAAAAAACTTTTCCAAAATTGGCAAAAGAAGTTTCCATGCTTATAGATTGCCAAACAGATAGAGGTAGAGCCTTCATTGTGGCATAATTTTAGCGAATCTTAAAAAATCACCTAGTTAGTTTGGGCATGATAGTGTGCTTCTTTAATCCCAGCATTTGGGAAGGTGAGGCAGGAAGACTGCTCCAAGTTTAAGTTCAGCCTGAGCACTACAAAGTGAGTTCAAGCCCAGCCTGAACTGCATAATGAAGCCCTGTCTAAAAGAAGAAAGAGAGAGAGAGAGAGAGAGAGAGAGAGAGAGAGAGAGAGAGAGAGAGAAAGGAGGAGAGAGAGAGAGAGAGAGAAAGGAGGGAAAAAGACCTAGATAAAAAGAAATAGTTTAAGTTTGCAGGCAGAAAAATCATATCACGTCTAGTGAAACTGAAATCCAATTGACATGAGACTTTCAATATCAACAAGTGCTGGTAGTGTATAATAGAGTAATATTTTCAAAAAGTCAAAAGGAATTAGTATCATACTTCAAGTATAGCAGTCAGCTGAAGTACTAATTAAAATCTAAGTGCAAAACAGACCTACCCTGGCAATCATGGCTTCAGAAAAGACTGACTCAAGTATTCACAGATAAAACACCATGCTATGAAGAAATATAAATCTAAATTTTTATGTCAATCATGGGAAAAGCATGAAGAAATAATTTTAATTTCTTAGCAGTTAGCTCAGTGGATTAAAGCACCTACTTAGGTAGATACAGGGAATGGCATCCAATCCCCAGGCTGCCATGCTGGCCCTGCCCCAGGGCTTGCTGAGAGGGGAATGAGACTGGGCATGGTGGTGCATCCCTGTAATCCCAGCACTTGGGTGACTGAAAAACAGGAGGTTGACTAGGAGTCCAATCTGTGTAGTGAGACTCGGTAGACCTAGTACTAAATATAAGCAGAAAGAAAGGAAGGGAAGGGAAGGGAAGGGAAGGGAAGGGAAGGGAAGG
>NW_004524585.1:21484907-21502090 GCF_000260255.1 Octodon degus
GGAAAGGAAAGGAAAGGAAAGGAAAGGAAAGGAAAGGAAAGGAAAGGAAAGGAAAGGAAAGGAAAGGAAAGGAAAGGAAAGGAAAGGAAAATAAAATAAGTGTCCACAAAGGAGGATGTCTACAAGTTAACATTGTAGGAAGACCCACTCTTTCTTCTCCCCTATAAATATATCAAGTTAGAAACAACTCATAGAAAAATTTCCTAAGAAATCTAAAAAGAAATTAAAAAAAGACTCTCATTCCAGACAAATACCAGGAGCAAGATTTGAGATACTCTCAGACTAGAAATCTCTCCACCCAGCATAGCAGTATATCCTCAGGAAGAAAATTACTGCCTTTTCAAAGGCAAAGTAAAAGTGGCATATGCTTCCAGCATCCTGGCTTTTTCAGTGGAGATCCTCTAGGGACCTGAGACTATCTTGTTAGTCTTGGGCTCTGATGGAGAACAGAGATAAAAACTGGTCAGGTAAATGGTGTGATCCTCCTCCCCATGCTCAACAAAGCCAAGAGGCAAGGATTCTAGTTCTCACTAGAATGAGAAGGGGAATGAATGAGTTGATGTCTGCATGTGGACCCTCAATTTCTTCACATCTGCCCAAAGAACAGGTACTTGTTTTCCAGTCTTGGAGCTTGGATGGGTCACTGCACTCAAATCAGAAAAGAAGAAGTTAAATTTTTCTTGTCACAAGTGGCATGACCTTGGATAGAGGCAACCTTGTGGTACCAAAAAGAAGCCGTGAGGGCCAATAATCGAATCAGTATGGTTTTAGGATACCAAACTCAGCAAACAAAGGTGATTGCTTTTTTTTATAGGCTAGCAGTTAACTATTTGAAAAGGAAACTAAGAAAAGAATTCAGTGAATAATAGCACCATACCAAATAAAATACTTAGGCATAATCTTAGGTAAGGAAATACAAGATGTTTATATTGAAAATTACAACCATCAGTGAATTAAATTGTCACAAACAATGAAAAGACATCCTACATTCTTGGGTTGGGAAATGTAACATGGTTAAATTATCCATACTGCCTGAAGCCATCTATAGATTCAATGCAATGTCTATCAAAAACCCTAAGAACAGTTTTTGCACAAACGAAAAATTCTAAAATTTATGTGAAATCACAAAGATGGTAAACAACCAAGTTTATACTGAAAAAGAAGAGCAAAAGTGGAAGCATCTTTCTTCTTTATTTCAAAATATGTTTCAAAATTGTAGATTTTTTGAGTTATAAAGCACTGGATTACTGGCTTAAAAAGAAATTAACAGATCAGTGGAACAGAATAGACAGCCTAGAAATAAGTCCATGCAGTGCTGGTCAAATGATCTTTGAGAGGGTACTGAGACTAAAAGTCAGGATTTCACCTAAAATAAAACATAATTTGGTCCTTATCTTGTAGCACACATGAAGTCAACCCAAAATGAAGTAAGAACTAAAAACCACAAATCTTAGAGAAAAAAACAAAGAAAAAATTTTTCATAATACTGGTCTAACAGTGGTTTTTTGTTACAATATTAAAAACATATGTAACAAAAGCAAAAATAAGGAAATAGGGCTACATTAAATTACAAAATTTCTGCTAAAAAGTTGGTCTTCAAAACACATAAGGATCCTTTACATAAGGGTCTTCAAAGAATTAAAAGAACTGCCACGTGACTCAGTGATCTAACTTGTGAGTATTTAGTTAAAAAGAATAAAATCAGGCTCCTGAAGACTATCACATTCCCATATTAATTGCAGCACTATTAATAACAGTCAAGGCTGAAACAAATTAAAGAAAAAGGGCATACAGTCCTACAGACAAACCACTACTATTATGGACTACTGGACTATATTGGATTATTTTGCTGAATTCATGCACCCACAATATTTAAATGGCAATGGAATACCCATCTCTGACAAAACTAAAAAAAGGGGGATATAAATGAAGGACCATTTTGTATCTGTATATACAAAATAGTTAGGATAGATATACAGCTACTTTCTCTTAGTTTAGTGACAAGAAAGATTTGTCCTAATAGTGTTTGGACAAAATATCCTGTCTGCATCTTCTACTATGAATAATTACTATGAAGACAACAATATGCAATGTATAATTATTGTAACTGTCCTACTAACCTGTTTTGAAACTGTCTCATTGGTATTTGTTTCTCAATAAAATTAATTTAAAAAGGGAAAAAACAAAAAAAAAAAAAAGAAAAAGGGCATAAACATTCAGTTGAAAATTACTCAGCTTTTAAGAAGAAAGAAATCCTGCTGTGTGACAACATGGATAAATGGTGTGGACAGGACACGAAATGGAATAAGCCAGTCATGGGCTAAGCGCTGCCTGATTTCAACTATTCCAGATAGGCAAAATCATAGATACAAAAGATAAAATGGTGATTGTCAGAGGAACATTTAAAGAGGGAGTTGTGAATCAATGGGTATAAAATTTCAGTTCTACAAGTGAATAAGCTCTAGAGAGCTGCAGTTGCTAGATTTACAGGCAGTCAAAGTACATTACACACCAAAAATTTGTTAACAGGGCAGACAGGTCAGATGCTCTTTAAAAAGTAAAATATTTTTTTTTAAAGAATCAATACTTAAAACTTGAAAAAACATCAAAGTAAATGTGAGCCTGGCCAGCAGATTTTAAAAGAATAAGTACTCTGTCCCACAGGTCTTACATATTCTCTTCTGAGTACAAAAGTACACTCGCAAAAATTGACAAGCTCAGGACTATGAATTAGGCCTCAACAAATTCTAAAGGCTCAATATCACAGGGATCAATTACATTATTTGTCCATCATACAATTAACTTAAAATTAATTAAAAAATCTTTTTAAAAAGTTCTATGTTCTATTTGTAAATGCTACCAAGTAATTATATTATTTATAACTGAGTGACAATGAAAAACTACATATTAATTTTGGATAGTACAACTGCATAAATATTCAGAATTTGTAATAGATACATTTATCAAAAGCAATATAACTTTAAGTTAACTGAGTAAAATTTCAAGTCAATAAATAAAAAAAAAAAGCAACAATGTAAGCCTTAAAAAATCAAGGAATCAAGGAACTCAGAAAAAAGTTAGGGTAGAAGTTATTAAAATAGAGAATTAAAAGAAAAGTACAAAATACAGTTAAGCCATGGTTCTTTAAAATGCTTTAATATAGAGACAGACTTCTGGTAGCATTGATAAATAATAAAACAAAAACATGCAAATAAAATAAACAAAAGGGAAAAATAACGTCTTTAAAGCAATGACAATGTTATTTTGTAGAACTATATAAATTAAATTGAAATTTATGACATTTTCTAGAAGTATTTAGAATGTTTCAATTGGTGCAAGAGAAATACTAAGTTTTCGGAATTATAATAAAGGTATTATTGAGTAAACCTCGTACCTCATCCCTTCCTTGTTCCCATTTCCACCTTACTCCCTATCCAGAAGCCCAAAAGATTATTTTTGTGGCTAGAATTAATTTTATCTGCAAATATTCTATTCTATATGGTTTACTAGAGTATAGTGAACCCATCTCAGCTAATTCTCTCTCTCTCTCTCTCTCTCTCTCTCTCTCTCTCTCTCTCTGTGTGTGTGTGTGTGTGTGTGTGTGTGTGTGTGTGTGTGTTTAAAATACATCTTAGTGTTGTGCAGAAGGGTTCAGGGTTTGCTTTTATTCAGGCCACACACACCTCGTGAGGCTACTGTAAGTTTGATGCCAGAACTAGATTAATATAAAATCAATATAATATGTGCATTTCACATATCCAAATAAAAATAAGGATTGTCTAAACCAAACTATTAGGGGCTGGCCAATTAGCTCAGCAGATTAAAGTGCCTGCAAGCAGGTATGGGGGGGGTAATTCCCAGGCCTGCCCCCGGGGCACTCTGAGCCAGCAATTGAGACTGGATAAGGTGGCGTGTGTCTGTAATCCCAGCTCTTGGGAGACTGTAAACAGGCGGATCACTACAAGTCCAATCTAGTAGTGAGAACCTGAACACCCTGTAGACTCTTCCCTACAATACAAAAATAAAATAAAATAAAAAATAAACCAAACTATTCATGAAAAAGCAATAACATTATAATGAAGGAGAGTTTATAGCCTTATGTATGATTTATTATAAGAAAATGTTTTAATTCAACATATTACATCAATAATCTAAAAAAACAGGACTCAATATATAGAACAATAATATAATTTAATAAACGTCTGTATGTGCCTATAATTTTATAGTCCTCTAACTAGTAGAAACAGTAGTTATTTTTCATCATTCGATGATGGCTACCTATCTGTTATTCACCTCTCTCTCAGTGTAACAAAATACCAGAGATAACAAACTTATGAAGAGAAAATGTTTACTTTCACTTACCGTTTCAGGGGTTTCAGTACGTGGTCCTTCAGCCCTGCTGTGGTGGGCTGTGGTGGCACAGTACGTAACAGTAGGAGCACATGGTGAAGGAGGCTGCTCCCCTAATAGTAGCCAGGAGGAGAGAGAGTGAGGTGAAGGGAAGAGACCAGGGTCCCAGTGCCGCCTGGAGGCCCAGCTCCAGTAGCCCAACTTCCTTCTACTAGACTACAACTCTTAAATATTCTACAATCTAACAAGAGCACCACAGGCTGGCAACCAAGACTTTTGCATGTGGGCCTTTAGGAGACAAAGGACAAACCATGGTTCTAAAACAATCCCAATCTCACAAGCAGAAGAACAAAAATAATCAATGAAGATATTTTGGACACATTCTTTTTTTTTTTTTTTTTTTTTTTTTTTTTTTTTTTTTTTTTTTTTTTTTTTTTTGAGATTGAAAGGAACATTACAAATCAAAACAATTTTCCTTATCATTATATCAAAGGTCCTTACAATTGCAATAACACAAATAAGAAGAGTAAAGACATCATATTTTGTCTGAAAGAAGAGAGACAAACCATCATTGCTTGCAAATTATGAGTATAACTAAATCAGTAGACTGATACCTAGAGCTAAATACGAACTGACCAATCCAAGATCTCCTTATAAAACTCAGTAGTCTTTGCTTATACCAATAATAAACAAAAGGAAAATGGAAGGAAGATACTGTATGATTAAAAAGAGAGAGAGAAAAAAAAGGCAAGACAATTAAGATTCTAACAAAGGATGCAACAAGAGTTTTGGTTTTTTGTAACTCTATCAAGATAATGAAAGAACAATACCTGAAACAGAGTATCTTTATGGATGGAAAAATCTGTAATGAACTTAAATCTCTCAATATTAATTTAAAATTTCAGCCACAGTCCAATAAAATATTATACAGTATTTTGAGCAGTGTATCACACTTATATTCAAATATGCCGAATAGAGGCCACAGACATGGCTCAGGGACATGGCGCCTGCCTGGCAAGTGTGAGATCTTGAGCTCAATTTCTGGCACCCAAAATAAATAAATAAATAAAAGTGATGCAGAATAATAGTTTCTTTCTTTGTAAGTAGGACAAGAAATAGCAAATAAACATTTCATACCGTACCAGCTATTCAGGTATATTAAAAATCCATATAACAGATAAAAAGTGAAGTACTTCCATAGAACAGATGATATACCAGTGAAGTTGAATGAGCTAGAAATTTCAAAAGCATACTCAAATATTTCTTAAAAGTTTGTATATGGTAAAGGTAGCACCACTAAACAAAGGATGGAATGACAAAATTTTAAGTGCCATGTTTTAGTACAAAAACTAGCACAAAATGCTTTAAACTTTAGACCAAATACAAAAGTGGACTCCAGTTGCACAAAAGACATCCACTTTAAATTGAAAAGAAATACCCATAAAAGAATCTAGGAGAATGACATTATTTTATTTTTATTTGTTTAGTATTGGGTCTCACTACACAGATCAGACTTGTAGCGATCCTCCAGTTTTCAGCCTGCAACGCACTGGGATTACAGGCATGCACCACCACGCCCAGTCTCAGTCACCGTCCCAGTGTGCCCTGCAGGCAGGGCCAGCACTACAAGCCAAGGATTGAACCCCAACCCCTATGTCTGCCTAGGCAGATGCTTTAGTCCACTAAGCTATCTGGCCTGCCTGACTTTATCTGTGAACAAGAAATGTAAATTATCATGAAGATAATTCATAATTTATTAATATTTATATTTATTAATAATTTTGCCCCACTAGATTAAGAGGACAAAAAGATTAGATGCCAGGCAGACAAGAAGGTAAGGGTGGGAAGCCTTCCTCTACTCTGGAGATGCAGGCATTTTGGAGAGCAATCTGGCAGTTCCTACAGAAGTACCTGTGAATCTTATGTCCAACAGCTGTACTTGCAGGCAGATAAGCCCAAAATACTGCTGAAGAGACACATCCAAGGACATTTGTTGCAGCAGTCTATGCAATAAAAAGAAATTAGGGGTAGTCTGGGTGACCATCCGTGAAGGAATGGAGAAGCAAACCACGATACATGCTGTGCCTCACTTCTACACAATATGTAAGATGTACACAGAGTGCCAAGGATAAACTTTTGCTTTTTAATTTATGTATTTGGTGCAGGGTCTCACTACACAGCTTGGACTACAAAGATCCTCCTGCTTTCAACCTCCCCAGTGCTGGGATTACAGGGGTGCACCACCACACCCAGTCTTGGTGGCCGGCTCAGGGTTCCGGGCCAGGGCCGGTGCTGCATATGGTGCCGGAGATTGAACCCTGGTCCCTGCACTTGCCTAAGCAGGTGCTTAGTCCACTGAGCTATCTTGCCGGGCCTAAGGATAGACTTTTAAAAACACTGTTGCTGGCTCAAAAAGAAAGGAAGAAGGGGAGAAAAAGGGGGTGGGAAACAAAGAAATAAAGGCAAAAACGAGGGAAATAGAAAGAGATCTTAGCATAACACCATGCATGAACAAAAGGCATGGTCAGCACAGCATGCTCACGTTCCTGTACCAAACTGACTTCATGTGCACCTACTCTGTGTGTGTGTGTGTGTGTGTGTGTGTGTGTGTGTGTGTGTGTGTCTTAGTTATTTTTTACTCTTTGCTGGAACAAATACCAATGCTCAAAATGAAGGAAGGAAAGGTTTATTTAGCTTACAGTTTGTGGAGGTTTCAGTTCATACTCCACTGGCTACAAGGCGAATGACAGCAGTTCATGGCGGCAGAAAGCAATGAAGAGCAGAGAAAGAGCAGCAGCTGTGACATGCATCAAGCCTCCCTCTCCCTTCTATGCTGACTGCAAAGACTGGTGCTCCACAGCAAAGATAGTAGCTCCTTGAAAGACAGGGACTTCTCCAAGGAAGCAAAACAGGGCCAGGGCAGAAAGTCTTCCCCAATTCCTTTATATACATTTTTTGTGCTGAGTCACTCTGGGGTGGCCCATGGCCCTAGGGTTGAACCAGTCACACCCCAGTGATGGCCGAATAGCGCCCAGGTTGGGCCCTGCCCCAAAACCTGCCTGAGCTGATTCAGACAGATTGGTACAATGTATCAACTAACACCACCCTTTGTCAACTTGGCAACTAGACATATACTTTCTAAAGCCAATTTCCAGGTACATAGACATGCTTAAACATTTTACAACTTGAACACTGTATAATATCAGAACCATGACATGTATCCCCTGGCCCTCCAAAAACTCATGCACATCCGTTTATGGAAGAGACATTTTAGTCCATCTCTAAGAGTTGCCAAAGTCCTAACAGTTTCAGCATTGCTGAAAAGTCCAAGTCCCAAGCTTCCAAGATCTAAGGCAAACTCTTAGCTGTGAGTCCCTCTACAAATGAAAAGTTAAACACTCCCAACATGCAAAGGCACAAGATAAGCATTGTCATTCCAAAAGATGTACACAGCAGGGCACAAACAATTGGGACCAAAACAAGCCCAAAGTCCAGAAGGGCAAATGTTAAGTCCAGTAGTTCCCTGTGGATCATCCAAAGCAACCTGTAATGAGCTGTGAGCTCCAAAAGCCTTACGTGGCTCCACCCCTATGGCACTTCTGCTGGTAGCTCCTACGGCTTTTCTCTCAGGCCTGCTTTTCTCCCTTTTTGCAGCTTTCCTTAGGCCATCCACATTCCCTGCTTTGTCAAACTTCTGAGGTTTCCACTGAATAAGCCACATGGATGATGCCAAGGGCTGCTGCCAACTGGAGCAGTAGCCAAGATTTCTTCTCCCTTGCCTGTAAGGGTCAAGTGCCTGGATTGCTGAGTACTCTGACCCTATTCTGAGAAACAAATTCTCTATGCCGGCACCATTCTGCAATCTGGTGTGGCCACCACCTCCGTTCTGCAACCTGGTGGAGCCACTGCCTCCATTCTGGAACCTGGGACTGTGCAGTTTTTTTCCTCAAAGCACAGTCATTCACCCTTGTGATTCTGAGGCTTCAAAGGGCAAGAACCTGCCACCTCCTGTGATGTCTTCAGGACATCTTTCCTACTCTCCTGTTCCTTCTCAGCAATGGAAATCTTCTCAGCTCTGTCTTTGCAGTCCACAGTCTTCCTGGCGTTTCCTTTCTGGACAAACACAACATTTTAAATCATCCTTTTGGATTCTATGCTCTTCATTCTTAACATAAATCTGGCTAAAAGCTCCCAACAACAACCACACCATTGCCCCAACATTTGGCTGCTTTGACATTTCTTTTTCAATATTAACTAGTCCACTGTGCTTAATCTCAGTCTCAGGTAGAGTCTCTGGACAGGAGCAAAGTGCAATCAAACCTTTTGCCAACCCATAACACAAATCATCCACAGTCCAACAACCAATGCTGTCCTTCCCAGCAGAAACCTCCCCAGCCTGGTCTTTACAGTCTGGCTTCCTATTAGCATTCTGGTCTGAGCTCTGACCAGAAGCTTCCAAACAGAACAACCAAAGCTGTCCCAGCACTTCACTTGCAGGCAATATCTCTGAACCTTTCCTATCTCTTCCCATTAACCATTCTCAAAAGTTTGTAATACACATCGTTAAGAATAGCCACGGCAAGGACAGAGGAGGAGAATATAATATAAAACAAAGCAGAAAGGGACCTTGCAGTCAAAGACATCCCCGTGCCAAGCTTGGCTCTCTGCTCCTGAGTCAACAGCAATGAATGAACACTTCCTGAGCAGATACCCTGCACACAAAACATGGATTCCACATGCATTCTAAAATTTGTGGTCAGTGATGGTGCATGGAGGCAGAGTAGAACAAAACAGGACAGGATTACTACAAAGAGGTGGGCCTCTGAGAAGAACAGATGCAACCATGGAGCTGATTTGGATTTAAGAGCATCAAATCACTGTTCACATAATATTGAATCCTAAATCTCACATATGTCAGACTCCTGGGAAGGCTATTTTAAATATGGTTTTGGGAGTGGTGGCCTGTGCACCTACCCTGCTCACCAACTCTCTGTGGTGCATCTTTCCCAACCAGCCCAGCATCTGCAGAACAGGGCAGTCCCAGTCCCAGGATTAGAAGCCTTCTTTGCTGGCCTCTGACACAAGTGTCATTTTATGTCTCAGGCTGGCATGAGAAAGAAGAGTCACTGACTATTGCAAAGTCTAACTTTATGATTAGGATCATCACTCAATGATACTTACCACCCATAACTACATACATGACCTTTGTTTTGCTCAAGAGAAAATCAAGAGGGTTTTTTTTTTTTTTTTCAAATCTTCATTGCCACTCTGTGAATGGCAAGATCTCTGTGTGAGTCTTTGTTTTAACTGAGTCTCCCTTACATTCTGGTTTTGACTTTTTTAGGATTGACTATTTAGATCATTAAGTAGAAGATTTTTTAAATGAATGAAGACCGTAAAGGAATGCTAGATAGCTTAACCACCCTGGAAGTCTTTTGCTTCCATAAGGTATTATGGGTTCCCAAGTGGAGGCTTTACTAAAAATCAAACATAAAAATGGCTCTGGAGTCTGGGTCCTAAGCTGCTGAACGCAGTGCTAACCCTCAGGGACAGCATGCGTCTTGCACATTTCTCATCCTTGCTTGCAAGGGTGGAAGGGTTTGTCTGACAGCAGAGGTGCGACTCTGACACAGTTTAAGATTGGTGGCATAATAAGAAGACAGTGAGCCAAGGAGAAAGTGTGAATTAGAAAAAGAAATTATTTTTCTCTTTCCTCTAGTTGTAAATAACCTCACCACAATGCCTTTCTTCCGAAACTCTAAGCCAAAGTGCTAGTGAAAACGGATTTCCTACATAGCTTTTGTTTCGAAAGACGTCATCACCGAAGAATTGAATTTGCTGAAGCAGTTGATTTTTCAAATGCTTGCATCCTATGAAAATAGCAATTTGCTTGGCTCTTCTGACTCAGGTTGCAGCATTTGCCTTCTGTACCCACCCACCCCCCATTTAATCTACCAGCAGACACAAGCAAGATGTCCAGGAGAGAAGGCAAGTGGTGATGTATTTCCTTTCTCCACAATGAGAGATATATAGCAAAAGGGAGTAATACAAGGGGAGAGGATAAAGTTGCTAAGAAATGTTGGGGCTCAAAGTGAAACCAGGAGGGGAAGCAACACTGCTGTTGAGGAAAGAAATAAATATGATAGTTGGTAGCAGAGACTGTGCTAAATAGGAGAGCTTTTGGAAACCAAAGGGACTCATGGCACTCATGACTCAAATGTGGAGGACCATAACCAGAGATTCATTGTAAATACGAAATCTCAGAGTCCTGCCTCCTGAGGAGGACACAGCTTTTAACAAAACACTGACTCATCTGCATTTACAGTTAGTATGAGAAGCTTTGAACTAAGACACTTTCTAATTTTAGGCCCCCCGTAGGTTAATAAATATAAGCCAAAACAATGAGGCTTTAAACTTGTGTACTTGGCTTTTTAGTTCTTTAAACACATCCATATAAAAACTACAACGGCTATACAAATAACCTCATTTGAAGCTAACATCAAAAGTCTAAAGTATCAAATCAAGCTTCTCTGGGAGTACCAGGTCCAAGTCTTCCGAGGCCCAGATGGGAACAGGGATAGAGAGTACAACATCACTGCTTGACAGCTGTTTGGAACCTGGCAAGTCCCCATGCATCCAGCTCATGTCCTAACTCTGAATGTGAAAAACTTCCCTCTCCTATGATGACACCGTGCTGCAGCAAGGCCATCTGTACGCCTGCCCCCGAGAGAATTTTTGCGGTACACCAAGTTATGTTTATGGCCAGATAGAAACACAGGCTTATCCTGATCAGTATCAGAGAAACCCATATTCAGACTCTGTAAGCAAGAGGAAAATGACCTCCAGGGGCAGCCCATTGCAACAGTACATAAATAAATTGGCAGACGTGTCAACTATGCATATTAGTCCAGGAGTTCAGTTCTTTGGGGACTAAAGTCCAAAGACAAAGACATTTGTGGGTTGCCGGTCAATCTGGAGCATTTCTTCTAATTTTTCTGGATGTGTTTTTGACAGGAGCTTAAGGGCAGTTCAATAAATTAAAATGTATTTACATGGCAATGAAGAATTATCTTGACACACAGAGAGTTATTTAATTACTGAGGTGCATTGCGTGCTGCTAAAGTTGAGACTGTGTCAGCCTTTCTGGGACAAATCTTTATTTTCAGGGCCATGTAGCTCAGCCAGGAATGATCCCCTGGGTTGGAGCTTGTCATTTATAGAAGAGGAGTCTCCTTGCTGACCCCCATTTCCATAGACAGCTCTAAACAGATCGGTAATCTCAATGTCAGACATCCTGATGAAGTCAGCGCTGCCAAGGCCAAATGTCCCCCTTCGGGGATGTGGCCTCCCTCTCAGAGGAATTGTAAATGAAGTCATAGCCCATTTGCAGTCTTCAAAGCATGTCAGGGTTGCTATCTGTCTGAGTGACATTCAGAGAGTTGTCTTGAGGCATCACCAGCTAGGTGTGCGGTAAGTCTCCGCGCTGGCAGCCTCAGAACAATGGGTAAGCAGTAACCTCACGTTAACAGGTGCAAGGGTTTCCTCAAGCTGGGCAGTAACCATTCCTGTGGGAAAGGGAGCACTGCTGGGGTCCAGGCACTAGGTGAGGTGTAGCAGGCGAAGGCGGAATTGGGAAATTCAGGGCTAAACTCAACATAAATTGAGAGTTGTCTCTAAAATTATAATCTGATGCGCTGAGCCTCCTTAAGGAATTTACTTTGGTTCTCCTGTTTTAATTTTCCTCATCAATATGAAGGTTTAAATGATAAGAAAAGAGTTGGCCAAATAGCTCAGCGGATTAAAGTTCCTGAGAGCAGGCAGAGGGGCCGAGGATTCAATCCTTGGGCCGGCCTTGTCAGCTCCAACCGTGGGGCGCCCTGAAATAGCAATTGAGACTGGGCGTGATGTCACGCCCCTGTAATCCTAGCTCTTGGGAGGGGCTGTAAACAGGAGAATCACTATGAGTCTGATCTAGTAGTGAGACCCTGAACACCCTGTAGACCCTTCCCTAAAATACAAATAAGTAAATAAATAAGAGATGTGACTCATTCCAATGCGAGGATTCTAATTCATTCCATTTCTAACAATTGTAGCTTTTCCTCCTCCATTCCTCCCGCATCTCATCTTTGAAAGTGATTGTAAGAATTTTACCCACTGAACCCATCCCAAATTCATCCTCCCAGGTCCAGACATCCTGACTCTAGTGGTGGGATCTGACATCAGCCGCTGTCCCAATACCCCGTGGCCAACCTGCCGTGGCTATCTCCACAAGCGGACTCACTCGGGCTTCGTGAAGGGCTGGAGGAAGAGGTGGTTTGTGCTGAAGCACGATGGCTGCCTCCAGTATCATAAGCACAAAAAGGTAAGAGAGCGAAGGTGGGGCAGAGCGCGGCCAGAGAAGGAAGGGAAGCCTCGGTGCAGCGCCCGGTGATCTGGCCCCGTCCCAAGCGCTGTTTGCAAATGCACTGTGTCGCCGAAGTCTGGAAAGTGTTCTCACCTGCGATTTCTCAGGAAATTTTCCATCTCCCAAAGCTCAGAATTGTAATTTATTTTCACTGTTCCTACGTAAATCAAGATTGGCACAGCTTTCTATCTCATGTTTCCTGTTGTTCAGATCCTCTGGGAAAACATTTTCATAAAAGCGGAGAAAACAGGAACCAAAGTAAATACCCACGACCCTCGAGATCCGGCTGGGCCTTAGACACAGTGCACTCCAGGGACCCGCTTGTCGGGGTGCTGTCCCCAGGTAGCAGGACGTGGACGCTATCAAGACTTGGGAGGCAGAGCACCAGGAAGCGAGCAGGAATAACTTGTTTCATTTTTCTTAATTTTTGACAGCAGTGATTTCTAACTACAGATGAGGGCTAGAAGCCCTTGGGGGTGCTCTCACAGTGCGTGGACTCGTCCCACTCTGAGATGTCTCTCATGCGGCCGTCTGGGATAGGGCCGAGGCCCCTGCAGTCGGGAAGAGCTCTCCCGATGATTCCAGCACGCTTCATGTCTTTCCAGCACACGTGTTTTCTAAGCTCTATGCACTGGCCTAATTAACCAATATGCCAATGTTTTAAATCACATGGATGGGAAGTTGGTAAAAATAGATATTTCCAAATCTTATAGAAACTGCAGTTTCCAAGTTCTTTTGGAACATTCCCTAGCAACAGTTGGCAGGAGCTGAATAGATTCTTTTCCATTAGGGAACACATGCACACTGTCATCCAACCAAAGGACCTGCCCTTCACCCTGGTGGCCTCCCTTGGGTCAGAGTTGTGACCTACTTCGAGTCAGATTTCATAGCAGGAGTTTGATTATTTATCTTATTGGTGACAAAATATTTTTTCTGTCTTTATTTCACATTGTCCTTATTTCTTAATATTATGCTACACACACATAAATATGTATATAAATCACCTTGGTTCCTTTCTGGAGCAAGTCAATTAAAAAAAATCATTTCATTAAAAAGCAGATAATGATTTGCATACTGAATTGTTATGATGAAACTTTCCAAGGCAATGTGAGCTACACAGCTACTTTGAAAAACTTTGTCTTCCTCCAGTGCAGGAAAATAGGACTCTCCCTAATCAGAATGAAAAATAGTGGTTAGTCCTTGATTTCTGTTTCCTGAGCATTACTGTGGAATACACCAGAAGTCTGCAGCTTGCTTGTGTTTTAGAAGCAATGGAGTTCTAACAAGTAAATATGTAAGTCATCTCTTCCCCCTGTATTTCAAGAGTTGGGTCTTGTAAATCATGTCAGAGTTTTAAGTTTTCAAGGTCTTTCTGACTTGTACCCTGGGTGTGTGTCATAACAAAGTTTCTTCCCATCTCTAGTCAAAAGACAAAAACATGGAAGATGACGTAACTCTGGCAATTGTTCTTTCTTGATAGCAGTATCTGGAGATTGTGTCCTTCCTAGTTTTTGTTGATAATTTTTGTTCTTTTTTATAAAATAGTGATAATGGTAAGTGCCATAATTTATTTAATACCCTTCTTCAGCAAAACAAATGGGTAGAAGGAACTTGAAGTTAAGTGCTTCTCATTTTAAAATTCCTGGTCCTTGAACTTCAGGATACTTTCTGGAGCCAGGCTTTTAGGCCAGGTGTGCCAGGTGGCAGTCAGGAGGCCAGTGCTCCTTGTTCTTGTTTTGTTTGGCTTGTGTGATGTTTTTACAAAAATTTTGATCAAATGCATTCAGGTGAAATGTGCTGTGCAACTCACCATAATCCCTATTTTTCGCTATTTCCTTAAACTGAGCCTAGTCACGTCAATTACCCAGCAGGCCCTGCTAGGATTTACATTTTGAAGTGGAATTTGTGTGACAAATTAGAAACCATAGCGCTAGTAGTAGCTGGAGTCCAAATACTTTCTAACTCTCCTAAGTCTTCTTTGCAAAAGAAATATAGATCTTAAGATGTGGACATAGCTAGAAGAAAGCATTCAAGAGCAACCGAGACTGTGAACATCACTGCCACAATAGATTATAATGTGGAGATGGCAGCATATAAAGTTATGGCTTATTTTGTTTGTAGAGAACAAAAATGAGATCCCTTCTAGTGCCGCAGACTGCAGGATACATCTTGTCTGATCTTCGGAGTACATAGCAAGGCCTGAGAAGAGTTAACAGGGCATGCAAGGAACACAACAGAATAAATTAGCAGAAAATGAACCTGGCCACACAGTACTCATTCATGCAACAAGCATTTATTGAGTGCTTTTTATAAGCCAACCATTATGAAGCACCAGGAAGGCCACAAAACAGACACGATGCATGTCCTATTTGTGCCTGTAGTCCAATGGAGGAGAGTAACATTAAAAAATAGATTCATAGGGCTGGCCAAATAGCTCAGTGGACTAAAGCGCCTGATTGGGCAGAGTGCAGAGGCTGGGGTTCAATCCCCCGTGGTGCCGTGCCGGCGCTGTCCCCAGGGCACACTGAGAAGCAATTGAGACTGGGTGTGATGACACACACTTATAAGCACAGCGCTTGGGAGGCTGAAAACAGGAGGATCACCAGGAGTTCTATCAATATAGTGAGACCCTGTAGATGCTGTGGACCTTGTAGTAAATACATAAAAAAAAAAAAAAAATAGATTCACGAATAAATACGAGTTTGTGATTAATACTATAAGTGAAATTACAAGGATATAAAAGAGAATTGTAGCCAACTAGGTTCAGTCAAGAGTGTCACAGGGTGTTTTAAATAAAGGAAGCTTAACAAAAAAGAGTTATTAATAATGATAAAAGCATAGCTATATAAGAAAACTGTATTACAATAAAAGAGCATATATAAGGAAAGACAAATTTGGAAAGAGGATGACTCTCCAAGGGTATGGATCTCACTGGAGAAAATAGTGTCCTCCACCGACTGGGTAGCGGAGGAACTCACTGTGATGGGAGCCAGAGTCAGTTTTCAGGACATGCAGGAGGCAGTGCGGGTGGGTGGGGAGGCTGGGGAGGGGACCTCAGCTGGGGCACAGGTGTGCAATGGGACAAGAGAGCTCTGTGGCAGGAGCCCTGTGCAAAAGCTTCTGGGGGGAAGTGGTGGCATGCAAAGGATTGTGTGCCCCAGGGAGGGAGGACACAGTACAGAGAAAAATCAGGACATCAGGGTGGCCTGGAAACTGGGCATAGAAGGCGGAGAGGAAGGTGATCAGCAAGGCCAGCGGGGCTGCAGGGTCTCCGGGGTGCAATGCGTTCCCGCGCCTGACGAGGGCAAAGCGCTCCCCCCTGTGCACACCCCTGCGCTGAGAACTGTCTGGCCACCTTGCAGCAGCTGGAAAGAGCAGGAGCAGCCCTGGCCCGAGCTGTGTTCCTTTAGTGCCCTCTACTGAAAAATCTGAGCACCGCGCTTGTAGTAAAGGAGCGTTAGTAAAGGAAATTAGTACATTACTGCAGGGCAGGCAGGTGTTAAGGGCCATGAGTCTGGGGCTGAACCGGACTGAGAGACGCGCTGCGGACAAGCGGTCTGGAGTATCAGGAGCGCGTAATGAATTCCTTTTAGGGACTTAGCACTTCGGCTGAGACCCGAGTCGAAAAGAAGTGAACCAGGCAGGAAACTTGGAGGAGCACTCGGCAGGCAGAAGACGCAAGCTGGCAAAAGACTGGGCGGGTCTGCGGAGCGCACAAGAAGCCCGATGTGGCTAAAGCCGGAAGACAAAGTGAAAGGCAGGCTAGAGGACAGGAAAGCTTAGAAAGCGGACAGCAGGACACCGATGCAGTTCCCTGAGGCAGCAGTAGGGACTTCTGGGGAGTTTTGAGCTTTCATGAAAGCCGCCACGTTTTAGCGTAAGAAGTTTCCAAAAGCTCGTTCTAACTCTTCTGTTGAGAATGAACTGGAAGGCGACTAGAGTGGGACGGAAACACCGCTCGAGAAGCTAGCACCAGAGTCCAGGTGACAGGTGACAGCAGTCACTTCCCAGGGCGCAGTAGCACACTGCGCAGATCTCCAGACCTAGTTAAAAGCCAAAACAAGTAAGATTTATTGATAGGTTGAATGTGGTGGGGTATTTTCCTGTGGTGTAAATGTGATATCCCTCCAAGACTGGCTCACTGAGGGCTTGATCCCCAAGACAGAAATATCCAGAAGAACAGCCCAGAGAGGTGACAGGATTATGTCTGCTCTGGCCACGTCAGCGCACTGCCATGTTAGTGAGTACACACCTGTTGGCAAGTGGGACCTTATTCACAAAGAAGGAGACCAGAGGGAAGCCTCTGAGGGGCCTGACTCGTGTTCATTCTCTCCTCTCTCTCCCTCTCCCTCTCCCTCTCGCTCTTGCTCTCCCTCTCCTTTCCCTCTCCCTCTCTCTCTCTTTCTTTCTCTCTCTCTCTATATATATA
>NW_004524585.1:21502309-21574309 GCF_000260255.1 Octodon degus
TATATATCTTTTTCCCTCTCTCTGTGTCTCTGTGTCTGTCTGTCTGTCTCTCTCTCTCTCTCTCTCTCTCTCTCTCTCTCTCTCTCTGACTCTCTGCTTCCTGACTGCCACGGTGTAGGCAGCTTTCCCCTACCACAAGATTCCATCATGATAGTTCTGCCTCACCACAGACCTGAGACTCACGAAAGCAGCTGACTGTGGGCTAAAATCTCTGCACCAAAATAAATCCTTCCTCCAAGTTGTTTATTCCAGGTATCTTTTTCACTTGTTTGAAAGCTGACTTTGGGGCTACTATAACAAATATAAACTCTGTAGTTTATAAGCAGTAGAAATTTAGTTCTCACAGTTCTCAAGTCTTGGAAGATCAAGGTGAAGGCATCAGCTGATTCAGTAGCTGGAGAATGTTCTTGGTTAATCAATGGCCATCATTTCACTGTTTTCATATGGTTAAAGAGGCAGAGACTCTTGGAAGCCTCTTTTGTAATAATCTCAATCCCATTCATGAGGATTTCACCCTCACAACCTAATCTCTAAAGATCCTATCTCTAAAAATAATTCATGATGAGAATTAGATTTCAGTGTATGAATAGTATAGGAACACAAGCCACCTACAGCATAAAGGAAAGATACACAGGACACTTCAGAAGTTTCTTGTAACAGTGTCTAAATGGACAAGGTATCAGTTCCTGCAATGGGTGTATGTTCCAAGCCTATAGACTGAAGAAATATCAGTACTCAATTAGAAGTAATGCAGCACTGTGATTGAAATTATGAATGTTTTCTTATGTATGCATTTGGATATTCAAGGTTGTAGCTAGGAAGAAACATTGAGGAATATATATTTGCATATAAATATGTTTTGCTCTGACATACAATAAGTATAGATAGTTATTAAAGCCACAGAAATTGCTGGGCTTGCTTAAGGGAGATCGTGCATGTGGGAATACAGAGTGCTTAACTTAAACCCTGAGGGTGGGCAGAGAAAGAAGAGATAAGAAAAGTAGTCAAAAGGGATGGCCAAAAAGATATAAACAAAACCCATGAAAACATGTATCATGGCTCTGGGACAATAATTAAAATTTTCACTAGGGAAGGCAGTGTTTTCCAGTACTGCCAAAGGCCATGCCTGAGGAGTACTCAATAACAACCACTAGGCTTTGCATCATGGAAGTCATGGACAATTTTGGCAAAAGGAGTGTAGGCTAAATAAGTAACTTTAGGATAAGCCAAGTCATGATTGTGTCCTGAAAAGAAAAAATAGCATTCAGAGACAAGACTTTTGAAAAGTTTAAATGTGAAAGAGACTAGAGAAATGGTAACTGAAGGATAGTTAGCCCACTTACATTTAATATATTTGAGTTTGAATCTGCTATCATTACTTCCGCTTTCAATTTGCCCCTATATATTTCTTTTCCTCACTTTTCTTTTTTTTGATAAATTGAATAGTTTATTATTCCATATATGTTGGTAGTTAATTCTTTTGGAATTATTTTAATGATTATCTTAAAAACTTAGTGCATGGATTTAGATTTCTGGGAGTTTAATATAACTTAATCTTGATTCTGTTCTATGAACATCACAGCATCTGATTTAGTGATGTCCTAAGGAATGTTTATAGTGTTGTATGTTTTAATTCTACATGGATTGTAAATCGCACAAGATACTATTATAATTCTTTCTTATAGCCAATGTTCTTTTATAATGACCCACATATTTGCCCATTTTATTAATATTCTTTTCCTGCATCTTCAAACATTTAACCTCCTTGTGGAACATTATTCACTGAAAGCTGCTAGCTGATGAAGTCTGCCATTCATCACTGCTAAATGTTTTTATCACTCCTTAGCTCTTTAAGAATGTTTCATTGGCTGTGGGATTTTATTTATTTATTTATCTATTTATTTATTATGTATTTGGTACAGGGTCTCACTATGCAGGTCAGACTCGTAGTGATCCTCCTGTTCTCAGCCTCCTAAGAGCTGGGATTGCAGGCATTACAGGCATGCCCAGTCTCAATCTCAGTGCACCCCAGGGACAGGGCTGGCACTCCGGGGATTGAACCCCAGCTGCTGCACTTTGCCTAAGCAGACGCTTTAGTCCACTGAGCTATCAGGCCAGCCCTTTGGCTAGGGAATTTTAGTTTTTCCAGTTGTTTCTTTTCTGAGCTTTGACTGTCTTCCCCCTTTCTTTCCAGTTTCTTTATGACAGTAGTATCTTCAACTAAATTATCAGAAACAATGAAAACCAGAAGATTCCTTTCATTGGTCTCTCTGTGTTTTATTCTGCATGTGTTTTTCTGACATACTTAAAATTATACATTTTAATAGCAAATGAACTCCACAGTTATAAATGTCAGCACTTGTATTTCCACTTCCAGTTTTCTCTTAATTTGATTTTCTTGTCATTTTTGTTTCTCCAGAAATTTTCAAGATTGCTTTTCATTTCTTTTAGCTTATGAACACAGTAATATCAAAGTCCGTGTGTGATGCGTCCTTTAGCTGGATTTTAGTCGGTCTGATCTACCCTCTGCCGTTTCTGTGGTTTTTCTTTTGACTGATGACTCCAAGGCATTTCAATCTTATCTGTGCTAGAGGAATTGTAAGCCAGCCTTCAGTCCCTGCGAGGGTTGGTCCTTGCCCTTCCCCTAACCTCCAGGGCGGCTCTGCAGGGCTCTAACTCGGTGCTTGAACTGTCAGAGCTCCTCCTGCTTGAGACATGAGCTCCATAGATGAGCCAAAGGCTCTATTCACACCTCACTTCTTCAGGCAGTGACCCTGATGGGGCCTCCCGGCCTATTAAGATTTAACCACAGTAGTCTTTGTTGTCTTGCTAGCTCTGGGGTATATTCAAAGAGATATGCACATACTTCAGCTTTTCTTGTTGCTTCTCAGCAGTGGAGTTGATACTTATTAGCTAGCTTGCCATTACCAAAAGGACAGCCCCAATAACAGCTGATGAGGAGGCTGATATGAGGGAGGCGCTTTGGGGCCATGATCTTAAAGGAGAAAGCTACCAGCTTCAGTGTGAATGCTGAGGGGGCTAGAATTGAGCAGAGAGAGAGAAAAAGAGTTGAAGATGCAAACGATGAGGAAAAACTGATGGATTACTTTACCATCTATCCTAGAAGTTGGGTACATCGAGCCCACTGAAACAGCAAAAGATTGGACTTCATGAAAGATAACATTGAATATCCAATAAGGTTATAAACAAAAGGAAGAGTTTTCTGCCTATTGCAGCAGAACAAGCCAGTTTTTGTGGTGTTCTAGGAAAGTATGCAAGAACCCAACTGTGGGTGTGTGTGTAGGCCTGAGAGGCACTTCATACACTGGGCTCCTCAGAAGCTCAGAGAACCAAGCAGTGTTAGGTTGGCATTTGTGTCTCTATTTCCATACCATGTTTAGTCTGCTGTGTTGAAGAAGGAGTTTAATGGCACACAGTAGTGGGAGAGACTTGGTTTAGAACAAAGAATGAAGCTTTGCACAGAATGAGACTCGGCATTTAAGTTACCTATTTTGAATCAGAGCAAAGCCACTGATACTCCCTTCTCAAATTGCCCCGAATCTAACAGTTCACCATTAAAGGCTGTGAAGTTCTAAACCTAAATGGAGGCAGAGTAGAAGTGGAACAGACTGTGTGTTCTAAATGTCATTTGCACTCTATAGCCCATGATGTAGGAACAAAGATTTTATGCTCGAATGTTTAGTTAACAAAGATTTGCTAGAAAACTTGGTGATTCTTAGAACTTACCCACAATCGATCCCAGAGACAAAAAAAAGTCAAACCCAAAGAGTGGATTTGTGTGGACATGGAAGGAAATAAGAAAGCTGAATTCTGAGGGTCCCATTTGTTTTGCTCATTTTTCAAATGGTTTTAGGCTTATTATTGCAGTAGTGAAGCTGGAGCTCCAAGGAGAGATGCCTAACAATGTTTTTTTCTTCTGTGAGCATGTATGTTAAGAGATCTGAGGACCAGGTGGGTAAAACATAGATCTTCTCAGAAGTTTGGCAAAGAATCCAGCAATACAGGTTGAGCAGGAATCGGTAATGGGGCAAGAAAACTACAGGAGTTTGAGGTTCCCAGGGCCCAAAGGAAGAAGTTTTTTAAGACCAGAGAGATCAGCAGAAAGAAACGTTGTGGAGGACTGTCCGCTAGGCGAAAGCCTGCTGGGGACAGCACATCTGTCTACCACTGCTCTTGTCCAGACTTGGCTCATCTACATTTTTTATTTCATTTTTTCTCAATGTAAGTGTTTTTCTCTGCCATCCTGGACCTTACAGGAAGACTCCCTTAAGTGCACATTTCTTACTACTAATTTTCCACCTCTCTTTTCTGTCTTTTAATGCAAAGTTTTTGAAAGAATCATGTACCACTATCCCTACTTTCTTTTTTATTCAACTGCAACCAAGCGTCTGCCTTGGCAATACAGGTGGGTGTTGAAATTAAAAGCAAAACCAGATTATCTAGATAGAATGTGTAGGATGAAGAGAGGTAATAGGATACCGAGACTTAATAGGAAATTATACCTACTTGTTAAGGCTTTCAGTGAAGTTATGATTTCAGGATCTGGCATATAATTTCAAATAATGGAATACACTAGATTTTGTCTTTTCCTCTATTTTACTGTATTCTCTAAGTCACTGTAGTCCTATAGCTAACAAAAGGGAGTGCAGATGCAATATCAGGCATGTATAGCTAAAACAATTTTCTTTATTTCTTTTCTTTTTTTTCTGGTACCAGGAATCAAACTCAGGACCTTGCATTTGCCAGGCAGGCACTGTGCTGCCGAGCTGTCTTCCAGGCTCAACTCTTGTCTTTCTTTCCGTTGTTCCAGGTCTTGGTCCTAGCGCTTTTGTTCCCATCTGTACAGACGAAGACCCTAGCCTAGCTCCCAGTCACATGCTGGGGCACCACCACACTGCGTCGCGCTGCCTGCCTTCCCTGTCGGAGCTTCCTCTGGCTCCCACACATGGCCATGCCCTTGAGAAAAGGTTCATAAATACAAAAAAGCACAAGGAAGAACTATTAAGATGTGTGGTCCTCATTTTCTAAGTTCATAGACATAAAGCAAAGGAAGAGCTAATCAATGCTAGAACGCCTGCGTTCTTCAGGAGGGATGGCACGAGTCAATACACGTGCCGCGCTCAATATAGTAAGGATCGGAAGAGTGTCTCTCAGTTTTCCGCGCTTCCTTGGAACTTCATTTGTAATTTAAGAGGCATCCAGCAGGTGGCGCATCTTACTCACAGTTAGTTTTTCAGAGTCCACAACTTGTTTGAATGAAAATTCTTGTTAATGCTGGAAGACACAAGAAAAATAATAAAGACCAACCTCTTCATTTTTCAAATATGAAAATGAAGACTAAATATTATAGAGGCCCAACGCCTAGGCCAGGTGAATGGCACTCACCTGAACTCATCTCTCCCCCACTAATACACACCACCAACATGTGGTAAGTCCCTCTACAAAGCCCCTGCTGTAAGCAGCTAGTTCTGGGTTAAGAAGGTGTTAGGTTACTTAGGGTATGTGTCCATTATGGGACGACCACATTTCTTAGGCTAGTACACTGTTGGAGCTACTTAAATAGTATTAGGAAGATATCCCTCCAAAAGACATTTTTTTAATGAGAAAGCCCCCTTGGCCTTTCCAACTTTCTTCCACTACCTTCTGCTCTTCTCTCTGCACCAAAAGCCCATTTGCCATGTGTGTGTTCTAGTTGTAAATTAGAAGACCAACTTTCTAAAACAACTTACTTTCCGGGTTGCTCCATGCTTAGAATTCCCAGGGATAAAAGCAAGAATGATCATGGCTCCATGTCCTCCTTTAAGAGACTTTTATTATTCTGGACAGCAATGTACATGTATTCAACTATTTGTGAAATATTGATCAAGAACTTACCATATGACAGGGATGGAGCTATAAAAATGGTAAGAAAAATAAAGGCCCCTAGTTCTCATGGAGTTTCTGATTTACTAAAAGAAGAGAACCAAAAGAAATACAATAATGTTAGATGCTGTTGAATTTTAAAACTGAGGGTGACTGGAGGCTGGGAGGTTAGAAGGGACTGCAAGGAATTTCAGAGAAGCTTTTCTGAGATGGGAGGTGAAATAGTCAAAGGAAACAGTTAAAGCAAAGGAACTGAAGCGAGCGTGTGAAACTATTTCAATTCTATTCTTAATAAGCATACAATACCGTATCAGGCTGCTTCTTAAATGTTGCTACCTACTGTAATGAATGATGCCGATAGAAACAAATTTAAATAAGAGAAGAAAGCACGATCTTTCTGGAGCATCTCTGGTGGGTATCCGTCCCTAGGTGGGCGGTGGAGTCCAGCCTCATGGCACCGCACATGGGAGAGTGCAGGAAAGGTAGGATAATGTCACAAAGAAACAGAAAAGGTCACTTAGGGGACTCCAAGTACTAACTGAGGACTGCAAGTATAAACTAAAATTTATCCCTTAACAGAGCTTTAACAGTAACTTACCTGTTTCCAGCTCTGTGATTCAGTGTTTAGTGTGGCCTGTGGACCAAGGATCGGAAGCACCCAGACGCTTCTCAGGTCCTCAGGCATGGCACGGGCCTGCCAAATCTGCACTGATGTTCTATGCAACAATCACTTTACCAGTGCTTCACTTCTTCAAATAGTGTGTCCACTGTCATTCCCTGTGCATAGGTTCCTTTCTCAAAAGAGGCCAAAACTCCTAAGAGAAAAATAGAAGATTAACACATGCAAGGAAACCTAAAAATCATTCATGTTAACAGATGGTTAATATTTGTCTTTATAAAAAATAGGTTGAAGATAATTCATGATCTTTATCCATAATAGATAAAGAGGCATTTTGTGGTTCTGCATAAGGAAAGAACATTAGGCATTCCTCCGGGCCACCTTATTATTTGTCTTGGGTATAGTGTAACTTTGTGGAAAGGTTTGTGCTTTCCTTAAATCTTAAGAGCAGGGAGCCCTCATCTCATCTCGTTCTTGGGACACAACAAGAGCAAGCCTGCAACTGAAGCTGTGAGTCGGGAAGGTAAGATTTCAACTATTGAGCAGACAGCAACGATGACGTGCAAGTGCCTTTGGAACAATGAAGAAAACTCATATGCCCCCTTGTACACTGGTATCTTTGCATTCTGCTTAGAAAACTATACCCGAAGATATAAAGTCAAAACGGGCTCCTAACATGCTTCCCATCAGAGTCTCAGGATTTTTTTTACTAACCCTAACACTGATCCAACTCCAGTAATCAAACAGAAATGTTTGATTGAGTGTGTGACAGCCCAGTGTAGTCAGTGCTTACCTTCTTTCTTATTCTTTCATCCTCAGAAATTTGAAGACAAAGCATTTGACTTCTTTCTTGCACAGATTTTCTTAGTAGGTCACAATGGGAAGTGAAGAGCAGTAGGATTTTTGCAAAAAAAAAAAAAAAAAATCCCAGACAGATAGCAACGTTTGCTCAGACTATTGAACCACTATGCACTCTACTTCCAACGTTTCTACTGAAGTGTCCTCAAGGTGGAAATTATTTCATGGTTCTACGGCGCGGTACTGTTCCCCCTCCCCTCTTGGACTAGCCTTATTTCCTTTGAGTAGAACAGAGTCAGCTAGATCAGCTAAAGGAGAATCAGTCAATTCAAGTTTTATCTTTATTCTTCATAAGACATTCTCAATACACAAGAATGGACAAATGTGTACATGACTCATGAGGTACCAAATGCTTTGCATTTTTCCCTTTTGGATGGGTTTATCACCATTGTTTACAAGAAGGGTATTTGCTTGCAGATTTGCCCTTTTACTTCAGAACTAAGATAACATTTCCCTTTCAACTGAGTCATCCTTGTCCTAAATATTGCATAATGGCACACTCTGCCATCTTCTGTCTGCTTTGGCCAAACACAATGACAAGGCAAACTAGGCTGTGGGTCCTGAGTCGGTCTCTATTCACTCCGATTTTGTGTGGTGGTCAAATGCATTTGTTACATAGCAAGGAATTATAATATTGAATGAACTGCAGAAAATCCTACTCAAGAAATATTAAAATAAAAAGCAAATGGAGTTCCTGTCATAGTTATGAAAAATGTGTTCTCATGGCACAGAAGGGAAATTTGCGACTTGAAACTTTTCATCAGAAATGGAAGGAGTTCAAGGGCAGTTTAATGTTAAGTCTATCTCCCCAGTTCTTTCGTCTAACAGATATCAAGTTACATTTGAATGTGGCAAAGAGATACGAATTTAGGTCAGTGTAGCCTTCAAAGGACAATTTTTTCAGAAATATTCTGTATCCATCTATCTAGTCTTGAGTATCATTAGGTTATTTTAAGGTGAAAATACCCAAAACTTGCATTTTCATAGAAAGAGAAATTCATTTCTGGTAAGTTGAAATTGCTTTTGAATAATTTATAAGGTAGAGAGAATTCATTAGGTCTGATATCATCAGCAGGCATGAGATTGCATTGTTTTATAATGGGTACTATGGGAACGGAGAAACCCCAGTTGGTTGGCATGAAAATTTCAGTCCAGAATTTCATTCAGGTTAAAGGCACTAAATATTTAAGAAAGGGAAAGCTTGAGTCAAAATTAACTATACGGAAGTAACCTTTAAAACTACAATCGCTGTAAGAGAAGACTTGTCCTCCCTCTCAATGCTGACATTCACTACAACACTGGAATTGGCCAGCACCAGTGTGCAGGGCCCTTCTTGTAATATTGTTACCCTCTCCTCCTTTTCATTACGTGAGGAGATGATGGTGATAACATAAGATAAAGAAGTACAGCCAAGTAAAATAATGGCAAGCTAATCCAAAAAACGTGAGAAGAGTCTTCCAATTCATTACTCAAATAATCAGGATTGCTTCCCTTATCCTTTTAGACCTGCTCTTGAAATGTACTTTCTTTAATCTCATCTTCAATTTAACCAATTACGATCAGGAACTTTTCTGATATATCATGTTTAATCTTATTCGTTACTTTTAGAGTGTACTTTCTTTTTAAAATTTATTTCTTTGGTACAGGGTGTCACTACACAGTTTGGACTCATAGTGATTCTCCTGTGCCTGCCTCCTCGGTGCTGGGGTTGCAGGCATACACCACCATGCCTGGTCTTGGTGGCTGGCACAGCAGTCCCAGGTTCTGGGGCTGGGACGGCATGTAGTAACGGGGATCGAACCTGAGTCCTTGCTCTTGCTAGGCAGGTCCTTAGACCACTGAGCTTTCTCCGCAGCTGATTGTTCATTAATTTTCAGTGCTGAAATTGACCATTTTTTATGTTCAAAGAACATGGCTAATAAACATTATTTCAGAAATCCAAACCAAGATGATAAGGCACACTCATATTCTTATCATAAGTGGTGACTGATCTTAAACTTTAAGCACAGGCATGACTGGCAGTGTTAGCTGGAAAACAGAACTCCAGTGGGGAGCAACAACCTGAGGAAGCCCGAACAGGGCTGTGTCGAGACCCAAACAAACACCAGGAGGGGGACAACTTGGCTGAATTGTACTGTATGGGGAAAAGACCAACGCAGACTTGGGACGAAGTCAACTGCTTTGAATTCAGAAGAAAATCTTGAATGCAGATTAAAGAGGTGCACCCAATTTGGGTGCCAGTGAAGAACCCAGAGTGCTTTTGAACCCCATAAGTACGTGAGATGTGACTGAAAACTACAATGAATCTATAGCTTTTATAAATGTCATTACAGGAGCTGGAGATTTAGCTCAGTGGCATAAGTGCCTGCCTGGCAAGCGCAAGGTCCCAAGTTTGATACTCAGTACAAAATATAAAAGTAGAAGTACAATAAAATAAAAGTCATGTTGCCATTAATCTCCCTCAAAATAGTCCCCATCTTTGAATACATTTATTCCATCATTCTTACCACCTTCTGAAGAGATTCTGTAAGTCTTCTTTCATGAGTGTCACTTAATTGCACTGGCATGGCTGCCTCCATGCCCTGAATTAATTCACATGTTTACCTTTCATAGTCATTTTTATTTTGAGAAACAGCCAGAAGTCACAGGGTGCCAGATCTGGAGAAGAGGGTGAATAAGGAGACCCAGCTGTGGTTCCATGAGTCTGTCTTTCTATTGGATACCACTCTACAGCAACATTCAGTGAATTTTTTTTTAATCACATCTCATAAAGACATGAAAGAAGATTTTCATAGTTGCTTCAGAAAGTGGTAAGAATGATGGAATACGCTTGTTTGAAGTAAGAAAGAGTATTTTGAGGGAGATTAATTACAGGGTGTCTTTTACCGTAATGACTTTCTTTAATGGCACACTGTATTTTTTTAATCTACTCTTTCAAGGGAAACATAAATAAAGCTATTCTTTAGGATTTTCATGTGGGGCCAGGAGCTTATGTTGTCAGATGACTTAGGAAGGGTTTAATTCAGACAAGATGTAAGAGGCTGTATTTGGGTCGAAACATTAAGAAATAAGGAAAGAAAACTGATTTCAGAAATGTCATAGTTGCATATCTGCTAATCCAAGAACCTCCTGCCGTGCAGTGCGTCCTTAATCAATACTGAGCCTTCTAGGCCGCTCTAGACTCTTTTCCATTACAGTTTTCTGACCAATCAGTTCATACGATATTGTGTTAGAGAAACATGCAGCTGTATCACACACGCCGTCCTTTAATATTTTGATAGTGGTATCTCAATATAATCGGTTTGTTTGGTGATCCTGTGAGTCTGAAATCCCCATGCAGCCAACAATCAGGATTTAGCTGCACGTCATCATTTGAGCTTATGTCTTGTCTCAGAATCTCCTTACCATCTCCAAGGTGGAGCTCTGTACTCACGAGAGAAAGTACCTCCCTTACTTTTGTGAAAGCAGGATCGTCTTTGCCTGTCACCTTCTCCTCTTCCTCTTTCCTCTTCTCTTTTTTCTTGTGCTTTTCCTATTACTTCAGGATACTTTTAAACAGCTTCAGAATGCCATTGCTTCTGTCACTACATCCATTCCTAATCTCTATTTAGTTCTCCCCCCCCCCCCAAGAGTTCTTTCTGTGCTAAACAATAATCCATACTCTTCCTGGATCTAAGTCCACAAATTGCTGCTGCTTGCCAGAAGCCAACTCCTTCCAAAGGTGAATGCCAGGTCTCCATCGATTCACTTCCCCATGGACGGAGTGGAGGGAGAGAGAGAAGGTTCCCGTGGGGAATGAACGCTGCACACACAGCCCCTTGACCATTCAGCAGCACGAAGAGCCATGGCAGAAGAGTGCTGTTGACTAAAGACTGTGTAGAGGTTATTTTGGGAGACAGGAATATGCCAGTTTCTGTCTGGGGTGGACCCCGACAGATTCTGCTGCTACCAAATGATCTTGTGTGTTGAGAATCTTAGCACATGCACAAAACTTGATAACCTCTATTATGTAACTTTTTAAAGGCCACAAACTATGGCAGAAAAGCTAAAAATGAAAGCACAATAAATTTTCCCTTTCTTGATATTGTGATGAAAGCTGAAATAGTTTTGGGAGATTTCATTTTCATGGAAGTTCTTTTCAATTGACTTTACTTCCCATATATAAGAGATGACTTTGGTGATAGAAAATACTATGTGTTCTATAGAAGTTAGTATTCAGTGTTTTGATTTTGTTGTGCCATTTTTTTCTTTTACCAAAGACAACAAATAGCTCATGACCAATGAACAAATAATTGGCTAAAAAAGATAGACAATTTTAAAAGTATTATTTTATATAATTTGAAAGAAGTAAGTCAATGTAGCTTCAGGTCCGTAAGTAGATTTTTTTAAATAATTTTATTTAGAAACAAATAACAATGAGACAGTTTCAAAACCAATTAATAGGATAGTTTCAATAATTAATACATTGCATATTGTTATCTTCTTAGTGGTTATTCATAGTATAAAATGCTGACATGATATCTTGTCCAAATACTATTAGCACAAATCTTTCTTCTTATTGAATTAAAAGAAAGTAGCTGTATATCTAACTATTTTGTATATACAGATACAAAATGGTCATTCATTTGTATCCCCTTTATTTGTTTAGTTTTGTCAGAGAAGGGTATTCTACTGTCATTTAAATATTGTAGGTGCATGAATTCAGCAAAATGATCCAATATAGTCCAGTAGTCCATAATAGTAGTGGGTCATCCACAGGACTGGCAATGTCAGAAGTTGTTGACCTGAGCTCTTTACAGCCCAGCAAACCAACATGGCTTCACCTTTTATACCTCGTTTTTTTAGCCTTTCTGTTGGATCGTTAAGACCCAGATAAAGTAAGACCTATATAACAAGAAATGTAACTTTTGTATCTGCTAAGGTCAGTCAAGTCCCCTCAGGATTTATCTTGAAACCCTGTACCACAGTTTGTAGATCCTTTGTCAGTGTCAGCCATGTGTTTGAGTCACAGTCATTGCTTGACCAATTTGCTCTCTGTGAAAACCTGAGAGAATGTTTTCTCTTCAGGTGACTCTCCTTAGGCACACTCTACAACATGGATCACTTTCCTCTGTGGCCCCATAATCTCCTTGATCAGAAAATTTGGGACACAGCTGAGTTGCACGATGTTGCAGTATAGGTTCTCCTATGTCCTGAGTCTTCACTGACCTTGAAAGGCTAGGGCCAAAATGTTGACTGTCCTTGCAGCCCTTCCTTTTCTCTAATTTTTGGTCTGCAAACTTAGGTTGTTAACCCCCCAGAAGAGAAGCTTATTATTACCTTACAACGTATACAGTTGAGTTTAACCTAGCTGTCTGTCTGAGTATCAAATATCATAGGCATAACGTGGAACAGGTATTTCCCATCAAGTATTGATATGTTAAACTTTAACCTAATAGATAGTTTTATTAACCAAGAAAACAGAAAGAAGTTTGAGTGTCTAGCCACAAATATAAGAATATCTAATATAACCAAAGGTAGGGTTACAATGCAAATGACTTATAATTGCAAAGTAGTTGTGTGTAGGGATAGATGCAGAATTAAGTTATATGTAAATTTTACTCCATTTCATGATGAAATCGTGATGAAGGGTAGACCTTTATCTGAAATTACATCCTTCCAGATTTCTGTTGTCAAATTGTGTTTTATTTTCATATACAAGTAGTAGATATTTTTACATCTAAACATTCTTCCTTAGAAAAATTTTTCTAAAACAATTGCAATATTAGTCCTATCTCTCCAGTTTATTTTAATTTCTACTCTTAAGATTCCAGTTCCGGATCACAAGTCCGCATCTTGTACAGCAATTAACCACTAAGAAGAATATATGCAGTGTATTATTTGTTGAAACTGTACTTCCGATTTGATTTGAAACTGTCTCATTGCTATATGTTTATCAATAAAACTGTAGGAAAAAAAAAAAGATTCCAGTTCAGAGAGCATTCCATTTATTTCTTGCATAAATCTTCAGGAAAATGTCAGCACAATCCCCAATGTACGATGGTTTATCTATTGTATTTATATACCCTGATGATATTCATAGATATTATTTAACTTACATAAAAGATTGCAGAAGACAAAAAGGAAAACAAGAAATATTAAAACTTTATTTGTTATGAGTTCTTAAAATGCTTTCTGTTGTCTTACAACATAATTGTAATTCAGGACACTTGATTAAATATGCATCATTAGTTTAAAAAATTATGTTTTAACTGTGAAATTCAAAGGGCTATTTCATAATTTAGTCTGTTTTTCTACATGATTTAATGGCTATCACAATTGAAACAAACACTTCCTAAAAGTAGCCGAGATCCTACTGGAAGCAGCATTTCTTTGGTTTCACCTTGTAAGCTATAGTACTTATTTTGCAATTTCAATTTTCCAAAAACTTGGTTAGTATATTTCATTGTTTTCTGATATCCATCAGTCAATTGTGCAAACCACCTGGGTGGTTGTGCACATTATAATTTTTAACAAATGAATGCAAAGCATCTTATTTGGGAGATATGAAAACTCTAAAGTCTGTACAGATATTTATGAGAGGTGAAACTTACTGTTTATGCCAAAAAAATCATTACTGATAGAAATATTCCCCAGATTTTTTATTCATAGCATAAGTTTCTTGCACAAGCAGTTCCTTTATTATATTATTAAAATGTGACCTTTATCATGAAGGTGCAAATCAAGTCTCCTTATTACTTCAAATATCTGCTCTGTAGTGCTTTCCTGATAGCTATTCAGTACACACACACACACACACACACACACACAGTCAGCAAACTTAGCAACAGTCTGATTGTCATTAGATTTTTGTATTATCAGTAGAGAAAGTGATACACGATTCACCTTTAAATTTGACTGTCTTCCAGTAATAAACCAGCAGATCTCTGTATTGCGCAAAAGACGCCATGATCACTGGCTCACATCACACAAAGTATAAGTGTTTTTATGTAGAAGATAGTCTAATTTCTCAACATCCTTAGCCGCACATTAGTGTTGCAATATGTTGAAAGAATGTATGACTATGAATGTACCGCACCTCCTCCACCCTGTTGGAATTCAACTCTGCCCAGACCTAAGGTGTAACTCTGAACACAAACTACAGGAAGGTGCTAGAGAAATCTACATACTAAATCTACATTCGTATGCCCAGATTTCTGATGTTTTAGACAAAAAACTCTTATGGCAGAACTCTGTTATTCTGCTCTCCTACATCAGTGTCTTAGGTGTGCACAGCTTGGATAGCAAGGACTTAATCGACTCAGATAATGTGCCTTTCAAAACAATTAATTGTCAAATGTCAATACTTTCAATGAAAGCTTCCTCACTAACATTTTCAGTTGTTTTTATGGCATGATGGATCATTAAATAATTGTATGTTCGCAAAGTCTTTAATTTGGGGGCAGGGAGATATCTCAGCCGCAAAAGTACCTGCCTGGCAAGTGGCAAGTGGCAAGGGCAAGATTTTGAATTAGATCCCCAGTACCAAAGAAAGAAAGAGAGAGAGAGAGAGAGAGAGAGAGAGAGAGAGAGAGAGAGAGAGAGAGAGAAATTCTCCAATTTTGCCAACAATGAATTAGGAGATAGATAGATGATAGATAGATAGATGATAGATAGATAGATAGATAGATAGATAGATAGATAGATAGATGATAGATAGATATAGATGTATAGATATTAGAAAATAATTGTAAATACACTAAAATTTTAAAGCTTTATTATTAAAAAAGAAAAAAAAACAAATTCTGAGAAACTATTCCTCTAGAGATCTTCTAAAATATTAAGCTGCCTGAGACGAAAAGTTAATTCATAGCCCAATGCAGTGGTAGAGCGAGGATTTCCTGCTGACTCACAGACACACAACCCCCAGGCTTGTGTGTCCTGAGTTTTCCCAGGAAGACCAGGCACACCTCCTGCTTCCCTGCGGAAATCCTAAGTGGGCTCTCCCTGAATTAAACAAGACGCATTTGACTTCTAAAACTGCCATTATCAGGATTTTCTGATCACAACTCCGAAGATCAACTCAGATTATATACAAATGAAAAAATTTTATCACTCGTCTGTCCAAAAAGTCTCAACAATTCTTTTTGATGCACAAAACCAAGTTGAACTCCTCAGCCCAGCACTTCTAGATGGAAGCAGGAGCGTGACTCCCAGACTTACCAGAAGCACTTCTGAATTCTCATCCGTTTCTTCTGCCCATTCCCACACTGTTGCGCCAGTACACTCTGAGTGACCCCTCAGCCCACCCCTTCTGCCGGACATGTCCCATCCTGCCATGCTTACAGATGATAAACATGACCTCCTTGGTAAAACTGCTTTACAGAGCTTCCTCTGTGTCCTAGCAAAATTTTCCATGAGTTGAATTAAAAGGAAATAATTGTGAACACCCAGGAGGTAATCAAGTCTCTTAGGACAATTTCTACACAGGAAAACTGAGACACCATTACTGACTTTTGTTTTAAGGTGAACTTCACACAAGAACAGACTAGCTTTGGGTATTTGATAATTAATAAATGGATACCTTAAAGATAGTTATGGCAAGTCTTTGTTTTTCCTGGCATTCTCTAGATCATCCTAATTTTTGAAAAATCATTTCTTACACAGATTCAGTCGGTTCTGATCTTGAGCTGGAGAGTACTAGACATTAAGAGCTCTTTTCTGATCTGTCATGGAAATGGATGGATTTTGTCCAAAGTGCTCTTGTGCACACAAGGGGCTTCGTCTTTGCAGTTAATCTCCAATTTAGGGATAAAAGAATGACTAATATACTCCTTTGGGTGAAGTTACAGATGTGTATAGGGAGATGGTAGCAAAGAGGGTGCAGAACGATGCCAAGAAATGGACCTCAGGATGTTCTTTGTAATAAAATGGTGGAAAGATATAGAATGTTAAATGTGTTTATACTTTATTCTGAAAGTTAGGAGGACTCTCTGGAAGTTTTAAGTGTGGTGTAGCCAAATTTGAATTTTTACAAATAAGTATTTTTGAAAGAAGACCACCAGAACTATGGACTAGAAATAAAATCATTAGTAAGGGAGTTTAAGATATCTTTATTCACCCTGTGGTAGGATAGGAAAAGTGTAGGGTTCTGAAAATATTCTCTGGGGATGTCTATAAAGGTGGAAAGCTATTTTCTCATACTCATTTGGAAGATACCCAGCTTCCTCTCAACTTCCAATGTTCCAGATGACCTGTTTCCAAGAACAACATTTCAGCCCTGATAAGTACTGTCTCTTCCCTTCAAGTTTTGAGTGAGTTACAAAATACACATTACTGTTGAGGAAATCTATCGCAGTATGTTGGAGCATGAGAACATCTCTGTCAGGAAGAGGTCATGATGAAAGTTCAACAGATTATTGACCAAGTAAATAAATGATTATTGGCATTTATTTCAATTTTTCCTCATTTAAACTTCTTTTAAATGAGAGGAAATCAAACACTTCTGTTCTTGAATACCAGGTCTCCTTTAATATTTTAAACTTCTCATGATTAAACATTTACTTTAGAACTCAGCACTGCGCTAGACAGCACCAAATGTTATTTTATTGATTCTTCATAACAATGATATGAAATGGGAATGTTCAGATTCATAGAAACAGGCATTTACTCCAGTTCACAAATGTTCTGAGTGGTGTAGTCCGTTCCTAAGTCAACACCCACTGGCCTAGGTCTTTCCTCTCAGGTACACTGTTTCTAAAATACAAGTCCAGCCATAGTAAGTGCTGAATTTGGGGTCAGACAGCTTGCATTCTGATTTCACTTTGCTGCCTAATTGTGATTGTGTAAAACTGAGCAAGTTGTGTTGCAGGAGCTTTAGTGTCCCCTGTTAAGAGGGACACAGAATGGGTCACGTGATCATTTCTGGATTAAGCTGTAATTATCAACACCTGTGTAACTGGCAGAAGGTTCCTTCCTGACAATAAATGCAAGAATCCAGAACTGCAGTTGCCTCTATTCTACTCCCTCTAATTTGACATCACTATGATGCTTATCCTTCAGTTTGATGCTTTATGCCGACTTGCTCTCTAAGATTCCGCAAAGACCTTTGCAATGCATAGATCTTTGCAAAATGGTAACTATTTGCCAGGCATTGTGGTGAACACTGGAGAAACTGCTAACAAGCAAAGCAAAGTGGTGCCTGCCCTTGAGCTTCCACGTTAGCAAGAAACGTAATCAACACGTGGATCATCCTATTAAAGAATAAGACATGAGTTCTAAAGCGCTGTGATGTAAGCAACCAGAGCAGGGGATCCACCAGACAAGATTTCCCAGGAAAATTCTCAGAGATAACGTAAGGGAATGAGTGGCCATACAAAGGTACTAGCCAGAAAGAGCAATAGTCTCTAATGCTACCAACAGAAAAGTCTGTGGTTTTCAGAGGAGCAGACATAGAACAGTATGATGAGAGCATCGAGGCAGAAGACTTGTTTCAGGAATGCCTGGGAAAGTGGGCTACGTTCTTGAGGCCAGGGGATGGATGTAGATTTTGTCTTGTCATCTAGGGGAAGTCACTGATGGTTCATAACTAAGGGGACAATGATGCCTGTGATTGGCAAATGACAGCCCCATTCTTTGTCAAAGATGTCCACAGCGCAGTTCTCAGAACCTACAAGTACGTTATCCTATATGGCAAAACAGACTCCATACATGTAACTAGGAAAAGATGTTGAAACGAATATATTATCTTGAATTATCTGGGTGGCCCAGGGTCATCTCAGGTTCTGAAAGGATGAGGACAGGAACATCAGACTCACAAAAAAGCAACAGAAGAAGCAGAAGCTGTGAGCCTGGTAATCCCAGCAGCTGCTAGAAATGGAAAAGCAAGAGGCTGGATAGAAAAGCAAGATTCCCCCTTCCAGGGGGAATCTGGCCCTGTCAACACTTTGATTTTCAGCCCCTGGACCTAATTTTAGACTTTGGACTCCCAGAACTATAAGAGAATTCATTTTTTTACCCCTATCCACCCCATAGACACTGGTACTGGAGACTGTACCCAGGGACACTTTGCCATTGAATTTTACCTCCAATCTACTTTATTTTTTTTTTCTTGAGGCAGAGTCTAAATAAGTGGCTAACTTGCACAGCCAGAGATCAAACTTGCCATCCTCCTGCCTCTGCTTCCTGGAGTACCAGGATTGCAGGCCTGCACCACCACACCCAGGTCTTCTCTGTTGGCTCAAGCTGCTGTGTTTGTAGCAAAATTGTTACAGCGGTGATAAGAAATGGATGCAGGGCTGGGAGAGGGTCAAGGAGGGGGATGGGCAGTAGAGGTGCAGCTACAAAGTGTGGATGCAGCGACACGCCCAGAGGTAAGAGTGGCTGCACAGACGCAAGGTACAGGCAAGTGTGTTCAGACTTAGCGCTCACAGGGCTCGCAGCTTCCCTGAGCTCCTAACCCGCTCTGTTTTGGCAGCAGCTATAACCCCTGGGTACTACTTGGCATACTAGAGATACCAGTCTTAAGAAGCGAGTGCTGCTTTACTAGATTGATTTGACAAATAAATAATTTATTTGCCAGCCAGAAACATGCAGGAGATGAATAAGCCAGCTCATGGGCCAGACCGAGCTAGCACACAGGCAAATGCTGCTCTGCTTCACGGAAGAGTGCAAAGCAAGGCCAAAGATGACAGTCGGCATAAAAATAGGCACACTTATAGAGACCCTCGCAGGCTTTTCCCCAAAAAGAAGACTACATATGAGTTTTCCAGAGGTTTGCCTTCAGGATTTCCTACATGGGCTTCCTCACGGGCTACCCGACCACAGCAAATATGTCTCAGGATCTACTGTATGATTCTCATGTCTGCCAATTTGTATGGGTCTTACATTTCTCTGTGTGTGCTGTTCCCTGCCCCCATCCTGAAACAAACAAACAAACAAAAAATACCATTGATAGGCCTGAACCCAATATGTAGGTATCAGCAGCTCTATTCTCAGAACGTTAAAATCCAACCTTACTGCAATAACAGCCAACAAAGAGAACTCAGCATGGCCCTGAGTGGGGTAATTGCTCCTTACTGGGCATCACCTTGGTCAGCTGTCCATGCTCCAATTGCAAGACAGACCAGGAACATGGTAATGTCTCCACTTGCTGTAAGGAAAGGAGGATATGACCTGCTAGGGCTTCTAAGGTAGAAGCAATCCCCTGCTTAGGAACAGAGTTCAGATGCTGGCCCACCGAGGAGAATGTTAGGCTCAGAGATGACTGCAGCAGAAAGCTTACAGAATTTGAAATCAGTCGACGCCAAACCTGACCGTCCCCTTTGCCTTTGATTCCCTTTCTTACATTCAGTTTTCAAATAGGCTAAAGAGGGAAGAAAATGACCACAAGAATAAAACATCCCAGGTACCACACACTTTTCCCACAGTCAGGAGAGGTGCCATCTGCATTTTCAGCATGAGCAGGGAGCTCTGGGAGAAGCCGTGAGGCCTGAAGCCTCAGGTGAGAAGCTCCTCTCTGGGTAAGGGCAGAGGGCCATGTGAGTGAGATTCAGGACACTTCAGTTCTCTGCTCCCAACCTGGCCTTGCCATCCCTGGGCCAAGGTCCGATTGTTCTCTGTTCCCGTGGCTGGGTGGTCTTCTGCAGCAGTAATTTGTCTTAGGGTTTAAGAAGCCTCATCTGCCCCTGCTGAGCTCAGGCACCCGTCTGCTGGCCCTGCGCAGGACAACCAGAACAGATCGCTCATCTTTTTTTTTAATATACACATTTTTAACACTTCCTAGATCTCCTAAGTGATTTGTAGGGTCAGCCCTTCCATTTCTACCCCAAGCGCTGCTCTAAACGAGTAGCACAGATCCCAGCATTCGTAAAGATGACCTCGAGCTCCTACTCCTATCCGCCTCCTAACAACCTAACCACCTCCCTAGTCTCTATTCTGGGAAACTTTATATTCCACTGGCGGCAAGGACAGCCAACTACCTGAAGAGAATGATGAGGTCACTGGGCGCCCTGCACGCCTTCGGCTGACTGCGCTGGGCTCCAAGGCCGTCCTTGGGACCGCCGACACAGTGAATGCTAAATGGCGTGTGCTTCTCATTCCAGCAATTAACTTTGATCTCTGGCTTAATGCCGTGTCCAGTTGTTCTGGAAGAGTGGAAAAAATGCTCTCCCTGGGCCCCACTTGTTTGTACATATTTATTTAAGGGCGTCTGGAAGCTTATGTCTCTCCAAGGCACTGTGGGGGATGCCAAAGAATCATTCCGCACCCTTAAGAAGCTAATAGCACAGAGGAGGAGAAAATCGGTCGGCAAAATGTGACATCCATTATGCTCTGAGGTTGGACGAGAGACGGCGCTCTTCGCTCTGTCAACAGCTGAACACTATGTGCAGTTTAGGGTATAAGGCTGAAGAAGCGGAGAGCAAAAATAGTGGAGGTCGTAATGACGTCAGTAAGTACCTAAATATACAAGGTTAATTTTGAAAATGATAAATACAATTAATAGCAAGAGGCAGAAGGAAAGGAAGGGGAGGAGAGGGGAGGAAAGGAGAGTGAGAAAGGGAAGCTTCCTGCTTCCTGGTAAATATTCTTCTTCATGCCTACATTTCTTATAAGAGGTTGGACTATAAAATAATTTTCAAGGACTGGGGAGATGGCTCAGTGGAATTAGTGCTTCCCTGGCAAACACAAGGGCCTGAGTTCAATCCCCAGTTCCGCAAAAAAAAAAAAAAAAATAATAATAATAATAATAATAATAATAATTTTCAGTTGGGCTGGCAGCACATATATGGTCCAGTCTCAAAGGAAATGCTCAAAATGCTAACAAAAGTGCTGTCTTCCTCCCACTTGCCCCCTCTGTCTTGACTTGGCATGGTGGTTGGCATTTGTGTTCTAATGTTGTTCCTTCCAGGACAGCAGGATGACTGCCTAGCAAATGCAGATGCTCATAGATATCTAGTGCTTTTCCCTATTGTGGCTGTCCTGCACCTATAACCAGAACCTCCCTGCCCAGGGAAGGAGGGCAGGAAAGGTCATGGGCAAGAGGACACCAAGACTTGGTCTCAGAGAAGTAGGGAGTAGATCACGGTGCAAACTGCACTGTAATCGACTCATAAAACCTAGATTCAAAGACATAATCCTTAAACAATCTCTGGCTGCAGAGTAAACCATTGTGCTCTGAGGCTTTGCACTATGGTAGTAGGACTGCATCCATTACGTTGCCCTTACTCTTGGTGAGCTGCTGTTGCCCTTCACAAACACCGATGCTGCTATAGACATAACATCACAAGTTACCCTTGAGAAGAACTGAGTGGCTAGCACATGGGAGTTCTCCAAGTTACCGTTCTCTGTCCTCTGTGTCCTCAGATTCCATCACAGGTCAAAAACACTTAGGGCAAAATGTGTCTCTCCTGAATATTGTACGAACTATATTTCTTGTCATTATACCTAAATTACACAGAATAAAAACTACGTATATAGTATTTACATTGCATCAGGTATTGCAAATTGTAGAGATTGAAGTATATGAGACGATGTTCATAGGTTATATATAAATACTGTACCATCATTAGATCTGACTTGATGGTCTACAAATTTTAGTATCCACAAGGAATATTAGAACCAATTCTCTATAGATATGGAGGGACAACTGAATTGCTCCCAATATTCTGTGAACTTATGATTATCTGAAAAGAAAATGTTATATACAAAAGCACTTGTGTATCTTCTACCTATATTTTGGAATGAGGATGGAAGATAGGAAGGAGGAAAGAAAAAAAGAAAGGAAGGGAGAAAGGAAGGAAGGAAGGAAGGAAGGAAGGAAGGAAGGAAGGAAGGAAGGAAGGAAAAAAGTAGGGAGAAGGAAGGAAAGCAGGGAGGGAAGAAGGAAGAGAGGAAGAGAGAGACTCCAAGAGGGAAACTGAGAAGATGAAACATTTTAGCAGTACGGTCACACACTGTATACTGGGCATTATCAGACAACATGAGATAAAAACACAAACTTTGTCTATGAGCCAAAAAAGACTTAAAGCAGTGATGAGGTTCACATTCCAAAGGTAAAGGCTTTTCTTCCAAACCACTCTTGCCTTTTATCCCATCCAAATCCACCAAATGATCATCTACTGCATACTCACTGTGTAGAGGAATGTATTCTCCTGTGCTCTCTGGGTTCATAATTCAAGATCATTACATTTTAAACAAGGAATTCATTGCTGAATGCTGGTGAAATTCAAAACTAATCTGGACAAAAAATGATAAGTACTTAAGTTATCAGCTAAGTGAGTAATAGTGGAAATTGAGTGAACACAGTTTTCTTGGCCCATATGTTCTAAAATTCTTGTTGCATTTTTAAATTTAATAGTCACCTTTTTTTCTGAATTTTGTAACTGGCATTTACATGAGACTATTCAAATTGGCATAATTCAAATTAACATAAAAAGTGATTTAGAGATTCTAATAGAATTTCTTGGAACATATAAAATGAGAGGGAGAGAGAGAGAAGGTAGCAAAATTATTTGTGGAAACAAAGCAGGTAAAAAGAATTAAAGGAGCTATTCTTATATGCTCAACAATATTTTTAATACATCACAGTCTACCATTCCAAAGAATATTGTTTCTCAACTACAAAGCTAGAGCAGGATCCATGTTTTGAAAGTTTTGTATAAGCAGAACAAAAGTAAAAATTACAGCATTAAACCATTTTATGAGAAAATGCCACTTAGCTTTGAGGGTCAAAATGTTTTTCCATTGAAAGGAAAATTAATATCCACTCAATTCTCCTTCTGCTGTGTAAATGTGGAACAGAACAAATTAAATGTACCTATATCCCAAAGTCTTGGTACAGTCAGCAATTAGAGAACATTTTTCCATCTTTGGATGCAACCTAATAAGTCAGACCTCCTCTTGGCGGGGTCCATTATCAGAACATCTGCCCTGAACAGTCTGACCTTTTAGGCCAGTCTTCTGTAGTAGTGGAGCTATGAATATAGAAAGAAGGCCAAATCCACTAGAGAAGCAGTCATCCCCAAACTGCAGGGGCAGACAGAAAGCACGAAAATAGAATTAGTGAAACTGACTTCCGTAGTAGCTAACACATACCATTGCTAGGAAACCCAGTAAGACACCAACCAGCAACTGAGTCCATGAGAAATCTTCAGGATGAATGTCAGGATTATAGCCATTTGCAGTTGTCTGCTTGATTGATGAGAGTTTAATAAGGCGTGTTCTCAGAACCCAGCACTGGCCTAGCTACTGTAGGAAGAAAACACAGAAATCTGCTCAACAGAGCCTAGCTTACATGAGTCCGTGAGCTGCAGATGAAACAGCCCCACCCAAGGAAAGAGGAAGAACACCAGTCCTAGGCTGAAAAGACCCTAGGATCCAGGTCCCGACCCGCTTCTGGGTGAGCAGACACGGGCAAGCCAGAGAGTTCTGCGAGCTTTTTCTGCTGCTGTAGGATGAAGATAATGGCATTCCTGAGTCACAGGATTAATGTGAGTGTGATCTTTAGTGCATCTGGCCTTCATGAGGTAAATTGCATTTAGTGCAGACAGTTTAATGTTGTGGTTAGATAAACCTGGGTTCACATCCTGACTTTATCACCTATTAGGTCCATTTCCTTGGTCAAATTATCTAACTTTGCTTGCCTCATTTCCATGTTTGTAGGCTGCAGATACTATGACCCTCATCATAGACTGTTTTATTTCCTTGCCAAATTCATCAAGGAACATTAAGACGAACCTTTCTGGACATGAAGAAGTATCAGGGTCAAATAGTTTTTCTGATGCCTTTTGAATCTTTCCTTGAGGCAGAGCTAAACAATATTCAGAAATCATCTCAGCTATTTTTATCACTATGCTGGTAAAAGCATCTTTTTTCAAATGTCTAAGGTGTTCAGATGATTCCTTGAGATTAGACAAAAAGGAATTTGCTAGAGAGTCCCAGTCAGTTCTCTGGCAGTGACAAAGCAACTGCTGTGAAGACAAGGAAGGGCTCTGCCCTCCCTGATATTTCACAGTGCATTGCTTGATGGCCGTCTCCACGGGGCAGGATCAATGGGAAGGGTTGTCTCCACCATTTACTACAGATTCTAAGCCAAGCCAGCAGACAACTACATTTTTAGGTCCACAGGGTGATTTCCCATGGGAATTTATCACCTATGATTTGCTCTCTCCTTGTTATATAACTGGGTTTTATCTTTTGAAAATGGAGTACTCCGAGCTTATAGCATCCTCAGAAAAATAAACCATAGTCCCAATTGCTAATTTCACTTGGTTTCTCAGAGAAAGAAGAAACTATTTAATGGCATGGTAATTGCAAAGGCAGGGCATGAGCCATGCATAGCGTATTTGACAGAGGATGTGTAGGAAGAGGTAACTAAATGGTACAAATCTTGAAGAGAGTGGATTTCCGTATTCTCTCCACCAAGTGTTAAGTGTGTGAGGTAATGCTTGTGTTACTGAGTTCACCTTACCTATTGCACAATAATTCACATTTGTATTAATATACTCTTGCAATACATAGTAAATATATTAATGGGGTGCATTTTAAGGAATTGGGGTCATATGATTAGAAGGCCAGCAAATTTGAATCTTACAAAGCATGTAGTTAAACTGGAGGCCCTGGAAAGCTGTCACACAGCTCAAGGCTGAATTCTTGGAGAACATAATTCATTCTTTCAGAGGACTTCAGTCTTTTCCTCTTTAGGCCTTCAACTGATTAAAAGAGATGAAGTCCACTCAAATTCTAGAGGCTAATCTGCTTTGCTCAAAGTCTACTGATGTAAGTCTTAATTATGCCTTAGAAAATACCTTCATTGCAACATCTAAAATAGTGTCTCAGGCCTGCAAGATAGCTCAGTGGACTAAGTGCCTGCTTGGGAAAACCCAGGAACCAAGGTTCGATCCCCTGTCCTGCACGCAGCATCGGCTCCGCCACCAGGTGCACTGAGCCAGCCACTAAGTCCCTGCCTGGTGGCTTATGCCTGTAATCCCAGCGCTGGGGAGGTTGGAAGTAGGAAGATCACTCTGAGTCCAAGCTGCATAGTGAGACCCTGTACCAAATACATAAAAATAAATAAAATAATGTTTGGCTAAACACCTGGATGTCAAGTTAGTTGACATATAATTAACCATGATAGGAAACAGTTTTACCAGTGGAAATGTAATACAAAGAACTATGGACCAATTACAATAATTATAAATATCAGTGAAAAAAAGAGAACTTTTTATTAATTTTATTGAGAAACAAATAACAATAAGACAGTTTTAAAACCGATTAATAGGGACCGGGGAGATGGCTCAGTAGAATAAGCACTTCTCTGGCAAGTGCAAAGGCCTGAGTTCAATCCCTGGTTCTGGAAAAAAAAAAAAGATTAATAGTCCAGTTTCAATAATTAATACATTGCATATTGTTGTCTTCATAGTGGTTATTCATATTACAAGATGCAGACATGATATCCTGTCCAAACACTATTAGTACAAATCTTTCTTCTCATTGAATTAAGAGAACTTAGCTGTATATCTATCCTAACTATTTGGTATATACAAATACAAAATGGCCCTTCTTTGTATCCCCTTTTTTGTTTAGTTTTGTCAGAGATGGGTATTCCATTGCCATTTAAATATTGTAGGTGCATGAATTCAACAAAATGATCCAATAGAGTCCAGTAGTCCATAATAGTAGTGGGTTTTCTGTAGGACTAGCAATGTCAGAAGTGGTTGACTTGAGCCTTTTACAGCTCAGCATATTAATATGGCTTTACTTTTCATACCTTGTTATTCTTTTCTGCTGGATGGTTAAGATCAAGATAAAGCAAAACCTATATAACAAGAAATGTAACTTTTCTATCTGACAAAGTCAGTCAAATCCCCTCAGAATTTATCCTGAAACCTTATACTGCAGTTTGTAGATCCTTTGTTAGTGTCAGCCATGTGGATGAGTCACAGCCATTGCCTGACTAATTTGCTGTCTGTGAGAGCCTCAAAGAATGTTTTCTCTCCATGTTACTCCCCTTAGGCACACTCTACATAGTCGATCACGTTCTTCTGTGGCCCCATAATCTCCTTGATGAGAAAATTTGGGACATCACTGAGTTACAGGAAGATACAGTACACGTTCTCTTATGTCCTGAGTCTTCACTGACCTTAAAAGGCTAGGGCCAACATATTGACTGTCCTGGTAGCCCTTCTTTTTCTGTATAAAAAGAACTTTAAAAGAAATCTTAAGGCTGAACTAGAGTACCTAAAAACAAATTTAAAACCCCAGACCTCATTGGAGAAGTTTGATAGCAGTTCCCTGGATAATGGAGAATTTGGGGATGTCATCCATCAAGAACTCATCCAGAGACTCTGGGCAAATAAAAATGGCCTGCTAGAGCTCAGGTGAGCCAGGGCTGCTAGGCAGGTGTGCAGTGGTTCAGGAGTGCTGAGGCTGCCCGGGTGCTGTGGCAGGTGTGAGGTCCAGAGGGCGTGCTGTTTGCACTGGGTCAGGCTCAGAGCACACCCAGGGCAGAGGAGAGCCAATGGAGGTGCCTCAGCATGCAGGGGAGTCGGGTGCATTAGAGGACACTGGGAGACCACAGTGGGTGCTGCTGGAACTAGAAGCTGGAGAAAATCCAGCTGGTTTTTTCAATAACCTGGTGTCTTTTGAGTATCTCTTAGGCTAGGAGTGCCGGCTTCTAGGCAACCAACCACACAGAGTGAGGGAAGGCAGTGCAGACTAAAACTCCAGGCTGGAGAACAGGACTGCATTCTCTGGAGCTTCTCATACTGCGCCACCAATCCCAGACAGAGAGTGGGGAGATCCTGCAGAGAGCGCGAGTGCTTAGCACCGGGGAAAACCCCGCGGGGCTGAAGACCAAGGAACACGCAATGGCCTCCTGGCTCTTTTGGAGCCATCCCCAGGCGCCAAGGAGAACCCCTTCTTCCTGCCACGCTCTCTGCTGCTTTGCACTTCATGCCAGCTGGAGGAGAAAATTACCTAAAAAATCCAAGTCTGTTTGCCAAGATCAGGCGATAGCATGCAAGTCTGAAGCAAAGAGGCAGAAGATTGGCAACCAGCATCGCAAGCAGTGGGAGAGAAGCAGATCTCTGGTGGGTGTTCTCAGGCCTGCCAGATTAAACAGTTAAAGGTCTCCTTCAGAGAAGCTCCATCGCTGGGTATGACAGGTTGGCTCCAGTCCCCCAATTTCTGTAATGTAGGTGGCAGAGCTTATTGGATGCTTAACCCTCCCCAGGCTCAGATCTGCAGGATTCATCACAGGCCTCTGGTTAAACTGGGACATAGGAAGGAGATGCCAAGGAAAAAGAAAATGTCTCTCACAAGCTATCATTCTAACTGACAAAAGGGAAAAGGTAGGAAGAGAAACTCGAACAAAGTACAAAGGAAGCTCCGAAGGAAGTGCCAAGTAAGCCATCTACTGTGTAGATAGCTAGCTGAATCTCCTGGGGCCGGAGTACTCCTTTCCAGGGGGATCTTGGCACCTCTTCCATAACGAGGGGCAGAATAGGCCAGGCTAGGCCCACGTGTAATAGTGGATATGCTGAATTTTCAAAAAATCTAGGGATCTAAGAATATGACCCAGAAACTGGGATGACAAACTGCTGCCAAAAATGAGATGCTCTGGCCAGGGGTAGAGCACTTCTGGGGCATGCATGAGACTCTGGGGAGTGGAGGAGGGAGAAGGAGAGGGAGAGGATCAGTGATGGACAGGGAAAGCATAGGGAAGATGCGGGGAGGGCAAGGGAAGGAGGAAACTGGAAAGGCAGTCTAAGGCTAACGGCCAGGTAGAGCCGGACGCCGAGCACAGCGCAATGCCTAGCAGATGGCACTGTCACACCCCAAGTCTGGTGAAAGGAAGAGAGGAAGGGTTGTGAGGAGAAAAAAAACCCTGAGTGCCTGGGTTGTTAAATCAGGCATGAGAAGTGCAGGTTTGGCAAAGACCAAAAGGCAAGCTTGCAGATGTGACTGCAGAGGAAGTGACACTCAGGCGCCAAAGCCCAGCTTTCCGCAGAAGCCTGGATTTCTGGGGGTGATGGGGGCTTCTCAACCAGAGATCATTACTTGTTATGGCTTGTGTGCATTTGTCCCCCCTAAGTCTCATGCAGTTATTGAGGGACAGTTCTACCGTTTGTGATTAATTCATGATCGAAGGCTGGGATTATGGGTCTGAGTACTAATGGGATTATGGATTTGAGTGCTACACCCAGCCTGGGGCAGATAGTCTGAATGTAACATTAGAGAGCCAGAGAGACAGACTTGCTTTCTACAGCCATTGTTGCTGCTACTCTTCCCTTTTGCTCTTGCTGTTTTGCTGCCTTCCACTACCATCAACTGCTGCCCTCTGCCATGTGCCACTCTGCCTTGGAGTCAGCTGAGTATGGACTGAAACATTCAGTAACTGTGAGCCAAATAAACCTTTCCTTCCTTCATTTTTAGTATCAGGTATTTGTCCCAACAATGAGAGAAGAATAACTGAGATATTACTGAATCCTTCAAATCTCCGTTCATGGGCTGGGGCTAAGCATTCAAAAGGCCCTGCCATGGGACTCGCGGAAATCTAGGGACAGGAGACAAATCTAGGTCATTACAAGACAGGGAGTCAGGTCACCCAGATGCCCTCCACCCCACCATTTTCAGCAATCCCTCCCCCACCCATGCTGGCCCCAAACTCCCCTCCTCCCAATCATGATTATTATTAGTTTTGGAAAAGGAGATTTTCTTACGCAACCTCCCAAACCCTCGAGATGTCAGATGTAGAAAAGAAACAGCATTTACTGAACCATAACATATATACCATAAAATATGTGCCACACACACAACATAGTTGGTTTTCACTCCTCCTCACAGAGGAAGATGCTGTGACCCCTGATTTTACAAATGAAGAAACTGAAATTCAGAGAAATTAAGCTCTTCGGCTTGTCCATGCTGTTTGTAATTTTTAGACAAAAGAAATCCTCTCAATAAAGCCCCTTGCTGTTCATCTGAAAGCTCCTTGTGAACTACTTTTGTAGAGTCTCACTTCGTTTTTATCAAATTTCTATGTAATAATGAAAGCTAAAGTGTCTACACTTAAAAAGCCCCAGGCTGTGCTCTTACACATTATGAGCTCAGTCCCAATAACAATAGCATTTTATAGGGAAGAACCCTAAGACAGAGAAATGAATTGAAATGATCAGAATGAACAGAATAGCTGTGATAAGGACCCCAAAGTGTAAGAGTAGTGACGCAAAGAAGGCACCAGGACATGGGCAGTGAGTGGCAGATTAAGTCTAGTACAAGGTGACGACATTTAGAGAACAGGATAGACAACACAGTGTGTGCAGCCCTGGCACTGTTGCAGGCAGCCACCAGAAGCCGCAGAAGGTAGCTCTGAAGGCAGGAGGGGCTTCTGCACACTGTCCCTAGAGGGGAACCTCTGAGGGTAAACATTAGCGAGTCCCCATTTTATAGCTGGCCTTGTCATCTCCTGGCTATAAACAAGATCACAGCTATGGTGGGATGAAAGTACTGGGTTGTGATCCCCTAAGGAATAGCTGAGGAGCTGGGAGAACACTGAAGGGGAAGCGTGCGACAGAGGCCAGATCTATCTCTTTTAAGCTCTGCCACCCAGGTGGCCCAGACTCCACTACTACAGGCCCTCCCCTTTGGCTGACTTTCCACTGGAAACCTGTGTGGGCACAGCACCATGGTCAGTCGGTGCAGACAGACCCAGTGGCAAGAATTGCCCGTGTTTCCTAGAGCCTGGAGACTCCGTAGTCCCAGGAAGTGACACGGTGCAGCCAGCATGTAATTGCCACTCCTAAAAACTATTTCCCACTCTTGGCAAACAGAAAGAAAACACACACTTCTGAGCTTGCAGCCAGCAACCTCTGTTAATGTCACAAATGCAGCCAGGCATCTTTAGAAAAGCCATAACCATATTTAAGGATGAAGTATTTTATCTCTGTACTTCTATTCAGACTAATCAGTTACTACAGCATTGAGGGACAATGAAATTGTCTTTAGCTCAGTTCCTTAGCTAAAGTAAAATCACATCGAATTCACAAGGCTTAAGCAAGGAATCCTAATCACCAGGATTAGGAACAAACCTTGGTGTTGTAAATTCACTTTGCATTCTACACGCTGTCCTTTTCTGTTCTTTCTTACCAACTTGGTGGGGGGACATGCATGAGTAAATAATTGCATTCACACTTAAGAACACGCATACATAAATAATTCTGAGTGCCCACAGTGGGGGCAGCAAGGTCCCCAGAGGGTCAAAATTTGTATCAGTTCACAGGACAAAGGCAGCAAAGGTCACAACGGTGCCAGCACTGGCGCATCTCCCTCCTTCCTTCTCACACTGACTTTGCTTCTCTCCTGATCTTCTCAGCTGTGACACTGACAGGGGCCACCAGACGAGTGATGGGCTCAGGCACTGGCAGGGAAGAGACTACAGCAAACTGCCACCTACTGTGGAGGAGCTCCCACATCACTAATAAGGCTGCAAAGGACACTCCTGCCCTAGTTGCACTTCAAGCTCTCAGGCTTCGTTTCAGTTTCCTACCTGCATTTTTGTGCACCCCTTCATGTGGTATTTTGCTTGAGGACATGCCTTATTTCCCCATAAATTTATCTTGACTCTGCTTTCTCCCACTGAGAATTCACTCATTCTCATGCCTAAAGATATCTTTCTCCACCTCCTCAGTTTGTGAATTTTCACTGCTGTTCTCAGATAAAAGTGAAATAGTGTCCCAGGATTTTCCATGGTTTCAACTAGAAAGCCTCTCAACAGCAAAAACTTTTTTTCAAGCAAATCTTTGACTAAAGAAAATAATTCAAAAACACCTGTAGGTAATCTTATTCTACCAGAACCAAGTTGCAGGAAGATACAAATGTCTTTGACTATATTGTTCTCTCCAGAAATAATTAGAAGCGTATTCTCTAAGGGCTGAGTTTTTGTCACTATTATCACTTACTAGTTCCCATGTCTGAGCATTCTGACCTTCGCTATTATTTCTGTAGAATTACTTCCAGGATAGACAATGTCAGTGTTACTCAGCATCATTCAATGCCGTCTGGCACGCAGCCTCTGGAGCTCCCAAGCAGGTCCTTGGTAATCCCTCCAGCATCCTTACCATTTCAATCTGTGCGGCACACAGAAGCAGCTGGGCCTCGGAATTGGCTTAGGAATAATGAAACGGAGCTAGAAAAATGTCGTGCCATGGGAAGGAGGATGGGGAGCTGGACAAAACAAAAGTATTCAATAAATTGTCATTGTGCTCAGCACTGACGTAAGAGGGAACTTGGCAAAGCTGTGGAGAAGGAATCAAACAAAACCAGTGTAAGAATCACTGCCAAACCAAGGGATTGAGTTTTGCTTAAGGGGGGAGTTAAATGCCCCAAGGCCATGGCAGTCAGGTCACAGGAGGGATTCTTGTGGTCCCTTATCTCTAAAAAACATTGGATTGGGAAATGTGGCATGGTTCAGACATCATGAGGAGTAGACCACGTGGAGAATCTTTTCCAACCTCTGCCTGTCCTGTGAGTGTAGTGTAAAGGTGCCCAGGCTGGGGAGACTGAGAAAAAAAAGTAGGACGCATAGGCACCATTGCCTGCACCCCCTCCTGCTGCACTGGCTCTGTGGCCACAGCAGCAGCTGAGATCAGCACAGATGGAATCTGGGCCATGCTAGAGGCTGCAGAAGAGGCAATAATCCTCATTTCTTTAACTCCAGTCCACTAGGCAACGATTCAGGGTTCTCAAACAGATGCAACTTGAGCAGCTTTGAGCAGAATTTGTGTGACAAATGCTATTCCTGTTTGTGTGGTGCAAGCCATCTGTGTGAATTTCTTAGAGTTGCACTGCAGCAAAGGCTACAGAGCACTGTCCACCCTGGAGGGGCCTCAGCCCTGCTACTGAGGCCAGCAAAGCATCTGAGCTGCACGGTGGGTCCTCAGAATGCAGACCTAGCATGCATTTGCTCTTAGCGAATGAGCACACACCTTACTTATCAACAGAATAAGGCCTCTTGACCTTATGTATAGCTCCCTCTTTCCTTTTACCCTTTAAGTTGTTTCTGGGAAAATCATACAACGAGCCACGACATTTAGGAATGCAAAATCTTTTTTTTATTTTTTAATGTGATTTTTTTTTTTCTTTCAGAACCGGGGATTGAACTCAGGGCCTTGCGCTTGCTGGGCAAACGCTTATTCTACTGAGCCATCTCCCCTGCTCTAATGTGATATTTTTGATCATGTACAATTATTATATGATGTTCTACCTTCCTGATATGTACTAAAGCAGATAAAAATTCTAGGTTTCTGGTCTCTTTTCTAGGAATGTTGATATTAAGCTACTCTGAATCTTGAATGTTGCCATAGCCATTAGCTGCCAACTTCCAAGAACCAACAGCCCCTCCAATCCCAGGAACCCAATGAGCTGGGCATCTGATAGATGCAGTATGGGACAACAAAGCCAAAAAATGAGGGCATGAATTCTTTTTATTTTTCTTTTTGGTCTATATAATCCTTGGGAATCTCATGGAACCTTAGTTTTCCCTCTAGAATGGGCTTCCAATAGTATTGGCTTCCTATTTTACAAACTAGTTGTAAATATTAGAAAAGATAGAGGTCATTAAAGTGGAGTATAACTATGAGGTGTTATCTTTGGTTGGAAAGTATCTGATGCACCCACTTGAGTTGCAAGGTACCTTTTGCATGGGTGTTTATATACACGAGTAAATGAACACATGTATGTCTGGAAGGAAAGAGAGGCTGTGGTTTTCTTCAGTGTCACAGAGAGCTTAAGTACCTAAAACTAGTTAGAACAGAGGACATACTTCTTAGTGATACGGACATGTATAGGTACACAAAACAGGTCATCTAAGACATTCAATCTAAAATACTGAGATTCAATGTGCTCACTTGATATTCAACAAGAATCTGTTAAGGGTCTAATTTTGTACACAACACAGGCTGACTTTTGCTAACTGGTATCCCTTTTCACTTAGCATTTGACTGCCAAGAAAATGTTTTCCCATAAAAAAAGAAGGACAAACATTTATTTTAAATAAATATTTGGATAACTCGTGAAGAAGGGACATTTCACCAAAGAAAACATTTGATAGTTAATAAAGTTATTTCATGGTGTAGTAAACGGCCTTTCATTAGACAAATACAAGCCCAATGGCAAATGAAAACCCAAGGGGAGGCAACTGTCCACCTACTATGAAAGACAGAAACATTACTGAAGACTAAGAGGTAAGGAGAGTCACGAAATTTAATAAGGTGCTGGTGGGAAGGTTCAGTGGGTGCAGCCACTTTAGAAAACAGCTTGGTAGTTTTTTATAAAGTTGAAAATAAACTTAATATGACCCCAATTTTTCATCAATTTACTAAGAGATACGAAAGTATACGTCAAAGACATGTATACAAATTATTGTAGAAGTCTTGGACAAAATAGCCCCAAACTGAGCTAGGTGTGGTAGCCTACATCTGTAATCTCAAATTTGTAAGGCTGAAGCAAGAGAATGGCTATGAATCTGAATCCAGCCTAGGGTACATACAGAGTTCGAGGCCAATCTGAACTGCATAAAGACACTCTTACCTCAAAAACGCTAAGTAAATAAATAAGTAAGTACCCCCAAGTGGGGGAGGGTCACCAACCAGTGCATGTATAGACGAAATGTGGCACAGTAATATACTAGAATGTAATAGAATAAAAAAGGAATGAAGCACCAATAAGGGCCACAAAACAGAAGAAACTTGAAAGCAGGGCACTAAGTGAAAGAAGCCACTCACAAAAGACCACACATTTTATGAAACCACTTACCTTTAATGTCCACGAGTGGAAACCATGTAAGGCAGAAAACCTACCTTTGGCCTCTGATAGAAGGGAAATGATGTCAGTTGATTCAAGTAATCTCCAAGGAAATTTGGGGACCAATGAAAAAGTTCTAAAACTGGATTCTGTGAAATACACTGTTGGAATTTGGTGAGAATGATATTAAAACAGTTTATTCTGCTGCAGATACTCTTAATGAATTTTTATTCTCCAGAATATTTGCTTGAATCTGCTGTATAGATTCCATTTTTTCCTATGCACAGCATTCATGGCTTCTACAGTTTTCTTAAGCTTTTCTATTTTTTATCTGTACCTGCTCTATGGTCACTTAGCATTGTTTATATTGTGGGCACAGTCTGCAATTATCTGGGTAATTACGTCTGACTTGATTTTTTCCTAGAGCCTCCTTCAATTGCTTTGTTGTTGCCCCTTTTCAGAGGCCAGGTGGATGGCTTTGGGGTTGTCCCATCTCATTTTCTCCTCGGCTTGCCTTCGGTAAACTGGATTATGTGGGATTGCATCTTGTTTAAGTGTCTTAGAATTTTCGTTTCTTTTTTTAGTCTAATTTCTTCAGTGATGCTTGTAAATTGCCTGTAGCAAGTTGCTTTATTTTTAGCATTTAGGACCTTTGGAAAATGATTACTTCTCTGAGTTATCTTCCAGGTATAGCTGATTTTTAAGGTTTGAGTTTTTTGCAAGACCCCACCTCTTTAATTTATTGGGAATGAAAATATTGCTGCCTGCTTGCACTGGCCCCTGGTTCTTTGGTTCTGTACCACATTATTTTTTGACTCCTAGTCAATCTCAGTCTTAGAATACCAGGAAATATAGCTGTTAGAATAATTATGTCACTTTTGTCTAAAGTGGGACAGTCAGCAATAGCAATAGCGTGAAACACAGCCTAGAAAATGACAAACTGAGGTAACCATTAATATGCCTCCTTTGACCTTACAAACTATATTTGTGGATATATAACAAAAGTCTAAAATTAGCCAGAAAATGAGACACAGTATAAAAGTCCTTCATATATGTATTTTACCCTCAGGGATTATTTATAAGGGGTGGGGAGAAAATAGAGAACTAGTAGTAGAAATGGAAGAGATTAAAACAGCCTGGAAGACAGAGGGGAAACATGCTAACTTTGGGAAACTGGTGCAGAAGAGTGGAGAGAAAGAGACAAGGTAAAAATAAAGAAAACAGAACAACATTCACAAAGAGACTAGATACTATGTTCACCCTCGTATAAAACAAGTCAAACAATATAGAAGAAAACAAAAACAAAGCTACAAAAGCAAAAATAAAAAAAAGATAGAGAGAGAGACAGGGAGACAGGGAGACCCACTTAATTCCACTTCCAGGTTTGTCACAGGTCCCAGATAGACCACATTGGAGACAAAGTCCAAATAAGTGTCGATTTATACCTGCACCTTCTGGAGGAAACCAGACTCATTCAGCCTGCAACCATCAGCACACCTCTGTGGGGGCCCTCACCAAGCTGGGAGCAGCTAGATGGAACCCACAGCTGCTCTGAGCTCTGAGCTCTGAGCTCAGTTAGCGTCTCTCCAAGATGGCTTCTAGTTAATCACTCTTGCCCACGGGGACTACTGAGGCCTCGGCACTCACCGCCAGCTAGTTCATTCCTTCATGTCCATTGCTCCCTTCCATTTCTACATTCTCCGTGGAGACCTCTGCTGATGTTAGCAGTCACCATGTATCTTCAGGTTTGAATCGCTCCTCTAGCACAGTGAGTTCCAACTCATGGAGAAGGTACCCTGGCTACCACCTTGGTTTTTGAACTTTCCCCTTTTTCTCTCTCCATGGGCTTTAATTCATGCCTCAGATCCTTTGTAGGTCCAGAGGAGCCACTTACCTCCTTCTTGTCTTCCTTGAGCTACTTACTATATTACAGTGTCTCGATGTCAACTCTCAAAGAAGCTCTTTTTCTGCTGCTTACCACTCTGCCATCTTGTACCATCCTCCCCCAAGCACATAAATTTTGTGATATTTCAATTTCTTTTGGTGTTCCTTTTTTCTGATGGAAAAAGTGAGCTTTGATAATCCGTGACATATAAAAATCAATGATACTTTATCAAGTTGGCATGAATTAAACATATAGTAAAAGAAAAAAAAAGGCTATTCCAAAGTGATGGGGAGCAAGCTTAGGCAGGTGCAGGGGACTGCTGTTTGATCCCTGGCAACACACACCATGCTAGCCCCACCCTCAGGTTGGGCTGAGCTGGAAAAAAAAATCATGGGGAAAAATATTTCAGGTGAAAAACAATTGAAGTTCCATGGCTGTATAAAGCAGAATGTAACCTACCAAACCATGTTGGCTTTATTGTCATATTGGACCAAAATAAGCACTTCAATACTTCTTTGTTCTCTTATTTTATCATTTATCTGCTTAGTTATAGAGCCCATACTGAAAATCTTCCTTATCAATTGCAGGATGAAGGAAAATTACCACCTCTAGAAACAGTAAAATTAGAAGGTGCTGAAGTTTCCATTGATAGCAGCTTGGGAAAACCGTTCGTGTTTAACTGTACCCCTCAGTCTGGAAATAGAATTTTTTGCCTATGTGCAACCTCAAACCAAGAAATGAAAAGGTAATTTATTCAACTTTTGCCTCACCAATTTTACTATGATAATTCATTAATCTTTTACTTCACCTGTTTCATTTTGAGTGGGCGAATGCTTCTTCAGCAGCAGTCTTACAGATTCTTGGGACTAGAAGCAGGACAGAATGCGAATTTGTGACATGAGTCAATAAGTTGTTTTGTTCTTAGGTAAAAGAAGTGTATTTCTTCATCATTCATTCGTTTTTTCTAACTGAATTTTTTTAAAGTATATTCTTCTAACTCAATTGCTTTATTTTGTATCTTCTAAAAATGCTAAATATCCCCATAGCAAACATATAGCATCCCCTTGCAAGATTTATGTATTTAAGCTAATTTGACATACAGTCATTAGTATAAAACTATTGTAGCAAGATTCCAATTTGCAGTGAGAGGTGATGAAGAAAGAAAGGAAAAAGCAAAAAGAAAGAGAAGATTTGAAGGGAAATAAATGATGTGTGCAAGCATATAATCCAAGTGCGGGGGAAGAAATACGCACGCATTCTGGGACAGTGGGCTATGGACACTGACCATAGCAACCACCGTCATTACTCAACGTGTCTACCAACAAGAATGGAAATCATTGGTCAATCCAGTGAGTCAAGTGGAAGTTGGAGAAAGTACTGTGCATTTGGAGTGAGAGGTGTGATTGAGTGGGGGAAGAGCTAATGACAAAATGGTAGTTGGTCAGTAGTGTTTAGTGGCCATAGTATATCGCTTTCAAAGAATTGAGACCCAGCTCCAATGTTGAAAGAACTAACAGGCCTGAAACTTTGGAGGTAAACAATAGAAGGTCTATATGTGTAGAAAATTATGTACTCAAATGTCTATTTCTTCAGAGGACAAACAAGGGAATATGCTGATAATTCTTTTTTAAAAAATCTATTTTAAATAGCGAAGAACAAAAGCAAACCAACAAAAATAACTTCAAAAATACAGAATTTCAAAACAAGGTCATGGGACATTAACAATTGTTGTTATATTACATATTGTTATCTTCAAAGTAGTTGCTCACTTTACCAGATATAGGTATGCAAGGCTGATCAAACAATTAAACATTTATTGTTCCTTTCAGTGACAGTATTTTGATACATGCACAAAACAGTTTTGTGTAAACTGATATATGCCTAAGATGTTGTCTTAAAGTTTTTATGGATTATCAATATGATGAAGAGCCAATCCTTGCCTTAAAGAAAAATTACTCTAAGAATATCGAACATTGATTTGACATTTTTAATGCAAAATAAAAATTGAGAAGTGTGAGAAGGGAAGAAAAAGTGCCACAGGAATTTAGGAGTTTTCTATGTGAAAGTAAGGGAGTTATTTCCAAAAAATGTGTCATGGGATCAGATAAGCATACAAAAGAAGAAATGGAACATAAGGGGCAAAGGAAATAAACCAAGCTTTGAGGGAAACAGCAAACAGTATGATTTGATTGGGATTTAGGGGATTTAAAAGAAAACTGAAAAAGATTGCCAAGATAGGATGGGGTGGATAAGCTGGTGCCTGGCAGAGACACGATAAAGCAAATTCAGTCTTTGAGAAGGGACAACTAAGAGGAGCCACAGTGTCTTGGAGAGAGGATGCAGGACAATGGCCATTTATCTGTACTTCCACGTTTAAGACCAGTGCTCTCCAGTTCTTTTTTTTTATGAATTTTTTATTGTAGGTTTATTTTTTTCCATAATTTTATTGAGAAACAAATAGCAATGACACAGTTTCAAATCAAATTGGTAGGACAGTTTCAATAATTAACACATTGCATACTGTCTTCCTAGTGGTTATTTGTTGTACAAGATGCAAACACGATAGCCTATTTACAAACACTATTAGAACAAATCCCTCTATTCCTTGAATTAAGAGAATGTAACTATATATCTATCCTAACCATTCTGAATACACAGATAGAAATGGTCATTCATCTGTGTCCCCTTTTTTTGGTTAGTTCCGTCATTTCAATATTATAGGTGTGTGAACTCAGCAAAATATTCCAAAATAATCCAGTTGAAGATGTACTCATAAGTGAAATAAACCAGACACACATGTGTAAATATCATATAGTTTCCCTAGTATAAGAACTCAAAAGAAGAAATACAAATAGAAAGGTATGATATAATTAAAAGGAAAGCAAGAATTTGAGGACTAGACAATGAAGAGAGAACAAGGAGAAGAGCTAGGCAACATGACAGAGGCAAGCCTTCCAGTTCTTATACCAATGGTTATCAGCCCTGCTGATGTTAATAAATTCTGTGCATTGGTAAAATAAAGTAATTAAATTACAATAAAGATGTAAACTATACCAGGCATGGCTGAGGTTTTTGCCACACAATAACACTATCTTTACAAGAATGTGTTGTTCTTCACTCAAGAATTTAGAGCAGTGCCATCCATCTGAGTCCCAGGATTGCTCTGTCTAAAATATGATTCAGCAAGAACAAGCCCCTCTACGTTGAGTCATGCTTACCTAGTCTCCTTTCATCTTCCTGTCTTTCAGGTGGCTTGAAGCAATGGACAGAGCTGCCCATCCCACCCACCAGGCAAGGCTCCTCAGCATTCATCTCTGCCTTCATCCCAGCTTTGCTTCTCAGGGGGTGGAAGAGATAAGTGAACTGACCTGCAGTCCACCCTGGGCTGCTCAGATCTGTTCCGAAATCTGGCGAAGGAGATTTTAAGTCAACAGGACTTTCTGCTTGTGTCCCGCAGGGAAGCTTAACATTCCTGCTGCTGCCTTTATCTGGGGGATTTGTATAACATCTCTTCTAGTAAGACGCAGTGAGGAGTTGCACGGGGTGGAATTTCAGTTTTGCACAGAGCAGTCTAATAGTTCTGAGGATGGAACAGTGCTGCTGTCCTAAGATCTCAGGGGTATCTTGGGATTGGCTGAGCAACTTATTAGAGAATGAGTACACTTTGTTCAGGTTTACCATGCTTTATGTTCATAGCCTTATACCATAGACACATCAGGACAGCTTTCACAATCCCTTTCCATTTGCCATTATCAACTTCAGAGCAATGCATTTCTTCCTTCCTTTTACCTGCAAACTGATAGACAATTTCGTAATATCAACAGGTGAATCATGTCTCTGCCTAAGCCACTTGATAGTTCTCTTCCTGAGCTTATTCTACAACCTGTTGGGGTGAAAATTTTCAGCCCCCGTTATTTCATTTTTATGCTTTGGGTATAATTTCCAACAAGGCTGTAGGTTGTCCTACAGTTTGCTTATTTCCTCACAAAATGGCAGAGGAACAGAAGGCTTTCACTCTCAATTATCTTCTCTACATAATTTGGTTCTTATACATTTGAAAAAAAAAATCAGATTATCTGAGCATGAATGTACCTTGCCTTCTAACTGCTTTCAGGGCAATCACAAGCATCGCCATATGACAAACAATTAGTTTCTTTTTATCTGCGGCCCTACATTTAATGCACTCGCCCACCTTGCCGAGCCTCATGGTAATAAGCTGGGGTAGTGTTAAAAGCCCTGCTAATGCACTCAGAGTGTCTGCAGCAAAGTGGAAAAACGCACACCCCACTCTCAGCAGGCTTCCACCTCACAGCAAATAATAGAGCCAGCTCTGCAGTCTGGAATCTTTTTCTACTCCTTGTTAAGATGAAAGGGCAAAAATAAAACCGAACAAAGAAAAGAAAAAATGGCAACCAGGAGCAGGGTGCTCTGATAAAGAGATAAAGCTCAGTGCCTCCAGTTTTGGGTCAGAGTTCTCAGAAAGAGCCTGTCTCGCAGGCTTGGGGACTGAGGACTGCCCTCCAGGGTATGGGATCTCCATTTATCATCAGCCTTCCACATGACTGACTCTGAGAGCCTCGGGTCTGAGCTGGCCTGGGGCATTTAACTTGTTTATCCACACAAATGGGGGTCCCAGTAGAGAAAAGCAGGACCCCGGGACTGCTGTTACTCACAGTCGACTTAGCAGGGACAGGCCCAGGAGGACAATTCCTCTGATGAGGGACTCAGTCCCCACACTGATAGACAGAGATGTTAGAAATGGACCATGCTGAGGTGTCTATTTCTGTTTCTTTTTTCTGTACTGATCCTCCTGTTTTTCGGCTTGTGGTCTTTTGATTTTCTCTGAATGTAATAGAAGTCAAGGAGAAGGGATGTCGATGGGTTTGAAAAGGAGGAAAAGTTCTCTATGGACAATGGAAAAGTTACAGCTTCTGAGCTTGTTACTCAAGTCTTCAGACTGTCTTAGTAACAGGACCATTCAGGGCAGTGACTTCCTGAAAGTCAGACAGACTTGGAGCCACTGGCCCTGGACTCAATGGCCGTTGGTGCTAGGTGACCACTCAGAGAACCCTTTGTGCTCCGCCTGCAGAGCCATGTGTGGGAAGACATCACTCTGCACAACAGCAGCCTCCCGCCCCTGGCTATCAAGAACCCCGAGTGCCTGGGTCTCCTGCACCAGCTGGACAGAAGCATGGATTCGTGGGTCCAGCACTACTGCATCCTGAAGGACGGCTGCTTATATTTCTATGCCAGCATTCGCTCCACGCAGGCCTTGGGTAAGGAGTTACTATCGAAAATAGCAGTAGTTTCTATAATAGCTATACTGAGCTTTTATTGGTCTGTGTTTTATCTAAGTTAGTTCATCAGTCCTCAAGAGACGGGATACTCTCACTGTTCCCATTTTACAGATTAGAATTTTGATTGCAAAGTCTCCATAATTTGACAAATAATGAGTAGTGAGGTTAAGCAATGAGGCTGAGGTCTGAACACAAACAGGCAAATTCCAGAGTTTAGAGCCTTAATCCCCCAGTTCTACTGCTCAGGACAGGGAAATATAAATTCTTCCACTCTGTTTCTCATCAAAGTAAGAATCTTCTTCTCTGGGACTGCACCTCTAGTATCTCCAATTTGGAAAAAAGAACACTACTTTCTGTGAACAAGTGGCTTAATTTACTACAACTTAATTTCCTCATTTATAAAGTGAAAATAACTGCTGTTTCACAAGACTTTTGTGAAGTGACATGAACAGCAGCTATGACAAAGGTTATTTACCCATATAACTCTCTATATAAAGAACTCTCTGTGCAGAGTGTGTTCCTTTATCGTACATTTCATTATATATACTTATTAAATTATATATACTATTTAAATTATATAATAAATGATTATCTAAATAATTTAGCTAATAATAATTATATATGTTTTTCACAAAGTGGATTTTAACTTTCTTGCAATTTTAACATAGTGAACTATGTAGTGGAGTCTTATTTGCTATTAGATTTTTCCATATGAATAACACTTAAATAATTAGCGACAGTAAACATCCTGAAATCTGAGTCGTTTGATTTGCACTTTTTGCATTAATGCCGTTGTTAATTAAGCTAATTAAATGTGCCAAAGGAAAAGGGTCCTTTGGCCATTTTGGCATCCCGTGGCCATTTTGACTTTTTTGGAAGTTTTCCAGAAATAGGCAGCATCGCTTGACAGCCCCTGCTGACTCGGATCCGCAGCGCCTCTACGCCTCTGCCAGGTCACGCTTCCAGCGTTCAGCGTGGTTCCCTTATCGCACAATGGGGCAGAGCCGGACTGCAACGCTAGGCCTGCCCAGACCAGGCTGTTTCTGTGCGACCCACGCGGGGCTTGCACAGCTGAAACCAACAGAAGAATTAAGGCAAACAAAACACATCAATTAAACCTCCAAAACAGTCACTGACTGGGATTTTTGTGATGAAATATCATTGCAAAAGGCTGGGCCCTTCTAATTGGCAAATCAATTAAGGTAATTTTCAAGAGAACGTTTCCACAAGTAGGAGGCGAGCGCTTTAAGATAGCCGGTGCCTATTTCTCCCATCTCTGAGATGTTAAGGAAGGCCTTCCAAACCTCTGGAACCCAGAAACCTTTCCTGATTCTGAGAGTTTAAGAACAGTCCTGAAGGGCTGGGGAGATGGCTCAGTGGAATAAGCACTTCCCTGGCAAGCGCAAGGGCCTGAGTTCAATCCCCTGTTCCTGCCCCCAAAAAAACAAGAACAGTCTTGACAACTACCAGGTGGCTTCCCTGATTCCAAGGAGGCTCTACTTGGGTAGGAAAGTCCTAGTTAGACAGCTGCAAGCCACTATAATTAAATGGCCTGAAAATAATGACAGTAAAAGCAGCCATTATCACTCGGGAATGCAGCTTCCTGTACCCATCTCTCTGCTAAGTGTTTTTACCCATCAGCTTATTTCATTTCTAAAAGAGCCTTAAAAAGTAGGCTACTTCACCTATAGACTCACAAACTGGTCTTTGCAAGGTTAAATAATTGGCCCGACTTCCTCTGGACAGTAAACTGTGAGGACAGAATTTAAGCCCAGGTAGCCTAAGTTATGCCAACAAAAAGAAGCTACTGAGGTGTAGGAAAAACTGGAAGCATTGCCCACGTAGGGCCCTCGTCACTGCACACCAGAGCCTTCCATGACCGCCTGCTGAGCACAGTCGGGCTTCACCTCTCCCTCCACTCCCTAACCTGGCTTTGTCTTCCATCCGTGCAGTAAAGCACCCGAGGTCCACCCAAAGAGCATTGTATTCTATTTCCTTAGCTCATCGCGTCTCCCAGACATGATTCTGCTCCTGTACCTGTGCTTCGGCCTGTCCTCTCCCTGGAGTCTTCTGTACCTACTGATCACCCAGGACTTGCTGTCTTGCAAATGTCTTTTTTTAAAAAAAATATTTTTTAAATCTTGTATTTATTTACTTACTTGGTACAGGGTCTTGATACCCAGCTCAGACTTGCAATGATCCTCCTATCTCAACCTCCCCTGTGCTGGGATCACAGGTGTGTGCCACTATGCCCGGTTCGGGTAGCTGGCTCAGTGCAGGGCTGGCATGGCATGCTGTACCAGGGATCCAACCCAGGTTCTTGCGCTTGCCAGGCAGGTGCTTAGACTCTCGAGTTGTTTCCCCAGCCCATAAATGCCTTTATACATGCACTCTATTTCTGCTCTAAAGTAATCTTAATGGTTCTAGATACACAAACATGACTTTTCTGAAGTTACCTATTTCCTGATACCTATCACATTCTAGCCTGTATTTTATCTCTTGATGATCAGCTTATCTTTTCAAGAGAATCATGTGTTCCAGAAATGATGACATAATATTTACCAGTGATTAAGAAATTAAGAAATGGACACCATGATGACCTCAATGGGCCATTATTTCTATGAATTATGAGTCTTTTCACCCACTGAGTAGCAGACAAAGATTTGAAGATTGCACAGCTAATTTAAAGGCAAGTCTAGTACTCAGTGCACCATATGCATCTTGCTGTTCTGCTATTGCATTCTGCCCAGCTGTAAGGAATTATCTAACTTCTATCTCCTTTTACAGTTCTCTCTTCAAAATAAGCCTTTTGTTCTTTCCCAGCCTTGCTTCCTAAATATTCCCATCTCAACAGATCCTCAATTTATGACCAATTGTCTCAAATATGGATTAAAACAATATTTTCCTTACTGAAATTCCAACATGAAATTTATCCCTCGGCCATGTTCTAAAATAGAGATCTGTGACTTTGTTGCTGTCCTTGCTTTTGGTACAGGATTCTACCATTCCTTAACTAAAACCTAGTGTGCCACGCCTGCTGCCAAGTTCCCAGGGGAGCTCCTGGGGGCTCACCAGATGCTAAGCTTTCTTCCGGTTTGAGGGAGCTGTGTAGGAGCTCTCCTGACGTGCTTTAGATCTGAATTTACACCTGCTTCCTGGGGTCCACTCAAGTCTCTTGTTGGTCTTGACTTGAATGCTAGCCAGAGGCTCACAGCCAGAATCCAGCATCAGACCCCGGACAGGATGGAGTCATGACCAGATCTCCTGCGGTGACTTCTCAAGTCAATATACGCCCTTTCCACCCTCCAGGAATAATCACTGCCCTGGCGACCCACGTTGTCTCAGAGGAACAGAATATACTTCTTAGGTGCATTATTAGACAGGGAACATCAGCACTAAGAACTTTCTTCATTTTGAGGATGACAGGCTAGACCCTTAGCAGCCTTAGCTCCGTCGTGTATTTCCATCACACACATTGCTCATTTCCCATCACAGGGCAGAAACATAGAGACCGGTGGAATTAGAAGCCAAGTGGGAACAAACTTTGCTTGAATCTTCTACACAAACTCTAGCCACAATGCTGTACGTAGTACATGCCTTCTGCAGAAATTGCTCCTCTTGAGGAGCGCTAACTCAGAAATGACATGTCTGCTTTTTGCACTCCAGGCATCAGCACACTGACTGAATCTGTCCAGGTCCACCAGGCAATTATTTATCACAGGAACCATAGGAACTGAGGGGATGGCAGAGGAATTTGCTGAGAACGGCTACAGCAATGCTGTGCTGTGACTACTACAAGCACTGTGATACTCCTGTTCACATACACAACTTACCTATGGGTGGAACACGAGTCATTATCACATTCATGAAAACCACACAAAGTTCTCATCCTCATTTGCAGTTCTGCTAAGTGATGCTGCGTATGTGATCCTGGTCTAATCCCCAACTCCTCCTCTACTTGCAGTGCAGTGCGCTGCATCTCCTTAGCCTTGCACACCCCATACCGACCCAGTTCCTATTCTCCTGTCCGAGCCCCGCAGCAGCCCTTGGTTACTGCTCACGGCAGCACTTCTCAGATCTGAAGTTGGATTCTGTGAGTGAGTCATGCAATCCCTGTACTTGGTTGTGATGAATATTTTAAAAACAAGTGGACAGAATTTAATGGAATAAAAACTGTCACACATCCTTCACAGCATTTTACAAAACTCTTGGGCAATAACAGGAAACCATGTAGATGTACGTTTATTATCCCTTTAGGTCACAATTTTTAAAAAATCATGTAACCAGTGACATAAAACAGTATGTGTCTGGTCAGCTGTAAGTCAGACTCTGAGGTGCACACCTGTAATTTCAGCACTTGGAAGCCTAAGACAGAAAAATTATTTGATCCTGAGAGTTAGAGACCAATCTAGGCACATATTAAGACCCTGGCTCCAAGGGGAAGGTAGAGTGGTCAATTTTATGTTCAGAATCTTAGAAACAAAGTATGTAAAAAGGCTGCTTCCTTTCAAATATGTTAGTAACATGCCTGTCACACATTGCTTTGTTCTTTAGACCCTGGCTCCTGGGACCCGCTCACTCAGCCACAGCACCTCAATTGCTTTGGTGTTTTATATATTGTTAATTTTAGTTTTATTTGACTCATTGATTTATGCTTTCCACCTGTGATCCGGGAGTGCTCATGTGATGTTTTCTATTTCTGAAGGTGTTTTGTAGTTTCCTTGGCATGACTACTTGTTTCTTCTAATAATAACAATAATCTAAAAGCTAAAGGGATACTAAGGACAAGAAGGAAGATCAGGAAAAGGATCAAAGTAATAGAGGAGAATGCAGCAAGATGTGGGAAGCAAGACAGTTCTTACAGCTTCCTGTAAGAACTCTGCTAGACATTACTAATCGCACATTTTACTTTCAGCTAGATAAATATCCTCTAAAGTGTAATGTGGGAAAGGGAGAGATAGCCTCATCAGTTCCCTGAAGGCTTTCTTCTCTGTTGAGGCAAGTGTTACCCTTGAAGAATATGCATCGTTGGCTTGCATGTGATTGCTAATATTTAAAAGCCACTGCGTAAGTATTCCAGAAGCCCCATTAGCTGAATGCCTTTCCATGGCCCAAAGGCCCTTGCCACTCATCATATGCTTGATGACTTTTTTCCCTTTTATTGCTCTCCAGCAAGATGTGGCTGGAACAAATCATATCTGTTGACTACCTTTCATGAATAAATCACATCACGGTCTCTGTGTACTTCTCAGAAATACATAGTTTAAATTATATCAGCAAGTGGGAAACGTAATGCTTACACGGCTCTGCAGCTGACACGGTGCCGACTTGGGCACTATCACTATTCTCCTGGTAACAAAGACAAACCCAGTGAAGCCGTCTCCAGGGGTGTAATGAGGTCAGAACTCCATGGCTTTACTGCCAAGTGTGGATCAGCCCACAAGTGATTGGGAAAAGAGTTAGAAAACTTGCCTTTTCTGTGGCAGGATTTTGGACAAAAATCTATCCATTGTCAAAAAGATTAGAGAAAGGGAAGGGTGTTCTGTCTTAGCCAGAAAAGAAAAGCCTACGCAGAGAAAAACCAATGCAATAACCAATGCAGAAACGGATAAGTGCTGTGTGCTAGTGTTTGGAGCTTAGATAGAAAACACGCTGTGATGCTTCATTAGGTATTCTACTGTCTACCACTCTGCCTGTTCCACTTGCAATATATGCCCAAAGAACTGAAAATACATATCTAGGTTAAAAGAAAAAAACTTGTACATGAATGCTCATACCAACATTACTTGTAATAACTAAAACACTAGAAAAAATTTAAATGTCCATCAGTGAATGAATGAATCAACTAAATGTGATATGTCCATACAGTGAAAAATAATTCCTCAATAAAAAGAAATGAAGTATTTATGTGGGATATTACAATGAGAAACCGCAAAAACACTGTGCTAAGTATAGCAGCCTATCGCAAGATACAAGGCAGGGTAGAATTTTACTTGTATGAAAAGTTTCAGAAAAAAAAATTCATAAAACCCAAAGAGGAGCAGAACTGCACGAGGGCTGGCTTGGTGGAGCACACGGCAGCGACTGCTGAGGCACACGAGGCTCCCTCTGGAAGTGAGGAGAATGCTCTAAAATGAGCTTCCAGTGGTGCTGACTCAACTCCATAATTACATGAAAAGTGCTGAAATGTACATTTAAATGAGTGAGTTTTATGATATATTAATCATATTTCAATAAAGCTGTTTTGAACTCCTTTATATATAAATATATAGATGTAAATATATGAAAGAAATCACCCTCTGGTTTTAGTAAGCACCATATATTGAAGCCTACTGAAGGCAAAAATATATGTTTCTAAAACAGAAATGCTTTCATGGAAGTTAGTTTTAAAATGGACTCTTCTTGGGCCAGCCAGATAGCTCAGTGGATTAAAGTGCCTGCTTAGGCAGACACAGGGACCAGGATTCAATCCCCGGCGTGCTATGCCAGCCCCACCCCTGGGACATGCTGAGACAGTGATTGAGACTGGGCGTGATGGTGCACGCCTGGAATCCCAGCACTTGGGAGGCTGAAAACAGGAGGATCACTACGAGTCCAATCTAGTAGTGAGACCCTGTAGACTCTGGACTAAATACATAGAAATATATAAATAAAAATAAAATGGACTCTTCTTAAATGGAAATAGATATCTAATGTTGCATCAAACCCTCCATAAAACAAGTAAGACTTGTTCCTAATTTTTGAAATCCCTGAATCATTAATTCTGTTTAAAAAGAAAGTTTTCATTTGCAGAGATGGTGTACATTGGTGCTGTCTAAAGTCAAAGGGAAAGCAAAAGCCAAGGTCTTGGTTATTTCCCTCATCACTGCTGTTGAGGAGCAATATGTGGCACCACCAACATAAAGAAAAAAGTTTCTGTTAGTCCCCAGTCTCTAGAGGTTTCAGGCCATAGGCCACTGGCTCCAAGATAAGGTGGTAGGACAGAGGGATCGCAGAGGAAGAGCAGCTCATGACTGGGTGAAGCAAGAGAGAGAAGGGAGGAGCTGGAGAGGAAGATAAACCTTTCTGGCCCACACCCCATAAGCGCCCTCTTCCAACCCGACCTTTCCTCCTAACAGCAACTTCAATCGGCTACCAGGCCCTACTGTCCAACCAGCTTCCCAAAGCCCCAGCTGTGAGCATAGGAACCTCTTGAGGACATGTCACAGAAGCCACATTCCAAGGGGCCAGGTCTTCCCTTCACAATCCCTTACTAATAAATTGGCATTGAATAGTTATTGAGTAGAGCACCACAGATGCAAGTGCTGTTTTCATGCTTTCCTTGTTACTGTGGTGCCCTTCAGGAGTCCTGGGGAAGTCAGGGTATGAGAGCAAGAGAGTGCTGGAGGAAGAAAGCTTTACACATCTTCTCTTCACCACCACAGGGACTGTGTGGAGACCTGGCACCTCGCACCTTCAGGGAATCATAAGACACAGACAAGGGTTTAGAGATTTTTTGAGGGGGTTTAGCACCAAGATCAAACTCAAAACCTTGCACTTGCCAGATGCCTACACCACTGAGCTATCTCCCCAGCTCAAGGGTTTTGAGCTTTCAGAAATCTTTCCTCTACTGAGACACCCCCACACACACCCTGCCCCACTCATACACACTCCTAAACAATGGAAACAAAGTCCAGGCCAAGCAACATATGTTATAACTACTAACATGAGTTCAAAGGACCTCTGGGAAAGTGTGATCTTTTAAAGTCAATCCTCTGTTCTCATTACTAATTCAAGATGGCACTTTCATATCACCCTATGGGTTCATATTTTAAATATGCTTTGTGTCTCCACAAAGAATATATATTGGTAGTAGAAACAACCTGATTATTATTGTTTTGAAAGCATACTATAATGGTTCTGTCCCAGAAAATGCTGGGATTTTCCTCGAATGGGATGTTATATGTATCATCCTTTGACACTGAGAATTTTATTTCAAAATGTGTCGTCTGGTAAAGAAACTAATTTTGGCATACAGTTACCCAAAACAAAATGTTGATCATATAGTTTAAAATTGCACAAATGGAAGCCCAGAAATTCAAATTCTATCATAGTCTTGCTACTTGTTGTTAATGGATGTGTAACTTTACACTATATAGTCTTCTGAAGTCTCAGGTTTTTCACTTGCAAAATAAGAAATCTGGACGAGGGACTTTCTTCACACAAAACATCTTGACATTTTCTATCACATATGTTCACCTTCTTTCTCTTTCCCCATTCTCACAGCCTTTTTTCTTTCCTTATCTTTTGTAGGTGGCCTATATCTGCAAGGCTATAGGGTGAGTGAACAGATCCATAGCTTCAAAGAATCAGTAATTGAACTCAAACCTTCATCGGAAGAATTCAAGACTTTCTATTTCTGTGCAGACAACAAAACAGAAAATCAACGGTAAGCCGAGGTCTTCATAGTTCATGTTTTTTATAGCTCCTGACAAGGCCTTTGTAGAAAACCTTTGTTCTTATTTTCTGGTACCACATCTTCAATAAAATCCCTCCCTTTCTTTGAGGATTCCATAGTTAATATTCCTTAGGATTTTATCCTCTTGTGATGCCTCCTCTGATGACTCTGCTAGAAGAATTTTTTAAAGGAAAACTAGTCTTCAGTTCTTCCTAAGTCAGTACTGCTTCAGGCTTCAATATGAAAAGCCCATTAGCACCATAATCTGTACAACATTGTAATTCATCAATCCATCAATTTTTATTTTACCTCTTTTCACATATGTGTTGGTTGTTTCTTCATTACAAGCCACTGAAGGTCACAAAACTTGGCTCGTGTGCGATATTTTCGGCATCCAAAGTGGCATGCACAAATGAAAACTTAGTTCATAATGACTCTGAAAAAAATAGAAGGAAGAAAGTTAACAGTGACAAAACTATGAAACAGTGCAATGTTCTCAGGGGTACCAAGAGCATCCTCTCCATCCCTGCAGGCTCCCTAACCTGACTCTAATCCCCCAAATGCGTAGGGTCTTCCATCTCCTGCCTCTACCTACCCTGCTCCATGATGGTGCCACACAGATCTAGACCAATTTATCCAAAGGCCTGAAGAAAGGAACATGGCCTAACAAAGAATTTTCCAATACCTTAGTAAAACACATGACATGATGTACATTTCTAGAGACATTTGAAAGAATTGATATAGTTTCAAGCCAAAGAAATAAAACTACAAAAGTGGAATTACAAGGATCCCCATCAAATGACCTTTTGGGGTAAGAGATTAAGGACCTGTTCAACCTTCTCCCATAGTGTAAAGCTTGCCTGTGTCTCTCACCTCAAAGAATTTGTTGGAGCCAAGGACAGTGCCTACCAAGGACAGTGCCTACCAAGGACAGTGCCTACCAAGGACAGTGCCTACCAAGGACAGTGCCTACCAAATAGCTGTATGTGATGCCAGAATCTTCTTCTCAGGAATGCAGTCTGGATAGCAGTTAAAGGTGAGCTCAACTAGCTATAAGAACAAAGGCCAATGAGCTAGAGTTAGCTGCCGTAAGATAAATTCCACTGGCTTTTCCAGGAGAGGAAGTTGATATCTCCATCTCATTGTTAGATTCTTAGGGGACTTCATCAGCCAGAAACAACACTGATTCATGAAGGAACTAGTTCAAAGCAGAGCAGCTGACTGTTATGAAGAGCGTGGAACTCTGGACCCACAGGCTACTCCATTTACCCCTAAAGCTAAGCTTGCTAAGTCTCACAAACTGCATCCTCCTCTCAGAGAATCACGAAGCGCATTAGCCAGTTAGTGTTTCCAAGACACTGCTGGAAACACTTCTGGCCAACTCGTTTTGGTCATAGTTGGTATTGTTTTTTAAATGACACTTTCCCTGGAAATAATGGTCATATGTGCCTATTTTATTAAACTGATGAGAACAGATACTAACTTGACCTTAGCCAAAAGGTTGAGAAGTGATTATGTTTCATTTAAAAATTGATAACAAAAAAAGATCAAAAGAAGGAAAAGAAGACTTAACTGGAGAGTTCATTATGATTTTCTTGAATGCAATAAATAAATATTTTGTCCCGGGGTAGGTTAAGATGGCAATTGAGACTGAGCATTTGTCTTAGCTACTTTTTACTCATTGCTGGGACAAATACCTGACACCCAAAGTGAAGGAAGGAAAGGCTTATTTAGCTCATAGTTACTGGAGGATTCAGTCCATATTCCACTGGCTCCAAGGCAAATGATAGCAGTTCATAAACAATGAAGAGCAGAGGAGGAGCAGCAGCTGCGGTGTCCATCAAGCCTCTATCTTCCTTCTACACTGACTGCAGAGATTGGCACTCCACAGTGAAGATTGGAACTCCACCAAAGTGGCATGGCTGTCAAGATCAAGCTCCTCCAAAGACTGAGACTTCTCCACTGAAATAGGACAGGAGGCAGGAAACCAGGCAGGGTGGCTTCCTGCCTCTCTCAATTCCTGGGCTCTGCCCACCTGCAGGGCTAGGCCCCCCGCTGAGAACTGCTGGACCTGATTCAGTCAAGTTGACACAATGTATCAACTAACACAGCACAGTAGCAAGTTCCTGTAATCTCAGCACTTGGGAGGCTGTAAACAGGCAGATCACTATGAGTCCAATGTAGCAGTGAGACCCTGAACACCCTGTAGACCCTTCCCTAAAAAATGCAAAAAAAAAAGAAATAAAAAAATATTTTGTTTGCCTAGCAATATTTGACTACTGTAGGTGTGATCAACTCAACTTTAAAGTTAAATAGAAAAGAATAAAATACTAATAACAATTTCTAAAGCACTGCAGGAGTAGTTCCATGAATCACTATTTGCAAACATGATACTCCCTCCTGATTATATTTTTTCCAATTTATTTTTATGACTATCATTGCATAGTCCGTATTTGGTATTTTGCCTTCCTAATCAATCCCAAAACTAAGGAGCATGGTTAATCTCATTAATTTTAAGCTCAACAGAAAAGAATGAGAAAATATATTAACATGTTACCTCCTCAGAGTCCAACTTTTCTAAACTAATGTTTTTCCTATAGGTGGATTACAGCTCTGAAAACATCTATCAAAAAGTGGCTTCCTTTGCATCAGGCTATTCAAGACTTCATGAATCGCCCTCTAGAAGAAACCAAAATGTGAAATAAACTCTAATTCTTAAAAGAAAGCATCCACAACATCAGAGCCAATTTACTGCAGGAAGAAACAAAACCTTACACAGCTTTCCAAATAAATGTTCCTTTACTATATTAAAACTTTGTGATAAGATTATAATTTTGCTTTTGACCCAAAGCATCAGTATTTAATATGATGTTCAGATATACCAATAATATCATATTACTTCTCCCTCAGGCTAAATATTAGCCTTAAAATATAGTAGACTCCCTAATCCCATCTTTTGAAAGCATAAATACATTAAAAGTTTTAAATTGCATTTTATCTTACATTCCTTGTTAAATGTTCCATTCTGTCTTTGGCTGTCTGCTTTCTAGAGTGCTTCCAGGCCAATATCGCAGGAACTAATATTTGGGAAAAATTAAGATCACAGAAATGAAATAGCTTAAATGATGAGTGAATATTTCAATAAAGTCTCCTCTTAGGTCATCTTACAATGATTAGGCCCAAGTGTCCACCAGGACTTTCCAGGTAAAAGAAAATCATGAAAAATTATTGTTAAGAAAGCTAAAATAAAGAATTAGATTGAATTTAGGAAAAGACATGGGTCTCAGTCACTGTGTGAATTTCTGTCACACAAAAAAACATAAAATAAGCAGGAACATTCCATCCTTGGTCCTGAAAGCCAAATCGAGAGAAATTTGAAAGAAATTCTGAGCATTGGTTTCATTTTTCAGTGACATGATCCCGATGTTGGGTCCAGATATTGTGATGCATTTAGTTCCGGGAAACATGGGTCAGAGATTTTAAGGAGCTCAGCTGCAAATGTAAGTACACTGGAACAAGTCATAGAGATAGGACACAGATCAAAGAAGAAAAGGGGGTGCAGGAAAGAAGACCTTGGTTTTTTCTAAAATCGCAATATTTCAGAGCTCATGAGGATCTTACACCTCAACTTTTCTTCACAGATGAGCATCAGGGAGGGAACTTCCCACTGAAGATTATGCAGGCTGTTCATGGCAGAACTGGAATTCAAGCCAAGTCCCTGTCTCTAGTCTTTCCTGCTCATCTTCCCCCGCCTCATGACCCCCAGGATCTGTGGGCTTCTTTCAAGCACAAGGAAACAACTCCTGACTCAGGTTCTCAAATACATCTAGCCTTCATCTGAGAACATAAACACATCCGTTCCAGATTAGTCCTGTTTACATTGCTGCAATCCAGAATCCGCCCTTCTCTTAGATCCTCTCCTGATAGAATCTCTAGGGAATCTCTCACACATCCTCAGAAGTTACTGGCAAGAAGACGAAGGAGCCAAGACAAATGTTTTCCTGAAGCTGTCCCCAAAGGCACGAGGCCTGTACATATGGTGAAAACTCCTTGCTAATGGCAAACACACTGTGCTAACTGGTACTGCACACCACCCAGCTCTCTTTATACATTGCACATCATGTTTTCGTAAAGATAGGGCACGTATATAATGACCCTCTTTCTGGATGAGGAAACGATAGCAAAGGAAGTTCAAGTAACTCATCTGAGGTCATGGACAGGAAGTGGCAGGGATAACATCTGAACTAGAACTCACTGGATGCAGAGCATATGATAGGAACACTATTTTTCTGCTTTTTCTTAACAGCAGTAGATCTGTAGCAGCCAAGAAGTGTGGCTCACAGCAGCTGCTCTGTGAACAGCTGTGGACTGAGCAGAGAGCCAGTGGAGCACCTGCCCTGATTTGCCAAAAGGCAAAGCCTGAAAGGCACAGTCAGAAGTGGCCCCATAGCAGGCTGGTCCTGCTCTTTTCGCTCCTCATTGTGTCCCTAGGGGTGGAAGCCCAGTTCTTTATCTTAGAACTTTTTTTTTTTTTCCTTTTTTTGTTGAGGAGGTCAAGAATCTCTGAGAATCACATAAAAAGTAAAATCAACCTCAACCTAAAACTTCTCATCCACAAAACACTCTCATAATATCTAAGATTGTTTAGAGCTGCAGACTTTTCCAGGAATAAGAACAGGAGGTTTGGGGTATGTTTCTGAACTTGAATGTTGTTTCTGATTTTCAAACAATTTATGTGAACACTTGAGTCAGAAAAAACTGTATTCACCTTTTACTGGGTTACTTCCTTTTGTTTTTGCCCGCAGAGGATAGCTCTGCTCCATTGTTACAGGGACGGTGGTCACCTGCTGGCTGCCTGATGACAGCACAGTCTGTGCAGTCCATGGCGGGGCTCCAGGAAGGCAGAGAGCACTGCGTGGGGTGGCCGAAGGACTCCAGGTTTCCAACATGAATGTTGCTGCTGCTGCTACTGCGAGACTTCATTATTACCGTGGTAGATACTGGGAGAACAAAGAGACCATTTTCAGAAAGGAGGAATGCCTGTCGTTAATTGAATATTTTTTGATTATGGCATTAAGTTGGTGAGAGTATTTCTATTTCAGTACACCTGCTTTGGCTTGGGCAGCTTCTCCTAGTACATAAACATCTTATACCCTCGCAAGTCTCATTTATCTGAGATATGGTGAATGACAAATGCAGGTAGAGTAGTTTCTTGAGGACTTCGCATTCTTTTTGGCAGAAAGGAGGTAAGCGAGTATGGGAAAAATGGTATAAGTTTTGGTATTATTTTCACATTTATGGATCTCTAGAAAATAATACAATTTAAATTCTAGGCCTGGTGTTCTGGTACACAGCTGTGATCCCAGTTCGAAGGAGGTGGAGGCAGGAGGATCACTGTGAATTTGAAGCCAGCCTGGGCTAACTATAAAGTGAAACCCTGTCTCAAAGAGACAAGAAAAAATAAATCACATTGAAATCTTTCCAAAATGCATGCATTATATTTTTTCATTTTTAAAACATTTAGACATCACTGGAAAAAGAATAGAATTTCAATTAATGTGAAATCCTTACTTGAGATGGTAGAAATGTGAACAGGACTAGTGCTGGAATTGATGTGTTTAAGTTCCCAGATAATGACAAAGGACAGATTCTGGATTTCTGGGTCAGATGTCTCAAAATATTTCCTATGTCAAATCCCAAGGATTGGCTTCCAGTTGTTGAAACCATATTGATGTGTCACTTTGGTAAATTTGGCAGGATTTTCAACAGTAGTCCTGGAAATCCAAATCTAAATATGAAACATATTTATAGGGTTTCTACAGGGCCTTGGGCACTGGTGTAACACCGATCATCCTGCTGCCTCGTCTGATGATGTGCAGACTAAAAGGAAAATTAACATAGAGGAATAACACTCCCAACCTGAAAAGTGCCTGGGAAGAGTTCATGTTCTGTAAAACTGAAGAATGAATTTTACAAATAATGGCAGTTAAGTGCAGGTTGCCCCAGTATCTGCTGTTTCTAGGAATTGTTATAGAGAAAAACCATGAGGTAAGGCAGATCTAAGGTGCAAAAAAACATGGGAACTCGCACATGATGTGGGACAAAAATTATGGTCAACCAATAAAGTTATAAGCACAATTGCTTAGCTAAAATTGATTAAATGTAGGACCAGATGGGAAAGTGAGTCATGTAGCAAGTGGGCATGAATATAGGACATGGGCTTTCTCATAGGGTTGGGTTAGTGACCCTTCCTGGCATCCTCAGGTGATTACCCATCAGTCCTAGAAGCTCATCCTTAGGGAGCTATGCATTTGATCTTTGGTCTTTAGGTCTGGCCCACAGCAGTGTGTCTGTCTGTAACACATTTGCAAGTTATCTCGTCATCCATGCTGTCTCCTAAAGGGCCTAGCACTGTATGGCTGCCTATAATACTTCTATCTAATTCAGCTGCCTACAACAAAACCACTGGATGCTTTTGTTCTTGGTTTTCCAGAAGAATTGCATTCAGCAAAGATAAATTAACAAAACATAACAGTCTGTTCCCTTAGGAAGGGGACACAGAAAGCAATCAGTGTATTTCCTTCTCTGTGTCACCCTCAGAGGCTGAGAAAATTTTATCCATGATCTCCTCGCCTTCAAATTTCTCAAGATTCTGCCTGGAATTGGAACAATACTTTTGTTCCCACCTTTTAAGAAAAATATACCTTGTGCATATGTTTCAGCTAGTGGTAGAACTTCATTTTTCCTTCAAGTCTGCCAAGTAGCCACAAACATGAGGCCTAATAAACCTATACAACAATTCTTTAAAAGTTCTCAACTATAATGATAAATTCACATCATATATACTTACCACATTCACATATGTATTTGAGATTAATGAACACTTTTTCATATGTGTCCAAGTCTTTCTTTTTATTTTTTATTTTTATTTATTTTTTTCTCCATAATTTTATTGAGAAACAAATAGCAATGAGACAGTTTCAAATCAAATTGGTAGGACAGTCAAGTCTTTGTTTTTAGAATGAAATCCATTCTTGGGGCAGAGAAGTGTCTCTTCATAGACTATTAGCCTAAAGTAGATGAATATTTAAGACACATAAACTAAGTATTAAACATTTTAGTTAGTGGTAAATTTATTGAAACAGAATTGAAGGAGCTCACATCTAAAATTATATCTTCAGGGAAATAGGAATATGTCTGCCCTGCTAATTCCATGACCTAAAGCCTGTTTAACACCCAACATACACTAATGTTCAATATTCATCTAGCAAAAGCATAAACAAAGGAGTCCCATTCACTGATCTGACCACAGGTAGAATCTAAAACTGCTAATTTTCAGTTTACACTCTAGGTTATATTGGGACTTCAGGCCCTAAAAATTTTAGGAAGGTATAGAGATAACATTGGCATCAATTTATTAGCATTATAGGCGATAGCGGCATACTCCTTAGGGGCAAGCCGACAGAAAAGGGAATGGGAGGTGAGAAGAAGCTCAAAATATATTTCTCTCTGCTCTGCCATTTTTTTCATCTGCCTCATTCTTTCTCCTTAAAAGCTGACTTTAGTTAACATGGGGCATGAGGACATGAATTATAAGTCTTGAAACCCAGTGAGGGCAACAGTTCCTTATCAGATACACGCAAAGAAAGATTCCTACTAAATACATGGCCGAAAGGTGGCCTCTACATATCAATTATCTCTAGTATCAATAGAGTATGGTTAGATATCCTGCGTATCAGCAATAACAGCAAAGGCCTGTGAGGCAACATATATAGAATACCCAATTTCAGAACGATACTTCCAGCCTTATTGAAGGCAAGAGATAAGAGCCATCATAGTTCAAGGACACTTTTTCCGCATAGGAGTAAATTTGGACTCTTTTTCCAAATTTTCAATATTAAGCCTCTTGACTTGCAGAATGGACTTGGGATGACATATCAGCAGCTTCTGTTCAAAATGAACTTCTATTATTTTCCATTAAAGTCTTTGATGATTTAATTTCTAAGTCAAGACATTTTAAGAGGGACTGAGGAGATGGCTCAGCAGAACAAGCACTTCCCTGGCACGTGCGAGGGCCTGAGTTCAATCCCTGGTTCCAAAAAACAAAAACAAATTTAAATTTTAAGAGAATGCACTGTTAGTAATTGTACTGAGACCACAGAAGTAAATAGTAAATATCGCAGGCAAAGAAAGCCTCATCTTGCCTTATGAATAATCCACAAACTGGTGTTCTCTGCTTCCTAATGCACATGGAAGAACATGATTTCAACTGACAGATTCAAGTTTATGTGTTCTCAAATCCAGTTTCTTGCGGGAGAATAACTTCTCTCTTTCAATCCCAATTCCAACAAATTAAGAAATAAATTACCCAGGACCAAAGAGGTGAGGTCATGTGGAAAGTCCTGCGCTCCAAGAGCCTTATGCATGTTTGCTTGGTTGCATGTTTGCTTGGCGTGGAGTAGTGGAAGGAAAGGTGACCTTTCCCCAGCATGGAGTCTTTAGAAAGACACTTGATGCGACTTTTTTTTCTTTTTCTTTTCCTTTTTTTTTTTTTTTTTTTTGTGCTGGGAATCAAACTCAGGACCTTGTGCTTGCCAGGCAGGTACTTATGCTGCTGAGCTGTATCCCCAGCCCCTTGATGCAGTTTTACCCTGCTTATATAAGCTTATCAATATGGAGGCAACTTTGAAGCCAAGAATTCTCATCAAAATGACTACCCCTTAATGAGTTTGTCTGTCATCATTCAGTGGATGCTGGCAGAAGAAATTTCTGTGTCAGACAAAAGCAAAAGCAGCCACAGCCAGATACTGTTAAGCTGTTTCTAGCTCAGACACTAGTTCACTGAATTGTTTAATTCAATTCAGACCTTCTATGGGTCTTTTGATATTCAAACAGTTAATTTCCTCACCTTTATTTTGGTAGTCTGTAGACCCATTTGAAAAATAGATTTCAAAACTAGTTTACGTAAGCAAAAGTTCTTAAGAATTCACACTTTCACCTGAACTCCTAATCGTAGGATCAATTTTCCCATAGTTTTAAAAGATGACCATGTTTTATAATAAATTGCAAAGTAGTCCATAATGATGAGGAAAGGATAGTTACATGTAATTAAAATGAGAAATGTAACACAAGCACAGAAAGCCATTGTCTAAACAATAATGAATTGAAAACCTGACCTTTTATACACCTTCACTAGTGTGTGGATTTGGCAGCAGAGCAACAAAGTGTTAAGTTGTGAATGTGAGTTTGAAGTGGGGCCCCCTTGGGTAAATGTCACTGAACCACACTGAATCTTCTATTTTGATAAAATTTCCCTCTCAGTCTTCCCAGCTGAATACACACGCTTGTCCACTTGTCCTTCAAACTTCATCAACTTCTCTCTCTCTCTCTCTCTCTCTCTCTCTCTCTCTCTCTCTCTCTCTCTCTCCATATATAGTAATATAAATATAGATTTATATTATGTAATCATATTATATGATTATAAATTTATGATCGTATTTTTTTTATAAATTTCTAAGTCTTAAAGCAATATATTCACAACAGTGTCTTAACTAAACAAAAGTCCCTTGAAATGTAAGGGCAATAGTGACAGTCCCAAGCTAGGTGTGGTGGCCCAATCTTGTGGGCCCAGATCTTTAGAAGGCTGATGCAGGAAGATCACTTGAACTAATGCATTTAAGACTAACCTGTATAACAAAACAAAATCGAGTCTTAAAAATGAATAACACAAATAAATAATTACCTCCCACTATAGTCCTACAAAGGGAATATCATTAAAAATTGGGGCTTTTTCCCCCAAAATTCCCTCTTTTCCTAAACTTACCATTATTTTTCCCCTTGTAACTGTTGTGTTTTTATTTTAGGAACATCTCCCTCGCCCATGTGCAGTAACAGCTTAGAACTCTGTGGCATCTCACCTTAACTAAAGAAGTAGAGGTGAAAATCTGTGCATTGCTACGGAGGTAAAAATGTCAGTGCTTTGCTGACACCAAACAAAAATGTCATGTCAAATAAAACCATTGCTCCAGCATGGTTTGGCACACCCTGCTGAAATTTTAGATGGCCCAGAAATCCAGTAAAATAAATGCAGTCTGCTGGCAAAACCATGTGGGATTTAATTCTTCTCATATATGTGGGTAAAAGTGCAGTAGGTCACCATTCAATTAGCAAATAATAAATTCAATGGGTAGGAAAATAAGACTAAGGTGTTAACAGATTTAGTCAAAATCAAATTTATTTTTAAATGTATTGTCTCTCTGACCATTTATTCATTCATTTTAAACACGTGCCTGGCCCTGGGGAACAATAACTCAGTAAGCAAGGTCTCATTCTCACCAAGGAGGTGCTGTCTTGGGGAAGTGTATTAGTAAGCCATCCGTGTTGTAAGTAAGTGAAGCAATAAATACGAAAGATGATGAGTGCAAGAAAGGAGATAACTAGACAGAATTCAAAGACAGAATAACATTGGTTTAATGGAGTAGACAGGAAAAGTCATTTTATTAAAGTTAGACCCAGAAGTTGAAAGTAGGTAGACTTCTCTTTGAGCAAAGAAAAAGCCATTAAACTGTTACAAACGTTTTCAGATGCAAAAATGATTGCTTATTATGGAGCTGGAACTTCCCCTGCACCAGGCCAAGGAAAATGAATCCGAGTCGGACTGGCGAATACATCAAGGCCAGCATGGAGATGGGGTGACCGTGGATAGGTAGAAAGCCCGGGCTTGGTGCCATCTCCAAGGTGACCTAGGAGGTGTGAATGACATCAACAGGATGGAGTTCTATGAGGGTAGACATTGCTCTGACTTTGTGGTCTCAAGTGTGTTGTCAAGAGCACACAACTCCTAAACAAAATAGGTAGCAATGAAAGCAACACTGCTCAAGTTTGCAATGTTATACATTTTCCTTATAATTTTTGACTAATAAAGATAAAGCACGATAAATTTAGGTAACACATTCTTGACACTGCCAAATCCCTGTGGCTACCGGTATTACTAGCATTGAGTGAAAGCAGAGCCAATAGATACTCATGAGCTCTGCTTCCCTCTACTCTGACTTTTGCCATTTATACCCACACTGATGGATTAGTTTTAGATAGCAAAGTGGTGTAAGCTAAATAACTTCTGCATTCTGCGACTATTGGGCTCAGTTGAACATTGCTATTGTTAATGGGTCTTTTAATAGGTTAAATACTTTCATAATTTAGTCTTGTTCTCCTTCAAAGCCTCCACTTGTATCCCTAAAACTCTGCCAGTTCTCTCAAAAATCATGTTTTTAAAAAAATTCTCTACCAGTATAAAAATAACTCAAAGCACAAGCTCTAAAAGCATGGGTCAACTGTGTCATATACAAAGAAAACTCAATACATTCTTTTGTTACATAATAAAATTCTTGCTTTGTGCTATAAAACAGAGACATAAAACTGGTAAATGACTTGCTGAGATTATAAAGAAAAACTATGATGAAAAAGAGAAGTAACACCTAGTTCAGACACTAAAAGTAAGAAGACTGAAATTATCTTAAAAATAAATTTTATCAAAAGATGACCACTTCCAGCCTTCTGGCCAGAATTCCTCTGAGTCTTGCCCCCCTCCTCACCCAGTGAGACTCGGCAGCCTTAACCCATCTCTCCCAGGCTTCCTGCCAGAGTTCTGCTGAGTCTGGTCACCCATCCTCGACCTGAAGACCACCAGGGAGACACGACTACCACAGTGACCTTCTCCTTGGGGAGCCCTACCCTGTGCTGATCCATCGAGAGAGCCTTGCACAATTTCAGCCTGCACGCATCATTATCATCATTAAATCCTTTTCTACCTTCAGATTTCCCCCCTCTCCTTAATGAGGTAGAAACCACATTGAAGCCCACACAGCAAGAGATTTGGTGAGCCTACCCTGCCCTCCCATTCTCCTGAGAGCCTCGCTGACCTGCACCCCACCCTCCTACCATCACTGCAAAAAATGGCAAAAAGAAGTAATAAAGTAACCTCAGACCTCTAGCACACCCAAAACAAATACAGGAGACAAGATCATAGAAGAACTTGGAAGTCACACACCTGAAATTTCTGAGATGATAAGCAACTGAAATAAACATACAACTCCATCTGGCTATGGAGAAAGTCAGATCAGAAATAATCTCTCAGGTAGAAAAGGAAATGACAACAATCGTGAAAGAATTGCTCTATACATCTAAAGAAGACATAGATTTAAAAAATAGAAGGGAATAGGAAAATGATGGAAACATTGAATGAACAATACAGGAAAGAGTTAGAATGCATGAAACAGATACAAACAGATATCCAGGACAGCAAGAATTCCACTGAAAACTGGAAAAACAAATTGAACAGAACTGAAGATAGAATTTCAGACCTTGAAGATAACATTCTACCTAATGAATATGAAAGAAAACATCTCTTAAAAATAATGAGAAACCAGGAAATAACAATACAACAGCTTTAAGAAGATGCAAAGAAAAAATACTTTAAGACTAACAAATATCAAAAAATAGTTGGAGAAAACACAAAAGACATAAAAAGAATGTTTGCAAAAGTAATAGCAGAAAATTTCCTGAACATGGGAAAAGAATCTGATATACAATAACTGAAGCATATAGAACTCCAGCTAGCTGTTATCAAAATGAATCATCAGCCAGACACATAATAATCAAGATCCCAGAAACTGAGCAAAAGAACAGAATATTAAAATCTGTTAGAAGAAACAGATTGTCTATAATAAAAAGCCCATGAGAATCATGGCAGATTTCTGAACACAGACTATCAAATCAAGAAGAGCTTGGAGTAAGATATTTGAAGTCTCTTGTGTTTTGTATCTAGGTGTCTCCCAAAGACTCATGTAGTCAATGGGATGGCTTCTAGAGTTTGTGATTAATTCATGAACCAATTAATTATGGGTGTGAGTGGTGGGTAATCTGCATTACAATATAAGGAGGGGAAAGAAGCTTGCTAGTAGCAGCTGCTGTCACCCCTCCCTTGGCTATTTGCTATTGTCCACCACCATGAATGGCTGCTATCTGCCATTTGCCACTCTACCCTGTAGGCAGCCAAGTATGAACTGAAATCTCTACTATCTGTGAGCTAAATAAGCCTTTCCTTCCTTAATTTTGGGTGTTGTATATTTTGTTCCAGCAACAGAAGAAACGTTACTAAGACAGTATCCTGAAATAAAACAACTTTCAACCTAGATTGATGTATCATGCAAAATAATCTATCAAATTTAATGGAGAGATTAGAAACTTCCATGGCAAAGAGCAACTAAAGAAATTCATGACAACAAAACCAACCCTACAGAGTACTGATAGATATTTTAGAAAGAGACAAAGATTGAGTGCCAGGGAGATAGCTCAGTAGAATAAGCGCTTGCCTGTCAAGCACAAGGGCCTGAGTTCAATCCCTGGTTCTGGAAAAAAAAAAGAGAGAGAGAGAGAGACAAAGATGACCACAATTTAAGCAACAGAAGAGAACTGTCAAGCAGAGCAAGTAATTAAGCAAAGGAGAAAAGTAGGGATCCTACACTAGGAAAACATGACAAAGATAAGCCAATACATTATAACTGTCAATGTAAATGGTCTCAGTTCACCAATAAAAAGAAGACTGCAAAGGTGAGCAAAGAAACAAAGTCCAACAATATGCTGCATACAAGAAAAACATTTAACTCAAAAAAGAAATTAGTAGACTGAATATCAAAGGATGGAAAACTTGTGACAAGAATTAAAAAAAAAAAGCAAGGTTAGCTAATCTGGTTGCTGACAATATCAACTTCAAACCAAGTGTAATTAAAAGAGACAAAGAAGGTCACTACATACTAGTTAAGGAAAAACTGCAAGAGGAAGAAATAGCAATTGTAAATATATATACACCCAATATAGGAGCACCCAACTATATAAGACAAATTTGAATGGACATGAAAAATCTAATGAGCAGTAACATAAAATTTTATTGGGGGACTTTAACACCCAATTGACATAAAGAGATAGATCAACCAAGTAAACAATGAGCAAAGAAGTAGCAGAATTACAGTGGTCTAAAGTTCCTGCTTAGGCAAGCTTAGGCAAGCACAAGGACTATGTTCAATCCCCGTCACCACATGCCATGCCAGTCCTGCCCCCTAGGGCAGGCTGAGCCAGTCACACACACACACACACACACACACACACACACACACACACACACACAAAAAAAAAAAAACAGAAGTAACAAAACTAAATCAAACTTGTGAAAAATGGACTTAGTAGACCTTTACAGAATGCTCCACACAACAGTGTCAGAATATACAATCTTTTCTCAGCTGCACATTGGATGTTCTCCAAAATAGATCATATGCTACCACATAGAACTGCTGAAGTAACTGCAAATGAATCAAAAATATCCCATGCATATTATCAGGTCATCATATAATGAAACTGGAAATTATCAACAAAAGAAATGCCAAAAACTCTATAAATACATGGAAACTAAAGCATAACCTCCTTAATGGTCATGGATGAAATGGGTCATGGATGAAATTAAAGAAGATATTAAACAATACTTGCAATCAAACAAAAATGCAGATACAATTTACCAGAACTTGTGGGATGCAGTGAAAGCTGTCTTGAAGGGAAATGTATAGTGATAAATTCCACATAAGGAAAATAGAATGAGCCCAAATAAACAATCTTATCCTGTACCTCAAACTACTACAAAAAGAAAAGTAAGTCAAGTCCAAAGGCCAAAGCAGGCAGGAAATTATAAAGATCAGTGCAGAAATAAATGTAGTGGAGGTGAAGAAAACAATTCAAACAATTAAAGAGTTGAAGAGTGGGTTCTTTGAAAGAATAAATAAAGTTGACAAACCCCTATCCAACTTTGTTAAAAAGGAAAAAAAAATTAACTTCATGCAATGAGAAATGAAAGGGGTGAAATCACTACAGACCCTATAGAAATTCAGACGATTATCAGTATTTAATTCCAAAATCTTTACTCACATCAAATGGAAAACACAGAAGAAATGGCCAGATTCCTAGATACATAAGAACTACCAAAGCTAAATCAAGCAGATATAAATATTCGGCATAAGCAAATATCAGTCAATGAAATTAAAAAAAAAAACTACCAACAAAGAAAAGCCCAAGTCCTGATGGATTCACAAATGAATTCTACAAGATATTTAGGGAGGGGCTGGTGAGATGGCTCAGTGGTCTAAAGCACCTACTTAGAACAAGCTAAGCTAAGCAAAAGCACAGGGACCACGGTTCAATCCCCAGCACCACATGCCAGCCAGCCCCGCCCCCTGGTGGGCTGAACTGGCCACACACACACAAAATAAATAAATAAATTTTAGAAAAAAAAGAAAAAGAAAAAAGAAATTTAGGGAGGACCTCATGCCAACTCTTCTCAAACTCTACAAATTGAAAGGGAAGCAATTCTCTCAAACTCATTCAGGGAGGCAAGTACTACTCTGATTCCAAAACCAGAGAAGGACCTAGTCAAAAAAAGAACTTCAGACCAATCTCCCTAATGAACATAGATGCAGAAATCTCAGTAAAATACTAGCAAACAGAATGCAACAAATCATCAAGAAGATTGTACATCACAACCAAGTGGGATTCATCTCAGGAATTCAGGGATGGTTTAATATACGCAAAGCCACAAATGCAGTACAAATCAACAGAGCCAAAGGGAGAAAAAAACCACATGATCATCTCAATAGATGCAGAAAAAGCTTTTGAAACAGCACAATACTCATTCATGATAAAAAAATTACAGAAAATCATAATACATGGTCTTTACCTCAACCTGATAAAAGCCATGTGTGACAAACCAATAGCCAACATCATACTTAATGGACAAAAATTGAAAGTCTTCACTTTAAAATCAGGAACAACAGAAAGATGCCACTGTTACCACTCCTGTTCAATATAGCTTTGTAAACATTAGCCAGAGCAATTAGACAAGAGAAAGAAATAAAATCAATAATGATTTGAAAGAAAGAAGTGAAATTATCATTATTTGCAGATGACATGATTCTGTACATAGAAGACCTCAAAAGTTCCACTAAGAGACTTGTACATTTAGTAACCAAATTCAGTAATGTAGCAGGATACAAAGTCAAAACTCAAGACTCAATAGCATGTCTATGCACAAACAACAAACACACCAAGAGAGAAATTATTGAAACCACACCTTTCACAATAACACCCAAAGACACAAAATAGTTAGCAATCAGTCTCACAAAAGAAGTATAAGATTTCTACAGGAAAATCATAATACTCTGAAAAAGAGATCAAAGAGGATTTCAGAAAATGAAAAGATATTTCCTGCTCCTGGAGAAGAAGAGCCAACATTGTGAAAATGCTCATACTCCCAAAAATGTTATACAGATTCAATGAAATCCTGATTACAATACCATTAGTATACTTCAAGAGCTAGAAAACACATTCCTAAAATTCATCTGGAACCAGAAGAGACCTAGAGTAGCAAAAGCAATCCTGGGTAACAATGGAAAGACAGGAGGCATCACAATCCTGACATGAAATTATACTGCAATGCTACTGTGATAAAATCAGCATGGTACTGGGAAAATAACAAACCTGAGGATCAGTGGAACAGATTAGGTGTAGATACAACTACAGACACACTCAGCCACCTTATCTTTGACAAAGAGACCAAACATGCATTGGAACAAAGATAGCCTCTTTAATAAATAGTGCTGGAAATACTAGCTTTCCACATTCTGAAGGCTTAAAATAGACCCATGCCTATCACCATGCACAAAACTACAGTCAAAATGTATCAAAGATTTAAACATTAAAACTGAAATACTAAATCTTCTGGAAGACAAAGTAGTACAAACCCTAAGGACATAGGGGTGGATAAAGAGTTCATGAACAAAATCAAACTGCATGGGAAATACTTCAAGGAATCAAAAAGTAGTATCTCATATCTTTGAAAATTTTTTGCACATCAAATGAAATCTCCAAGAAAGTAAAAACAAAATCCAGGAAGTGGGAAACTATTATACCAGACTGCCCTTTGGACAAAGGACTTCTATCTGGAATATATAAAGAATTAAAGGACTGCTTAGATAGCTCAGCAGTCTAAGCACCTGCCTAGGCAAGTGCAAGAATCTGGGTTTGATCCCCGGTACTGCAAGCCATGCTGGCCCCACCCCGAGTGGGCCAAGTTGGCTACCAAGACAGGGCATGGTGGTGCACACCTGTAATCCCAGGCTTGGGGAGGCTGAAACAGGAAGATCACTTCTAGTCTGAGCTGCACAATAACACTCTGTATCCAATATACAAAATTAAAAAAAGAAGTAGAATTAAAAATTCAGGCCTCCAACTTTCAAAGACTCAATCCAAACATGGGCATCTGAGATGAATATATACTTCACAAAAGAAGAGGTAGACATGGCAAATAAATATATGAAAAAATGTTCAATATCATTGGTCATTCAAGAGATGCAAATTAAAACAACACTGAGATATCATCTTACACCAGAAAGAACGGCTACCATCAGGAAGTCAACGGCTACCATCAGGAAGTCAACCAATAACAAATGTGGGGGAAAAGGAACCCTTCTCCACTGTTGGTGGGAGTGCAGGCTGGCAAAACCATTATGGAAATCAGTATAGAGATTCCTCAAAAATATAGGATTGTAGGTCTTATTCAAGCCAGCTATTCCCCTCCTAGGTATTTTCCAAAAGAACTAAAATCATCAAACCACAGCAATATACGTGCACTCATGTTTATAACAGCGTAATTTGTCATAGCTTAATCTTGGAAATAATGCAAATGCCCATCAACTGAGAAATGAATAAGAAGATATGATATTTTTACACAATGGAATATCATTCAGCTATAAAATAGGTAAATTTAAGGCTTTTGTAGACAAGTGGATGTAGCTAGAGACTATATTGACAAGTGAAACAAATCAGATCCATGTGTGCAAACATCGTATTGTCTTGCTAGTGTGCGAACCTGAAACAGTAATTACAATCTAAAAGGTACAGCAGACACTGTGAAAGGGAAAGAATCTATTCAATAGGAAAGAAAAACTGGGATGAGGAAAAGGACAAATGAAAGAAGGGGGAAAGATATATATAGGTATATATGTGGAATATTTTGGATAATTATATTATCAGTTTCTGCTGGTCTTCTGAAAGGAGCAGTTATTGCTTAATTTTTTTTTACTCTTATTTTATTTCCTCTTTTTAATTTCTCATAACTTGCTATTGTTTTGTTTCTTAAATGAATCTTGCATGCTTATATTTTGTAATCTGAACAACTGATTTAAAGATAGCATCATGTAATACATTGCAAAATTCAGCCATCGTTCAATTCTTATTACTTTGTTTAGTGAAATTGTGTTTTCTAACTTTTTTTTCTATCACTGTTTTGTATTCTTTGAGAGAAAAAAAAAAAGATGACCAAAACAAACCAAAAAGACACTGCACAATTACAGATAAGTGTCAAAGTGACAGAACAGTAAGAATAATTTTAAGTCAAATAATTCTGGACCACAAGCTTCCATATCACACATCTTCTGTCATATGAGAAAACCCAAATATAAGTAGAACAAAATAAAGGCAAGGTCATAGGTCACAGGGAGATCTTTTGCTGCAAATGGGAGGTGATAGAGAAGCAAGGAAGGGAAAGGACTATTAACAGAGAAAACTAAAGGAAAAATGGAAATAGAGCAGTCTTACATAAGAAACAATTCAAAACTTGGAGGGGGAGGGAGGGATGGAAGAAAGAGATAGAAAAGAATTACGCTGTACCGTTTATGTGTACCAATTTCCCATGATAATTGTAATCATTATGCACTGCAAATATGTGTGAATTAAAAATACATAATAAAAAAACAAAAAAATAAAAATAATCCCCACCACCACCATCAAAAAGAACAAAGGAAAAACATTTCAATAATTACTTCATTTGAAGTTTCTAAGGGTGAGATAAGTGATTTTTAAATTCTCAGTTTCAAGATAAATTAACTGAGATGTATTGAAACCTGAATATCTAGGTGACCTGAAGTTATCTGAAAATAATGAAATTAGAGATATAAGCTGCCTGTAACAGAAATGGTGAACTGTGTGGCAAAATATGCCCAATGACACAACACAAAACTTCGGTAAAAGTAGAAAACAGAAAAGCGATGACTGAGACTCTCAGAAGGGCATTGGATTGCTCTTTTTTGCTCCCAGAGAACTTCAAGGTCAGCTCACTGACTGAACACAAGCCGTGAGCCAGATCTTCACAGAGAGCTTAGTCACAATCAGGGAGTTCTCGCTGTATCCATGGACCATCTTCCCCAAAGGTGTAATGAGAAGGTCACCAGAAACTAAAATTATGTCCTACAGTGGCTGTTACTTCATAGGAGGCGATATTACATGTGAATTTGCCTTAGAATCCAAAGGTGCTGAAAGAGGATTTTCCAGAATGGCACCAAGAAGTGAGAACAAGAAAAGATTGCAGCTCCGGGGGAATGACTCAGTAGAACAAACGCCTGCCTGGCAAGTGCAGGGTCCTGAGTTCAATCCCTGGTACCACAAAAATTAATTAATTAATTAATTAAAGAAAAGATTGCAAAACTGGATGGAATAGATTCTTTTGACACAAATGACAACTGTGCGCTAAACTCTCCTGAGACACAAATGCTGGGAGCGATTACAAGTCCAGGCAGCACAGCTGAAGAATGTGATAAATAATAAACACCAAATTCTAGTGTACATCGACCTTCTGTTCCATGAAAGAGGAACAAAAGATCGATCATAAGTGGAAATTTGGGATAGAAAGAGAAAAATCCAAACTTACTGGGACAGATATCTGAAAGTTTCCACCTTTCTCCACTGTACAGAGAAGCTAAATGTGATGGTGTACACCGTGATCCCAGACAGATGGGGGAAGAACTAAATTCAAGCCCACCCTGAGCAACTTAGTGACTTAGACTTTGTCTCAAAATAAAAAATAAAGAAAGCCTTGTGATACAGCTCTGTGTGATTCCCCTGGTTTCAATTCCCAGTACAATAAATAAGTACATACATACATGCATACATACATACACGCAGACAGACAGACAGCCAAGTGTGCATTTCTTTTTTAAAAAGAACTTGGGATGTTGCTCAGTGTGAAGACCCTAGGTTCCAAAGAAAAAGATCTGGTACCAAAGAAGAAGGTGGAGAAGATAGATGTAAAAAAGAAGGGAATAAGGGGGGGGAGAAGAAGGAGGGAGAGTAATAATGGAAAGAGAATATGTTCAACTTTGGTACCCAGTCCAATTAAGGATGCTTTTGAGAAAACCAAGATTCCCCAGGTAACTAGTATTGGCAAGTTTAGGCTAAATTACTGTCAGGCATAGAGTTATCCTCAGGTATTTCAAGTCATCTCAGCTTCATATCATTAAAAAGTTTGGCAAACACTTAATGCAGAGCAAAAGCCAGGATGGTCGCACTGTCCGCATCAGTGAATGAAGAGAGGTCAATGGATTCATTCCCTCTAGGAGGGGTTGTGTATTATAGCAAGGAGTATCTAGCACACGCGACCACATTCTGAACCAAAGTAAGTCGCTGTGTCCCCAGTTCCAGCAGCATTGCCAAAAGCAGCCTCTAGACACAGGTGGCCACCAAGCTCTTGAAGGCAGTTAGTGGTGTGTTCCTAGTGCAAAATTTATGCTACCTTTAGACTTAGTTCCACAAAATGCAAAGTATTCCAATAGTAAGTTTTTATTGCCTACATGTTAAGGTTATAAAATATTGCATATGGTTTAGTAAAATACATTGTTAAAATTAATTTTAACTTTTTTAGTTTGCAATGTAGCCAGTAGGATATTTTAAACTACATATATGGCCCACAACACATTTTGATTGGTCAGTGCTGAGCTATAGCTTGTATGTGACACTGAGAAAAAACAAACTGCAGTAGAGACATAAGGTTCCTCCCCCAGGAAGTCTTGGCTGGAGATTGAGCATCGCTGCACACTGCTGTCCCGCTAAACAGCCGAGCGATGGAGGGTCACAATTTTCTGTGTAACTAAGAAACTAGGAAATCTGTGAGCCTATGAAAATTCTACCAGACAGCAATGAAATACACTACCTGTGGAGGAAACAGCTATGACTTTTTAGAGAAGAGAAAGTAGGCTAAAAGAAATACAAAAATAGGTCTTATTCAAATAGGTGTGGTTGTGATAATTACTGTGAAAATATATGAACTTGGTTGTTGGAACTAAAGTGGAGTTTACTCTGGATCCATTTGCAAACTTGCTGTAGGTACGCATCAACTGTTTATTATTATTATTATTATTATTATTATTGTATTTAGGACAGTGTCTACAGCATCTCACTACATAGATCAGACTCCTAGTGATTCTCCTATTTACAGCCTCCCAAGTGCTGGGATTATAGGTGCACACCACCACAGCCAGGCTCAATTACAGTCTCAGCGCACCTCAGGCTGAGGATTGAACCCCTGGCCGCCACGCTCTGCCTAAGCAGGTGCTTTAGTCTGCTGAGCTATCTGGCCAGCCCTTAAAACCAACCCTATAAAGTTCCTGTGTGACACACCGAGGACTGGCTTGCTCTGTGTTTATTCCAGTGCCAATTTTGTATCCTTCTTGTCTCTCAGAACTAAAGAGCTGAGGAGGACAGCCCACAGTAGCTCGGGGTCCAGATGTGGTGTTGGGTAGCATGAATCAGATGTGCAAATAGAGGACTGAGTTTGCACTGAGTAAGTAGGAAAATGACAGGGTAGGAGTGTCTGTGTTGCAAAATTGGTTCTCAAACTGCTAACTGAAGGGGAAGATCAGCTAGACAGAAGGATCTCATGTGTGGCCAGAGAAGCAGTCTTTGGAAGCTCATCTTGGGAACTATCATCAAACCCTGTTTCATATCTGTCTCTTTGGTTATAAAGCACACATTAAGATGATACTTATCTCCTCACCTGTTGTAAGGAGTAATGAACTAATTCTTAAAATAGTTTAGCCCAACAATGACACCTAGAAACCACTGTCAGCTATAATTAGAATTTTAATGTCACCTACAGGGATTTGAACTCAGGGTTAAAAATAAAGGAGATTTGCATAGCTAGTCAGATTTTGGTCCAACATAAATCTGATCAAGAAAAATTAAGAGCTGGGGATATGGCTTGGAGGTGCAGTGTCTGCCTGAAAAACACAAGGTCCCTGAAATCAGAAAGGAAAAAAGAAGAAAGAAAGAAAGAAAGAAAGAAAGAAAGAAAGAAAGAAAGAAAGAAAGAAAG
>NW_004524585.1:21574444-21587433 GCF_000260255.1 Octodon degus
AGAGAAAGAAAGAAAGAAAGAAAGAAAGAAAGAAAGAAAGAAAGAAAGAAAGAAAGGAAGGAGAAGAAGAGAAAGAGAGAGAAAGAAAGAAAGAAAGAAAGAAAGAAAGAAAGAAAGAAAGAAAGAAAGAAAGAAAGAAAAAAGGTAGAGAGAGGGGAAAAGGAGAGAGAGAGAGAGGGAAGAAAGAGAGAGAGAGGGAGAGAGAGAATGAGAGAGGAAGAGGCATCTTTCCTCATAAATCCTTGAATGATGGTAACTAGCTGAGGAGAGTAAAACACTCTTGACTAGAGTAGCTTGCCACAGTAATATTCCTGGGAGCTAACTGCCCTCGCCTGTTGAGGAAGATCTGTGCAGGTGAAGGGGCCATAAGGAGAAAATCTCACTACGAATAACATGGAAATCAAAGGAAACAAAAATTGTGCTTCTGCTTAGTTTCCACCATAGTGGAAAACGTTAAATGAAGGTTGAACTAAGTTATTTCATGAGCTCCCATTGCCCATTCATTTCGAGGACACCATGAATTGATTGTTTAATGACCATTGTGTCTTCCACAGCCCTGGCCCTTGGTCAGCCCTAAGAACAAAGAATTAGAAAGCAAATTAGTGGCCCATCATTTCCATGGTGAGCATGGATAGAAACTAGGCTGAGAAGAGTGAAGTCTGAGTGGAAAATAGCAAATCATGGGACACAGTTCTCAGACAGAGTGAGTAGGAATCTGTGCAGAAACACTTGTATTTTGTCCCCTTGTTTTTACCCCTTGTTTCAGCATTCTTCCCTGTTCACTTTGGCTCAAAAGATGGCCAATCATCTGGAAGCCAGATTATGACAAAAGTTAGGGCAGCAAGTGCAGATTCTTTTTAACAACTTCAAATTTGGGTAAAAGTTGTAAGTTGCACAAAGATTAATGAGTCATTTGAGAAGTTGTCACATGAAGCACCATCACATTCAAGTACCTGAACGAGAATTTTTGACAAAGAAGGACATTTTGCACACCACCACAACTGCAGCCAGGAAGAGCACGCAGTGAACACTGTGATGTTAGCACTAATTAACTTCCGATCGCATTCACTGATGTCAAACCCACACCCTGCATCTTCCTCTCGTGGCTCTTTCATCTTCTTTCCACAATAATTGCTTGACTTTCCCAGACCAGCCTTTTTTTTTTTTAGGATCACAGGATTATCCGGATAGCTTGGGTTACAATGATGTGTCTTTGTGCTTAGGTTACAATTATCACAGATGTGGAGCTGTACATTTTGTACATCCAGTTAGGTAGCCTACAACACCCAGCCCCGCCATCAGTGCTGCGGCTTATTCTGATTGCTTGAGTAAGGTTGGCTGCCAGTCTTCTACACACAGCTGTTTTTACCCTCCTGTAACTAGTGAGTAGTTTGCACAGAGGTACTTTTAACCAACTCAAACATCCCTTCTCTGAAGACCTTTTCAATGTATTACTCATTTATAAGTGTGGATTAATGTTTTCTGATTTCATTCAATGAATTACAATCCATTATTGTCATTGATTGCTTTCATTCTCCAATCATCTCAAACTTGGTCAGTGTTGCTGGCTTTTGGTCCATTTGACATGCTCACATCACCTTCTTCACTCTCTGACACAGATGCATGCCTGAGTGAGGTAGCAGTTTCATTAAGCCCTCATTCCTTCCGGTTGGTACTAGAGCTGTCTGCTATCCCCCACTATCCCTAACCCTAACTTTGTTCAAGGACACAGCCTATCCAGGCAACCCACACAAGTCAATCCAATAAAGTCTGTCTCAGAATGTGCCTCTTGGGAAACTCAGAATAAAACTGAAGCCAAGATCTAGTTATACTCATTGGGGTTGGGCTATGTCTGCCCTCAGGCCCTCTTAGCAGGCTGAGCTATTGAATGTGTATACACATAACACACAAGTGTGTTTAATTTTACATCTATGGCAGGCTTTAAAATGCCCCAGGAAAGTTATCCACATTTGAATCTCTGGATCCTGTGACTGTCACCTTCTATGGTTAAAACAAAATAAAAGGAGAAGACAAGGAGGAAAGCAAAGTGTTTGTAGATGTCGCTAAAAATTTTAAGATGAGGAGATTATCCTGGACTTTTCAGGTTGACAGAATGCAGCCATGAAGGTCCTTAAGAAAAGAAGCTGGAGAACAGCAATCAGAGACAAGGCAAGGAAAACAGGTCAGAATGGTGCAGCATCACAAGCCAAGGAATCCTACCACCTTTCCCCTAGAAATGGAAAGGCTCACAGAAATGGATTATTCTGTTGAATATCCAGAAGGGATGTGGTTCTGCCCACACCTTTATTCCAACCGGGTAGAACTGCTTTTGGACTTCTGATCTCTAGATCTGTTTTTTTTTCCCCCCAGATTTTATTTTTCCTGAGCACCTGTGTGGGGTCCTATGGATTACATTCCTTGTGGAGAGTTTGGTACGCATACGTACATCACACTTTTTAACTTGTTTTTCATCCTCTCCCTTTGTTGCTCCCTGTCTTGTGGACCTCTGTGACAAAACTAATTTCCACTGTTTTCAGCTACCAAATTTTTAATTTGGTAAAGTAGCCCTAGCACACTAACTCTACTTACTACCACCGAGAGCCACGTTCACTGGCCCCAATCAGGAGAGAACTAGTTGAAGCAACACCAAAATCTCATGTTATAAAAGTCTGTCTCTTAAACCCTCAGAGTTTGAGCAAGTTCAGGGGCTTTGCCGGGCAGATGCCATCCGTGGCAACTTAGCAACCCACGATGAGTCTGGACACTGGGCTTCCTCTACGGAGAAAGGAAGTGCCTTGGTCTGGATAAGAATGTGTCACTTCTGCTTACAAACAAATGGCCCAAACTAGTCAGTGACCCCACCAGACCACAAGGAAGCAGCGGCGGGTCTAAGTGGAGAGAAAGCTGGTGATGAAGGGCCCCTGAACCACCGCGGAAAGTACTCACTCCAAACAAGGCACTTGGCCCAGGAAGGGAAAATATGAGGGCTACAAAACAAGGATTCTGCATCATCAAGCTAGAAACCAATCAGTCCATATTAAAGCGGGACTTGGGGCTCCAGGAAAACATCTGGAGAGAAAACAATAGAATTGATAGGGTGCGTGGTACATGTAAAGATTTAGAAATAAAAATCATTGCCACCTGTAATTAAAAATATTACAGCAAATATTTATAAGACAATGCAAGGCACAACAAGGCAACTGGGGAACATGACAGTTATATAATAAAAAATGTAATTATACTCAACACTTAGCTTAACAATAATGTATCTAATAATAATGTAAACTGTATTACTTGAAACAAAAATTATTATATTATTATATTGGAATAGCAATGAAGACAGGGGTTGCAGGAGGGTTAGAATTTATCACCCATTCGTGTCAATAGATTTTTTGATCATAGATGTATCCAATCATGGATTTAAAATATTCATAACAATAATATGTGTATATTTGAAATGTACAGCCTTTTGTTATCACTGTTCTCTAAACAATGTGGTTAAACAACTATTTTCATAGCATTTACATGACATTGGCCATTATAAGTAATGTAGAGAGAATTTATGGTAGGATGCCCATAGGTTATATACAAATACTATGCCATTTTATATAAAGGTCTTGAACTTCTACAAAATTTAGTATCTCGGGGTACGGCGTGCCCTAGAACCATGCCCCTGTAAATGCTGAGAGACATCCACACCAATTGTTCAAGAAGTCAGCATGTGCTGTCTTGCAGTAGTACTTACAGGAATTAAGTATGGATTGTACATTGCAGAACCCTCCCCATGACCCCTCTTGTCTCCTTTCTGAGAGTGTCGCCTGCTCCTTAGATTAGGTAGTCCATGCCACTCCATCACTCCTGCCGAGCTCTCCAGCTGGCTGGAATTCAGGTAAAAGCCCAACCTGTGCAGCATGGCTCCCACTCATCACATACAGTGCCTGCTCATGCCAGGCCTCCCATCTACCCCAGGATCAAGGTGGAATGCAGTAACACAGGATGCAGATCAAATATTCCCGTGGGACTACTGTGGGCTGGATGATAGGAAGAACCGAAGAGTTCCTTCCCCGTGGTGTGAACTCTGAAGGCAGGAGGAAGCCAAAGAGGCCAGTTTTTCTTCTTTCTTTCCATCCATACAGGGTTTGGGGTGGTTACCTCTGGGGAATAAGAAAGCACTCTGGGGGGATGTGGCATAGTTTATTAATTTCCTTAATAAGCCTCTTTTTATATATTTAGTACAGGTCTATTGAGTCTACAGGGTCTCTCACTACACGGATCGGACTCATAGTATCCTCCTGTTTTCAGCCTCCCAAGTGCTGGGATTACAGGTGCGTGCCACCACACCCAATCTCAATTGCCATCTCAGCACACCCCGGGGACGGGGCCGGCACAGCACGTCGGGGATCAAACCTCTGTCCCCCATCTGCCTAAGCAGGCTCTTTAATTCGCTGATCTATCTGGCCAGCCCCTTAATAAGCCTCTTGAGTTTTAAAACAATCATCCTACAATGCTTTCCTAAAAGTTAACTTAAATAGTTAATCTGTGGTTGCTACCATTTCAGACTGCTTACACTTTTTACAGGTTTTCCGTACAGAACAGAGAGGCGAGGTAATCATGATTTTGCTAATATTATAAGAATGTTGTGACATATGCTCCTGCCCGCATACATATTTCACAGACTTTTCTTAAAATAAAACCCTTTTGAGAAACAAAGGAAGATGTCACCCTAAAATCAATACCTCCTCGCATCCTGCTGAAAGTGCTATCTGTATTGCTGAAGTGGCAGCGAGTGCGTGATTACAGAACAGTAATAAGTCAATCTGTGGACTCCTCACAATGAATTATAGAGGAAAGAGAACCAGCTAAAAAAGGAAACCATTTTATTTTTACATTGAGTGTCTGTTGAAAAATGGGACTGAGGGTGGAATTAATGATTTAATTAAACCACTTAATGTTTTATTAAAGTCAGTATGGCCTAAAGTTCCTGTACAACCGTCAGCTTATCAATAAAACCTCCTATTTGTTTTTGCCAAATGTTTATCCCTAGGCATGTGCACATTAGGGGACCTCTAATTGTTTTCAGGAAATTATACACATTTTTGTATTCTAAAACCCGTCCAGTACAAGAACCCTAAATCTACTAAAAAATAAAATCGAGTCAGGCTCTGAAATCATGATTTATTCAGCTGATGGCCACCCTACACAAGCAGCTCTGTTTGTGTTCTAGGCACCAGAACTCTGCTCAGCTTGGATAGCAAAAGAGCACCTCAAGGTCGCCAGTACAAAGCCCGCTTGGGGTTGATGCCTTCTGTGGAAGCACTAAAGAACCAAGGAAAAGTTTCCCACCTGAACCTACTAGCATCTTCCCTTTCTTTGAAGTGCATCTTTCTTCACTCTAACTCCTCTAACTCTGTATTCAACATAAATTTATTGTTCCTTGCAAATAATTGGTCATGGAGAGCAGAAAGTGAACCAGGAGAGGCCTCTAAAATCATTTATAAATGCTAACCTGTCTGTCTCACTGGGACCACTGAGATTAGATGGAGACAGCTCTGGCTAACACAGGAAGCGCTCAGACATACAATGCCGAGGACTAAACTGTAGCACACTGTGCGAGCTCCCTGTCACGCTGACATTCTGCCTCCACGACCTTGCTGCTGTGGCTTCATTTTTAAGACCCAGGACAGTGGGGGTGGTAGGCTAATAATCAGTCACAGAAGCTAGGACTTTGTGCCCTCGCATGTTCTATTAATATTTCTGCTGTGGTCTCTGCACTGCTAGAGGGAAGCTTTCCAGACAAAAGTTGCCTTTTAACCAGAAAGGATCTGCTCCCGGAGGACTGGTGTCTACGCTCAAGATCAAAGTCTCGGCTGGACAGGCGCCTTCCCATGCTCTCTTCCAATCATTGTCTTCCTCGACCATGGTTTTAACAGAAAACACAGACATACAGAAGAATGATTTAGTCCAGTCTATGACATACTCATCTCAGGTCAACCCAATGTTGCAGATTTATTTTCTCCATGCTTTAGCCTGCTGGATTTTTATGACTTTTATTTGGTCCAATTTAAAAATGCCTTGAAGTCACACATTGTAACTCATGTGTTGTACAAGATATTGGCCAACTGGTTGAAGAAGTAACCCTTATATATTTTCTCATAGTTGACGCTTTGCTCCGAGTGTTTTCATAATCTTATACACTGAAATATAGATTGCATGTGTCCTCTTACTTTTTCCTCACTCATTTTATTCTAAGGGATACCTGATTTAAAACATGATGAAAGGTTACCATAACATTAGGAGTTTAGTGCAGTGAACATTAAGGTATACATATATAGGTAAAAGTACGTAAACAGATTCAGATCACTACAGCTTCAGCTTGTGGTCTTTTCCCTTGGAATGAAGATGTGTAAAGAATGGTACAAGCAACTTATAAATGTATAAATTCTTAAAGAAAGTAAAGGAGGGAGGAATGGAAAAGGAAGAGAAGGAAAGAAGAGAAGTCTTCCTTAACAAGCACAATCTCCATTTTCAATTCTCCTCTTCATTCTTTTCCTCACAGGCAGCTCCTCCACACCAGGGAACCAGTAGCACAATATACATAATTTTTCAAGTTTTTCTTACATATATATATATATATATATATATATATATATATATATATATATCCAGAAATAACACACTGTACTTATCCTTCTGCCATTTGCTTTTTATGCAACATTCAGTTTTTGAGCTGTGTTCATAATGATTTATATATATCTAGGGCACTGTAATTCATATTTTTGCAAAGAAAATCTCCTCATTACTTGTTAAAGTAGTTCTGCATTTTCTAAGTAAATAGGGACAAGTTCACCACCCTCTACATAATAAGTACAATCCTAAGCATATTCGCCAGCACTAACAGATGGGAGATAACTTGGAAAATTAATAGAAAGACATTACAGTAAATTCCAGATTTAAAACCATAAGGAAAAGCTTTACTTTAAAAAGTTTAAATACTTTTATACTTGCAAAAAGCATTTTTTCCAACTGACTAAATTAAGGTGCTATGGAATTTCAACCCAAGAATACCACTTGGCTTTGAATCCATTGCCTTTTCTTGTGGTTGGAATTAGATACATTTTCCCCCAAAGCTCTTGCCAACTTATATTTTCTTTTAACAGTTAAATAAATGTCAATAGGCAGCCAGTTCCTTTAGTAATATTTCCTTTACTCAGATGCCCTATTTTGGGTGAAGTTTTGCACACAGAGATACCCAGGCTCTTCCTAACACATTTCTAGAAAATATGCAAATGAGACTCATGTTCTTTCTTCTCAGCCTTTTCCTCACTGATGCTCAATAGGTAGCACTCCTTCTCCCTGCTGCTCTGAAACCTCGACGCCTCTTCATTTTTATGCATTCAGAAAGGAAAAAGTATTTTGAAGAAGTTTGTCCCTTTCATCCCTCACTGGCATCCCGCCACCGATTGCCTCAGGAACCATGCTCAGGGAGTGCCTACCTAGCTCTCTGATTGGCTTTTGTAAATGCTTCTGCTGGCCTCACTGTCCCACCTTGCACTTTAATGAAAGCTCCCATGGAGAGCACACGTGGGCACAGTGAGGAGCACACGTGTGCAGGCAGGCCACTGGTCTCCCCACGCCCACAGTGGCCCAGGTTCAGCTGCCCGCCCTGCGTGCCTCCCCTCCAGCTGGGTCTCAAGCTCCTGCTGCTTATCGAGCTTCTCACCTGCATGGCTCTTCTTTTTTTCCTCCTCTTTGCCTGAATCATTATAGTTTCAGCCAGGAAAGGCTATTTTGTCCATAAATATAAGCAAGATTGCTGCATGTTATAAATTTAGTAACTCTACAGTGGAAAATAACACTGCCTTTCATTATTTATAGGATAAAAATTGACAGTTGCTAATGAGGAACAAAAAGAAGCAGCACATTAAATGGAAAAGCAAGTCCACCAAATATTGAAAAACATCATTTGCGCATAGCTGGACACTCCAGTCCACCCCTTTCCCACTAAATGTTTCCTGCCCTTTCACCATCTGTTCTCTACTTCAAAATACTTTTCTCTGTCCCTTCGACAAAATGAACTTGAATGGCTGGAAGGTTAAACCCGCAGGTGCTGAGAGAAGAAAGGCTGGTCGCGCAAGCAGAAAAACACCAGCTTACTTTCTACTCTCTGGAGAGTTCAGCACTGGACACAAGGAGCCATGACCTTTCTGTCTGGGGACATCCCTTGTCCTGAGTATTTTCCTTAGTTCTGCCAGGAATTCATGGGCTAAAGCAGGGGATAACTGAGGTAATACCTGGACAGCCTCACATTACACCCTGGATGACTCATCTTATTTCTACCACCTACAGAGTATGATTGTAAACACAGCACTTCCTTCACTTCTGGATGTGAGTTATTCTTGTGTAAAACCAGTACTTAGTCCAACTCTCCTCTGCCTGAGAGAACACGACCTTATCTCAATATCAACCTGAGTAACATCACCTTCGACAGTGTGTGTGGCCTAGAACTGTGGGCTGTGATCTCCTGCCAAAGCACATCACTTAAGGGTCAGAAACTTATTTCCTGCCATCATTGCTTTCCTAGCTTTCTATCTAGGATACTAATCAGACCTTTTTTGACTATTCTTCAGTGCTTGTAGAATAAGAACTTTCGGTGCCAGTGATTGACGTAAGTATGCAGGGTCTCTCTCGGTGCTGTCCTGCCTCTGGGTCCAAGAGGATAAAATGAGATAAATTTTTGATGTCTAGGTAATGCAGTCACACCTGATGACAAGAATGGTCAACAGGATCAACACCAAAGTTGTTTCCATTTAAACACTATTTCCCACTCCCCACACCCACCCTGGCAGGCAAATCTGAGAGCTATTCCACAGTGCTGTCCCGGGCACCCACACTCACGTCCACTGCATGCCTCACTTGTGCTGGTGTTGCTCTCCTCAAGGCACTTGTGGCTTTGGTTTCTGAGAGATGAGCAGCCTCCTTCGCTGCTGTCTGAGCTCAGGGCACTCTGTTTAACCACTGAGAAAGCTTCCATTTAACATGCCACTTGTTAGGCTAAGGAAGGGGGCTTTGCTGGGCACCTGCCTGGGGTCAACCTTCAGTATCACAAAAAACATAAAGGGAGGGAGGAAGGGAGGGAGGGAAGAAAGAGAGAAATAAAGAAAGAAAAAATGAAGAGAGGAAAAAGGAAAGAGGAAAAGGAAGGAAAAAGGAAGGAAGAAAGGAAAGAAGGAACGAACAAACGAACGAAGAAAAGAAGGAAGGAAAGAAGGAAGCAAGACAGGCAGGAAGGCTACATTATCTTGTTGGGCCTTCTCTTGAGACCTTTCCTCACCAGAAGTAGCAGACAGCAATTAGGCCTCAAAGATGTCTGTCCCATACATTTGAAACACGTTATATCATATGACAAAAAAGACCTTAATGCATAATTAAGGCTACAGATATCTTAATATAGAAAAACTACCACTGTCCTGGTAGGCCCAGTCTAATCACAGGAGCCCTTAAAACCCAGGGCCTTTGTCTAGCTGGAAGCAGAAGAGACACAGCATGTGGGAAAGGAGACTGACACTGCAGGAAAGCACGCTCCCGTTTGCTACTTCACAGTTTGTGGGAGTAAGGTGACAAAGAGTCCTGGCGGGCTCAGAGGAGGCAACAAAAGGTACAAGTTGAAAGGCCAGAAGAAAATAGACTCCAGCCCCATTATCACAGGAACTGAATTCTACCAACAGCCTCAATGAACTGAGGAACAGCCCAGGCCCCAGCTCTGCCAGGTGAAAGACCAGCTGAGCCTGTGCCTAGATTGGGCCTCTGTGAGAGCCAGAGCAGGGGACGCTTGGCTGTGGGACGCAGAACTGTAAGACAAGAAATGTGGGCACTGTTTCAACTGCTACGTGTGTGCAACTTCGTTACAACCGAAAAAGAAGAGCACTGCACCACTAATCCACTCAACTCTTCTACTCAAGATCTGTCAGAGCCCAGGCTGACTCAGATAACTCTACCATACTTCCTTCTCCCTGTGAACGCGCTTCTGACTTCTGCCAGGACAGGCTTAGCTTTGTACACAGAGCTCACAGTCTTCGGAGAAGAAAAACAGTGAATAGAGAATAAGTAAGTGCAGGAAGGCATGCCCCAGGTGCCCCTCTGAGGAAGAGCTTGCTGTCCTGCTGTGGGCAGACATGGTCAGCAAAGAGCTCCAGCTGTCCATTCTTCCAGGACTCACACCACTTTCCTCAAAGTCATGCCCTTCCCAGTGATGTCTGACTGCAGTGCTGAGAGAGGAACAGGAGTCCTAGAGGCTCAGCCACCTTGGCTTAGCAGCAGACAATGGCAAGCACACTTTGCTGTGGAGAGCTCCAGAGCTTGGCAGAAGCTTCCCAGCCACACATTAGAGCTTTCCTTCAGCTCACTCCTAGGCCAGGAGCTTAGACTCCAAGATGCACCTCAGTATCTGCTTCTGAAGTACTCATCCTGGGACTGAGTAATAAGCACTGACAAGAAAGCAGGAAGGGTACAGAGACAGCACCTGGGGTAGTGACCCAGAGGAACGAGGCAGCACTAACTAGCCTCATGCTACCAAGATGCAGAGAACCATGTTAAAAATAAAACTTGGGAATTGTGGGAAAATGTGTAGGAAAGTGGGGCAAATCCCCATAAGGAAGAAAAAGGTAAAATTTTAAAACCCAAATAATAAGCTGACATGGGGTTGGATGAGTGAAGACACTAGACCTAGCTGTAGGCTAAGAGCTTGGATGCATACATAGAAATGGAAAGAGGTAGGTCTGTATGAAGCAAGACTTGGTGCTGAGACCTTGCATAGACTACAATTTTAAAAGGAAGAGCTGTATCCTCAGTAGAAGAAAAAGCCTGGAAAGCTTCCTTTTCCAATAAGAATTACAAGGAAGCTTGTGCACCAGGAGTAAAAAAAAAAAAAAAAAAAAAAAAAAAAAAAAAAAAAAAAAAAAAAAAAACGTTATCCCTAAATTGATGCCTGCCTGGCAAGCATCAGGTCCTGAGTTCAATCCCAAGTACCTAAAAAAAAAAAAAAAAAGAGCCAGGCGTGGAGGTGTACACCTGTGATCCCAGCACTCAGGAGGCTGAGGCAGGAGGATCACTGAGAGTACAAGCCCAGGCTGGCCTACAAAGTGAGCTCAAGGCCAGCCTGAGATGCATAGCAAGAACTTATCTCAAAAAGACTAAAAATAAATAAATACATACATAAAAAATAAGTAATATCCCATATGTCCAAGACTGTCACACATGCACTTTGAGTACCACTTGGGTGGCACAAAAATCTCTCAGCTGATAACAAAGTATGTCCCAAGCCCTGTGTATTGCTACAAAACCAGGTAGCGTCAGATCAGTAAGCCCTGGATTGCCCCTTCTCTCCCCACAAAAAAATGTCATCAGAAGGAAGATACATAATCAAAGTGAAATATGACATATTAGGGAACTGTCAAGTATGAGTAAGAGGCAGGCAGGATAGACAACAAGAATAAGCACCATTAAAGTGGTGCAAAAAACAAATGGGCATAGAAACTGTCAGAAAAGAATAACATGATAAAAAAAAAGGATAGAGGTTTGAAAATAAATATAAAACTAAATAGGAAAACTTGAATCCTTCAAAGTAAATAGCCATAGTTAGACTAAACATCAGGCAAAACTGAACTGAAGAGAGAATCAGCAGAGCAGAATCGGACCTCAGGATGTTTGTCTATGGCCTGGGAGGGCACAGGGGTGTGCCACGTCTCCCATTCCCTTCAGGAATCTGGGAAGGAGAGAACAGTAAAGGCTCCCGCTAGCGCACCTCTGGACCCACCGACCCGTCACACTCATGACTGGGCCCAGGAGCACCAGAGCCTGAATTACGCTTCCCGGACAAACTTCTGCTCAGGAAAGGCCATCATGTCCAAAACCCTCTCTGACTGCATTAGCTTCCTAGGTTCTTCCTACCTCTTTCTTTCCCTGGCTTCTGTCACCATTATCATCCTGCATGTGGGTCTGAAGCAACCCCCTAGCTTCTCCTATCCCATCCTCTTCATCTTTTACTTCCTTCAGTAGATCTCTTACGCATCTAATTCTGCCTTCACTTTTGCTTCTCAGAGATGCTAAACACGCATGAAATAAAACCAACATAGCCACACAACAATAGCACTGACTCTGAGAAGGAATAATCATGCATTTGAAAACCTTAGACCACAAGTGCTAATAACCTGGAGTACAAAAGTTAAATCATAATGGAAACTTGAAGAAAAAAAAAAAAGATTGAACAACATCTGAAAAAATAAAATTGAATAAAAATACGATGTATCAGAATTAATGTAATTCCAGTGATGTCATACTTAAGAGAACAGCCCAAGTGCAGGAAAATTTTAAAACACTTTAAGCATCCAAACCAAAAAGGCCTTGTAAAGTTTAAAAAGGAAGCCCCAACACAGTAAGAGTAAATAATAGAAATAGAGGGTAGATGGGTGGGGGAAGCGGATATCTCAGACAGGATGGCAACAAGCGGCCTTGTTAAAGAGATGACACTCGAACTGAAATATCCAAAAATGGAAAAATTGAAATGTTGATGGCATTTAAGAAAAATGAATACTGTGCACATTTTGCTTTCTGCTCTGCCGTAGAAGGAGACAGGAAATTACCAGTCTGCAGTTCCTAGCAGGTGCACACTTAGGGCGGAGCAATCGCGCGCCTCTTGGCTCACGCATCCTCCCCAGGAGCAAAGTCAGAGATGCTGCAGGTGTGTGGGGCACAGTCCCTGGGGGAAGAGGATGATGACAGAGTGTGTGAGGGAGCTCGTTCTCCAGAACCCTGGAGAGCCGTCTGCTCTGTCTCCTCTCTGCCCCAGGGAGAACCCGCAGGGGTTGCATCCCGGCCCACAGCACTGCACTCCTTACAAGCAAAATCTCGCCTTGCTGCCTGCCTCCGCCTCCTCTGCCTCCTGCCCCCTCCTCTGCCTCCTGCCCCCTCCTCTGCCTCCTGCCCCCTCCTCT
>NW_004524585.1:21587758-21618461 GCF_000260255.1 Octodon degus
CCTCCTCTGCCTCCAGCCCCCTCCTCTGCCTCCAGCCCCCTCCTCTGCCTTGGCCCCCTCTTTTGCGTGCACAGGCTTCGGGCCACTCTGAGCCTGTGTCCCAGTTCTAATGTCACTTTCCTCAACCCTACTGCCCTTCAGGTCTTGCTGACCACCACACAGGGCAGGCTGATTACTAAGCATCTCCCAAGAGCTGTTTTCCTCCCCGAGTCACCCCACCGTCACCAGTTCAGTTCATTCATCATCTAGACTTCTCCTCACTACTCTGTAACCCCCCTAATTGGGTCCAACTTTCCACAATACCAGGCTGCAGAAAATCCTCCGAAGGTAGCTGCCCCCTGGCACACCACTCTCCTCCCCTAGATGGCACGTGTCATTTGATCATGTTCTTACTTATTGGGCTTTATGTACTTGGGTGTACATCTCCACCCTTCCCTCTTCATGAGAGTATGATCCCATTAACGCAGGGACCTTCTAGATCAAGTCTCAGCAATGCCGAGAACATCATTTATACTTAATCAACATGTTTGGACAACGATCTCCGCAGTGAGTGCACTGTGCGTAGCACCCAGGAAATCCTCTCTCCACATGAAGGGAAGGGGAACATCGTCAGGGCTAATGCACACTCTTTAGTATACTTCCACCATTTTAGATTTTGTCAGCATCTGTAGAGATAATGCGATACAGCTCCATCGTGTCCATCTTTCTCTGCCACATGAGAATTACACTCCTGCCATGCTGGCCCTGTGCCCAGATTCAATGGACTCTACGACATCGATTTTAGCTGGGGCAGGCTGCCGGCCAAGGACCATTTGGGAAGAATTCCCACAGTAGGCAGAAAGCGACACCTCCTATGCCAGCCGAAGCCCTCTCAGCAGCAAACAGTGCTAAACAGTCTGCCTGCGAGACTGCACTGTGGACGTGTACACCTGGGCATCCTGGAACACGACACCAGCGGCCCCAACTGTCTCCTGTCAAACCCTACCCAGGCATCCTGTGAAATCTATTCACACAGCAAGAAATTTCTTGGATCTTGTTAAAAACAGTTTGCCACCCTTAATTAGTCTCTGTTTCCTTGAAGGGATTTCTCATTGGCATTCGCTTCTTTCAAAGTTACCTAAAACTTCAACAATCAGCAGCGTTCAGGTCATTTTGTTTGCATTATTTTGGGTTTTTCAGCCCATGTGCGTAGGAGGCCAAAAAAGTAAATGGTAACTGTGAAAAGATGGCCAGAGAATGGAAATGCTGTGGTAATCAAACATAATTTCCGAGCCAAATATTGAAAGTATGACCAAAAAAAAAAAAAAAAAAAAAGCTAATTCTAACAGATATTGAGAATTTGGGGGAGATTGCTAAAGTCTGACTTTTACTAGGTAAACCTGTCAGAATTCCAACAAATTCAATTTTAATGTAAATTCTAGTAGAGGGCTGGCGAGGTATCTCAGCGCACTAAGCACCTGCTTAGGCAAGCATGGGAACCAGGGTTCAATCCCCAGTACTACATGCTGCACCGGCCCTGCCCCCACCCCCGGCACACTGAGCTGACCACTGAGCCCAGGCGTGGTGGCGCCCACCTGTAATCCCAGTGCTGGGGGAGGCTGAAAACCAAGGGAGCACTACGGGTCCCAGCTGCATAGTGAGATCCTATACCACATAAATAAATAAATAAATAAATTTTTTTTTAAGTTTTATTGATCACAACTATGCAATCCCTAAATTTCAGAGTAGTTGAGTAGTCTCTCTATTCCCAAAGTAACTTTCCGTCCCCATTCTGACCAGAGTCCACTTTAGAGGTGGACATGCTGGCCAGTCTTCTAGCACTCTCCACTGCCCCCGGACCCTTAAGTAACTCATAACACCAGGGGAAAGCAAGACCATGTTGATCTAAAGCAGACATGTTTTTTTTTTATATTTTTTTTCCATAATTTTATTGAGAGACAAATAGCAATGAGACAGTTTCAAACCAAATTGGTAGGGCAGTTTCAATAATTCACACATTGCATACATTCTTCCTAGTGGTTAATTGCTGTACAAGATGCAGAGTTGATATCCTATTTACAAACACTATTAGAACAAATCCCTCTATTCATTAAGAGAGTGTAACTATGTATCTATCCTAACCACTTTGAATACACAGATACAAAATGGACATTCATCTGCATCCCCCTTTTTTTGTTAAGTTCCATCATTTAAATATTATAGGTGTGTAAACTCAGCAAAATATTCTAAAAGAGTCCAGTAGTCCATAATAGTACTTTTATTCTTTTTAAAAATTATTTATTGAGCTGTTGAGTTATGTTGAATAAATAATTTTTAAAAAGAGTAAAAGATGTTGCTACAGGGCTGGAGAGATAGCTCACCAGTCTAAGCACCTGCCTGGCAAGTGCAAGGATCGGTTCAATTCCTGGAACCACACGCCGTGCCACAGTGCCCGCCACTGAAACCAGGTGTGGTGGTACATGCCTACAATCCCAGATCTGGGGAGGATAAGCCAGGCGGATCATTACAAGTCTGAGCTGCATAGCAAGACCCTATACCAAATGAATAAATAAATAAATAATTTTTTGAAAAAAATGTTACTACAACTCAAGAAACTACAAAGGTCTTAGGAGCTCCTTGAGAGGAACTGGGACAGAGACAAAATAGTAAAACCAAAGACTTCCCCATACCGCTGCAACTCAGGAAATTACAAGGGTTTTAGGAGTCCTGTGCCAGTAACCGAGGGCAGAGACTGATGCACGTATCTTGTTATTTCACAAGCTGGGACTTCCGGAACTCTGTATCCCTGTCCACTTCTGCTTTTAAGACCGCTGCAGTCAGTACTACATGAAAGTTCAGGCTAAACCCTTTGACCCCATCCCACCTTAACTGAAATCTGCATGCCTTTCTGCTTTGATACTGCAGGGCTCATTCATCCAAGACCTGAGCACAGCCCTGAGGTAGAGGAGAACTTTGATCTACAGAGAAACCCTCAGCCAAGGAGGGGCACAAGGCCACAGACAGATGCGAGCTTTCTGCCCTTCAGACAGGCAGCTTTCAAAAGCCTCTGGACATGCCTACCAAGCCTAGGAAGAATCAGTCCCATGGGGCTTGGGGCGAGGATGCCCTTGACACCAGAGCCCTGGGCTTGTTTCTTTCACTCTCCTCGCTGCTTCCTCAGACCTGCTCCAAATCAACTGCCTGCCTGCACCCAGGTCCTGGCCCCAGACTTTATTTTCATGGAACTCAAAGAATAATGAATTTCTTGTGAGACTCCCAACTTAAGAAAAACATCCAAGGGCCTAAATTATCTAAGATACAACAGCTTTGGAAAACATATGAAAGAAGAAATCATATAACATATGGTCCACCATTGAGCAAACCAGGGAAGAAAAAGCAATAAGCACTGTGCTTGCTTATGGCAAATGTTTGCTAAATTATTCCTTCTTTACTGGTTATTTTGTATCTTTTCTGAGCTGCTTCCTGACTTGCCTTCTTCATAGGAAGTGTGAAAACCCAAGGCATCAGCCCCAAAGCTACTCCCACTGGCAAAGATCCTGTCTAGGTGTGAAGGCAGCTCAGTTACTGGCTAACTGCATTACCTGGAAAGGAAGTGCGTCTTCTTATACCCAAACAGAAAGCTGACTGTGTAGAGGGAAGGCTGGACTCTCCATAATGCATGTATATCATTCTGAGAAACAATAGATGACAGGTAGATGGCTAGATAACAATACATGATAGATAGATGACAGGTAGATAATAGACAAACAGAGACACAAATACATAGAGACATGAAGGGAGACACACAGAGATACAGACACAGAAATAATAATCAATTCATTGTTCTTTAGGTTCTATGAAAATAAAGAGCCTGGAGCCAGGACCTGGCTGCAGGCAGGCAGTTGATTTGGGAGCAGATCTGGGGAAGCAGCGAGGAAAATGAAAGAAGCCAGCCCAGGGCTCTGGTGTCGAGGCTTCAAGCCCCAGGGATATAGATGGAGATGTATAAGGAGCGATCGAAACATAAGATGAGTGTTTAGCTTCTTTTTAACCTTTTTGCAGTAAAAGACGCTCTGCCAAGGATGCCAGGATAAGTTGCTGGGAACACGCGGAGTGTCTTTAGTATTCTGAAGAGGAATTAACAGCAAGTGTCTTTTACTGTCATAAATTTTTAAGCGAATTGCATCATGAGGTGGTGAAGGCTGAGAAATCCCCTAAGAGACTCCCTGCAACCTGGAGATCCAGACGGGCTGGTAGCAGGGCTCTGTCCAAATCTGAAACTTTGGCAGCAGGGAAACAGATGGCGTCGTGTCTGTTGGAGGCTGAAGCCCTGCGAAGCTGGGAGGCTGATGGTGCAGGTCTCTGAGTCTGAGGGCTGGAGAGCTTGGAGTTCTGATGTAGGAGAGAAGGAGGAAAAGGGTATCCCAGTTTCACGGGCCAGAAAGGAGAAAAGGGCAAGAGAACAGGAAGGGAAAAGTCTTTACCTTCCCATTGTCCTCTCGCACTATCTGGGCTCCCAAACAACTGGGTGGTTTCCAGCCTTCTCACCCATGTGGAGCGCGTATCTCTTAGCCTCTGTCCACTGACTCGTAGGTCAGTCACCTCTGGAAGGACCTCACTGATATTGGCAGAAGGAACGAGCAGCCCACAAATTCTTTCAGGTATGCTTTTTCCAATCGAGTTGACACCTAAAATTAATCATCACAATAGTATAGAGCGCCTCTCACATAAGGCAGACATGGGACCATTGGGTCTCCGCCCACTGGGCCCTTAAAAATGAAAACTAGACAAGCAAACTGGAGAACAGCTTCATCTTTCACCCAGGGACAGCTGCACTGCTGAACACACTGTGCCCTAGGTGAGGATACTTTTCTGTGGCGGTAAGTTTGTCAGGAAAGTTTCTCTGTGTGTCAGACCTCAGCTACTGCCCTCTTCCCCAAGATACATTCCTCCTTAAACTGCAGAAGAAAATAAGTCAGCAAACTCATAGGACTCTGGGAAAATGACCTAAGTCATTTTCAAGTATCATTGTAAACGAGAGAGATAAATGAATATTAATCCATATTTAATATCCTGTATCATTTCCAGTGCTATTAAATGATTTCAGTCATAGAGCTAGACAAATAATTATATTTACTTTTTTTCTCCTACACCCCAAAGGAACTTAAGATGGCTATAATGTGAGAGGCCTAAGTACTATTTAATCAAGGACAAGAGTACACAAGAACCATGAGATGGAAAGAGCAGGCTACAGTGATTGAAAAAAGGACTTAAGCTGAGAGCTTCCTGGAAACCAAGGCAAAAAAAGAAACATGATGGGTTGAATGATCTCCTTTATCAAGCTTGGAAATGCTTAACAATCTGGAATAAAAAAAAATGTTTCTTGTTTGGAGGCATACAACGGATTTTGCCTTCAAACACTGAAGAAGTGAAACGATGTTTTCATCCACGTTGAGCCACATATGCAATACTTTGGCACCATGAGATTCTGGGTGCCAACGAGGCCGGGCCACCTTGTGGGGTAGCAGCCGATCTGATGGTCTGAAGGGCGTTACCCGTGTTTCTGGTGAGCTGCTGCCCACGCCCCACTGCTCCGTCTGCAGCACAAAAGTCCAGCAACGCAGTTTGCGCTGTATGTAAAACTTGATGTTTAGCTCTAAAATGCGACCCGAAAGTCTCATGTATTCAAAAGGTGAGCGCTCTGTTCATCGGTGGACTTACCCATCCATGAGCTCAGCACCTGACAGCGCCGTGGGGGGCGGGGCCCGGTGGAGGTGGTCGCTGGCATGTCGCTTGGAAGCGCGCTCCGCTCCCCGGCTGCACATGCCGCACCCCGCTTCCTGGGCGCCATGAGCCTCTACCAAGCCTTGTCCATCCGGTTTCTGCCTTGGAGCCAAAAGACCGTGGACTAAACCTCGTAGGTGTTAGGAACCCCATCCCAGCGATAGGAAAGTAATGGTAACAAATGACTTGATAAAGACAACAAATTACGATACTATTTGTTTACACATTGCTTCACTGTACTTTGTACTGTTGTTTTAAATCTTGGAAAATACTTTTGGCAATGCAGAACCAAACCCAAGGCCTCGGGCGTGCTAAGCAAGCCTCTACCACAAGCCACACTCCCAACCTCTGTTGCTATGTTAGAGGATGTTCCTACCTTTAAAACATTATTGCAAAACAGCACGCGTTACTCTCGTGTCGTGTATGACTCTCAGAGCATATATCTCTTAATACCAAGGTGCCGCATGGAGTGATTCACCTATACCAGCTAGGTTTGTGTTAGAACACTACGATAGCCTCATGGTGATGAGATCGCCTGCGTTTCTCAGAAGGAGCCCCGTTGTTAGGCAACACGTGACTGTACTTCCGATAAAAGTGGCCTGCACAGCCTTTTTATCTCAACCTCCTCAAAAAAAAAAAAAAAAAAAGGTTTGAAGTGTAAGTTTATTTATTGTTCTACAGAGATATTCCAACACAATACTATTGATAATCCAAAGAGCAGTTCCATTGCTTTTGTTTTTAAAATGAAAATATGGGCAATCAGAATACTCATTCTGTGTGCCAACTGCACTGAGTACTTTTATTCTGTGTTCACCTTCTTTGTCTCTGTGCTTGGCCCAAGCTCATTCCCTAGAGTCAGTTTCTCTCCCGCTCCTTCAGTAAACTTCATCACTGTTTTAAAAATAAATGAATAAATAAATAAAATGAAAATATGTGTAATCTCATGTTAATAATGCTTTCTTTTTTAGAGAACACATCAGGATACCTTGAGCTTATAGTTTAATACCTCCAGCACAAAGTCTGTTTTGTGAATTACAACTATCACTGTCTGTGATATTCATGAAACTGTAAATAATCTGACGCTATATTAGGAGAAAATAGGGGTGGGCACTAAAACCAAACTATGAAAAGAGGCCTCACACACCCAAGAATCATGCCCACGGGGCTAGAGGAAGTCCCAGCTGAATTAATTGGACAGCCATGTCTATTGTCGTTTCTGTCTAGATGTCAACCGAAAGCTTCACAAGGTCTGTCTTGATTACTTTTCGCTCATTAAGACAAAATACCTGACTCCCAAAATTAAAGAGGAGAAGGTTTAGTTAGCTCACAGTTGTGGAGATCTCAGTATATAATCAGATGGCTCTAAATCAAGGTAGCATGGTTGAGAGTCAACAGTTCATGATGGTGAGAGACAGCAAAAGCAACAAGAGCAAAAACTGGGGAGAGCAAGCCTCGTTTCCTCCTTTGTCTTATAGATAGGCTGCCCACCCTAGGGCAAGTGTGGCACCCACACCATCTCCATGCCTTCCTCTTGCACAGGCTCAGGATGTTTACAAAATGAAGACTCTGGCCCACTGCTGAGTCACCTACTTAAACCTCTAAGATTAAGTTGATACAATGAATCAACCATCACAACATCCTAGGCTGTAAATGTGCTCTAGGGTATGTTCTCTATGCCCTAGTATGTAGAACTACTGAGTCACTTGGTTAAACTTCTAAAGTTCTCAAATTGATACAATGTGCCAACTACTACAGGCTCATAGGGATTTTTGGAAATGCCTGAATCTGGGGTATATGAGTTATTGGTGGTGCAATGCTGAGATTCAGGGTGCTGGGATTAGGACTGGGTGATTGCTGGATCAGTCTCCTGATTGCACTGACATTGCTGTAATCCCAGCAGCCTACATAGAGTACAAAAGGTGCAGAAAGATGCTGTTGCAGTTCAGTTGTTGAGTTTTCTGTCTTCTGTCACCATGAAAAGTTACCCATTCACCATGTGCCAACCTACTTGGAGCTAGTGAACTATGAACTGAAACTTCTACAAAGTGTAAGCTAGATTAACTGTTCCCTTGTTATCTTTGGGTGTCAGGTATTTTGTTTCACTAATGAGACAAAAGTAACCAAGATGATGCTAGTTCCTACCAACATTCTCCACAAGCTTTTCAGACTTCCACATGTCACACACAATGCCTGAGTAATCTCTCTCGTTTCTCAAGTCTCCTATCAAGAACCTAGTTTTTAAATTGTCACTTATACTGATGTGAACTACTGAGTCACTTTTCCTTTTTTTATAAAAAAAATCAACTGATGAAATTCCATTAGTGGGCTGGGGATTTAGCTCAGTGGTACAACAACTGTCTAGCAAGCATGAGGTCCCAAGTTCAATTCCCAATACACAAATAAAAATCCATAGTTAAAAAGCATGTTTTCATTCCAGTAAAAGTATATATAGGTACCTTCCTAGAGGATTCCTCCACCCCTCACTCAACCATCCTAATGGAACAGGTGGCCTGACTGGTGAGTCTGGAAGAAGGAACTGACTGAGCATGCCCAGACTCAACATTGTGGCCTCCTTTTCTTCAGAGCCAGACAATTTGCAGTTAGCACTGCTAAAAAGAGAGATCTAGGTCTGTGCTGTTTCTTAATTCCTCAAGGTTAACTTCAGGAAGTATGCATAGTTGTCATGTGAGTCTAGTGTTCCTGTGTTGTATCTATTTGCATAATTTAATTCTTAGATTTTCATCTGTATGTCTCATCTATCTCTATGTCTTCCTCTCTCTCCATCGCCCTCTCTTTCTGTCTTTCTCTACAAGTTATGTTTCTATGGTAGCTTGGTAAATACACTAAATGTGAACACTTTGTCATCCTGAGACAGATGGGAAGCTTCTGCCTTGTCCTTGTGCTGACTGGGGGACAGGGGACTTGGCCAACAGCCAGCAAGCCCCTCCCCCTCACTCCTTTTTGCTCTTCCTTGCACTCTGACAGACTGAGGCAGTTTGCCCTAGTGTCCTCCCTGGACTTCAAAACATTGTTCTTGTCCACTCCAACATGACTGCAGTCAGACTGCATGGGCCCTCTTCCCGACACCTACTACTGTTGCAGTTTTGAGAGCAGAGAGGGCAAATAAAGAAGCTAAGAAAAGAAGGGAGGGATCTGGGTCCCTTATTTGCTTACCTAGCATTCATAGTAAGCCTTCCAGGATTTCAGTCCCCAAACTCCCTTAAACAGGTCTGCAGGCTCCTGCATCAGGAGCACTTTCAGAGCACAGTTCTTACTTCACTCTAGGAAGGCTTTCTCCTGTGTGCTAGCTGCTATCCCACACACTTTGTAGCCATAATCCCTGTTCAAATAAGGACTCACTTTTATGTTCGTGTAAATCTATTCCTGATGTATTTCTTGGGTAGTGTAGGCCAATGTGTGTATTTATATCCTGAGCAGTGTAAACAGAGGGGGTAAACAGAGCTGCTAACACTCAGAAACTTCAGAAATAAGCAGCCTGGGAAGAAAAGCAGCTAACAGATCACTGCGGTGACCTAGCACTAGGTGGCATTGACCTGTGGTGTCCAGCTCAGGCTGGCCTCAGGTGGCGATGGCCAACAGCAACGGCGATCTGGTGACATCAGCACCACTAGCATAGCAGCACTGGGCCAATTCATGATTTCCATCTGAATGGTGCAAAGGAACCCTACACTGACTGACAACAATCTTAAATTCAATGGCCAGTGATCTGGGCAGAAAGTAATAAGACAAAAAGAAGACAAGCTTCAACTATAGTTTAACATATGTGTTGTGTGGCCACAAGAAATTTACCAATCGTATCTCATTTTTCCCCACTGTTCTCTATTTTTCACAAGGAAGAATGTTACAGAAAGAACTCAGTCTTGTCAGAATGTGTTCTCAGGATTCTGTATACAAGTGCTAAAAGGACAAACACTGGCTTATTATGTTGCTTGTGAGATTTGTTAACAGATTTTTTTAAAGTCTGAAATGTGATAGTGTTCTGTGTAAATGACCCAGAAGGATTCTTACTCTAAAACCTAAGACTCTTGCTGAGTAACTATATTGGAAATCAAGAGAAGTTGTGACTAATAAAAGATTATAGTGGTTTAGATCTAAAATGTGCTCTGAAAGTCTCATGCATTCAAGGAGGGGGTGTGAAGGAGGTGACTGGTTCATTGGGACATTACTGCATCAGCGGATTGATCCATTGATAAGGTCCATGCTACTAGGAGTTGGAGCTTGGTTCAAAGTGTACACTGGAGGTCTGATATAGAGAGGTGTTTGTCTTTGTTTCTTCCTCTTCCTCTGCCTCTTGGCTGACATGGGTTGAGTACCTTTTCCTACTGGGCAATACTTTTTGTGCTTTGGAGCCAGCCTACAATGGACTGAATCTATGAGTCAAAATGAGTTTCTGTTCTTTTAAACATTGATGTCCAGTATTTTGTCCCATAAAAAGCAAAATGACTAATCGTGGAAAACATATTATCCTGTAGTGTTAGTACGTAGGTCTTCCAAGCTTATAGAGAGTACTAGCTGATTAATTAATATTATTGGTTAAGTGAATCAAATCAAGAACAGTATGACAAGTCTTCTATCAGAGATTTTTGCCCACAAGAATTGCTAGATGCATAAACTTAAATGTAGATTCAATTACCAGAATAGCCAGACACAGACAAGCCCTGTGCATTTGAGTCTGCAAATGTAGACATTGTGAATTCTCCCAAATTATCATTTCCCTTTAGTTACTTCACTCAAAGATTTGAAATATCTTAGGTTTTTAGGCATTATGTTTAGCAAGGGAAGAAATTCTGGGGGCACAGAATAACCTAAATTCAAATCTGGTAAGTATTCCATCCAAATGCAGAATTGACCCTTAGTCTCTGATGAACATCACTACTCTGGAAATGCTGACATTGCCTCGCGAAGAACATAAAAAAGAAAAACCCTACAATTGTAATCTCTTTGCAGAGCATCAGACAACACTTGATTTATTCAAGTATCCAAACTTAAAGTGAGCAAGCATCACAGATCTTGCAAACATATTGTATCTTAGGAAAGAAATCTCAGCACGTGCATAACTCTGCTATCACATCTACATTTCTCAACTACTTTTTCAAACACCTTGCTTCTGCAAAAAGCAGAATCATTCCAAGTCTAGGAATTAGTGGTGAGTGAAATTGGCAACATTTGAATTCTTCACATGTCTAATCTTAGCGCTATATTTTAAACAAATTCAAAACAAAAACTCTAAATATATCTTGGACAGATTTATCTACAGTGGCAGAAAAAAAAAAATACAGCCCTGCACATCCAAAGCCCCCAGTTGAGCAGACCGGCTAAGTAGTAATGTGGGGCTCGCTATATGTTTTTTCAGCAGCAACAAAGTTATCCTTGATGAGCCTGCAATCTGGGGTAAAAATAGTGGATGTGCTATGTGAACATCAAAACAAACTCTATATGATCTGAAGAGAAACCAGAGGATTTCACTGACCTTATCAGACCCAAAAGCTACAACCCTTGTTGCATAGGTCCTGCTTTACCTTGTTCTTAACGATCCAGCAGAAAAGTATAAAAACAAAGTATAAGAAGCAAAGCTATGCTGTTATGTTGAGCTGTAGGGGACTCAGGTCAACAACTTCTGACTTTGCCAGTCAAGCAGAAGACCCAATACTATTATGGGCTATTGGATTCTTTTAGAACAATTTGCTGAGTTCACACACCTATAATATTCGAATAACAGAACTTAACAAAAAGAGGGTATACAGATGAATGTCCATTTTGTATCTGTGTATTCAAAGTGGTTAGGACAGATATATAGTTACATTCTCTTAATGAATAGAGGGATTTGTTCTAATAGTGTTTGTAAATAGGATCTCAAGTCCACATCTTGTACAGCAATTAACCACTAGGAAGAATGTATGCAATGTGTTAATTATTGAAACTGTCCTACCAATTTGATTTGAAATTGTCTCATTGCTATTTGTTTCTCAATAAAATTATGAAAAAAAACCTAACTCTAGCCTTTTTCCAAATAGATTACTGTCCTAAACTTTCCTAAATAAACACTATGACTATTAATTCTCTCACTTACCATCTCATATATTATTTAATTCTCTCAATTTTCTAAAAGCTACCTATAATAAATATATATATATAAATTTAATAACCATAGCCATAAATATAACATAATAACTATTAAGAAATACAATAGTCATACAAATAACTATACCTAGCTAATTATATATTTTTAGTTTTATTTTTAATAATTTATTCTCCCTTATCATTAAATAGCATTCTCCAAGAAATATTTTAGAGCAGTTATCTTAATTAAAATATGATAAGAATTATATTGATGGTAATTCAATCCTAAGAGATTTGTTGTAGGCTTTAAAACAGTTTGGTCAGGTAGGTTTTATAGTCAACAATATACACATTTTGATCTGTTGCAGGATACATATTTTTGAAAATTCAGCACTGGTTTTTCTACTTAAGGAAAACACAGAGAAATATACTGAATGTTTTCATCTGTGTTGGGTATTTTCCAACTCCAACATCTAATGGAGATCAAACATTCCTGCATTTCTGTTTATGCAGAAGGATCTTGAGCTTCCAAGTTATTTGATGGCTTTCCCAAGATCTCAGGGATGAAGAAGAAACACAGAGGACAGAGGTTAAAAAATCTTTTGCTACCACCTGCTGCTAGTAATACAGAAAAGGTCCACTGGATCAAAGTACGTCTCCGAGTCCTCTCACTTTCCTCTCCTGCTCCATCTCTGTCCCCTGTCTCCTCTGTCCTCTTCTCTTTCCTTCCCCTCCTCCCTCTTTTTCACCATATTAGAATTCAAAGAGAATCCTGGGATGCTCTGACTCCCCTATAGCATAACATTCTGATGCAGCATGTTAGAAGATGCCTGTGCAGTGAACTCGAAACTTTCTTTGAAATGAGGAGCTAGAGGACATTAAAACCCATGAGATCACTCTTTAAATGTAGAAGAGCAAGATGAAGCAGGGAAACCAACATGCAAAATTTATGTATCTACAACCTTAATGGAGAATGCTGAAGCATTCAGCTGGAGAGTGGGCCTAGAGGTCAATGTGTGAACAGTGACGCTGGTGCTCTGGAGCCACATCTTGCCACATGGTTGTTCAGTGCTTGACAACAAGTTCAAACAATCTCCTGGGGAAAGAGGAGGTGAAAATAATCTCTTCTCTATATTCTTTTAGAAAGTACAGTTGATACAGGGAGAAAAACTGGTCTCAGGTGGGTGACCTCTAAACCATATAGGGAACCTCCAAATGACATAGAGAAAAAACGATCTCCCGACCCGACCTGCACGAGTTCGTGTTCTCTAAAACCGAAGAATGAATTTTAGGAACAAAAGGTTATGGGCAGAATATATTTATTGAGAGAAAGAAAGCTCCTGTCCAAGAGAGGGACAGGAGGGGGGCCCCGAGCGGGTAGTTCCCCAGGAAGCTGTCTCTTCCAGGGACTTTTATAGTGTAAAACCATGTGAGGCTAAGGTACAGAGAATGGGAAGTCGCTTAGGTGGGCAGGAGGTGGGACAAAACTATGGTCAACCAATTGGATTACATGTGGGACAGGTCCTTTTCTGTTGGGGGTTGGAATACGGGACAGGGTCTCTTTCTGTTGGAGGTTGGGCTAGTGATTCACTTGGGTATTTCCAGGTGATTGATACCTATTTAGAATATCAATCCCAGGTACTACTCGTTTAGCATTTGTTTGGCCTTTAGGTCTTTAGGTCTGGTTCACAGCAGGAGCATCCGCCCCTCCCACAGTTGTAAGGCATCTCATCTTCTGTGCTGTCTCCTTCGAGGGCCTGGCCCTGTCTGACTGCCTATAATATTTCTATCTAACTCGGCTGCCTGTTATACAGTTATCCCATCTCAAATGCTGGGGCTGAAGGGATGTCTGGCTCTGAAAAACAAAAACAAGCTTAGCTACCGTGGTATTTATCTTACTGATACTTGCTCCAAGAATCAGTCTTCCTTTCCCAATCAAGCACAGTGGAGGTCTACAATGACCTCCTCTCCTCAAAGTCAAAGACAGTGTGAAGGATGCATCAGCTAAAAACACTCTTAAGTCGTGTACCTTTCAGTCCAAAGTCGTTGCCAACAGTGAGGGAAAGAGTTGAACCAAGGAATAGCTAGTTATGCCCTGTTTCTCCCTGCTGGTTGAGTTGTCCCACTTGAGAAAAATTAATTATCTGGAAAAATTAAGAAATCAAGTGACCTGAGAAGAAACAAAGGTTTGTGTTGGGAATTTGGGGAATGTAAAGTGTGCAGACTGCAAATTCTCATTCCTTAAGGATGAAACATTGACAACAAAAAAGAACAAGCACACTTCTACACACACACACACACACACACACACACACACACACACACACACCCGTGGAACCAAGAGCATTACAGTCAGGGCTGCTGTAAACAGGAAGCACCTCAGAGGTTAATACTTCCCAGCCTCTGCAGCCTGCCAGTCTCTTTTCACCCAGGAGTTTAATTTTAGCCCCGTATTAATTATACATTACAATTACACTTAGACATGGGCACATGCACGCTAATGATTGCGTTACTGCTATAGACTCACTCTGGAGCTAATTCGGGTCACCTCAGACCCTGTGGGATGTGATGTTGTTTACTCTCTAGTACTTCAGGCTCGATTTTCTCTAGAGAGCACTGCTCGGAACTTGGCTCCTTCCAAGATGGAAACCCTCCGCCAAGGATAATAGAGAGAAGAAATCATGGATTGCTATGTGGGATGCCATGGAGAGACAAAACTCAGTTTTCTGACATAAACAATTGGTTTTGTCTCACAAAAGCAATTCGGTACAGAAACATGGCTTAGGGGTCATGTAGGAAATAGATGCTGTGGGTTTTCCTGTGCTCACTGTAGCTCGTGATCACCGGATAAGCTGGGGGAGCTATCCCAGCACCTCCCACAAGCCCAGCTGCTTGCCCTCCACATCTTGAAGGTGGTCCTTCAGTGAGCACTCCAGTTCTGAGGGTGCTGCATGCAGTGTAAGATCAGAAGCTCTATTTATTAAGCTTGGTCACTAAATCAATCTTTCCCTCAAGCCAGCTATGAAGTGGAGTTAATGGGGATGGAGCAGAACTGGCTGGGCCATGGTCAGCCGCAGGCAGCCCTTCAAGCCCTCATTCCTGGGAACGGAATCAGGACAGCCCCCTCCTGCCATCAACAGAGCATGAAGCAGACCCAGGGCAGAGAATCTAGGCAACTCTTTCTCCCTCACCCCATGGCTGCATCTATTACACACTGACAGCCTGCCAGGGTGAGTGCTGCAGCAGCTCAAGGTTGTCTCCCAGGATTATAGCTCACAGCAGTCAGACTTTATTTGTAAATCAATCACATTCTTCTGGAGCCTCTCCCTCCCCTGCCCTGCACAAAAAGATGCAGGAGGGGGAAAAGCACTCCCTTCCTCAGAAATCTCACAGAGCACAGAGTTAAATAAGCAAAGATTCTGGAAGAGTCCCAGATCTGTCTGGTGCCTCCATGGCAGCTGAGGCATGGTTTATAGCACCGCTGGTCGCTGGTCGGGTGAGCTCTCTAAAAATGTGTCATTTCAACAGAGACCTGGTGAGCAGCCTTAGACTTGAATGTGGAGTATCAAGGACACCTTTCAAAGGAGAGGAAGGACAGAAGATACCTTGAGTTAAATGGACTCCTCCTTTAACAAAAGTTCTTGTATTTTTCCTCCTTTTGTTATTGATATGCTGTGTTTTGTTTTAAATTTTTCGAGACAGAATCGTGCTATGTGTTTCAGGCCGGCCCTGAACTCACTGTGAACCAGGTTGGTCTGGAAATCATGGCAATCCTCCTGAGTGGTAGATTTAGCAGCATGCGCCACCACACCCACTCTCCTCAATACTGTAAAGTGAGATCACTGTGCAATGGCTTCCGTTTATTTGAGCACAGAAACCCCAGAGAGGCTACATGATACAATGCAAAGAGAAAGACATGATCTTGGTCACTTTCCTCCTTGCTGGGACACAACGCCTGACATCCACAATTAATTTTTTTTTTGCAGATGATATTACTATTTTTTTAATTTATTTATTTATTTTTGACAACTCATACAGAATTTTACTTAACAAAGTAATATGAATTTCACAGTATTTGTTGTAATACATGGTATTGTCTTACAATCAGCTATTCATGTTACCAGATATATACACATAAAGTTGGAAGAAGAAAAAACTGGAGCAATGTATAAGAAATTAAGAAAAGAAAAAGTACAAACAATTGAAAAAAAAGAGATGAAGCTAATTAGACCATTGACTGCTTCTTTCCATTTCCATTTTTTCTTTAATTTTCATTTATTTATTTATTTATTTATTTATTTCCTGTCAGGGGTGAATATTCTATTGGCATCTAAATACTATAAGTGTTTGAATTCAACTAAACATCTAATACTGTCTAGCAGTCTGTAATATTAGTGGGTTATCCTCAGAAGTTATTGACTTGAGCCTTTTACAGCTCATTGTATTAATATGGATTTACTTTATATACCTCATTTTTATACTTTTCTACTGCTGGCATCCACAATTTAAAGGAGGGCATGTGATTTTAGAGGTTTCAGCCCATCACTGGCTGGCTCCAGGGCAGAAGAAGCTTAAGAGGAAAGTTGCTTGTGTCCTGGTGGTCAGGAATCAGAGAGAAAGACAAAAAGGAAGGCATAGGAAGGGAGATGTATCTCTCCACACCGTGCCCCCAGTGACTCTGCTCTTCTGATGAGACCCTGGGCCCTAATGTGGAACCTACTAGTGTCTCCCCAGTACCCACTCACCTTCCAAAAGCCCTGCCTATTAAGTGCACCAGGCTTTAAGGGAAGAACATTCTTGATTTAAACCATAACAGACCTAGATCCAAAACCTGAGGGTCCAATTGTGCCTGTCTTAAAATGGACCTATTATTTAACTTCCTTGAGGCTCAGTTTTCACAGATGGAAAAGAGGGGGTTGATATAAAAGTTATAGAGTACACAAAAGCTGCCAGGCATGATTCTTGGCTCACCGTAGGTTTCTGAGGCACATTAATCAGGGTCAACACAAACATGTGTGCTACAGAGTTAACTCCTTTACAAACTTCTACAATTTCAGTTCTCCAGTGGAATATAGTACTGTTATCACCAATTTAACACAAGCCAAGAGAACCTGTATAAATTGCAGCATTTGCGAAGCTTTCGAGAGAACTGATACTCAACCCAGGATTATCTCCCGAGGCAATCAAATAACTTGCTTCCCTTGCACAACATGTGCAGGAGCAGCTTCTGACTCCACATCGAACTTCAGCCCCTGGTCTGAATCAAAAGCCACCTACTTGAGCAGACTGTTGCCATCTTACCTTCCCTGTGAGAGTGTCACAAAGAAAAGGAGGTTCCATTCTGTGTTGACTTTTTCTTTCTGGCTTCTTCTCCACTAACGTAGCACAATCTGGAAGATTTTGAAAGAAAAGAGAAATGGCCTGAATGAGTAGAACTGTGGAGAGATTCCTGTCACTCTGTGCACTAAGTGCTTTACCACATGCAAACACAGTGACAGATTAGATCCAATGACAGAAACCGCCTATGACCGTGTGCCACTTTGTCACTTATCTCCAAGGAAAACCTGTGTCCATAAAGATGATGAAAACTCTGACAAATCAACAAAGTTAAAACCAACATACATTCCATGAGATTATTTGTAAAAACAAAAACAAAACAAACAAACAAAAGAAAAAACCCTCTGTGGTCACCCATCCCATGGGGAAATTATAAGGACCATTACAGGAAAGTTTATATGTAAATTAGTCTGTCATACATAAGCCAGAAGGAGATACACCAAAAATACTGTGTTAATAATAATATAACCTAGAATACACATATTTTAGAAAAAGAATTTAATGTACATCCTTCCATTCAATGAATTTTTTTTTTTTTTGCGGAACTGGGGATTGAACTCAGGCCCTTGCGCTTGCCAGGGAAGCGCTTATTCAACTGAGTCATCTCTCCGGCCCTAAGTGAATATTTTATTTTCAGGAATACAAAAAAATATAAAAAGTTTTAATCACATTTTCACACCTTTTGTCCAGAAATACTTATTAAAAGCATATTGTTTGCACAGCACTGTTCTTTGTACCTGATGGTACAGCAGTAAACCAAACCAAACAAATAAAAATATATATCATCAAGGAATAATACCATCAATACATAAATATCACCACAAAAAAGTATTATTCTTTTAATGCAAATACAAATATTAGTAATTTTTGCATTCTAAGCTTTGAGGTTTTGACTATTTAAATGTTAAGTATGTGACACTAAGCTCCTTCAATTATTTATATGTTAAATGAACTTTATCCTTTCAGCATTTTCCTAGGAGTTCATTCTGATATAAGAGAAGGGAGAAATAAGGGACAGGTAGGTGGGAGGTAAAAGGTGTCCATATGAGGTGAAGCTGGGGTGGGGCTAGGAAGAACATCCTTGCAGCAGCATTCTGCCTGCCTACCAAAACCACAAATAACACAAAAGCAACTGCACTATTATCATTCTAAGTAAACCACCCGCTACTTCATTTTTTAAAAAATCACATAACACATTTCAAAGTCAAAGAAAAGCAATATGTGTAGTCTGAATTACTACTTCTTCCATTAGCATATGGATAATCAAGAGCTTACTCTGTATGTGTGTGTGTGTGTGTGTGTGTGTGTGTGTGTGGTCAATCAAAGCTAGCCCCAAGCGGGCCCTAAAATATAGCAATTACATGGCTTCCTCCCACTCCTGCCCCACATAATAGATCCTGAAGGAGAAAGAGTGCTCGAAAAAGCTGCAGCATAGTCCCTAGCCCGGGAGTAAACGTGAAAAAGTGCAGCATTTTGAAATAGGTAAGAGAAAGCAGGAGTGCCTCTTTCCCTGACACACCAAGAATAATCCCTTTTTAGGGGAAAGAAGATGAAGCTAGAATGACAAAATAAGACTGAGTTGGTTACTCACTATTTATAAAAGAAAATTCCAGAGACCGAGACCACGGGCCATTCCCAAACAGCGCTTATCCAAATCAGGCTTCTGAAGCTACCTAGTAATAAAAGATGAGAAACGAGAGTGAGAAACAGAGAGAGAGACAGACAGACACAGACCCAGGCTCGGGGGTTGTCAGATCTCTATGAGAAGGAACAGCTCCATTATGCTGGGGTTTTCAGAAGTGGCCTTCCTCTTATCCTAGTTTCAAAAGAAGCTCTCTCTGTTCACCTTCTCATTAAAACAGCCTCTCTAGAAAAAATGCTGAGACCACACAAAGCAGGACATTCATCACTAGGGCAACCCGGGTACTCAATGAAAGCTGGCTCGCACAAAAGGCCGCCCAAGGCTTTGCGGGGAGGCTGGTTCTCGCGGCTTCTCCGGCCATACTTTAGAGTTCACACTGGCCTCGGGCGGGCAGCATGCTTTGCATCTGTTTTGCTTGTAGCAGGCATGTTTGCGAAGAATGAAATCATTCTTTCAATTTAATGTTACTCTTTAAAATAGGCAACTTCTTGGGTCGCATTAAATTCAAATTCTTGGTTACCGAGGCACTACCATAAGCTACATTCTGCCCCATATTGCATCATTCTATTTATAATAACTAAATTCAGTTTGGCTAATAGTCATGAAAATAACCTAGATATTACATCTACAAGGAATATTCAGACATGCTTCTTCCCAGCTTTGCCCCCACCTGTCCCCAACCCCAGCCCTACCTTTCACCCATTCTCTTTGCCCAAAACTACACACACACACACACACACACACACACACACACACCTCTCCACAGGGCCAGTGGCAGCCTACTAGCAACAGTTCCACTACATATGAAAAGGCGGCGGACTCAGGCTGCAGCACGGTTCACCTACGTGATGGGATTTGCTGCAAGTTGTTCTCTGTGGGGAGGCGAGGGCTTTGAGGTATTAAATTCCCAAACACAGATCTCTATTCCATGGAGACAAGGGGCAGGTGGCCCTAAAGCCGTCACACAGTGGCACTCAGCCACTGACACTATTTTAGCAGCTCTGCTTCATTCCTAGGCACCCTTGCAGATTTTTCCTTTTTCCTAGAGATGGTGTAAAGCCACTACAATTGGCCATAAGAATACCATTTTACCTCAGCTTTATTCTAACGATGTTGACAAAGCTTTTTAGTCACTTTTTAGAGAAGTATCATCTCTTGAGAAATCATGTTTACCATACTGGAATCCCAAGCAGAAGGTCCACTGTGAACACCTGAGGCGAGCCTCCCAGGTGCAGGCCAGACTTCAGCTGGAGTGTGAAATTGGATCTCTTTTTTCTATTTCATCTTTTTCGTGGTTTTATACCATAACACTGTATCATAGACTATTTTTCTTTTCATTTTGCTTAAATGTACCCAAAACACCTACAAAAAGAAACCTAAAAAGAAACAAACAAAACATTAACTAACCCTCATATTTACCAAAAGAATTGGAGATCAGGAAGAAAACAGAGGGAGTTCATGACATTTATAGTTTGGATTGTGAACGTTCCCTAAAAGCCCATATTTAGACTTGGTCCTTGGGAGATGCTGTGGACATTTCAGCACAGCCTTGTAGATCCTGAGGTCAGAGGGGCTGGGGAGGAGCCTCAAGGCTCTTCCTCTTCCCTTTGCTTCTTCTCCGAGGTGAGTGGTTGACTCTGCCACGCATTGCTTGCTATTGTTGTTCAGTCCACACTCCAGAGGTCAAAAGCTATAAGTGTGCTGATCTTGGACTGGAGCCTCCACAGCTATGAGCAAAGTAGATTTTTTTGTCTCCATGAATTATCTCAGGTATTTTGTTACAGTAGTGTGACACTGACTAATACAATGACCAAAAGGGGCCAGGTGCAAGAAAATTGAAGATTAATGATATATAAATTCCACTATTGTGATACTCACTTTTAGGTGAAATCAATACAGAATAATGTTTGTCTATCTAAAAAACCTGAATGTCTCATACTAGGAAATACCTTATGGATATGAAATTGCACAAGAACTACTTGATATTATCAATATTTTTAAGAGTCTAAAAGGAGACAGGATCAAAACAAAACAGATTTGATGTTAGGTGGAAACTGAAGTGGAGTGAGTGCGTGCATGGGAGTGGGGGAGAGTTGTAGACAAGATGTACACATGCTCTCAGGCTTAGATACCATTAAGGATAAGAGCGCATGAAAAAGAGAGAGGTTATACCATTAGGAGGACAGAAGTAAAGAACAAGAATGCAATACTTCACTCACTTTTAACACTTCATTGAGAAATGAAGTGGTTTGTGGTAAGTTGGAAATGACGTGGTTTCGTCACGACAACAACTGTGCATCCAGAAAAGACTTACTCTGCTGTTGAGACAATTTCACTCCTGTGGGGGGAAGCTGAGGAACTGCTCATCATCTGATCGTTCTGGGTTCCTGAATTACAACAGCGTAAAGATGCAAGCAAAGGTTAGAAGCAGAAGACTGGAAAGGCTGCAGACAACGTTTGAGCAAATTCCTAGGGGAGCAATATATGGAGTAGTAGGATGATGATAACCAGGAAGCATTTCTAGGCTGACACAAGTCATAGCCCCAAAATTTACAACAAACCAAGCCACTTACTACACATAGCCAGTGCTCATTGATATTAACTCACATGGTGATCATTCTCTTGCCCTGGATTACTCCTTCCATGTCAGGCCTTCCATCTTGAGGTCATCTTTCCTAGAACTGCTTCTAGTGAAGGCATCCTTGTGGTAATTGCTTAATTACTTCCATGGAGCAGAGATGAGACACAACTCCCAACACCCACAACTTAAAGGAGGAGGAGTTTGTTTTGCTTCATGCTTTCAATCCATGGCCCTCAAGCATCACGGAAGAAAAAGAATGGCAGAAGGGCGTGACAGGAAAAAAATGTTCAACTATGGCAACCCGGAAGCAGAGAGCAAGGGGAGTAACCAGGAAGGGACCTATACACTTCCAGATCAAACCAGCAGTGGCCTGTGTCTGCTGACCAGGCCCCCACCTAACAGCCCATTCAACTACTGGACTAACTAGTAGAGGAATCCACTTAGGAAAATAGCAGTCCCACAATCAAATAACTTCTATGTATGAAAATTTTGTAGGACATTCTAGATTTAACCCATAACAGTAAACATACTGTACTGTTTCATTGGTTGGAAATTTATTTTATCTTTATTTTTAAAATATTTTATCTGGGTAGCACTCTAAGATGGCAGATGTCTTCTTTGTAAAATTTGAGAATACGATTTCAGTAACTGCAAGTTTTCATTACTGGTGTTGGAAAGTCAGCCACAAATCTTAAATGTTATTCTTTTGGAATTATTCTAGCAATTTTTCCTGATTGCTTTAAATATTCTTTTTCTTCAGCTTTACAGTTTTATTGTAAAGTATCCAAGGATGAAGTTCCTATTTTATTTTCCTTAGAATTTGATTCATTGTTGAATCTTTGAATTGACATATCTTATTAGTTCTACAAACTTCTCAATCTTTTCTTAAAATATTGCTTTTGTTCTCATTCTATCTGTGTCTTCTTCCACATCCTTACCCATGACGTTTAGGATGTCCTGTTGTACCTTCCTGCTGTCTTTGCTTCTGCACAGCACATTCTGTACATCTACTCATCTGTATTTCCATATGCCTTCCTGGTATTTCTGTGGGTAAAACCCTGTTTAATCCAGTGAGTATAATTTGGATTAATTTGTTTCATGAGTAGCCATTTTTCTTGGTTCTTCTTTGAGTCTGTTGATTCAAATTTCAGTGTGTCTTAAGATCCTAAACATACAGACATTTATAATTTGCACCTAATGATTTCATATGTGAAGTCTTTGCAGAACTATTTCTTCTACCTGTTTTTTCTAACATTTCTCCTCATTATTTTCTTTGATTTTATTTTTTACTCTGCACTTTTCACTTCCCTTGTAATACACCTGTTGAGATTCCTTGAAGCCTTTATAAAGTTATATTCCTCCCAAGAGTATCTGAATTTACTCGTCTGTCTGGAAACAAAGGACTCTATTAATCTAGAACTGTCTTAAGATAAATTCATGCCCTGAGTTTTTTCTATATCCAAAAGACATATCCAAAAAATATGTGAACTCATTCTTGAAGCCTATACAGAAGTTAGCCTGTAACCACATCTTTTCAAAGAGTAACTTTTCCTTGTCTCTGGATAGTTTTAAGGTAACCATTCCAGCAGTTCTTTCTGATTCACCATTTTTTTTGACAGCTCAGCAATTTGGGATTATGGCTTAATAGGAGGCCAGGCTCATGAGATTTTCCTCTTGAGTTGGCTCTGGGCCTCAAGTCATGATCTCTTACCCAAAGAGACCACTAAAACATAAGGATAATTTTTTCCAAATTAGGAAATGACTCTGGAGCAAGAGGTTTGGGTGCTTAGCTTATTTCTTTGAGTTTCCACTTTTTCTTAAATTTTACCCTTGTAATTTATTAATATAAATAAGTTCTTTGATGTTTGTAGATAAATTTTTAGTATTTTATCTGGTATTATGTGTAGCACTTTTATTATATTTCAGTGGGATTTACTGATTCAGAAATGAAAGTAGACAAAATGAACATTTTGTTTTATATAGGACTGGGGTTTTGCCAAGTTAGATTAATAAAAAGAGGATTAGTTAAGTCAGTTAAAGGTATTAGTAAAGCAGTGTTTGAAGGCTTAGATTATGAAACATGATGTAGATGAGGAAAGAATAATAATACAGCAATGTTGTTTGAAAATTGAAAGTAGTGACTAAATAGAATGGAAGCCTCAGTGAAGCAAAAAAAATTGATATATCAAGAGTGGCTCAGTGAGTGATTTAAACAGACAGGAAATTGTGATCAAAAAGAGGAATATCTAGTTGTATAACTTTGGAGATGAAAAGGTTCTTATGATTATGTAATGGGGCACCTGTAGCACACTGGTTAAGAAACTTATTTTGAAGACAAAGATGTCAAAACTCTGACGTTTCTGAAGTCAGCCAAGACCAGGCTAAAACTAAAAGCGGAACAAAATATACCATGAGGTGAACCCAGAATCGTTAGTGAGCAAATGAGCTACAAGAGTAGATTTAAGGAATGAGATACACTACAAGGTTTATCACATTTCTTTTTCTTCCACAGAATTTGCTGGAAATGGAAAGAATCTGGAACAGCTTTAAAGAGTAAGATGAGGGCTGGGGACATGGTTCTGCAGTATAAGTGCCCACCTGGCAAGCCCAAAGTCATGAGCTTGATTCTTGGATCCCTGGACTGAAAAAAAAAAAGCAAAATGATTCAGATTTTCCATGTAATTGTGAGGAATGGTGGAAGTAGGAAAATTACCATGATCCAGATTTGAAAAACATCCCAAGACTTCTTGACATGAAATTGTTCTTATTTTTATCATATATGTGGATCCCAAGGAAAACGTAAGTTTCACCTTCTTCTTTTCCAAGTTTAAAGGAAAAACAAGAAGAGATGCTAAGAAATGATATGCAATTTAGCTTCAAAGTATTGCTATACTAATGGTACAGGCAAGAGTTCAATATTCTCCAACATTAAAGTATCTCTGATAAATCTGGTGTGGAGCACCTGGTTTATTTATTTTTTATTAATTTTATTGAGAAACAAATAGCAATGAGACAGTATCAAAACTGATTAATAGCACAGTTTGAATAATTAATACATTGCATATTGTTGTCCTCATAGTGGTCATTCATAGTACAAAATGCAGACATGATATCCTGTCCAAACACTATTAGCAAAAATCTTTCTTCTCATTGAATTAAGAGAAAGTAGCTATATAGCTATCCTATTTTGAAATGAAGGAACAAAATGGTCCTTCATTTGTATCCTCTTTTTTGTTTAGTTTTGTCAGAGAAGGGTATTCTATTTCCATTTAAATATTGTAGGTGCGTGAATTCAGCAAATGATCCAATATACTTCAGTAGTCCATAATAGTAGTGGGTTATCTGTAGGACTGGCAATGTCAGAAGTTGTTGACTTGAGCCTTTTACAGCTCAATATATTAATATAGCTTTACTTTTTATGTTTCATTTTTATACTTTTCTGCTGGATGGTTAAGACCAAGATAAAGCAAGACCTACGTAACAAGAAATGTAACTTTCATGGTTTAGAACAACTCCCTGGTGGTATGCTGTACTGTACTTGATCAACAAGTAGAAATGCTCTAGGAATTGTCACAAAAAGACACAATGATCCATAAGTCACATCAGAAACAATACACAGTTCATAAGTGAGCAGATATCTTGCAATTCAATGAAGATAAAACAGTAAAAGGCCTACGACAGCTTCATATACTAAAATTAGCAATGGAAAATTTAAAGAAAATATGTTTGCTATATTTAACAAATAAAATACAAGATATGAAAATGTGAGTAAGTTGACCAAACAGATTTTGAAATGAAACAAATAGGACTTTTAAATCTGTTATAAAGAATATATAGTAGTTGAAATTAAAAATGCAATGATAGAATCAACAGCTGATTGGACACACTGATAAATTACTGAATAAGAAAATAGATCTAGAGTGTAACAAGACTTCATTATCATTGTATTACTACCTAGTTTTCCTTCAACTCTATTAGTATGATGGCATATATTTAGATACTCCTATGTTGGGTTCATACATACTTATAATTTTATGTGCTCTAGTTGAACTAATCCCTGTATTATTAGACAATAATCTTTTGACCTCTTGTTATATTTTGGACTTGAAGTCTGTTATGGTTTATCTGTCTGCCAAAAATTCATATATTGAGACTCTGATCCATGGAAGTGTAGCAGTGTTCAGAGTTGATGCAGAGAGGTGAATGGATCATGAGGGTACTAACATTATCAATGGATTGATCCAAGGATGAGTTCAGAGCTGGATGGGCAGTTAGGTGATAGAGCCCAGTTGGTGGAATCAGGTTGCTAGAGGCATGCCTTAGAAATTTATGTCCTCTCCCCATCCCTTTCCTCTAATTTAGGTCCTTCCCATGATCTGTGCTTCCTGGATGTCATGAACTCAGAGCCTTTCCTTTACCGTGAAATTTCTACCTAGAGCCTGAAAATCATAGACTGAAACTGTGAGCCGAAATGACTTTTCTCCTTGAGGTTGTGAATGTCAGGTTATTTTGTCCCAGCAAGAGAAAGCTAACTAATACACTAATTTGTTTGAAATTACTACAGATACTTCTGTACCCCTTTAGTTTCCCATTGCATGGAACATCTTTTCTTCATCTTGTCTCTTTTATTTGATATATGTCTTTAAAGTTGATATAGGTCTCTTTTAAGTAACACATATTTGGATCTTGTTTTTGTCCATAGAACTCTTTTATGTCTTTTGAATGAAGAACTTATTCTATTTACATTTAGTGTAACTGTGAAAGGGAAACAACTTAGCATTTTTATTAGTTATTTATTTTGTAGCTGTTTTATAAATTCGTTGTTTCTTTCAACAGTATATAGATTATATAGATCATTCAAGCATAAATCCAATAAGGATGTTGAACTTGGTAAATGGCTTAGATCAAATAGACACGAAAGGCATGGTAGAACATTCTAGCCAACAACAACAGAACATACACTCTTCTCTAGTACACATGGACTGTTCAGATTTTTTTTCTTTTTTTGCCATAATTTTATTGATAAACAAATAGCAATGAGACAGTTTCAAATCAAATCGGTAGGACAGTTTCAATAATTAACATACTGCATACAAAAAATGGAATAAGGATTTTTTTTTTTTTTGTTCCTCAAATGCCTTCAGGGCACTTTTGGCCAGCGGGAGAGTTGTGAGGTTTGAACTCCAGCAACCTGAGGCTGACAGCTTTGCGGAAGCAGCCACTTAAAGGACTGAGCTAGAGCCAGGCCCCCTGACTGTTCAGATTGAATGTTAAGTCACAAAACAAATCTTAAAATGTTTAAGGAATCTAAAAAAAATCAAGTATGTTTTCCAAATCTCAAAGGTATGGGACTAGAACTAAAAAACAAGCAAAATAAAAATAGATAATTCGCAAATATATGGAAATAAACAATTTTCATAAGGAAAATTTTAAAATATCATCACAAGAAATGGAAACACAACATACCAAAACTTATGAGATGCAACACAGACAGTACTAAGAGGGAAGTTTGAGGTGGTAAATGCATACATGAAGAAAGAGAATGACAATCAAATAATAACCTGCTTTCTCAATGCAGGAAACTAGAAAAAAGAACAATCTACATTAATAAAAGATAGAATAAGAAGGCAAGGAAATTTAGAAAAACCAAAATAACAATGTTAAAAGAGAAATAAATGAAATACCAACTAGAAAGATAATAGGAAAGATGAACAAAATTAAGAATTTTTTAATGCAAAGTTGACAAACTGTTGGAATAGGAAAGAAGAGAGAAAACCCCTAAAATAAAATCAGGAGTGAAATAAAAGATATTACAATTGATATCACAGAAACACAAAAGGATCATAAAAAATCACTATCAACAATTATATAAACATTGGATAATTTAGACGAAATTTACCAAGACTCACTCATAAAGAAATAGACCTTAACAAACCAATAAGTGAGAAAACTAAATCAGAAGATAGATCTGTAGAAATATCTAGGTGATGCATGGAGATCCTAAGTGACAGAAAATATAAAATAGTTAAGAGAAACTAAGAATATGCTGAGAGATTCTGGTATAGATTTAACCAAACTTTTAAGGACCCGTACCTTTCCTCCCCACTGGTGCAAGAGGCTCTCTAAGATTTGCCCCTGCCTCCATGCACACACTATTGTGGGAAACTTTGTGAGCCCTACCCCACACCCCACCATCATGGGAGCCAGGCTGAGCCCCACACATCTTCAGGTGCCTTGGTAGGTATACCCCTCCCCTCTACTATCACAGGAAACTTGCTGACCCATGACCCACCCTACCCGCACTATCACCATTGAGCCTGGGTGAACTTTGGGAGATGAAAAATATCAAAATAAAGGAGCAAATTCAATCACAGACCTCCAGCCCACCCAGAACAAGTCCAGGCAACAAAGATATAGAAGAACTTAGAAGTCACATACCTGAAATTTCTGAAACAATAGCAACTTAAGTGAAGAAACAACTGCATCAGGTCATAGAAGGAATCAGGACAGAAATAATCTCTCAGGTAAAAAAAAAAAAAAAATGAAATGAAAAAATAATGAAACAATTGCTCAACACATCTAAAGAAGAAAAAGATAAAAAAAAAAAAGAGGAGAATAGAAAAAGGATGGAAACATTGAATGAACAGTACAGGAAAGAACTAGAACGCAAGAAACAAACAGATACCCAGGAAATTAGGAATTCCTTTAAAGATGGCAACACCACTTGAACAAAACTGAAGACAGACTTTCAGACTGTGAAACAGAATTGTAGCTAGCAATCACAAAAGGAAAAATGCCTTAAAAATAACAAGGAACCAGGAAATAACAATTCAACAGCTGTGCGATGATGCAAAAATAAACAAATAAGACTGACATGTATCTACAAAACAGGAGTCATCACGAATGATATAAAAATATTATTTGAAGAAGTAATAGTAGAAAATTTCACAAGCATGGGAAAATAATCTAATATAGAGTTAAGCGAGGCATACAGAACTCCAATAAGTCATAATTAAAATACACACTCAGACACATAACAATGAAGAGCCCAGAAATTCAGCAAACAAACAGAATATTAAAAGCTTTTAGAGAAAAGAAATAGATCACCCATAATGGAAATTCCACCAAAAGACTTCTTCATTTAATAAACAAATTCAGTAGTTTTGTAGAATGCAAAGTACTCTGAAATCAATAACATTTCTATACACAAGAAACAAGCACACTCAGAGTGAAATTAGGAAAACCACGCCTTTCACAATAGTACCCTCCCAAAATGAAACACTTAGGAATCAATCCAACAGTGGAAGTAAAAGATATATACAGCAAAAATTACAATACTCTGAGAGAGAGAGAGAGAGAGAGAGACAGAGACAGAGAGAGACAGAGAGAGAGATCAAAGAGCATTTCAGAAAATGGAAAGATATTCCTTGACCAACACTGTGAAAACCGTCAGACTCCCAAAACTGCTATTTAGATTCAATGCACTGCTGATTAAAATACCTCTAATATACCTTACATATGTAGAGGAAACATTTCTGAAATTGATCTGTACCTAAAAGAGACCTAGAATAGTAAAAGCAATCCTGGGTAACAATGGAAAGGCAGGAGGCATCATATTCGCTGATTAGAAAGTACACAACAGAGCTACTGTAATAAAATCAGCATGGTATTGGAAAAAAAAAGACTTGATGATCAACAGAACAGATTAGAAGATGTAGACACAACTGCAGACACACTCAGCCACTTTACCTTTGACAAAGGGGCCAAACATGTTCACTGGATGAAGATAGCCTGTTCAGTAAATGGTGCTGGAAAAACTAGCTTTCTACATGTTGAAGGCTAAAATTAGACCCATGTCTATCACCATGCACTTAACTAAAGTCAAAATGAATCAATGATTTAAATATAAAGGCAGAAACACTAAATCTACTGTAAAAGACAGTAGGTAGGAATCTTGAAGACATAAGGATAGGCAGAGACTTCAGGAACAAAAACCAAACTGCACAACAAATAGAATCAAGTGGGATCTCATGGTTTTTTAAAGGCTTCTGCACATCAAAAGAAATCACCAATAGAGAAAAAAAGAAAATCCATGAATTGGGAAAAAATTTAACTGATTATCTCTCAGACAAGACTTCTATCTAGAACATAAAAAGAATTTTTAAAAATTCAAAGACCAAATCCAAAAATGGGCATCTGAGATGAACACACTTCTCAGATGAAGAAATACAAATGGCAAATAAATATATGAAAAAACATTCAACATCAATAGTCATTTGAGAAATGCAAATTAAAACAACACTGAGATTGCATCTGACCCCAGAAAGAATGCATATATGCAGGACAGTTTGGATAATTGTACAGCTGATTTGTGCTGTTTTATTGAAAGGAACAATTAATGCCTAAGTTTTTTCTTCTTTTTAATTTCTTATAACTTTTCAAAACCAGTTTAGTAGATTTATAACTGATAACCTGAACAACTAATTTGGAGAAAACACTATGCAATACAACAACCATTATTGAATTCCTATTGGTTTGTTTAATGAAATTGTGTCTTGCTCCTAAAGTTTGTTTTTCCCCATTTTGTATTCTTTAAAAAATAAAAAAAGGTGCTGGGGAGATAGCTCAATAGAATAAGCGCTTGCCTGGCAAGTGTAAGGTCCTGAGTTCAATCCCCAGTATCGCAAAATAAATAAATAGTAAAATAAAATAAAGATAAACTTAAAAAAGAAGCAAACCAATAACAAATGCTAGAGGGTCTGTGGAGAAAAAGAAACATTCTGCACTGTTGGTGGAAGTACAGACTGGTACAACTGCTATGGAAATCATTGTGTAAATTCCTAAAGAAACTAGGATTAAAGGTCCCATTCAACTCAGCTATTCCTCTCTTGGGTATTTTCCCAGAAAAATTCAAAACACACTGCAGAGATTTATGTGTACACATTTACAGCTCTGCAATTTGTCCTAGTTATATCTTGGAAACGACCCAAATGCCCATGATAAAACAAGATGAGGTATTTTTATACAATGGAATATTACTCAGCTGTATAAAGATAAACTCGAGGCTTTATAGGTAAATGGATGCAACTAGAGACTATACATATAAGTGAAATAAGTTAGGCCCACATGTCTAAAGGTCACATTACTCACTAACATAAGAATCTGAAAGAGGAAATAAAATCTGAAAGCACAATAGATACTGTGAAAGAGAAAGAAACTGTTCAAAGGGAAGGAACTGGGATGAGTGAAAGGAGAAATGAAAGAAAGAAGGAGAAGAAAAAGAAAAAGAAAAAAAAAAC
>NW_004524585.1:21618561-21625332 GCF_000260255.1 Octodon degus
AAGCACCCTCCAGGGCAAGCCATAATACACACACACACACACACACACACACACACACAAACACACACAAGATAGCTTGGATAACTGTAGTGCCAATTTCTACTAATGTATTGAAAGGAGCAATTAATGTTTAAATTCTTTTCTCTATCTCTCCTTTTTAATTATAACATTTTGGACTGATTTTGCATGCTTATATCTGATAATGAGCAACTAACTGGAAGATGACAGTATGCAACATAACAACCATTGCTTAATTCATATTACTTTGCTTAGTGAAATCTGCAAGATTTCTATTGTCTTTTACTATTTTTAAGGATAGATAAGACAGGTAATATTCAAAGGTTTATTCATAAAAGAACAATTACAAAAATCCCTAATTGGAAAAATAAAGAGAAAATCACACTTAAATTTATCTAACAACATTACAGAGCACCAAAGATCAATAGAAAAATCTTAATAACAGATCACCTACAAAAAATACAGAAAGGTACAGCCAAGTTTTTCATACAGGGCTCAACAGTAAGTATTTCATGCTTTGCAGGTCCTATAGTCTCTTAATGTAACTATTGAATTTAGCTGTTCAAGTATACTTGCATGGGTAGACCTGTAAATAAATTACCATTGTTGTATTCCAATAAAACTTTATTCATTAAAGACAAGCAGCAAGACAGAGTTTGTTCAAGTGTCATAGTTTGTTCATCCATGACCTACAAAATAGACTTTGACTCCTTACCAGCAACAACAACAAAAACAAACAAGTTCAGACCTACATTACTTACCTGAGGCCCTCATTGCCCAATAAACCAATCTAACCCAGTTTAGCAGGAGAAATTGGGACTGGGAAAGGCCCTGGTTGGTCTATCTAACTCACAGAATCTGGAACTGCAAGACAACCTACTCATTAATGGATATTGGCTCTTGCAATCAGAAAACATCTCTGTACTTCTCTAGGAAGTAGAAATCACCACTGAAATCACCAAATATAATCAATGTAAACAAAATATTTGACAAAGAAGTCCATAGAAGGGATCTAGAATCTGCTTATAATATTCCCAGCCCTCACACTCCCTTTATCCCAAAGGGAAGAGGACAAGGTCAACAGACGCACACAGATGGGCCCCTCATTTCCACAGTCATTACCAATGTCACATTCAAGAAGGCGAAAGACCAGCTTAGGAAAGAAAGATTATGACTACAGACTTCTATGAATACCCCAGCCACAAAAGTGGAAGGGAAAATACATTTCTAATAATGGAACTGCACTAGATGACTAAGTGAGAAAGAAACGGTTTTTGAAGATGTCTGTTCACATTGATGCTCAAAAACAAGACCAACAGAAAGGAGCAGAGACCTCGCGCAAAACTACATCAGGCTTCAGAGGCCACATAAAGGCAATGATGAAAAGGCGATACCCTCTAAGGAGCGGGACTGGCCAGGGCTCCCAGAAGTTTAGGTTAGCATTAGGTAGCATTCATGGTTACTGTCAGTTAACTATGCCAAGCCCCCTTCCAGGGCAAGCTACGAGCCATAATGCGTGTCGTCAGTTGCCCCTTATAATGCTTTAGCTGTCTTGCCGGTAACAGAACCTGTAGCGTAGGTCTTCTTTTACAGAAACCTTCATCGAATTGCACCAAGGCCTTTTCTGTGTCCTGAGTTATGGGGAGGGGTCCAGAAGCAAATACATGGCTCTGAAGTAGGTACCTGGTTTCTAAGGACTGCTCAAAAGTAGAAGTCCTTCAGTGATTTCAGGGCTGACAATTAATAAAGGCACAGTGCACTTCACATCCCGCCCCCTGGCCACTAGGTAACAGAAGACGCACACACCGTCTCGTGACCTCTAAAATAATTGTGATTCTGGAAAGGCTCTTTATGCCTATAGCATCCAGTGCTGTCTACCAGAAATGCAAACAGGCTCTGTGCACAGATTTCTTTCAGGCTAGTCTGCATAATTAAGGCTCTTTATTTAATCTTATGTCTTATGATATCTACTCCAGTCAATTCATTCACTTAAGAAAATACTGCCTCTTCAATTGTTTCAGTGCTTAGGATGGGAAAAAAAAAAAAAGAAAAAAAGTCTCACATCCTTTTTTCCCTAGGATAGCTCAGTATTTTGCAATATTTTACGTGTTCTTTCTAAAGACATCTAGAAAAGCTATCACTTAGCATATGAATTAGAGTAGATACCATGTTGATTATGTAATCCATTCTCCTAATCTTATAGCTGGAGAAACTGAGAATTGCTATTTAAATGATTTGCACAAAATCAACAGTGTCATGGTCTAAGCCCACCATCAATTCTAATGGTTTTCCCACTATACCACTCATAAACTAAAATTCAGTATTATTTCATTTGTCCTATGCCTTCAAGATTCCTATAATGTTTCCTTATCTTACAAGCATTTCAGATGACATCCTTTGCTTGTATCTTTACAGGAAAAAAAAATATTACTTTTGTTAATGTGTAAGGCTAACACTAGCTGACAATTGCACATTTAACACATCACTTTTGACTTTCATTTGCCCTTGAAGTGTCAGCATTACTTAACGTGAAGATAGCAAGATGACAGCACAGCAGATGCTGCCAAATGAAAAATTTGCTGCAATGAGCTTTTTATGAAATATTGAGGCTAAGCAGAGAACCAGTTCCTCTGACAAAAATACTCTCAGTCACTCCCTGCACTAAATCACAGTGTAGAGGCTGCCAGAGCTTCGGGCATTGCCAGCAATGACACCCTGAATGTGCTTAGCTGGGAGCCGTCCAAGACCAAAAGCTGACCTTTCTGACTGCGGATCGTGAGATCATCTTCATTCCCATAGGTCTGTAGTCAAACAAAGAGTTTGTGAGTGTGCGTCATTAATTACACGGTCTTCGAGAACCTCACTTGTATGAAGGTAAAAACCAAAGTTCTCACTTCACACTTCAAAGGAAATGCCCTACTTCCTCACTAACATCTTGGACATACATTGCATTCTCTCTCCTCTATTTCAGCCTTACTCAGCCCCCTCTTCCCCTGGGTGGAAAATCTAACATCACACTTGTGCAAGAAAACAGTTTATTATTCGCTCTTCTTCCGCTCAGTGAAACGTTAAGTTTACATTTACGTGAACTAGTTTATGTTTAGAGAAAGAAAGGGGGGTTGTAGGTAGAGCTGCTGGACACTGGATTATGCTACGCATTCGAATGCAATGGCAAAGAGCACCTGAGGTCCATTGAACTGTCATTATGTCACCCAGCTAGGCACTGATTATCAGGTGACATTCCCCTAGCAGAGGTAATGTTAGTCACTGTCGTGCGGAGGGATTCCAAGAGTAAGCAGCTGTCCAGAGGAACAGGCTTAGGAGATAAGTGTCAGCTGCATCCCTCCACGGATTCATAAAGCCAAAGGCTTCTCCATCAGTGGCTCAGAACAGTTGCCAGGGTGGAATGGGGCACGTGGTCCAGGCACAGTTAGAAACACTCCCTGAGGACACCACGGTAATCTTTTGTTCCACTGACTGCAATGGCCCCGCTGTTCTATTCCTGACACGATACTCAGTGCTGGCCAGGATTCGTGTCTCTCTATTCAGTTCAAGTTGTAGCCACATAATAAAATGCACAGTGACAAGATTTCTCGGGGCTTTCAGGTTTACTCAGCCTGGCAGGCTTCAGGTTGTGACATTTCTGGGTTTGGTGGTTAAATGAAGGAACCTATTGCTTCCAGACTCTAGCCTGAAACCAAACAGATGCTGCCTCGTGTTAGTCATTCAGGAGACAGCTAAGGATCATTTGATGCATCCATACAATGAAATACTTATAAAGTACCAACTATGTTCCAGGCATTACACTCAGTTCAGGTTAGCACAAATGTAGACAACACGTAGCCTGGAGGAATTCGAGGAAAAGCATATGTGCACACGGTATGGTGAGCACAAGATCAGACACAAGGATAGGATCTTTAAAGGAAGAAAATTCAACCTGTCTGAAATGGCTCGGATGACTTCCTCAAGGAAGTGATGGCTTGGAGGAAAGGGGGGAGCAGAGAAAGGGCATCCCATGCAACAGGAAAAGCCAAAGCAAAGGGAAAGAACAGGCAAGCAGGATGGTATTGCCTATAGCTCACAATTGCTAGGACACGAAATAAACGTGCACGGCAGGTGTGGGAACTGGGCGGCAGAGGGCCAGGTGGGGGCACAGGGCGGGTCAAAGAAGTCCTGTGCTAAAGAGATTGATGCTATGGACACTGGAGAGCCCTTGAAGGCTCAGAGCAAGGGAGAGACATTGTCAACTTCCTGCGCTATCTATCGCTTACAGCCACCAACCTGCACGCTGACAGAGAAGCTCTCCCTGGAGTGGAGATTTTCTTCCACTAGGTCAAAGCTAACATTACATTGCCAGCATGCCTGCTTTCCCCTATGATAACAGAAGCCTCTCTTCTTTTCTCCTATTATTAGAAAAACAAAGAGAAAGAGAACAGTTGCTTGGGTACATTTCTGTACATTTTCAGTTCTTTTATAACTTCTCAGCTTTCAAGAGAGCCAAGAAAACAAGGATCCACACATCACCACCTTCCCAGTTCCTGCTAGGGAGTCTCGGCACTGCCTTCTGGGTAGCAGCATGGGGGGTGGTGCCTGAAACAGGCTGTCTGTGGTTTCCCACGTTTACCACAGCATCTCATGACCTTTTCACTGCTGCTTTACTCTCCAGCCTACCTTGTCAGCCTGTAAACTCCTCAAAGAGCTGCAAATGTTTTCCCAGTGGCCTCCTCAGTCCTAGCAGAGTATCTGGCAATCTGCAGTTGTTCAATTTCTGGTTGCTGAATAAATGCACAACCACTGCCCCTGATTGCATAAGCAAATGACCACTTGGACAGTCTCAAGACAAACTTGAGACATTCTGAAAGCCACTAGTCTGACACAGCTGTGACTTATAGGCTGCACCTGTATGGCACCTAAAATCAGCAAGACTTTCGGGAGATGCTTTTCTTCCTAGAAAGATGCACTCTTAGGCAAGTGTCCCTGAATAACAGGTGCTTCCAGAGAAGACAACATGAAGAAAAGAACAGAAAATTCTGCATAGCTGTTTGAAAGTGAGACTAAGCAAACAGGTGCCCCCATAACAAGACACCAGTGATACTTAAGTGGAGGCATGGTGACTCCAAGTCAGAGGGCTGGGCTGACCCCGGAGGAAGCTGTCAAGGCACCTTTCTCTCATCCCTCTTTTTGCTCTGCTGATGTCACTTCCCAGCACAGTTCCTGGCAATGTGCTCATGGCCCTGGAAAGAACTCACAGCGACCTGGAGCTTCTGGGAAGGTTAGAACTGTTGGGCCACGCCAAGGCTGGCAGGAGGCCGAGCACCAGGGCTGGGACTGGAGAGGCTGTTTCTGTTGAGGCCATTCAGCCCTCACAGTGTGCAAAGTCCACAATCCACTTCTAGCAAGAATTAGTCTACCTTTGGCTTTGACCCAGCTCTAGGATAAGAAGACTGACTTCTGGCAGAGCACAGTGGCCACTTTGCTAGCCTGATCCTCAGGGAAACTGTAGGGGAAATTGTTTTAAAAATTTTTCATTTAGTTGATCTAAATGGTTCTGAGGCAAACAGCCAATGAAGGAATGCCTGTCTGAGAATATGTATGAAAATTTGGTAAGAGAGATCAGTTCATGAAATACTCAAGAGTATTTCTTCCCTCCCTCCTCTCAACTCAGCAAAGCAGAAGCTATGCGAGACTGCTGCAGCCACACTTGTGGGCTTTTCTGTCCCCTAGCTTCCCAGGGGAACAAGACTTTATCTTCTCATGCTGCCCCAGCTAGTGTTTCTGAAGCTAGCGCTCAAGCAGGGGAAGTTGAGAGACAAGAACTTGCTTCTGCTGTGGAAAACCTCTGTCTGGATGGTGAGGTCGTGGTCACACTCCAGAAGAGACAAGAAGAGAGGAACCCAGAGAAACAGATCAAAGTGCATGCTCACACTTTAGTATGAACAAGGTTCGACAGGAGAGCTCGTTCAAATACTTTGCCAGGTTTCTCCCAAAAAAATTCCCAAAGTTTCTCCCACACTAGGGGGTGCGCAGATTTGCACTTCCACTAAGTTTCCAGGCAATATTGCTGGTGCTAGGCCATAGACTATAATTTGTGAATCACCGTCTGTCTTAGTATTTGAATTTCATAGTGGGTAAGTAAAAATGAGGCTGATGGGAAATCTGAGTTACAGCCTAAAATTCAACAACCATCTTCCAGGTGCATGAGTACAGTGAGCACACCAGCGGTATAAACAGCAGGCAGAGTGAACAGTTGTTTAGATGTTTTGCTGCATGCATCAGCTTACATCACTTCTGGTCACTATACCCCACTTTAGCCCCAGGAAACCGGTCCTTGACCATTTTCAGTCCTTGCTTCATGAGGACTTCATGAATGACCCCTGTCTCCCATGCTAAGTGGGACTCAGGCCTACCTGATCAGGTTTTATGTTTTCCTAGTCACAGAGATGACTAGTTGGTGATGATTAGTTCAGAGATGAATTCGAGCTTGGATCAGAGCTATTGAGAAATGTTGAGACTTGTGAGACTCCAGAGACATACAGTAACTAAGCACAAGAGAAAATACTACCTTTCTGTCAGCATTGAACATAGAAACACTTAAGTTATGATGTTTCCACCGTGTGGAGCATAAAACCAAAGCCAATATATGTTCCATAAAGTAGTGCTGAAAGAAAGAAGAAGAAGAAGAAGAAGAAGAAGAAGAAGAAGAAGAAGAAGAAGAAGAAGAAGAAGAAGAAGAAGAAGAAGAAAAAGAAAAAA
>NW_004524585.1:21633770-21638366 GCF_000260255.1 Octodon degus
TCTTCAAAAAGAGATCCTAGAGGATTTCAGAAAATGGAAAGATATTCCATACTCCTGGATAGGAAGAACCAATATTGTGAAGATGGCCATACTCCCAAAATTGCTGTACAGATTTAATGCAATCCCTATCAGACTACCACCAACATACTTCACAGAGGTAGAGAAATCATTCCTAAAATTTATTTGGAACCAGAAAAGACCTAGAATAGCAAAGACAATCCTGGGCAATAAAGACAAGGCAGCAAGCATTACAATTCCTGACTTGAAATTATACTACAAGGTGACTGAGATAAAACCAGCCTGGTACTGGCAATGAAATAGTCCTGAGGATCAATGGAATAGATTAGAAGACACTGAAGCCCCTGCAAACACACTCAGTCTCCTTATTTTTGACAAAGAGGCCAAACATACTCACTGGAAGAAAGATAGCCTCTTTAACCAATGGTGCTGGAAAAACTGGCTCTCTAAATTCCAAAAACTAAAACATGACCCAGGTCTATCACCATGCAATAAGCTAAAGTCAAAATGGATTAAAGATCTAAAGATTAAAAGAGACACTAAATCTCCTGGAAGAGAAAGTAGGAGGAACTCTTGAAGATAGGGGTAGCCAAAGAGTTCATGAACAAAAATCAAATTGCACAGGAAACACTAGAAAGTATGAATAACTGGGACCTGCTCTTATTGAGAAGTTTTTGTAAGTCAAAAGAAATTACTAGCAATGTGAAAAGACAACTCACAAATTTGCTAAAAGTTCATGACAAATAAGTACTCAGACAAAGGTCTGCTCTCTAGAATTTATAAAGAACTAAAAAACACTAGGGCCCCAAAATTTAAAGACCCATTCCAGAAATGGGCATCGGAAATGAACACACACTTCTCAGAGGATCAAATTAAAGAAGCGAATAAATATATGAAAAAAGTCTCCACATCACTAGCCATCCATGAAATGCAAATTAAAACAACATTGAGATATCATCTCACCCGACAAAGGATGGCTATCATAAAAAAATTAACCAACAACAAATGTTGAAGAGGCTGTTCGGAAAAAGGAACCCTTCTCCACTGCTGGTGGGAATGTAGATTGGTGCAACCATTATGGAAATCAGTGTGGAGTCTCCTTAGAAAACTTGGACTGGAAATCTCATTTAAACCAGCTATTCCTCTACTGGGAATTTTCCCGGAGGATCTGAAAACACCCTATCACAGCAATATATGTGTGCCTATGTTTATAGCAGCACAATTTGTGATAGCCAAATCTTGGAAACAACCAAGATGCCCATCACCTGAGGAATGGATGAGAATGATGTGGTAGTTTTATACAATGGAATATTACTCAGCTATAAAGAATGATAAACTTGCAGCCTTTATATTGAGGTGGATGCCACTTGAAGATATACTCATCAGTGAAATAAACCAGACACACATGTGTAAAAATCGTATAGTTTCCCTAGTATAAGAACTCAAAAGAAGAAATACAAATAGAAAGGTTAATACATGTAAAAGGAAAGCAAGAATTCAGGGATGAATTAATTAAGATAGGGAAAGGAGAAGAGCTAGGAAACATCACAGTGACAACTCATACACTTATATGTACAAGAAGGGCAAGGCAATGATCCTGAGAATCTCCAGAAGATTTTTGAATCTAGCAGTTAATTGGAAACATTCTCACCCTGACTAACTATATATACTGACACCTGTGAACTAAGCAACTGCATTGAAGATGGCAATTTGTAATAGTATGTTCAAGCTTGGAGTACCTGTCATTCTGGTCTTCTGAATACAGGCTGCTTGTCATGACATGCCAGTTGCTGCTGTGCTGTCTCTCAGGTAGATGATTGTTCAAAAAGAAGGAAGTGGTCAATGAAGGCAGGAGACAGAAAAAGGAATGTTGTGGGACTGTCCTGCTTCAAAGTTATATATGATTAGATTTTTGGACTTATATGTAAACATAAGAATTATATAATTCTTTATGTCTATTTTTAAAATATATTTTAATTTTTAATTGTTTTTCATCATATTCTGTAGGGACTTAAAGTTCAACATTTCAATACTTGATGCAAAATACCTGTTCCATGTTATGCCTAAGATGTTTGATATTCAGACAGATAGTGAGGTTAAGCTTAACAGCCTAGGTTGTATGGTAATAACGATAACCTTCTCTTCTGGAGGGTAAACAACCTAAATTTGCAGACCAAAATTAGAGAAAAGGGAGGGCTGCAAGGAGAGCCAACATTTTGGTCCTAGTCTTCCAAGGTCAATTAAGACTCAGGACATATGAGAACTTGTACTGTAATGTCATGTAACTCAGTAGTGTCCCCTACTTTCTGATCAAGGAGATTATGGAGCCAAAGAGGAAAGTGATCGATAACGTAAAGTGTGCCTAAGGAGAGTCACATGGAAAGAAAACATTCCCTCAGTCTTTCACAGAGAGCTCATTGGCCAAGCAATGGCCATGACTCATCCACATGGCTGACACTGACAAAAGATCTACAATCTGAGGTACAGTATCTCAGGAAAAATCCTGAGGGGATTTCACTGACCTCATCAGACCCAAAAGCTACAACTCTTGTTGCATAGGTCTTGCTTTACCTTGGTCTTAACCATCCAGCAGAAAAGTGTACAAACGAAGTATAAGAAGTAAAGCCATGCTGTTATGTTGAGCTGTAGAGAACTCAGGTCAACAATTTCTGACATTGCCAATGAAGCAGAAGACCCAATACTATTATGGGCTACTGGACTCTTTTAGAATATTTTCCTGAGTTAACACACCTATAATATTCAAATAACGGAACTAAACAAAAAAAGGGGATACAGATGAATGTCCATTTTGTATCTGTATTTTCAAAATGGTTAGGATAGATATATAGTTATATTCTCCTAATGAATAGAGGAATTTGTTCTAATAGTGTTTGTAAATAGGGTATCATGTCCACATCTTGTACAGCAATTAATCACTAGCAAAAATGTATGCAATGTGTTAATTATTGAAACTGTCCTACCAAAAAATAAATAAATAAATAAGTAAATAATAAGAATTCCGCTCTGAGTTCCTCTATAACTTTCTGCTGTTGCTTATTTACTATCAACACTATTAATTCATACATTTGAGCTGAGCTAGTGTCCTCTGCACTTGTTCTGGGTAGTCATTGGGTTTCCTCTATATGTTTCTGCGTTTGATTCTTTAGTGCAGACGCTATTAATTCAGTGATTTCTTTTTTCATTTCCAATCTGAGTTCCTCTATACCTTTCTGCAGTTGTTTCTTTATTTCAGAAGTTGTTGATTTATTGATTTCAGCTGTGTGATTCCCAATTTGTTTTGTGTTAGTGTCCTCTGCACTTGTTATGGGTGGCCTTGGGGTCTGAGATTGCATTTTGCTCCTTCTCGTTGTCATTTTGTGTAGCACTGTCTTCTGACCTTTGTTGTAGAGCATTGGTGCAGTTATAACCTTAGCACCTACTGAAATTCAGGTGCAGATCTACAAAGTTTGGATTTATCATGCTGTGCCTGGCTTGGGTCTGGCTGCTGTGCTCAGCTTCTTTCTGCTGCTGCCATTGGGAATGATCCTGTTGTGCCTCTCTGGCAAAATGTTCTGCTCCTGGACTAGCTGGTGGCTTTTTCCCCTAATCTGTCTGCAGGGATTGCAGCTGAAGGGTTTCACCCCAAGGCTGTATGCTAGGCCTGAACTGAGTATGGAGGGGATAAGGTGGAGTACGGTGGAGAGGAAGCTCTTCCACACACTCACCGGGCCTGGGCTAAGGCTGGATCTGGGGTGTCCCCAGAATGCAGCAGAAGTTCTCACTGGGCAAGCGAGGTGGGGTTGTGTTGCGGAGTGGTGGGTGGGTTACCAAGGGGGTAGAGGGTCTCACCCATGCTGCGCATCAGCTGGAACCGGCCTAAAGGTTTTTTTTTTTTTTAAATGGGTAATAAATTTTAAAAAAGATATAAGAAAAAGAAAAAAAAACTTCACTGACAATAAGAAAACTCTTACTATAAAATATATCTGATAACAACACCAATAATAATACAATGCTAATTAATTTTTGTGTCAATTTGACTGGGAGTTTATGAGTTTGGATATTCAGTCCAACACTATTCTGTTTCTGAAATGTTTCTGAAGGATTGACTTGAATAATCTACATAAGGCAGGTTGGCCCTGATAATGTAGGTGAGTCCCATCCAATGTGTTGAAGATCTAAACAGAATAAAAGGCTACACTTGCTGCAAGAATAATTGTTCCCTGAATGGCAACGTCTATTCTTCGTGCTTCCCAAGCAGCCTCCAGACTTCAGATTTACACAGCATATTTTGGACTTTTCAGCCCTCACACCGACATGAGCTAATTCATTCATAATAGCAACCATATTACTAGAAATATAGCTGTATCTGCCAATCATTGTTTCTCTGGACAACTGAATAACACAATGACCATTTTTTATCGACCAATTCTTTTTTTTTTTTTCTCAAAGTTTTATTGACAAAGAGATAGCAATGAGACAGTTTCAAATCAAATCGGAAGGACAGTTTCAACAAATAATACACTGCATATATTCTTCTTAGTGGTTAATTGCTGTACAAGATGCGGACTTGTGATCCTA
>NW_004524585.1:21638466-21643622 GCF_000260255.1 Octodon degus
GAAGAAGAAAAAGAAAAAAAGAAAGAAAGAAAGAAAGAAAGAAAGAAAGAAAGAAAGAAAGAAAGAAAGAAAGAAAGAAAGAAAGAAAGAAAGAGACTAAGGTTCAGCAACACTTTCAGTGACTAAATGCTGCATCTATGTGAACTTTTCCATGACAGCCAGCACTCAGCAAGACAGAAGCTGAAGCCTCCCTTGTTCAACAGTCCACACCCTGCCCCCAGCCTGCCCGCCCCGGGGCCACTCAGTAGGCATTGCTTTCACTTACTGATGTTGAACTCTTGCTCAAATAATTAAGTCAATGACTAATAGTTTAAAGGCATAACTCATTGAAAGATATCTCTGCATGCTTATTTGGATTCAGTAAGGATTTGAGTGAAATATAGATAGATGGATAGATAGATAGATAGATAGATAGATAGATAGATAGATAGATATTGTGTCTGGATGTCCCCCAAGCTTCATGCAGTCATGGTGTGGGCTTCTAGAGCTTGTGAATGATTCATAATCCCAGTCAAGGCTGGGATTATGGGTGTGAGTACTGTACCTGACCTAGGGTGGGGAGCCTGCATACAGTATAAGGGAGGAAAAGAGCCTGCTTCTTCCCCCCTTTTTACTCTGTTTGCTTTTGCTGCCATCTGCCTCCATGAACTGTCACTCTTCTGCCATGTCAGCCCACCTTGAGGCCAGGTGATTATGGACTGAAGCCTCCATTGCCATTTAGCTAGATAAACCTTCCTTCCTTTAACCTTGAACATCAGGTATTTTGTCTCAGCAATGAGATGAAAATAATTAAGATAAACATAACCCACATATGACTTTATATATTCATAAGCATGTGTATTAGGAGCTTAGAATAAGGTAGATTTTGAATGATGAAATTGACAATCTCATTTATCATTTTAAAAACAATGGTAGGAAGCTGAAGATGCTTCAAAAAAAAAAACAAAGAAATATAATTAAGATAAAATCAAAGATGGAAAAGATTACACCTGGCAGTAGCGTTTTCCAATATCCATGTGATAGGCCAGAACTGACTGTACGAGCTCATGAAAGCCAATTGATTTTATAGGAACAGAGACGCCCAGTCACGAGTCACAATCATCATTAAAAGTTATATTATCTAAACTTCAACCAACTAACTTACATTTACAACAAAGGTAGTAAAAATATAAATCCAACATTTCCTTATGATTTTATTACACATGATTACTATTGTTACCTTCGAGGTCATTTATGCCTATAACTATGGTGGCCGTGGTACAGCGGTGAGCTACTGGCCATCTGTCCCCATCTCTGTCTCCACATTCAATGACATCCACTAGAGGCCTGAAATCTACCATGGCAGGAATATTTACACCATGGAAATCCGCCAGAGCTATAAGTCAGGGCTCAATTTATTGCTCCATTGATGCTGAGACCCAAGAAAATGATGTAGAAATTGTGAACAATGCCAAATAAAGTTGTGTCATATCTCCAGCAATTACAATTGTGAAAATTGAGAATGTTTTGAAAACTATTATTTGCATCAGTGGAAGAGCTATACATACGGATGAAGTTCTAAAATACATTTTCGTTGTTTTACTGAATGAAAATATCCACCAACATTTATATATTAACTATGAATGTTCAATAATTGTGAATGTAGTTTGACTAGGGCTACAGATGTTTGGGAAAATTAATGAATATATCATAAATATATAGAATTTATAATGCAAAGCAGTGTATATTTTCATTTCATTTTATTTTTTATTTTTATTTTTTGGCAGAACCAGGGATTGAACTCAGGCCCTTACACTTGCCAGGCAAGTGCTTATTCTACTGAGCCATCTTCCCACTCCTATATTTTCATTTCATTACTTATGATGTGCCACATACCCTTTATTCAGTTAAAATTGACAATAAGCTCATATGTATCATTTTCCTACATTTTCTTTTCAGCAAACTTTTAAAATTATTTCTAGGACACTATTGTTCACCCCTGTCCTCTCATATACCTTGTCCCATGTAAATGCAGCCACTTTGTAATTTGGATTTACATGCAATTTCTGTGTGGGAGATTTTGTAACGTATAACCATAAACCCACATATAACTTTATAAAAGTCTTTACGAGGGATTATCCTCAAGGCAAAAATGATTATTATGAGAATTGCATGCTTCTCCCCTGCTGACTATGACTAACTTAACTGGTTTTTTTAATAAGTTTGCATATGCTAATAACCCTTTCCATTCAGGTCTGCTGTGATTTCTTTCCATGATAAACTATGTTAATTACAAAATGAATGATAGGATATTATCTTCATGCAACTCATGCTTTATGTTCTTGCAGTGGAGGTGTGTATTATCTTGCAGAACAGCATAGCAAGCATAGTGTGGGTCAGTGTATAAATCAAGAAAGGGGTTCTGAGTTGTGTCCAAATGATAGTTAAAATAAAACACAGAATAAAGAGCTTGCTAACTCTTCAAGGCAAACATACACAGCAGTGTAATTTTCACAGGCTTTCAAACTCATGAAATAGCTCCTCAAATGTTTCTGTTCATGTCACTATTATGTCAAATTTCTTTTATTTTTGTATGAAAGGAAAGCATTTGATTTTTAATTCTTTCTAGAGTAAAAGAGCACCAAACATTTTCATTCTATCTTGCAACATTGTAAAATAATGTGAAGATTGTTCTGGCTGTACTTATTGTGGGTGCTTCTCTTTAGCATCCTAGACACTCACACTGAGATCCCTGTGCTGGCAGTCACATGTGAGGCGAGAGCGACGTGCACACCAGGTTATTCTCCATCATGGGAGAGGCATTCAAGACACAAGAGTCTGCAGAAATAACCCTCCCTCCCTTCTTATCTACACTGTTAGTCTGGCCTCAGCGACACGCATGTCACACGTGAGTATCAGCTTATTTTTCAATTCAATTCTAGCATGTTGACCAGGTTGAGTGTGTGCAGCTGGCCTAATTAATTCTTTTACAGGAAATTTTCCACTTGGATTTTCCAAAAGTGCAGCATTTTCCTGGAAAGCATTGTGTGTGTGGAGTTTATTTTCTCCACCATTTTGACAAAGCCTATGTCTGCTAGACTTCTGGGCACCAAGAATACAGTCTCTTTCCAGGCTTTCTGTGTCTGCCCCATGTGTTTTGGGACGCAGTTGGCTCTGGAATAGCTCTTCATCTGTGTCTCCCTGATGACGACCAGCTGAAAGCAAGAAAATAACTCGATCAGCTGATTGTTTTATTTAAACAACCCAAACAGTTTGGGCAGATTTTCTTCCTCCTCCTCCCATTGGCTGACAAATTGGAGACTGTGCTGATATAGACTACGCTAAATGTAAGGCTGAACATTATAGAATTCACTAACTTTAATATGATTGCAAAAGTCTAGCTAAAATTGAGCTCCACACTACAAATGGTACGTAAATAATAATATAAAATGGTTAACTCCCACTGTAGACATTAAAATAATGAGGAGAAAGGCAAAAGGCTGAGACAATTTCATTGCTAGCCTCTCACATAACAGCTTGACTTGTTGTTACTGGGGATCAAACTTAGCACCTTGTGCTTGCCAGGCAGGAGCTCAAGCCACTGAGCTATATCCTTAGCCCTGCATCTTCTTAAAGTAACTGATTACTCACCTCTCAAGTTGCTGTTCATCAGTGAACTAGTGGTCTACTAAAAGGGCTAGCAACTTTCTAAGCTCATTTTTTAGGCCAAAATCTTATCATTGCATCCGACTGGTATGAATATCTACTAATAATATGGAAGGAATTTTTGAGTGGCTTTTTAGGTAGAAAAAAATTATTCAGTGAGACAAAATAAACTTCACTGAATTGCTGGTGGGAATGTAGACTGGTGCAACCAGTATGGAAATCAGTGTGGAGACTCCTTAAATAACTAGGACTGGAAATCCCATTCAAGTCAGCCATCCCCCTACTGGGAATTTTCCCGGAAACTGAAAACATCATATCATAGTGCTATATGTGTACCTATGTTTATAGCAGCACAATTCATAATAGCCAAATCTTGGAAAGAAAAGATGTCCGTCACATGAGGAATGGTTGAAAAAGATGTGGTATTTTTATACAATGGAGTATTACTCAGCTATAAAGAATGATAAACTTGAAGAATTTATATTTAAGTGGATGCCACTTAAAGATATACTTATAGATCCAGTCCTAGCCCAGGCCAGGTGAGTGTGTGGGAGAGCTTCCGGCTACCCTGTGCTAGCGGGACTTGCCGGTCCAAGCCCAGGCGCAGCATGAGTGAGACCATCTTCCACACCGTTGAGACCTCTACCACCACTCCACAGCCCGCCTAATGCAAATTTCTGCAATGTTCCGGGAACCCCCAGATTGAGTCCTAGCCCAGGCCCAGTGAGTATGTAGGAGAGCTTCTGGGTAACCTGCGCCAGCGGGACATGCCAGTCCAAGCCCAGGAGGAGCATGGGTGAGAACCTTTTCCACCTCCTTAGGACACCCACCACCACTCCTCAGCACCACCCCACCCCATCCACCGTGTGAGAATTTCTGCTGCATTCTAGGGACACCCAAATTCAGTCCTAGCCCAGGCCCAGTGAGTGTGTGGGAGAGTTTCTGGCTACCCTGAACCTGCAGGACCTACCAGTCCAAGCCCAGGTGCAACGTGGGTGAAACTATCTTACACCCCCTGAGGACCCCTCTCACCACTCCGCACCACACCACGCCACCCTGCCCACTCAGTGAGCATTTCTGCCACGTTCTGGGGACCCCCACATCCACTCCGACCCAGGCCCAGTGACTGTGTGGGAGAGCATCCAAACCCCGTTACTCCACCTTGTCCCCTCCAGACTCAGCTCAAGCCTGGCATAGAGGCCTAAGGTCAAACCCTTCAGCTGCAATCCCTGCAGAGAGAGTAAGGGACACAGCCACGCAGCTAGTTCAGGAGGAGAACATCTTGCCAGAGAGGCACAACAGGATCACTCCCAAGGGCAGCAGCAGAAAGGAGCTGAGCACAGCAGCCAGACCCAAGCCAGGCACAGCATGATAAATCCAAACTTTGTAGATCTGCACCTGAACTTCAGTAGGTGCTAAGGTTATAACTGCACCAAAGCTCAACAACAAAGGTCAGAAGACAGTGCTACACAAAATGACAATTAGAAGAAGCAAAATGCAATCTCAGACCC
>NW_004524585.1:21652338-21659950 GCF_000260255.1 Octodon degus
CTTTGAATACACAGATACAAAATGGACATTCATCGGTATACCCCATTTTTTCTAAGTTACATTATTGAATATTATAGGTGTGAAGAAATTTTATTTTTTTTTTATTTTTATTTTTTTCGCAGAACCGGGGATTGAACTCAGGCCCTTGCGCTTGCCAGGGGAAGCGCTTATCCCACTGAGCCATCTCCCCAGCCTTATCGACCAATTCTTACCATGCCCACGGTGGTATTGCCATAATTTCTACCATTTTGCACTTAATGACCAGAATTCCCTTAGGAATAATACTAACACTCTTCTGGCTTTACTTACTCAATATGCCCATTTTATGTATGCCGAAACTGGTTCAAAGCAGAGAAATTACTTTGTCAGTTGCACTAAACTAATTTGCAATAGAGCCAGGGCATGAAGATAAATATATATCTATGTTTGTGTATTTATTACTGCACTTTTTATTATGGCTCACGATGATCTGCATGCTCCTCTACATCGCCCTGCTCTCCCTGCAGGTGAAGTGAGTTGTGAGAACAGTGCTGCTCTGGGCAGCATGAATGGATGTGACCTGCGACCTGCGGGCCAAGGCAAGCAAGGGCACCTTCTTCATCTCTCTCCTCCTGGACAGTGTTGTTCCAGTTGGCATAGCTACAAAGTGAAAGGAGCCAGGTTGCTGAGTCATCTTTTGGGGAAAAAAAAAGAAAAAGCCACAGAACAAAGTCATCCCAGCCTCGAGAAACTCTGCAGTATAAAATAAAACTCCAACGGGGCCAAGCCACTGATGTGAAACGTTGTTTGGTCCACAGCATGTGGCATACCTACCAAACTCCAGGTTATGCCAGTGTGAAATAATGCAGAGTGATAAGTAATTAAAGTATAATGATAAATTTCTGTATACAATGCAGCCTAGTGAGCCTTCAGAATAAGGTTATACAACTCAAATCCTGGTTCCACTAGGGTTAGAGTTTGAACAGGTGACTGACGTTGGGAAACTTCTTAACCACTATTTTCATGTGTGCAGTAGAGATGATCAACAATGAAGTGAGGAATTGTGCTGATGAAATGAGTAGACATACCTAAAGCTAAATGTTAATATATATTAAACATACAAATATAAACTGTATATAAAAATAATTTACATTGGCCAATGAAAAATAAATGGTTTTGCTATCATTCAAGTAGTTCTTTAAATAAACAAGCATGCTTAATGAAACTGTACAGTCAATGCTAAATTAGATTCTGGGGAATATGAAGATGAATGAGACGTTCATTTTCATAGAGCTCATAAAAACCTATTACAGAAGTTTGCCATATTAATGAGATTAATGATAAAATTCAAAAAGCATCATAAAGAACCATTTTCTGGTGTTTACAAGTATGTCCTGTTCCTGAAAAATATTTCCAGTGCCTTCTGAAATGCCTTTGGAGAACTTTTGGTGTGATTTGCCTAGTCCATACTACTGCTGTGGACTGAGCAACGGTCTCACAATTTGCTCCTTGGCTTCAGTTTTCCCTCCTCCAACCATTCTCAGGCTGCGACCTAGATGTCTATCTGATGAAGCTATTCTATGATTTCAATCTTTGTCACACAACCATTACCTGCAGAATAGAAGACTGTATTGACATGTGCATGCCCAATATGGCTGGAGAGCCAGTCGACATTGTGTGAAGCGGTTTATGATTTATGAAGGACAGAACATTATACATTGATTATATATAGAACATTATTATATTATTATATTGAAAATGCTTCCCACGTTGTTTTATTTTCTTGCTGGTATTGGACATCAAACCCAAAGTGAGTGGCTACACTTCCAGCCTGCTTTGCAACGTTAGCAAGGGGAAACAAGCTTTCCTGGTGATATTATTAAATGTATATTCACTCAGAGATCTTTATTCAGTAAAGCTAGCCTAGAGATAGACGATTTGATTTTTTACTAAGCAGGCCCAGGGAGATAGCGTGGCAGTCTAAGTGCCTGTCTGCCAAGCACAAAGACCTGGGTTAGATCCTGGGTATCACATGCTGTGGCAGCCCTGGAAACCCTGGGAACACAGTGCTGGCCACTGAATCCATACATGGTGGTTCACGCCTGTAATCCCAGCACCAGGGAGGCTGAAACAGGAGGATCACTATGAGTTGGAGCTCCATGCTGAGACCCTGTACCAAATAAATTAATAAAAATATTTAAAATAAATAAAAAGTTTCAAAAAACTGATTTTTTGGTAAAAGCAGCCTAAATACATCCGATGCAGATTATTTATGGGCTACACTTTGGAAAATGCTGACATCAGCATTATAAACTTCAGACAGAAAGATACAGCAAACGTACTCTGTGGCCAAGCAAAATATACCTTGAGCAACAAGGAATGGTGGTACATACCTGTTATTCCAGCACTCTGGGTGGCCCAGGCAAGAGGATTGCAAGTTCAAGGCCACCCTATGTAGTGTAGTGACTTACAGAGAGAACTTTCCTATCTCAAAGTAAAATCTAAAAAAGGGCTGTGGCTATAGCTCAGTATAGGGGTTCAGTCTCCTCACCACGGAAGTAGGTGTCATGATCAACATAGAATACTGTAATGTATATAGTCTTGATTAATACCAACTTTTCTATTTCTATCATAATTTTTAAAATGAAAAATTGTTTCCTTGCCGCTAGTAAATTGGACATAGATGTATTTATTAGACTCAGAACATTTCACAGAGACCCAGAACATTTCACAGGCTTTCATCTCATTTTAGTCCTTAAGAAAAATAAATAAATAAAGATTTACCCTGACTAGAAGGGTGAGGAAACTGAGGGTCAGCTTGTGGAAATGATTGCAGATGTTGTAAAAAAAAATTTCAAATCCCTAATATATCTGGAAAGGAATTTGAGAACTTTTAAGTTTAAGAAGAAATCTGTGTATTTTCCATCTCTCATGACTGTCTTGCCAACAGAGCCAGAACAGCAAGAAGCCGGGCTGGGGCGAAGCTCCTGGGGTGCGAAGGTGGCTGTCGGTCTTGACGAGATGCAGCTGAGAGATGGATATTTTCCCATCACCAGTCTGCCTGCGGACACTCTGGTGTATGAAACTTTGAAAATCTCACCCCCGCTGTAGCTACCCCTCTTCTCTACATTGACTGTACATGACCCAAGCAGTAAAAGCCTGGCGGAGTGACAGCTGCAGCTGTCCCGCTCCTCTTAGAGATTAAGAAGACACTGACAGTAATAACATTCAAAGGCTCCTCCTAGAGTAGGATGCAAAAAGAGCTCCGTTCTAATTCAATACTGGAAGATGTAATAAGGAACTAACTCTAAGTGTACTTTAAAACACATATGAACAGTCCTCTGGCCAAAATACATCTAAACAATCTAAAAGTCTTAACTTTTGTTACCCAGTTAATATCCTCATTGTTCTTGGTTTTTGTGTACTTGTCAATTTGTTTCAAATTGATAATAAAATAAATGAGGTGGGGTCATATAATTTTTAACCAAAAACACAGAAGTCTCATTAGAAAGAAAAGAGAACATATTTTAAAGCTTCTTTATCTGTAATATTATAACTATTACTATAGTAAAGGAACTCCGAGACTCAAAAGCCACATGAAGATATTGAAAAAATTATCTATATTTTTTCAAGATATGTATAAGTGCCAATAAGTCTTTATTTTATTGGAGGCAAAGCATTCATTTTTAAAATTTATTCCTTGGTGCCTACTTGAGGCTATGTAGTTACAATGAACTATAAAAGCTCTTTCAGGAAATGAGGCCATGTAATGAGAAAGAAAATATATAAACTAATTCAAATACAGAAAAAAATTCTGTGCATCAGGCTATAGACTCCTACCACATATTTAAAAAAGAACACAGTTACAACGGATGGGTGGCAGAAACTAAAAGAAAATATTACTTGCACTAACTGAGCCCACAGCTGTTATTAGAGCTGACTCTGGAACACTTCTGTCATCACTTCTAAAAACCAGCTTTTCAAACATGGAAAGCAGGATAGAGGAAAACTTCAGGGATATAAACATGGCTGCTGATGGTCCTAAAGTTTTTCACCTTTGATACTCATAATCAATATTTTCGCATTATGGAATCTGCCTCCAGACATTTTTTTTTGTTTGTTTATTTATGGAAGCATTGAAAATATCCTCTCTGCGCAGGGGCCAGGGGTTCGATCCCAGGGCCTGCCGTGCCGCCCCCCCCCCATATGCTGAGACAGTGATTGAGACTGGGCATGGGGGCGCACGCGTGTAATCCCAGCACTTGGGAGGCTGTAAACAGGCGGATTACTACGAGTCCAATCTAGTACGAACACCCTGTAGGCCCTTCCCTAAAATGCGGGGAAAAAAAAAAAAAAAAGAAAGAAAATATCACTTCTGTTGTGGTTTTCCTGCTTCACAAGCAACCACGATTTCTTGAAGAAACTCGTGGAATTTTGAAGTTCTGTGCTACAGATAAACTTTGAAAAAATATATTTGGACATGTAAGCGTTCTCATGCCTTACCCAAGGGACAGTGTAACTTAATGATAAGAAAATAGCGTGTCACAGTTAGATGGGCCAAATTTAATACCTCTCTCAATGCTTCTGACGTTGGGCAAACTGGAGTCTCTCGGAGCATCTGTTTGCTTCTCTCTAGAACAGGGATAAATGACAGCGCCACCAACATGAGGGATGCTTGCAGGATGAAGAGGATTCGGGGATGAGTGAACGGATGTGCGCGCACCTGGATGGGTTAGAGCCAGACTGCGCGACTCGCTCACTCTCCAGGAGGTGGAGCCTGGTGTTGCTGTTATTTATTGCTAATGTGGTCCCCAAATCAGCGCACACCTAGCTCACAGGTCAGGCTGGCCTGTTAATTCAAATTTTGTGTTTCTGTAGGCTTAATTGGAAAGCCAGGTGCAGTGAGACATGCAGCGCTTTCTCACTGAGGATTGTTTGGAGGAAGTTTAATTTGCTGAACGAACTGCGTGGTGCTGAGTACACACATGGAAAATAACTGACTCATCGCAGACCTGTTTTATCAAATTCAATCCTCAGTCAAGAATCAGAGAACACTGAGGATTTCCACCATTTCATATTCAGTCTGCGGCAGAGGGACACAGGCTAATTAATGCTTACCCAAGATGTAACAATAAATTAGAGAATTTTTGCTGCTTTCTTTGGTGAGGCCAGGGTCTCCTGTCTCAGACTAACTTGCTGGTTACAATGAGAGAATGAGGTGTGCTTTTTTTTTTTTTTTTCAGAAAGGAAGAAAAATATTGCATTTTAACCATTTTTGTCATTTCTGTAAAAAGCAAAATATACTGGTAGTGTAATTTCATTTTTGTTTTTACTAACAAAAATAATTTGCATAGGAAGTAAAAATAACTACAGGAACATTTAAAAATCCCCTTTCTTTGACATATCCTCCTCAAAATAGTTGTAAATGCCCCTTTTCACTTGTCAAGTACTGATTTTTTTTTCCTTCAACATTTAATGGAATAAACATTAAGAGGATTCCATTATATTTTTTAAAAATCTCCACTTTCAGCTCCTTATTTTTATAGCCTATATTTCCAGTCATCAACATTCCCAATTATGCCAGCTTTAGCCTGGGTAGAGAGTTTTTTGTTTGTTTGTTTTTTGTTTTTGTTTTTAATTCCAAGACCTTAGGGGAGAAACTAAGTGTGAGTTTTATAGAGATTACCAAACGTTAAAATTTGTGTATTATTTTTTACATTTCTCAGAAACTCTGTGGTAAAATTTCCCACTAAGTATTTTGAAACAAAAAGGGGAGGCCTTTCCTTGAACATGGTATTTCTACCAAAATCCTAACGGTGGTTATTTACTTACCTGGTCACTTTGGATATCTCAGAAAAGTGTTTTAGTTGATTAACCAAAAAAAAAAAAAAAAAAAAAAAAAAAAGCCGAGTTGCCCGGGAATAGAATAACAAGGGACCCGACATCATTTTTCCTGCCAGGTACACATGCTTCCCAGAGGCTCCACTGTCACGCACCTACAGTTTCAGCTGCTTGGGAGAGTGGATAGCAGCGTAAAAGGCAAAATTCAGCTGCTCACGCTGCTGCTAGGCTGTCAGCTTTCAAAGCGCTCTGCAGTGTGCGGGTCCCTCGGCATAAATTCTAAGGTGCAAGTGAGCTGCCCCCCAACTTGACAGCTCTTCCTAACTGTAGGAGCTCCTTACATCTCTGCAAATCCAGGAATAACTGCAGCTCAAAGATGTGGTATAGTCTCTCAGAAAATAGCACAGGCCATTTGAGAGCCAGATATTCAAAGTGCTCTTTTTCTTTTTTGTGTATTTGGTACAAGGTATCACTACACAGCTCAGACTCCTGGTGATCCTCCTGTTTCAGCCTTCCCACCGCTGGGATTACAGGCGTGCACCCCTATGTCTGGTCTCAGTGGCTGCCTGACTGCACTCAGGGTGGGCCCCCCCAGTACAGCGTGCAGTACTGGGGATCGAACCCAGGTCCTTGCACAGCCTAGACAGGCGCTTAGACCACTGAGCTATCTCCACAGCTCTCAAAGTGCTCTTGAGAGCTCTGGAAAACAGTCAACTTCTGCTGGCTAGCTGGACTGCAACTGGCTGCCCGCACTTCCTGCTGCAGCCAAGATTCTGAAGGTGGAAAGTGATAGCTGGGAGCAGCCCCTTCTTCCACTGGTGAGCCTGCAAGAAGCACCCCCGATTATGACTACAAATTCTCATTATGCATTACATAACGCATATCATTTCATCCTTCTAGAATAAATTATTCATGTCATTTGGGAATTCATCTAGGAGCTGCAGGTCAAATACTCATTGCTGCTAAATTACTGTTAGCATTTTTGTTGACTTTCTTTTTTAAAATTTATTAACTGTTCACACAAAACATTGCTTGGCTGTAGCACCTTTTTCTCAGTGAAATTTTTCTGTGAAAAGCACGTTTTTTTGAATCCCCAAGAACAAGTTAAAGATTATTATCGGCTCTGGAAGAGACCATTCCCTCCAAAATACGTATTTAAAAAAATTCTGAATGGATACAGCCCACCAAAATCCTGAACGAAGTGTTCTTGGAAAGGCTATTCAATAAAGACAGTAACAGAGTGCAAGGAAAAGCGGTCTGCGACGCGAAACCAAGCTCCTGCGCCTCAGAGCTCAGGGGCACGAGGCAACTTTTCTCTTCCGCCTCGCCTACCTGGTTTCTCTAACACGAACATGTTGCTAGCACAGTTTTATAGACTACCATAAAATTAAGTGAGCAAATAAATAAAGGATGTTGAAAGCAGTGCTAGACACTAAATGCGTGTTAAATATTTGCCATTACTTTGTATATATTGAAATAGTTGTTACATTGTTTTGATTTGATCTTTTAGGAAGTATTTTTTTAAATAAAATAAATTCATAAAGAAAATGAGTGACCAAAAGCGCTGTTACTTATGCCGCTTCTGGATGAGCGTCACTAACGCTTGGTATGCAGGCAAGCAGGCATTTCGCATGCCCAAGCAGGGGCCCACAGAAAGGCAAAATTGCCGCTTAGCAGGAGTGACCGCAGGGGTAAGGTCTCAACTTGATTGGCTTAGGGCTTCGCCCCAGGGAGTGGCGCAGCACACTTTTAGGTGTGTCCGTGGGGATTTTGGAGGCTGGCTGCAGGGGCC
>NW_004524585.1:21660050-21675611 GCF_000260255.1 Octodon degus
CCCCACCCCCCGCCTTAGGACCACCTCCAACTAAACCGCTGGGCTGAGCAACACTTTCAGCCCGGACGCCTTTGCCTTTGCCTTGGGCTAACCTGTAGGCAAATTAAATTGGGAGTGTCCCGTATGTATGGTCTCAAAGACAAGAAATCTGGCTGATACACTACAGGAAATGTTTCAAAAGAATCTCTGTAAGTAAAATGTTAAGTTAAAGCTCTTACCAATCCAGAGGCAAAGTCCCTGAGGCCCTCCCCAACCTCCTGTTCCGGGAATCTTCTGTCATTTTATTTTACCTCCTTGTCTTTTTTTTTTTTTTACAGGATCTCTTAGGCAGCTCGGACTCCCACTGATCTTCCGCTCTCAGCCTCCCCAGCGCTGGGATTATAGATGTGCACCACCAAGCCTGGTCTCGGTGGGAAGGGCCAGCGTGGCTCGTGGTACTGGGGATTGAACCCTGGTCCTTATATTTGCCTATCTCCCCTCCTTGTCTTTTTTAATAGCATGCCTAAGTATTCAGAATTATTCACGTACTTCTTAAACTTTGTTTTCTGTCTCCCCCAACATGTTTTTCACCCATGTCTTTATCTCTTTCTCTTCCCCACTCACAAAACTTGTGCCAAGTCTTTTCTCCTTACCTTGCACCAAGGAAGCAGCCCATATAGCACACATTGCCAGTCTTCTGTTGCCCATGAGAAGCATCAGTGTGTGTGTGTGGGGGGGGTGTGGGGGTGGGTGTAGGTGTGTGATCAGCTCTAATCATGGGACCCAGAATGGTAACAGTTGCCAAACATATCAACAAATTCAGGTCAAACTCTATGTTTATGAACAACTATTGTAAAAAAAAAAGATAGACAATTGTAAAAATAGTAATTTTAGCTCTTGTCTTTTATTTTCAGAGTATTAGTATAGGAATAAAAGTGTATACTCTAACATGAAATTATATTATTCTGACATTGATTTGGGATGTTTTATCTTTAATTAGTTAATTCAAGGTAGGGAAAAGAGTAACTATCTACCTATTAAATTTGAGAATGCCCAGTTCTAGGTATTTAGTAACCACCCGGCTATCTTGCATTTTTTTATCTGCTACGGGCTGAGTTTCTTTTCTTTTCTTTTTTTTTTTTTTTTTTTGGTGGTACCAGGGATTGAATTCAGGACCTTGCACTTGCTAGGCAAGCACTTATTCCGCTGAGCTATCTCCCCAGCCCCTCTTTTTTCTGGTATTAATGGAGAGAGTGACAGTAAATATGAAAGATCATCCTTGGCCTTGAATATTCCATGACAGCTACAACAACAAAATATGATCTAGCGTGTCAGTCTGCACCGAGCAATTTCACGTTGAGTGCAGATATATTACCAGGCAGTTTTGTTTATTGAAATTATGGATACATCAATTGCTTTCATTTGCAAAAGGAAAATATCTAGAAAATAGGAGTATAGCATCACTCTCTATATGGGGTCAACCAGAAGCCCTTGGTGGTGTTCAGGTAGTAGATGAATGATACCAAATGGGTTCGCTCATGGGTCCAGGGCCTTGACAAGGACAGCTGAAGGTGCTTAGTTGATGAGGCCACCCATGCGTGTCCTCTTCAGCATGGCAGTCTCAAATAGTGACTGCTCCCATAATAGTTCAAGGATTCTAGAGGGAATATTCTAAGAGACATGAAATGGGAGCTGTCAGTATTTCTAGGTGGGGAGCCAGGGCAGCATCACATTAGAGAGAGCCCTCCCAGATTCCAAGGAGGGTATTGGTACTAGACTCCTACCACTTAATAAAACCAACTTCTAAGAGCTGTGGCTGTCCTAACTTGTCCGCAGAATTGTCTCATGGTTTAGAAATACGCAACTAAATGTATCTACTAGTGAGTCAGTAAGGTATACTACTTTTACTATACAGTTGCATTTTATTAATAAACAAAAATCTATCTTTGACAAAATTATGTAGGTTTAGCTAAAACTGCATAGAAAATACGGTGTAATACAAGATATTTTATGTCAATAAAGAAAATGTAAAATTTGTAAGAAATCTGAGCTTTGTGATTTCAACGAACTGAATTCTGTCCCTCCAGAATTCAAATGCTTAAGTCCTCCTCCATAGCACCACAGAAAGTGATTGCATTTGGAGATAAAATATTTAAGAGACCATTACATTAAAATGATATTAGAGGGCCAGCAAGATAGCTCAACGGATTATGCATCCGCTTTGGCAAGCACAGGGACCAGAGTTCGATCCTAGGTCTCACTTGCTGTGCTGACCCCGCCCCCAGGTGCCCTGAGCCGGTGAACAGGTGCAGGTATGGTGGCGCATACCTATAATCCCAGCACTGGGAAAGCTGAAAACAGAAGGATCACTATGAGTTCAAGCTGAGTAGTGTGACCCTGTACTAAATACATAAATGAAAAAAAAAAAAAAAATTAGAGTTGGCAGTAATCCAGCTATTGCCTGTCCTACTGAAAGAAAACTAACCTGTAGTGAGAGGACCGCCTGACAACACAGGTAAAGAAGGTCATCTAAAGTGATGAGACGACATGGAAAAAAACTAAAAAAACTAAATCTGCTATATTAGTTACTTTCCTTGTCATAATTTAAAAGGGGGGAGTTTTATTTTTAGAAATGTCAGTATAACCATGGTCCCCTGGCTACAAGGCACAAGATATGACAGAGGGCCATGTCAGAGAAGAGCTACTTGCTAAGGGAAGACAGGAAGCCAGGAGCAAAGGGAGGAACCAGGAAGTGAGACAAGCCTTCCAGACCACACCCCCATCGACCTGTGTCTTCCAACCTGACCTCCCTCCTACCCCCAAGGGAGCTGTACAGTGGCACCTTTGCAGAACTCCACCCTCTGAGGCTTTGAGATACAACTAGGTATCAACTGTACATCTATTGTCCTCTTGATCTTAGGCTTCTAACTTGCAGAATTGTGTGAAAATAAACTCCTATTGTTTAAAATACCCAGTCTGGGCCCGGCCAGATAGCTCAGCGGATTAAAGTGCTTGCTTAGGCAGACACAGGGGCTGGGGATTTGATCCCCCATAGTGCCTTTCCAGCCCCACCCCCGGGGCACACTGAGACAGCTATTGAGACTGGGCGTGGTGGTGCGCACCTGTAATCCCAGCACTTGGGGGGCTGAAAACAGGAGGATCACTAGGAGTCTGATCTACATAGTGAAACCCTGTAGATCCTGTACTAAATACATAAAATAAAATAAAATACCTAGTCTGTAGCACTTTTTTATGGGAACCATAAGAAAAAAGAATACAGACGTTTGGCTCTAGTAAATGTATTGGTAAGTTTCCTAATACTTTTTTTTTTTCCAGCTACTAAAGAAGATGTGCTGGGTAGTGACAACAGCTGGAACTTGCTATTCCATAAAGTATTTTAAGTCATTTTCTTTCACTTTAATTTTAGATGGACTACAGAAATTGTCAAAAACAAGATTAATAATCATGACTTCAAAAACATTTGAATTTCTGACTTAATATTTACGAAAAGGAAAAACCTATCTAAATAAAAATTACAAATAGTTTACTTCTTTGCTTCCCATTTTAAGCCATTAACTAAAACCACAATCACTTTGCCAATTATTTTCATAGATCACAGTTTCATTTTTTTATTTTAAAAAGAAAAAAATTTGTATAATAGTTGAAAAAAGATTGTAGGACAGTAGCAATGGTTACTATATTATATACTGTTACCTTCAAAGTAGTTGCTCATATTATAGGCAAGAAAAACTGATCAAACAATATTAGCATAAAGCTTTCTTGTCAGTGAACTAGTAACAATTAATAATTTAACTATCTTAATTATTATGTATATGTTTCCTTCTTGCTTCCTTCTTTTCTCCCTTCCCCCATTCCAGTTTCTCTTTACTCTTTTTTTTTTTAATTTATTTGAGAGAGAGAGAGAGAGAGAGAGAGAGAGAGAGAGAGAGAGAGAGTGTGTGTGTGTGGTGTGTGGCCAGCTCAGCCCACCAGGGGGCGGGCTGGCTGGCATGTGGTGCTGGGGGATTGAACCGCGGTCCCTGATGCTTTAGGTAAGCTTGTTCTAAGTAGGTGCTTTAGACCACCGAGCCATCTCTCCAGCCCTCTCTTTACTCTTGAGAAGTACCTTCCCAGTTCACAATATCTATTGTACATTTTGGCTCTTACTTACTCTTTCAGCTTTTTACACTAAGGAGACAATACAGGGTTTACCCATGCATGGCTGATTTATTTCACTTATGAGTATGGTCTCTAGTTGCATCCATTTACCTATATATGTCTTAAGATTATCGTTCTTTATAGCTGAGTAGTAATCCATTGCATAAAAACAGCAATTCATTTTATTCATTCCTTCCTTGATTGGTGGGCATTTGGTTTGTTTCCAAGATTTAGCTATAAGTTATCCTGTTATAAGCATGGGTGTACATATATCACTGTGGTATGATCTTTTTAATTCTTCTGAGAAATTTTCCCAAAGGAAGAATAGCTAGGTCAGATTGGACCTCTACTCCTAAGTTTTTGAGGAATCTCCACACTGATTTTTATAGTGATTTTTACAATCTACATTCCCACAAACAGTGGAGAAGGATTCCATTTTCCCTATAGTCTCTACAGAATTTGTTATTGATTGATTTCTTGATGATAGGCATTCTTTAGTGGATTAGATGGAATCTCAGTGTTGTTTTAATTTGTATTTCTCAAATGATCAGTGATGTTGAACTTTTTCCCATATATTTATTTGTTATTCATATTTCATCATGTGAGAAGTGTGTATTCATCTCAGGTGCCCATTTTTTGGTTGGGTCTTTGAATCTGAGGGGTCTGACTTTTGTTCAGTTTTTTATATGCTCTAGATATAAGTGTTTCTTTGTTGGTGATTTCTTTTGATGTGCAATAGCTTTTTAATAAAATGAGATCCAAGTTGTTGATTCTTCGAAGAACTATTTCCCACGCAGTTTGGGTTTTATTCATGAAGACTCTGCCAATCTCTGTGTCTTCAAGATTTTTTCCTACTTTCTCTTCCAGTAGATTTAGTGTTTCTGTATTAACATTTAGATCTATGATCCACTTCAACTTTAGTTTAGTTCATGGTGATAGACATGAGTATAGTTTTAGTCTTCTCCATATAGAGAGTTAGTTAATGAGACTGAAAATGTAACTAAAAACTAATTAAGAAAATCCTAGGCTGGCCAAATAATTCAGTACATTAAAGTGCCTGCCTAAGCAGAGTACAGCAGCCAGGTTCAGTCCCTGGCATGCCATGCTGGCCCTGCCCTGGCGCATGCTGAGATGGCGACTGAGACTGGGCATGGTGGCATGCGCCTGTAATCTCAGCACTTGGGAGGCTAAAAACAGGAGAATCATTATGAATGATCTGTGTAATGAGACCCTGTAGACCCTATACTAAATATATTTTTTTTAAAAAATTCCAAGTCCTGATGAATTCACTTCTGAATTCTATAAGAAATTTGGAGAAGATTTGATGCCACTACTCTCCAAATTCTTATTGAAATTGAAAGTGAAGCAATACTCCCTAACTCATTCCTAGAAGCAAGGGTTACTCTGATAGCAAAAACCAGAAAAAGACCCAACCAAAAAAGAGAACTATAGCCCAGTCATGTAATGAACATATATGCAAAAATCCTCAATAAAATACTAGCAAACAGAATTCAATAAATCTCAAGAAGATTATTCACAATGATTAGGTGGGTTTTATCCTGTGAATGCAGGGATAGTTCAACATGTACAAATCAATAAATACATCATATCAACACACCATATCAAAAGAACCAAAGACAAAAGTCACATGATCATCTTAACAGCTTCATAAAAAGCTTTTGACAAAGTACAACACTCATTCATGATAAAAAGCCTACAGAATATCAGAATAGATATCTTTACTTAAATCTGATAAAAGCCATCTATGACAAACCAACAGTCAACATTCATACTAAATGGACCAAAACTGAAAAATTTCACTCTAAAATCAGGAACAAGACAATGATATCCATTATCACCATTCTTTTTCAACATAGTTCTGGAAACACTAGTCAGAGCAATTAGATGAGAGAGAAATAAAAGGAATAAGGATAGTAAAGGAATAAGTTAAGCTATCATTATTCACAGATGGCATGATGTTTTACAAAGATGAGCCCAAAAACTCCACCAGTGGACTCATAAAGTTAATAATGAAATACAAAGTCAACACTCAAAAAATCAATAGCATTCTTGCACACAAACAACAAACTCATTGAGAAGTAACTAAGGGAAACCACACCCTTCAAAATAGCATCCAAAAAAATGAAATACTTAGGCATCAATCTAATAAAGGAAGCAAGGATTTATATATTGAAAGTTACAATACTCTGAAAAAGAAGATCAAAGAGGATATCAGAAAATGGAAAGATATATCTTGCTTATGGATAGGAAAAACCAGCCTAGTGAAAAAGGCCATATTCCCAAAATGCTATACAGATGTAATTTTAGTTGAAATACCATTGATATACCTCACATAACTAGAGAAAGTATTCCTAAAATTCATCTGGAAGCAGAAGAGACCTAGTCTAGCAAAGGCAATTCTGGGGCAACAAAGGCAAAGCAGGAAGCATCACAATACCTGATTTGAAATTACACTACCATGATAAAATCAACATGATAGTGCAGAGGAAACTAGACCTCAGGACCAGTGGAACAGATCAGAAGCTGCAGACCCAACTGCAAACACACTCAGCCACCTTATCTTTGACAAAGAAGCCAACCATGCTCACTAGGAGAACAATAACCTCTTTAATAAATGATTCTTTGACATTTATTGTGCTTTCTTTATTAGTGGAAATTTCTATTGTTTTTTAAGAGCACAATATATTTATTTGGGGAAAGAAAGCTCCTGTCCTAGAGAGGAATAGAAGGGGAGGGCAGCCCCAAGTGGGTTGTCCCCCGGAATTTTCATTTAATTAATGAAATAAAATTATTCTAACCAACTTGATGGTTAGAATAAAAATCCAAGGAGCTTTGTACCTCTGTTTAGTCTTTAAAATTCTTAGGTCTAGCTAGGACAGGTCTAGTTTCCAGCAGGAACTATCCCTCTACCTTTCTTTTGCCTCCCACCTAGATTTCTCACTTTCCCTCTCTTCTACAATTAATGATATACACACTCATCTTTCGCCCAGGAGGTTGTGAGTTCCAAATGACAGCTGTGAGAATTTTATTTGATATTCATTTTTATTTGAAATTGATTTGATGTGATTTGATATGGGACACATAATTTCCATTCCACAAACATTTTCTAAGTGAATGAGTAAATGCTGTTTATGATACTTTCAAAGTTCTCTTTGAAGCCTCAAGGAAGTTTTGAGAAAGAACAACGTGTATCAGTGACCTAAATGCCATGTGGACACTGGCAGCACTTCCTACATCATGAAGAAGACCTCCTAGAGTGGAAAGCAGTGCCCCCAGGTCCTCCCCATGTGCTGGCTCTTAAAGAAAACCTGCCTGCAAGATGAGTGAAGGGCGGTAATTTAAGAAGCCATTACCTGTGCACTGTGCTGGAGACATTTCTGGCTTGTGTGAAGGACAAACGTAATGATGCTGTTAAAAGGAAGACACTGACTTGGCAGTAAATGACCAAACACATGTAAGGATAATTAACTCTTGGGATTACTATGGCAATATTTAGTGGATTGATCAAGTGTAAAATCACGGGGCATATTTTACAAACTTCATAGTGTTTGAGGACAGAAATAAACCAACTTTGAAACATATCAACTAACTGCCATTATTAGCATATATATTTTACTTCCCTGGAAAAAGTGTGATCTTATGTAATACAGTGGGCAGTATGTAAGCACATATCTTTTGTTTGTAGTAATTTCTGATTTAAAGCACCAATTCACAGAGAAAAACAATACTAGCTCTCTTTGGGTTCCTTACCTCCTTTTAATAGGGTTGTGTCAAAGTGAAACTTTGTCCTCAAACATCAGCCATTCAAAATAACTTTGAAATGGAGAACAGCCTTTTCAACTGGATCTTCTATGATTGTGTATCTTTGACACTTCTTTGGGAGAACTTTTTACAGTTCTCTCTGCCTCAACTTAATACAAACATATTTTTCCCCCAAGAGATACTAAAAATAAAATGTAGGCATTCTTTCATTTTAGCAAACTATAGACTCTTCTGTCTTCCTTCTGCATAATCCAGACATAGTTCATTGGTAGGTCAGCCTTGCTATACTAATTACTAAGTAAGAAAGATTTCTTTTAATTTGTCAACTTGTGAAAAATCTGCCTTCTCTCTTTTTACATTTTCTAATCAAATTCAAATTTCTGCAGCTAAAACCTATAAGGTTGGGATGTGGGATTTCCCATCATTGGAAGGAACCTTAGTATTTCTGGGTCATTTAGTATCATAAAGACAGCAAAGGCACAAAGATATGGGAGCTACTTTCTGTGGCTTCTCACGCTTCATGCCTGGATATTCCCTGAACTTCTCCAAAACAGTACCAGTATAACTCAGTGACCAGTCAGCCAACAGAGTGACTGTCATTCTAGCCCTTTCAGTAAATGCCATGATTCACAACATTGCTTAGCATCAATAAACCCAATTATAAACTTGTACTGTTTACACAAAAAAATTTGACATTCACTCAGGTGATATTATTTTCTCATAAGCCAAGAGTTTACATTTATAAATTGATAGATTTTTCAGAGGTACCATAAAGAGATAGGAAAGAGATAAAATAAATCTTTATTAACTCCAAAGACATGGAGAAGGATCAAGGGCAGATGAGTCAGTTAGATCCTCTGGCCCCAGGTCAGGAAGCTGAGACCAGAAAGCTAGAGTTTTTATGGACTTTGTTAGGGGTGGTGTTGGAGGGGAGGTGTTTAGAAATATCTGAGGTTCTGATGAGGTCTTTCCTGTGGTGGCGGGAAAGGTGAAAGGAAATTGCACCTTGGCCTGGGTTGGAGAAGAAGGAAGGAGGTGTTCTCTGGGAAGATAAGCTATTGTTTTAAGGGCTTCACCCATATTGGATGACCACCATACTAATTCAGCAATTCATACGAGGGCCAGAGCCTATCCCAAATTATCCTGTATAGTATCATAAATTACTTAAGGTGCTACTTGCTTTTATATTTATTTAGTGCAATTTTCATAAATTTACTTTGGAGCATGGATCAACAACTCATTTGTGGTGCTTTTCCTTGGTAAAATATAGAGTTCTCCCCAACTGAACTTGAAATCTTTTAATATTTTCAAGTCATTAACACGTCATTTAATTTAATAGTCTGTTTATTGGAGACATACAAATGGTTCCTAGAATCTTCTTTGCATCATATTATTTTATGCTGTTTAACAAAATACCCCAAATGTGGTGTCTTCAAACAGCAATGATTTAGTCGTCTCATGATTCAGTCACTTGACTGTTGAGTTACCTCTGGTTTTGCCTGGACCATTCATGTGACTGCATTGAGCTGGAGGGACTGCCACACTGGATAATGGACAGTGCCTTTAGTGACACATCTGGGTGGGTGCAGGCCATCCTCCAGGGTCCACAGTTCTACTCTCTTCCTCTTCGCCCATAAAAGTCGAAGCTGCCTCCCTCCATGATAGGATAATCTTAGCATAGACGATGAAGCAAAACCTGCAAGACCCCTTGAAGCCCACATCTGAGAATCTGCAAAATGTCACCTCCAACACATTATATTGGTAGGTGCCAGGAACACAGCTTCTCTAACCTGAAAGGAACAGCCTTCTGACACTTTAGATCTCAGAGGGTGGAGAAACAGACTCAATCTCTCAATGGGAGCAATACATAATCTGGGATCTGAAGGACAAGCAGAAGCATTTTACAGCATATTCCACATGTCAGCTTTTCCATTCAACTTTTCTCCAAATGCTGTTCTGCATGGAGAGAAAAACAGTGCGTCCAAAATTCTTGTAAAAGTTTTCTGAAGAAGTATTTAACAAAGTTTGTCAGCCATCTCGCATCCGTCACTGTGAGCAACTACGGTCACCACCATAAACTTTACCGGGTTCTGGCACTACTTCATGAAGGCGTTGTTCTCTCTAGGGTTGGGGAGACCCAGGCAACTATTTCAGTGGAGCCTTTCTTTTGTTTTGATGTTTTTCATTTATTCCATTTTATTTTATACTATTCATTTATTTACACAAACCCTTAACTCACACTCTGTTCTTGGAAAACCCAATTTATTTCTAATTGGAAAAACTTAAAAACAGCCAAGATAAAATTTTTTCAACATAAAAGAAGAAAAACACTTTTGAAATCCAATCTCAACACTGTCTCACAAAAGAAATACTACTCTGACCATCTGCTTCTTGTGTTTTTTTCTGTTTTGTTTTGTTTTGGTTTTTTGTGGCCAGTTCATCTCACCCTGGGGGCAAGGCTGGCACACAGCACGTAGGTGCTGGGGATCAAACAGTGGTCCCTGTGTTTGCCTAAGCTTGCCTGAGCAGGAGCTTTAGATCACTGAGCTATCTGGCTGGCCCCAATTTTCTTGATTTCTGAGACATCAAATAATTCATAGAATACCTCTTTGGCTGAGCTCTATGGTGGACAGTTGCACACAACCTCATACGGTAACCTGTTGGCATCCAACATCTCTTCGCTTTGAGAAAAACAGTGAGTCTGTTTAAGTCAATGTATGCATGTATGTACACACACAACCACTTCCCAGAGGAGAGTGATTACAAGTAATAGACTGTAGGATAAATTATTAATAATCAGAAAATGGCAGACATTGGATAAATAATTAAACCTCATATTTAATGGATAAATAATTCTGCATGACATTCTTCCCACTTCTCAGAGTTACTAGTAGAATGGTATCCCTCCTGCTTAGTATAAAGGGCTCAATATGGACACCAATATTGTATCATTCTCCTCCTTTCTTTCACCCAATTCCCTCACTCCTTCTTTCCTAGGATCACAATTCAAAGAAACTATCAACATTCAAGTCTTCCTTCAGACCTTGTTTTAGGGAAAAACCCAAGCTAAGATATCATAGGACTTCCTCTTCCTCTTTGGCTGGCACATATTTGACTCAGAAATGTGGAGGAGAAAATCTAAGCCACAGAGTGAAATTTTGATGAATGGAAGACTAAGTTACTCTTTGCATACACTGCAGACTATTCTGAAAAGTAATTGTTCATATACCCTCTTAAGTAAACACCTTATATTGATCAATGCAACTCAATACCTGTGGTGGCCAGTTTCGTAACCTTCACATTGGCTCTCTTTCTTTCCCTCCTCACTCTCCTTTGTTGCTCTCTACTTCACTGAGGTTGAGCTCCCTAATAAAATAATACCATGTGCAACCATAACCCACACCGTGTTCTCAGATAACACAGATTAAGACACCATACCACCATACCTTGTGGGAAAGCACGAAGGATGGGGTTTTAAGCATCAAGTAGACTTTCAGTGCCCGATCCAGCATATACATAGCTCAGAAGCAACCATTCCACCATGACAATGAGCAAAGAGCTAAACCAATTGAAAAACCAACAACTAGTAGTGTCAAAGAACTGAGATCACAAGACAAACCGCTGCACGAGAATTGGAAAACAAACAGGCAGATAGTGAGAATTACTACTCACTAGGGAAGAAACTCACAAACAGAAACTTTAGTGAGAATCAGGTCCTGGAGCAGGAAAAGCTAAACTGCAGTTCACAATTTTACCAGAGAGTCAATGTAGACAATTTGAGAGCTAAACACTCCATCCAGAATAAGTTTTGGGGGGCTACATTTTGGGAAGTCTACCAAGTTCTTACAGTGATGATCAGAGAAAAGTCCTAGCAGGAGGAAGAGAAATGGAGCAATCTTAAAATATCCCAGACAAGTCTGTTTTTAAAAGACATGCTATTAAAAGAAGTTATTTTACCTAAGCCTAACCCTGCTGGGGTTTTATCAGAGCCTAACTTACCAGAGAAAGAGAAATGCCCAATAGCAGCCCCTCTGGCATTATGTCCCATGTAACTGAGGAAGACAGCTATGAGGTATTCAAGACCAAGGGTTCACCACAGTAGGACTAGAGAATGCTTACACAGCTCCACACCTTACCACTAAGACAGTCAAGGTCTATTTGCCACAGTTCCTTTTGCCCAGTACCTCATCTCTACCTTCCATCAAAAAGTTACAACACACACTAAAAGACAAAAACAAACAAACAAACAAACAAACAAACACAGTTTGAACATGTATCAGAGCCAGAGTCAGACTTGCCAGGAATATTGTTACTGTAAGACCAGGAATTTAGTGTGATGCTTACATTATCCACCTGTTCTTACATGTTGTAACTACCTCCTTCCTCCAGTTATGTTATTTTATTGGTACCAGAAATTGAACTCAAGACCTTGCGCTTGCCAGGCAGGTGCTTATACTGCTGCGCTACATCCCCAGCCCTTGTGTATAACATAAAACTCTTAGAAGATAACATTAGAAAAATACCTAGGTGACCATCCACATGCCAATCTCTCTCTCTCTCTCTCTCTTTCTCTCTCTCTCTCTGTGTGTGTGTGTGTGTGTGTGTGTGTGTGTGTGTGGCCTGAGGGTGGGTGATATAGGGCCTTGTACCTGTTTTATTAGATACTGTATACAGAACTACATTATAATGCAGGAATAATATATATTTCTCCTCCTTCTCCTTTTCTTCTTCTTCTTTTTTCTTCTTCTTCTTCTTCTTCTTCTTCTTCTTCTTCTTCTTCTTCTTCTTCTTCTTCTTCTTCTTCTTCTTCCTGCTCCTCCTCCTCCTCCTCCTTCTCTTTTTAAGACAGCATCTTACACTATGCAATTCCGGCTGGTCTTGAGCTCACTTTGTAGCCCAGAGTGGTCTCAGTCTTGCAAGGATCCTCCTGTATCAGCCTCATGAGTGCAGGGATTACAGGTGTGCACCACCACATCTGGCTAGCAGTGATATTTTGTAAGCAACATCAAAACATGGTCCACAAAGAAAGAACTGATAATCTGGACATTATTAAGATTAAAAATTTTGGCTCTATGAATAGACAGTATCACTAGAATAAGAAAACAAACCACAGTCTGGGAAAAAGTATTTGCAAAAGATGTATCTGATAAAGAACTTTTATGTGAAATATACAAAAAAATCTTAAAACTCAACAACAGCAAGCAAACAAACTCATATAAAAATAAGCCAAAGGCCTGAATAAATACTAAAGCAGGTAATAGATGATGATTAAGTATACGAAAAGATGTTCAATATCACATGTCATTGAGAAATCATCCATTAAAACATCAATAAGAAATCTCTACACACCTACTATAATGGCCAAAATCCCCAACACTGACAACACCAGATGCTTGTAAGGAAGTAGAGCAATAGGCGTGCTCTTTCATGATTGGTAGGAAAGCAAAACTGTGTAAACTAAATAAAATTTTACCACACAACTCAGGAATTGCAGTCCTTGTCTTTTATCTACAGGAACTGAACATGTCTACAATAACCCTCCACATGAATGGTGACAGCAGCTTTATTCACAATTGTTTAAGCTTGGAAACACCCAAAATGTGCTTCAGGAGGTGAATGAACAGACATATCATGGTGCACAGTCAGGGCCATGTTATTCAGCACTAAAAAGAAATGAGCTATGGAGCCAGGAAAGTACATGAGGGAAATGAGCTGCACAGTCCTAACTGGAAGAAACCACTACTGAGCGGATGAGCCCCTCTATACGACATTCTGGAAGATTCCAGACACACCCACTCTATCCTGACTTTATAGCTCTGCTAGCTGTTTACGAGCCTTTGGCCAAGTGACCTAAGCTCTCCTTTCTTAAGTTACTCATCTGTGAAATGGGACAAAGAATGCCTCCATCATGCTCTGAGAATTAAAGAAAATAAAGCCTATAAAAAGTTAAGCAGGATGCCCGATGGAAAAATAAGTGTTTGCCAAATATTTCACAAATGTGAAGTCCCACAGTATATTCTCAGAGACATAATGAAGATAAACCATACTGAATGTCCTCCTGGAGTTCATAATCTAGAAAGGACTATAAAAATAGATACACTAGTTTCTTCTCTTTTTCACAAAAAGAAATGTGATTTGATCAGGAGTTGAGGACCTTAAAGGGGAATACCATTGCGCTCTATTGTCTAACTGGAACCCTTTAGACAACTGTAAAGACTACGTCAGGTATTTCGCAATCATATAGTCCTGTAAAGGGCTCAAATCCTGGTATTAGTCAGCCTTCTAGCTCTCATGAACTTCACTAACAGAAAGCCACTGCGTGTTCTGTCAGTGCTATATTTGGTGCTGGTTTAGCACTCACTTAGAAAACCCTATGCGGTATCGACCCTCTTCCATCAGAAATGATATCACTGCCCTTGGGAAAGGGAAAATAAAGACAGCTCTGCAAGCTGAGCTGAGCTTCAGAATTTATGTCTGCAGGATATGAAATGCTAAACAGGCAAGAACATTCAAGAACATATTTTCATCAAAAGGTAACAGAAAAATAACTCTGTACCAACCGTACTGGAAATGGGACCACAAGTAAAAACAGAAGAAAAGAATATAGTAGAATTTCTTTAATAATTACAAGTATAGACGCACTTCACCCACAGCCTACAGAGACCTTTTATACTCTTCACCAGACATGGCAGAATTCAGTGCAAGGGGATTGTTAAAATTAAGAACCTCTGTTTACCCCAAACCAGTAATAAAATATTTTTGATGTGAGGCTCTCACTGAACAATTTTAAATATAACCCAGCAGAAACATTAAAGGTAAAGGTATGCTGAATTCAGTCAGTGAACCAATTACAGTTACAGGGTCACTGTCAAGACTTTTAAGGAAATATAACTTGTTGCAGTGTTAAATAAGACCTTTTGAACTGAATCAGAACTTTTGATTTAATCAAAGTTGAGACAATTTTTAAACATGATTTAAATGATATTCATGATAGTCTTTCTGGAATTTTACTTATGTTAAGTCATTTTTGAAAAACAAAATAAAGGACAGTGACACATTTATTTTCCATCATAGTTCAGATAAATGTGATATTTAATTGCAAATTGACTAAATGGCTAGCTTCCAATTTCCATTTCTTACAGAAAATCCAATTGTAGAAAATACCCAAAACATTCTTTCAAAATAAAACATTAAACAGCATTTCACTGGTTTTCTGCATTTAGAGTCAAGGCCTAGAGAAGCGCAGAAGGCATCTGTGTGGGCAGCATGAGATACTCATCTTGACAACGAAAAGCAAGTGCATAGCTGAGGAAAAGAGGACACAGACGTAGGAAAGGAAAACTGGGGAAAGAGTGTGCATCTGCTGCATAGGTGTGTTTATTTTATAAAGCAATGAATCAAGAAATTCTTTTCAATCAACAGAGTGATATGATATTACTTAACATTATAAAGCTTTATAAAACAAAAAATGATTAAATATAGGAATGAGAGATTTAAATATGAGTGAGTTATAGACTTTACTGCTGCTGCTTCTGTTGCTTCTTCTTCCACCTTCTTCTTCTTCTTCTTCTTCTTCTTCTTCTTCTTCTTCTTCTTCTTCTTCTTCTTCTTCTTCTTCTTCTTCTTCTTCTTCTTCTTCTT
>NW_004524585.1:21675711-21698041 GCF_000260255.1 Octodon degus
TCTTCTTCTTCTTCTTCTTCTTCTTCTTCTTCTTCTTCTTCTTCTTCTTCTCTTCCTCCTATTCCTCCTCCTCCTGCTCCTCCTCCTGCTTCTCCTCCTCCTGCTCCTTCTCCTCCTCCTGCTTCTCCTCCTCCTCCTTCTTCTCCTCTTCCTCCTCCTCTTCTTTCTTTTTGTTGTTGTTGTTCTTTTAGAGACAGGGTCTCACTATGCAGTTCAGCTGACTTTGAGCTGACTTTGCAGCCCAGGCTGGCTTCAAACTTGCAACATTCCTCTTGCCTCAGCTTCTTTGGTGCTAGGATCACATGTGCACCACTGTGCCTGGCTAGACCTTGCTTCATAAGAGAAAGACAACTGATCTGATGTAATGGTTATAGAGGGATAAAGGAACAAGTATGTTATCTTAAGTTATTATCAAAGACATCTCCAAAGTTTTGGAGAGTAAAGGCTAAATGATGCTACCTTTGCGAAGGCTAACTGGAAATGGTGAAGAATGGGTGAAAAATTTACTTTTCATCATGAATTCATAAATATTATTTGATCATTTCCCATATGTAGGTGTTTCAAATACAAAATTTATTTAAACCATATTATTATTTGTGCATACTGTTATTATGTATTCATAATTATTCAGAAAATATATGTAAAAGAAAACATTTACAGAACACTTTTTTGACAAATCATCACAATACAATAATAAAAATATCTCTATTTTGAAGAGCTGATTATTTTCCTGCTTACTAGTATGTTGCCAAAGAAATAGTTCCATGAACTAGTTCCCAGGGAAATAGGTCCATGATAGAAAGCATTCTTCATCCTTAACAACTGACACCCTATTCATCAATGTAATTGAAAGAGAAACGATAATGGCTACACTGCCAGTCATTACTAGAAATATCTACATGATAATGAGAAAGGCACACCATTTAATCTATTAAAGGCCTGGGTCTCCTCTTCTGCTAAATGAGAATTGGGAAATGAGGCTTTGAAGTTTGCTTTGGGTTTGATGTTATATGATCTTCAACAAAGCACTTCATTTGATGTAACTAGAATAAAAGATTCCAAAAGTTAGGCTTTTAGGAGTTAGGCAATCAGGTTCTTCAGAGAGAAAAGTGGGGTCTCATGCAACCAGCAGAGCTTGGCTGTACAGGTGGGAGAACCAGGACTACTGCCAGGATCTATGAGCTCCCCACTGCCAGCCAAGACTGCCATCTGAGTCAACTTGAGCTTCTGCAGAAAAACAAAGTGTCACGAACCAGAGGCTTACGCAACACAAGTGTGCTCTGTCCCTCTCCAAGAGGCCCCAGCACAGTTCCTCTCTGGCTATAGTCATGGTCTTGTCAATGGATGCTTACTTTGTCGTGTGTGTGTGTGTGTGTGTGTGTGTGTGTGTGTGTGTCTGCAGAGAAAGAGAGAGAGAGAGAGAGAGAGAGAGAGAGAGAGAGAGAGAGAAAGAGAGAATCTTCCTCTTCTTATAAGGCCACTAGTCCCCTCATAACAGGTCTCCACTCTAAGGATCACATTTAACCCTAATTACTGCCTAAGAAGAGAATCTCCAAACATAGTCATTTGGGATTAGGACTCAGCATAGGAAGGATGCTGTCCAGCACACAGCTTGTTAGCCCAGCACCTCCCTTTGCTGGGCCACTCAGAACACACTTCTTTTGTAGACTGGATGGCCACTACACATCCCTCCTCCCTGCCAACTTGACACAGCTCTTGTCCCTGTATTCCAATATTTCAATTCAAGGGAAACAATACTTTGGATAAAGCGGAAGAAAATATTTCACAGCTTGATGTTGTCTTTCATCTCTCATTGTGGACTTAAGACACCAACTGCACAAATGTTTGCACGTGGTACATTCCACACCTCCTCTGCATGAAGACAACATCGAAGTGAAGGTTGGCCTGCAGTAACTTTCCATGCACACTCGCCAGTTGCTCTAGCAAGCCTGCTGGCACTTAGTGTTCTTTCAGTAAGACACCCAAGAGTGAAAAACTGTAGCTAAAGACCCACTAAAGCCGATAGATTTTTAGAAAGAAAATGTTTCAGTCTTCGTGGAGCACTTCCTTCATAGTCCAGTCTCACAAAATGATACCCCAAGTCTTGATTTCACTCTGATGGACACAAACGGTGCATCCAGTGCCTGGCCAAGGGAAGGGCCATATTTTTACATCAGAGTTAAGGAAAAGAGCTCATTCCCTAAGGATAAAAAGCACATGGATTTGCCAAAATTTAAAAGTAAGGAGCTAAGGATGGGAACTCAGTTATAGAGGAAATTGCACCAAATTACAGCATGTCGAGAAATGGGAAGAGATGAACAAACCCCAAGTAGTTGCTGACAGCATAATTGCTTAGTAAAAAGAAAAATATACACACATAATAGTGAAGGGTGACACTGTAGATCAAGTAGAAAATACTTTAGAAGATTATTTAGAGATGAAGGGCCAAGGACAGGGAGGTTCACAGGAAGTCGTCCTCCCAGATCACGTGAAGGGAGATACTGAAGTTATCCAAATCCCTTCGTCTTGCACCCAGTAATAAGCTCCTCCCTTTGTTAGACCAGTCAGAACATATTTCTTTGAGTTCCAGGGTACTTGGGTAGATTTGTTTAAAGTGAACCTTATACATTGTCTTTCAGTGATTTTCAAAGTGGGATTCTCACTTTCTACAGGAGACTCACCTTTACATTTCCCAGCACTTCCAACTTTTCATAGCCTTATTTAAAATGCAGATTCTCCATCCTTGGTATGCTGTGCTAGCCCTACCCCCAGGGTGTGCTGAGAGAGTAACTGAGGCACACCTGTAATCCCAGTGCTTGGGAGGTTGAAAACAGGAGGATCACTACAAGTCTGATCTATGTAGTGAGACCCTGTAGGCCCTGTAGACCTTGTACAAGATACATTAAAAAAATAAAAAGCAGATTCTTCAGCAGATCTAAATAATGCATCTTTCTAATTTTGAGCTCAAAAATCTGAGTTTTTATCCAGCCATCCAGCTGAGTGTTCCATGCCCTACATTTTGAGAGTTGCCACCATTAAGTTAGCTGTTATCTTGTCTCTCACCTGATTGTAAACACTTTTTATGGCATAAGCTATGATTTATCTGCCTCTTTGTTATGTATGACAAGCCCAAGTGAGCACACAGTAAGCATGTGCTGACTAAAGCCTCAGGAACACCAGCACATAAGGCAAAGGCAGAGAAATGCAACTTGCAAAATGACTGGCTGGATCCAGAACAAGTACCACGCACTAACCAACTGTGCGACTGGAGCTTGACTGGATGAATCCAAAGAATGACATTAAATCATCCAAATGCAAACACACTAAGTTAGAAACTAAGCTGGGTTCTGATTTTAAATTAACTCAACAGCCTGCAAAGCATTACTTGTCTTACTCTGTGGGTAACCAAGCAAGGCCTGGCCTGTCACTTGAGTGCCCCGACTCAGGAAGAGGCAGTGGTGGAAATTCCACATAGCAGTGAAGAACTGAGTAGATACACATGGTAGAAGCCACAGAGTTCCTCCTGTTTTAAATCCCCAGCTGCAGGTGAAAGAAAGAGGTCTACTACCGCAGCAGCTGAGGTTGAGAAGATGACAGAAAGAGATGCAAGGTGTTAGAGAGAAGAATCTCGGAGCCACACGAGAGGCTGGCCTGGCCATTGGGTTATTACCTACCCCAAAATCCATATGAACTGGGGATTAGGTCTGGAGGAGACACTACTAGAAAACAGTGCACTGAGAGTCCAGTGGATCACTGTGAAACCAAAAAGTCGGGTAGTGAAACCATTCCATTGAAAGACTTGAGACCTTGCCTCCCAGTAGCGTATGTAGAATTGCCGGAACAGGGTTAGACTTGGCCATTTCTGTCTTGTCACAGGAGAACATCCACGCCCATAGAAACCGAAGGTGTTGCCTGCCCCAGGAGCCAAGCTGTAGAATGTAATATGAATGCTACCTCATGTGAAGCTGATCACGATATGAACACTAATATTTCAAGTTAGGGGCCGGGGAGATGGCTCAGTAGGATAAGCGCTTGTCTGGCAAACTAAGGATCTGAGTTCAATCCCCGGTTCCGCAAAAAAAAAAAAAATTTAAATTTCAAGTTAATTTTTTTTGGGGGGAAGCATATTTAAGCTTATTATATTGGTGTTTATTTGTTGCAAGGACTACAATTTCTTTATAAAAGAAAAAATATCAGCCTTGGGTTTCTTTTGCCTCTCATGAGGCTAAAACTCAAAGGAACATAGCTAACAGCTAAGGGTCAGTTTACAATGAAAGAGGCTGGATAGATACCTCCAGGAGGTAGGGAGCTTAGAGGTCTTAAGACTCAACAATGCCTCCTGATGGTCAGCATTCCTGGCCTATCTCTGTCCATTCTTGCTTACAATTCCAAATAGTTATTCTTTTCATGTAACCGCGCTACTCTATCACTTTTTATTTCATACTAGACTTCATCCAAAAAAAGAGATGCCAATTACTAGAGTTTGGAAATTTTTTACCTTCCTGTCCTCTGTCCCTCTCCAAGAAAAAAACTTATCCACACCTATTCATGCCTCTTTTCCCAAGTATTTTCTAGGACTGGTGTCTCCCTAACCCAGCCAAGCCTAAGTCCTCCACAGCTGGCCTCTAGTTTTTCCCCTTATTGGCCATTCAAACAGTGGGCCTCCACTATTACCCATTCTCTTCTGTTCACTTTGTTTACGTCCAAGTGGTTTTCCCTCTAGACATGCATGAGTCATCTTTTCTTAAAAAAGAATCATACTCCAAATTTACCATAGCTGGACTTCTTTAGAAATTAATCTGTACAGGCTATATCCACATCCTAAGCTCCTCAAGACCTTATGCCATAACCCAACTTCTGCATCCTCCTTTTCACTGTAACTTCTCTTCTCCAGTTTCCAGCTGCTTATAATGCTTAACTATCCTCTTTATCTTTTACCTCAATTGATAGATGAAAGAATCTCTCTCTCTCTCTCTCTCTTTCTCTCTCTCTCTCTTTCTCTGTCTATCTCTGTCTCTGTCTCTGTGTCTCTCTGTCTCTGACTCTGTCTCTGTCTGTCTCTGTCTGTCTCTCTTTCTCTTTCTCTGTCTATCTCTGTCTCTGTCTCTGTGTCTCTCTGTCTCTGACTCTCTGTCTCTGTCTCTGTCTCTGTCTCTGTCTCTCTCTCTCTGTGTCTTTCTCTGTCTATCTCTGTCTCTTTCTCTGTGTCTCTCTGTCTCTGTCTCTCTGTCTCTGTCTCTCTGTCTCTCACTCTGTCTCTCTGTCTCTCTCTGTCTCTGTCTCTCGCTCTCTCTCTCTCTCTCATCTCAAAACAAGGTTTCACTTCTCTTTTTCTTGCTGTGTTCCTCAGACTCCTAATCTTGGTCATCTTTTCTTACACTCTCCCCACCCTCTCTGAGCTGCGTGGCTGCCAACCATCTGCACATATTACAGTGACTCACCAGCCCCTTCTCCTCTCCTGCGTCCCCAAACCATGCTTCCAACTGCCTCTGACACTTCAGACTCAGTCTGACCAGCCTAGAATAATCCTATCTCCTTAAACCAAATCTAGTTTTGTTCCTAGATTCTGACCCCTCGCTTATGAACAGTTATTGTCCTGGTCGCATAAAAATCAAGAAATGTTTGTTTTCCAGAAAAACTTAGTTCCCTGCTCCCAGTTTCCTACATAGAGCGCCCAAAGTCAATCGTATTGGTTTCTAAGGACAATCCAGTGCTGGCGTTCAGCAATCACATTGGGTGAAGAACAACGCTCTATATATTTGCGCTACAGATCTTCAGGTGTTTCTGTTTATTTGCTTGCTGTTGAGCAATCTATTCTGGAAAAGGAAAATAGTGGCACACAAAAAGGAAACAGGTTGAAGTTAAATTCCTGTTACTTTATTAATATGAGCACGGTGTGGAAATTTTATAAGATTATGGAAAGGCACATGTGATGGGATTTTTAAATTATTGGGTATAGACATAGAAATTTATATTATTATAACTTTTATATAATGAATCATGACTTTTCTACAATGCATAAAGTGAATTAAGAACATTTTGTCCCTATAATTTATTCTGAAGATCATGTTTTCTAGAAAAACTTGAACAACTTCTACAGTGAATATCATATACCTGCCATGTAGATTTCACAACCAGCATTTGTGCTATATTTGATTTACTACATATCAATCCATGTAATTTTCTACTTCTTTCAAAGCAGATAACAGATGTCAGTATAATTCATCCCTCAGGACTCAAATGTATCTACTGTTAATTACAATTATTTCAGAGATGAGAATTTAACAAAATGCACAAATCTTTTGCAGCATTCAGGTAAAGCACTGCGTTTGCCCCTTTCCCTCTCCTCATCCCAGCCATCCCCATCATTGCCTACACTGCTCTCCCTTCCCTTCTGTGGCCCCGGGGCTCTGGCTCAGGTCTTTGTCCCTTATCACCTGAGGCATGAAAAGCCACCCAGGCTTCCTGTTTTCATTTCCAGCCCTGTCACAGCCTTGCTACCCCACTAACCTATCTCACTTTTTAAATTCCCCTCTCACAACTGCCTGTGTTGTAAGGTAATAATAATAAGCTTCTCTTCTGGAGGGTTAACAACTTAAGTTTGCAGACCAAAAATTAGAGAAAAAGAAGGGCTGCAAGGACAGTCAACATTTTGGCCCTAGCCTTTCAAGGTCAGTAAGGACTCAGGAAGTAGGAGAACCTGCACTGTAACATCCTGTAACTCAATTGTGTCCCAAATTTTCTGATCAAGGAGATTATGGGGCCACAGAGGAAAGTGACCAATGATGTAGAGTGTGCCTAAGGAGAGTCCCATGGAGAGAAAACATTCTCTCAGGTTTTCACAGAGAGCAAATGGGTCAAGCGATGGCCATGACTCATCCACATGGCTGACACTGACAAAGAATCTACAAACTGTGGTACAGGGTTTCAGGATAAATCCTGAGGGGATTTGACTGACTTTGTCAGATACAAAAGTTACATTTCTTGTTATATAGGTCTTGCTTTATCTTGGTTTTAACCATCCAGCAGAAAAGTATAAAAACAAGGTATGAAAAGTAAAGCCATGTTAATATGCTGAGCTGGAAAAGTCTCAAGTCAACTACTTGTGACATTCCCAGTCTTATGGCAAACCCACTACTATTATGGACCACTGGACTATATTGGAATATTTTGCTGAATTCATGTGTCTATAATATTAAAATGCCAATAGAATACCCATCTCTGACAAAACTAAACAAAAAAAGGGGATACAAAGGAATGACCATTTTGTATCTGTATATACAAAATAGGATAGATATATAGCTACTTTCTCTCAATTCAATGAATAGAAAGATTTGTTCTAATAGTATTTATGGACAGGGTACCATGTCTACATCTTGTACAATGAATAACCACTAAGACAACAATTTGCAATGTATTAATTATTGAAACTGTGCTAGTAATTGGTTTTGAAACTGTCTCGTTGCTATTTGTTTCTCAATAAAACTATTTTTTAAAAAATTCCCCTCTGATTTTTGCCCAAACATTTTGGGAGGAATTCAAAACTTTTGAGCATGGGACATAAGGATCTCATCCTATCTGTTTCTCTGGCTTTATTTTGTGCAACTTCCTGGCTTTAGCCAACCTCTGCTCCACCCTCTTCTCACACAAACACTACTCACCAAAGAGGCAAATGACGTCCACTATCTGATCCCCCAGCCTCGGAGGCTCCCGGCCTCTCTACGTATGACTCCTCCTGCCTGCATGTGCTTCATCCTCCCGGCCTGTCTAATTCCTGCTCCCTTCCCTCGGATGCCACCTGCCCTAGTGACTCGGAATCCATGCCCACTTGAGGCCTGTCTCAATGGCTCCTCCAAAATTCGCTAAGCGAGGTGCACAAAAGCACTTTGCAATCGCTTTGCTCCCCTATTTGCTTATCAGCCATCCCAGCTGGCCTGCAGCAATTGAGGACAGAGAGCAAATCTTGTTTCTGTCCCTGTCTGGTCTCTGAGGCATAAATGCTCGTTCAGTGTTTGTGGAAAGAAAAAGCAGGCAAAAGCAGGAGTACTGATTTTAACTTTGAAGGTGAACAGTAGGATGGTCTTAATGCAAGAATATACTTACTATAAATTTAAAATCAAAGGGGATATTCTGGCCTACATATATGCCTCCCTGAAGCCTTTGGCAAACTATGTGCAAAAAGAAAACCTGTTTTAATCTTTCTTTAACTGTAGTAAAATTTACATTCGATGAAATTTGCTCTCTGAAATATTTCAGCTATCCAGTTCATCAGCATTAAATATGCCCACATTGCCATACGCAAGTCATTGTCACTTCTATAAATACCAAGATAATGTATCTATTTTGTAGCAAAGGACAAGCGCAGACATTATGAGAGCTCCGATTTAAGGTTTCTTCCGGCTGTTTCCATGTAACAGCCATGCATGTGGAGCCCTGAGGCAGTCCCACCGATTACCTGGCAACAGCCTCTACAAATCACAGCACTCCCACAGGACAAGTGCGTCTGATTATATTCCTGGTGCTTAAAAAATAAATAAATAAAAAAGACCTTACATCAGACAGCAATAGCCTGCCTACTTTAGGTCTGGCTCAGATTATCCAACGGACTTTTTGCACTGGTTAATGTTAGGTAACTTAACTGAGATCTAAACTATATCTTTAATTAAATAGATTATCTGACATGTTATCTGAGCAAATGAATTTTCTCCTTGCCCTCAATTCCTCTGGGCTAAACTTTATTTGGCACTGCTGAACAGCAGGTGAAGAGCAAGACAGACACAGACAGACAGACAGACAGACAGACAGACAGACAGAGAGATAAAGAAATTCAAAAGGTGACATATGGAAGTCAACAGATAAATTGCTCTAACTGTACCATAGCCACTTTGTGCCCTTGGCCAGCAGCCACCCAGAAGCTAGGGCAGAGGGTGGGACCCCACAGTACAAGGCTTTGTGCTACATTGGAGACTTGGAAGAGGACTTAAAATCAATCCCGTCACTGTTAGTTGAGGGTAAATTGTAGGCCAACAGTGTGCAAGTAAGGACTATGATTTCAAAATTAGTATTCTGGGCTCCTATATTTCAGAAACAAAACTTCCTATGGACAATCTGATCAGAACTAATATTAACCAGGAGATGAATATAACCATATTTGCTTCTTCAAAACTTCAAGAGAGAATAAACCTCCAGTTGGCTACAGATACAATATCTTAGACAGGGAAAACAAACCCAAAAGATTTGAGGTAGTACTCCAAACTGGATCATAATTTATGGCTCGGTCTGGATATATTTTGATTTTAATAGATCACATCTTTCAATTTCTCTTAAGCAAATAATACTATTTACTTGAAAGTTACATTGATATTTCACAGACCAAAAGAACAAAACTACATCTGACATCTCCAGGGATGAAAACAAGAAACTGTGGCTTAGGAACTGTGACTTCCACACACCACCACCTAGGAGCAAAGAGAATCCCACTACTGCTGCTCTTGATCTGCCTTCTGCCCTCCTCCTCTGCTCACAGGCCTTCTGTACCTCAGCACGCACACAGTCCAGATAGGATGATCCGCACCCCAATCCTCTGTTTCTATTTTCCCCACTCCATTAGGAAGAATTACAGCAACTTAGATCTAAATTCAAATTTTTGAATGACAAAACTACAACAGATGGGGAGATAGGTCGACAGTCTAAGCACCTGCCTGGCAAGTGAAAGGACCCAAGTTTGATCCCCAGTACCACATGCTGTGCAGGCCCCAGAACCAGGTATGATGACATGTGCCTATAATCCCAGCACTAAGGAGGCTGAGCCAGGAGGGTCACTACAAGTCTGAGCTACAGAGCAAAACCCTGCAATAAATAAATAAATAAATAAATAAATAAACAAAAGATTTTTAAAAACAGAAAAAGAAACTGACTTGCCTTAGGTCAAATACTCATTACTCATGAATTTTCTAGAAGGCCTGTTACTGTATTTTAAAACTGTCTCTCAAATTTAGAAATTAACCCCAATACAATAGTGTTGAGAGGTAGGACCTCTGACAGATGACTGAATTGTTTCTGCGAATGCATTAATGTCTTTATGGTAACAGTGGGCTCCTTACTATGAGAGTGCATTTCTAATAAAATCAAGCTCACTCCTTATCCTGTTTTTGCTCTTTCACCTTCTGCCAGGAGATCCCAGATGTGAATCTCTCAGCATGAGACTCCCCAGCCTCCAGAACTGTAAGAAACATGTCTCTGTTTTCTACGAAGTATCTGGTGGATTAGTCACTTTTTTCCTCGCTGTGCCAAAATACCCAGTGCTCACAGCTAAAAGTGAAGAGGTTTATGCTGCACTGTTCATGGTTTTTAGAAGCTTTAGTCCTCAGGTGGCAGGCTCCAAGGCATGATGGAAGGACATGGAAAGGAAAATCTGCTCACCTTGTGGCACCCAGGAAGCAGAAGGGAGGAGCAGGGACAAGAATTCCTCCTTACTGTTCCAGTCTCCTGTGTCTCCAACCAGGCCTCACCTCCTAAAAGTACATGACCACTGAGTGCACAAATGGATGAATTCACTGATAAGCATATGCCCCCATGATCCAATAACCTGTCAAACAAATAAGGCTTCGGGGAGACAATTCTAACCAAAATGACAGTATGTAGTCTTGGTCTATTCTGTTATAGTTGCACAAAACACACTCAGACATCTTATGCTCTAGGATTCTAAGTGAAATACTACATTTTGTTGTTTTATCAATGGAATTGCAAAAATTATGTCCGCACTTATAACAGTGGTTTGGTTCATGTGGTAACCAAGTGAGTCACTGAAATGTGAAATGAAAACATTGTCAAATGCTACTGTAAAGTATTTAATAGACAAGCATTATACAAGTTCAAGATACACAAAGTAATGGTTTGATGATACATGTACATTGCACAAGGAGTGCCGTAATCAAATTAATTTACACCAGTACCACCCATGCTGTTCCTGTGGACCTCAGAGCTTGTTTACACTACAACCAGAACACACACCTTTGGCTGCCACCTCCCCAGTCATTCTTTCCCCAGCTGCTGGTAAACACTACCCTTCCCTCTGTTTCTGTGAGTTTGACTTTTTAAAATTTCATATATACTACAAAATGGTCTTTCATTTATATCCTTCCCCCCCTTTTTTTTTGTTTTGTCAGAGATGGGTGTTCCATTGCTGTTAGAGAAGCTGTATTTGGAGAAGTCTTTAAACGACCTTGTTATACTTGACACCATTCAAATATTGTAGGTACTTAAATTCAGCAAAATATCCCAATATAATCCAATGATCCATAATAGTTGTGGGTTATCAGCAGAGCTGGCAATTGTCAGAAGTTGTTGCCTTGAGCCTTGTGAATAACTACTATGAAGACAACAATATGCAATGTATTAATTATTGTAACTGTCCTACTAACCTGTTTTGAAACTCTCATTGCTATTTCTTTCTCATTAAAATTGATAAAAAAGTTAAAAAAAATAAACTAGTGGTGCTGGAACAACCAGCCTAGAGAAGACTTGGACAATAAAATAAAATAAAATTTCATATATACTTGAGTTTGTCCAGTGTCTGTGTTTATTTCAGTCAACATCACATCCTCAAGATTATCAGTGGTGTCATAAAACTGTGAACTGCTTTATTTCCTTTTTTTTTTTTTTTTTTTTTGGCAGAACTGGGGGTGGAACTCAGGCCCTTACACTTGCCAGCGAAGCACTTATTCCACTGAGTCATCTCCCCAGCCTGGACTGCTTTATTTCTTATGGCTGCATATATCACTATTAAAAATATTCTGGCTTTCACTTTATCTATCTACATGTTGACAGTAGCTTGTGTCTATGTCTTGGTTATTGCAAATAATGCTGCAATGAACATCAGAGTAGAAGTATCTCTTTGAATACTTAATTTCATTTCCCAGAAGTAAAATACATAGGTAATAATAGTTCAGTATGTAAGGCCTCTCCGTGCTGTTTTACATAATGGCTGAGTCATTGAGGAATTCACATTCCTAAAGAAAAATGTGCAAAGATGTCCTTTTCTTCACACTCCTGTGAGCACTTTACTATCTCTCTTCATCTTTACCATGACTGTCCTAGTCATTGCAATTTGATGCACAATTTGACATCTCACTGTTGTTTTGACTTTTCATTTCTCTGATGTTTTAATAATCCTGAAATCTTTTCATATATCTGTTAGCCATTGAAATGTCTTTATTAGAAACACATTTTTCAGGTCTCTTGCCTAATTGTTTATCACGTTACTTCTGCTTGTGGTACAGAGCTGTGTAAGAAGTCCATGTCAAATTTTCTGTTACTAAATCAATACAATTAGTTTTCATTCCACACAACAAAAAGCATATGTACTTTTTAAAGTGAAGACTTCTAAGCACTTCCTCGAGATTTGCCATTTCTACACGCTCGTATGTGATGGTTTCCCACCAGAAGTAAATTCATCGTGACTTGCTGGAAAAGTTGGTCTATAGAGTTCTTAGCCTCAAGACTTTCGGGAAGGTTGAGCCATTGTCGACTTCTAAGCCTGCGGCTACACACAGTCGAAGAGCATAGACCACAGTCCCCACCACAGACACTTTGTCTTAGAGCACAGGAGCCCTGCATGGTGACAAATACTGCAATGCTCTAAAGTAGCAATTACTAGCTATTTAAAGATGATGTTATCTCCAGAATGGAGTACAGCTCATGACGATGAACAAGTTGATTCTCTTCTAGGAGTTGAGTATTTCCACATTCGCTGTAGCAAGCCTTTATGATTTGTATTAATCATAAGTTTCTTTGGGGAAGTCTTGTCTAGCAATAAGCTTAAACCATTAATTAAGTCACTACACATGTGATGCTGGAGTGGTTCACTCTTTGTTTGTAATGCATACTTGTCTACTAGTCTGAATTTAAAAGAATCGAAAACAAATTCCCATGTTTCGTGTCTCTAAAGAACCCAGTCTGTGGGGTGCCACCTAGCTATGGGCTGAACTGTATTTCTCTCCAAAACTCATATGTTGAAACCCAAGTGAGCCAGGATTTCACTGTTATTATAACAAAATAACCAAGACATCTGATTATAAATAAGAGGTTTATTTGAAGTTTGCCAGGCTGTAAGTCTGAATAACACGGCACAGGCTCTGGCAAGGGCTCCTCTGTATCACCTATGGTGGACTGCAAGGGCACAAAGACTATCTGGTCGCCTTTAGAAGGCAGCTTCTCCAGTGACCCAAGGAGCCTCTAGTAGGCCCCATCCCTCACAGTTTTCACCCCCTCTCATTGCCACTCTGAGAATCAAGATTTTAAAGCACAGACTTCTTCAAATGACCCATACCACATCCACACCATGGCTCTAGCCCCCTCAGCCTCCCAATGTGATAACATGGAGACAAAGTCTTTCAAGAAATTAAATGAAAATGATACCATAAGAGTGGACCCTAACTCACTGTGGCTGCTGTATCATTCCAAGAAGAGGAATGATTTAGACCTGCATTTAGACCTGCAAAGGGACTCTAGTAGGTGCTAGATAGACTGTGTGAGGACACAGTAAGAAACGGGCTGCCTGCAAGTCAACGAGAGAGCTCTCAGGAGAAAGCAAGCCTGCCAAAATGTTGATGGTGGACTTCTGACCTCCGAAACTATGAAGAAAGCAATTTCTGCTCCTTGAGCTGCCTGGTCTATGGCATTTTATCATGGCAGCCCTAGGAAACCAATGCATGCCTGCATAAGAGGTTATAGAATGGCTGGGGAGCTAGCTCAGCAGTCGAAGCACCTGCCTGTCAAGCACAAGGACAAAGGTTCGATCCCCACTACTGCATGCTGTGTCGCTGTGCCAGCTACCTAAACTGAGTGTGGTGGCACACAGCTGTAATCCCAGCACTGTGGAGGCTGAGACAGGAGGATCACTAGGAGTTCCTGTACCCAAAAAAATGAATAAATAAAAGATTATTTAAAAATTTAAAAAATGGTGTTTCCTTAACCCTTTTTTTCAGCGTAAACCATTCACATGTTTCACTATATGTGACTCCAACAAAGGCTGCTTCTTACATTAAACATGGAGAATTTTTCTGTTGAAAAATCAAACATTTCTGCATCACAGGGCCATGACTGCCTCATACAATGGACGGGGTGAGTAGCCCCTGCCTCCTTTTATGAGAGGTGGTCCCCACTTTGACACAGCCCCTCAAATGTGCCATTGCCATACACCTAATTGTTCTAGTTATTTAAAACATCATTCTGACCTCGATGAGCATTTGCATTTAAGAGTCTCAGAGATGTCTGCTTAAAACCAGGCTGCTTCTACCACTGCTGCAGAGACACTGATTGGCTTGCCCAGGGACACCAGGCAGCAGCAGGCCAGCTGCAAACATTTCCTCTAAAGCCACCTGACACTGATTTTTTGGATCCACCTTCTGAGGGCAAAACAGAGTCAGAAAATCAAAGAAGCAACAGCTCCTCCCCAAAGATGATGCCTATTGGAGTAGAGTCACCTGGTGTACACACCAGATGACAAAGGGTGAGGATGCACTCCGTTTCCTCTTGATTATTTTAAGTCATGCCCACTAAAGGAGGAAGGCCATTAATGTGTCCAAAAGGCAATATTGTGGTTTAGTATGAGTCATGGATTTTTAGTCAAGATTAATTTTGTTCCAGATAAGGTTGTGGGGAAGGTTGTCTCTTGATGATTCATAATGCGCCTAGCACCGTATTAGTCCTCAGGTAATTAAAGAAGCTACAAGTCATCAGAGAAGCAACCTCCAGAGATCTTCAGCTAGCTCCCAGAGCCTAGAGCCCTCACCCAGTCAAGGAGGCTCTTCATAAGGAAAAGTCCACAGTAATGCTAAGGAAGTCAGAATAACACAGCTGGGCAACAAATGATGCCTCTTGTTCTCTGCCTCTCCCTGGTCTGCTCTTCCTCTCCCTCTAGCTTTCTCTTACTCCTTACCCTTATTTATTTATTCTTGCCTCTTCAAGCATGCTGGAGAGATCTTGGTGATGGTGTGAGGGGAAAACTTTCCCCAACTAGCAGGGTGGCCTATTTAGACAACCTGTGGAGTTTCACCGCATCAGGCATTGGCTAGCAATAAAGGCTGGAAAGCAAATAGCCAGCCTTGTACACTGATCTATGCTTCCTCATAAGCTAGAGGGGTCCAAGATTTATTATATTCTAATATTTATTATATTCTGTCCAGCAGCTTCTGGACAGAAGTGAAACCCATGTTTTCCAGTAACCACACACATGCCCATCAGTAACAACCAACCCACTTCACTCCCCATGCCAAGACACACACACACACACATACACACACACGCATGCACGCATGCATGCACACTTCTAGCTACTATTCACACACATACCTAGCAATAAGCTACTCTACACATCCACACCTACTGCTTAGTTCAGGGGATCATAATAAGATGCCATTGAAAGGATTGCTTACACAACAGAAATTTAGTTTTCACAGTTCTGGGGCTTAAGAAGCCCAGCAGATCCTTTTCCTTGGTTTTCAGACAGAATAGTAGAGGGAGAGGAGTTTCTTTCTCTTCTCATAAAAATAAGAGCAACAATCCTATCATAATGGCCCTACCCACATGACCTCATCAAATGCTAATTACCTCCCCAAAGCCGCAGAGGTCAGAGTTTCAACACATGAACTTTTGAGGGATACGAATATGCAGTACGTACTGCAAGCCGACAACAAAGGCCACCCTTACGCAACGCCTCTGCCCTCATTCACTCACCACTGCGTAACCGATGACGGAGCCCTCATGAGTTGAGTGGAAAAAAATCTGAGGGGGAGAAAAGAAGCATGAAATACTTCATTCTATTTTCTTGGTTTCTATTTATTATTATTACATGTTTACACTGCTGTGTGTAATTATTGCTTTCCTTATAGGAAGTTGGTGCTTGTACAAAACATACCTTAATTCTCTTTTGCTGACCCCTTCCCTTCCCTGCCCTTTCCTCTCCCTCCATCCCCTTCCCCCTTGAACAAAATCTATTTCCCCAATTCCTATTATTCATCTTTTATTTTGCTACTCATTCATGTTTCCTGTAGTATTCAGGCTTGTGCGTCTGATTTATTTCACTTAACATATGGTACGTTTATTTTCTTGTAAATGATGCATTTATCCTTCTTGTTGGCACAGAATTACTCCATTGAGTGACATGCCCTCTTTATGCATTCATCTGCTTTTGGACATATAGGCTACTTCCAAGGTTTTAATTTGTGAACTGTGCTGCTATACACATGGGTATGCATGTGTCGCTGTAATATAATGCATTTAACTCTTACAGGAAGACACCTGGAAAAGGAATTGCTCTGTCAAATGGAATTTTTAGTCTTAATTTTAGCCTTCTCTTTATTTTAGAACCCCCACGTCTTATAACGAACCTAGATTTTACTATTGACTTTTGAAGGGAAATATTTTGTACATTGGAGAGTAGCCATCTTTCCTATCTTTTCCCAAATTGCATGCCTTTATGACTTCTAAATATAAGCCAACTTAAACAAGATAATATGTTGTAGGACTCTTGGTTCATGTGTGCCTAAGAAGCAACAAAAATTTAGATCCATTTTATATAGAACCAAAACTCATGTTCTGTGCTTTCTTGGCAAATGGCAGTGAGTACTCCTTTACTAGTGAAAGAGTTGGGTGTAAGACAACCAGACAGTTGGGGAAGGGTGAGAGATTGTGTATATTGTGAAGCTTGGCAGATGCTTTAGATTTTTTCCAAAATAAAGCCTGAATACCTTGCCCCTATCTAATTGGAAAGAGATTATCCCAAAGCAAGTGACTCATGCCTATAATGATCTTACCATGCTCAAGATCATCTTGAGCTCTTCTTTTCCTTCTTCTGCCTACTCTTTCTCTTGTTTACTGCTTATTATCCTCATCAATGTCCAAAAGAGAAAGGTCATGGTGATATATAAGTCAGACCCTTTCATTTTATCTTTGTACCTCTACAAAAAAATTTAGAAGAAGAACCAGCTGAAATAGAATGAGATGTAAAGATCTGCAGAAAGTTTTAATTAACGGTGCTCTTAGCCCTTCTTAGTCACACAAGTAACTTCGAGTTGGCTGCATGAGATAAACTGTCCTTTAGTTTATCTTTCTTGGCTCAGTATGAGAAATTTTCCAACAACTTGCCAAACAAAAAGGAACAGTGACAGCCACTGAAATGGGTCAAGTTCTGTCATTCACATTAAAGTTCTGAAAGCTCAGCATATCTGGTAGGATTTGGCAAAAGTGTGGATGTCACTGGAATTGTATGTATGACTCATTTCATAACTACACAGAGACTGTTACCTCTGACCACTGATAAACTCTATTTGATATAAAGAAATTCTCCTATGTTTTTATGAACCTCAATAAATACATCTAGATCCAGTCCTAACCCAGGCCCAGTGAGTGTGTGGGAGGGCTTCTGGCTACCCTATGCCAGCGAGACCTACCAGTCCCAGCCCAGGTGAGACCCTCTTCCACCACCTTGGGATGCCCCCCACCACTCCACAGCATCTCCCCTACCCTGCCCACCAAGTAGGAATTTCTGCGGTGTTCTGGGAACCCCCCGACCCAGTCCTAGCCCAGGCCAGGTGAGTGTGTGGGAGAGCTTCCGGCTACCCTACCCTGGCAGGACCTACTGATCCCAGCCCAGGCACAGCTTGGGTGAGACCCTCTTTCACCCTCTTGGGACACCCCCCACCACTCCATAGTACCTCTCACCACCCTGCCCACCTAGTAGGAATTTCTGTCATGTTCCAGGAACCCCCAGATCCAGTCCTAGCCAGGCACAGTGAGTGTGTAGGAGAGCTGCCTCTTCCCCCTACTTCACTTTGTCCCCTCCAGACTCAGCTCAGGTCTGGCATACAGGCCTGGGGTGAAACCCTGTAGCTGCAATCCCTGCAGAGAGTGCAGGGGATGGAACCACCCAGCTAGTCCAGGAGCAGAACATTTTGCCAGAGGGGCACAACAGGTTCACCCTCAAGGGCAGCAGCAGGAAGGAGCTGAGCACAGCAGCCAGACCCAAGCCAGGTACAACTGGATAAATCCAAACTTTGTAGATCTACACCTGAACTTCAGTACGTGCTATGGTTATAACTGCACCAAAGCTCTACAACAAAAGTCAGAAGACAGTGCTACACAAAATGACAATGAGAAGAAGCAAAATGCAATCTCAGAACCCACGCCCACCCATAACAAGTGCAGAGGACACTAACACAGAACAAATTGAGAATCACACCACTGAAAATGAATCAACGGCTTCTGAAATAAAGAAACAGCTGCAGAAAGGTATAGAGGAACTCAGATTGGAAATGAAAAAAGAAATCCCTAAATTAATAACATCTGCAGTAAAGAATCAAATGCAGAAACATATGGAGGAAACCCAATGCCCACGCAGAACAAGTGCAGAGGACACTAGCTCAGCTCAAATGTATGAATTAATAGCATCAATAGTAAATAAGCAATAGCAGAAAGTCATAGAGGAACTCAAAGAGGAATTCTTTTCTACTAGCTCAGTTCAAATTACGAATAGCGCCAATAATAAATAAGCAACAGCAGAAATTTATAGAGGAACTCAGAGGAGAATTTTCTGAAATTAGAAAAGAATTCTCGGAACTCAATAAATACATCTACCAAGATTTCCTGCACACCTTCATAATTACATGGTTCGTGTGGGGTTTCCAACCATTCAAGGAGAGTTTTAAATTTTTAGTGTAATTAATGCAGAATAAGATGAACACAATAATTAATAAAATCAATACTATAGTCCACATAAATAAGGTAATCAGACAAGATTTAATGTTAATTAATATATACTTTGCACTTTTGTTAGACTTTTTTCTTAGGTTATAATCAATGAATAAGTATTGAATAGAAAGTATTGACTATCAATTAACTTCTATGATATTTATTTCTTTATTCAAATATAAAGCATTTAAACTAATCTCTATAGAATTTCATAAGCCTGTGCTCTCTGTTCTGTCAAGGCAAGAGAAATATTCTCTCCTTGAATATTTGTCTTCTCTATATTGCAATGCTTCGGAAAGTCTCTCAAGCTTGACCTGGCATATTGACTCAAATTAATCTCATTTTCATCATGTCAAAATGTTATCATTTCCTGAATATTAAAAGGCCACATGTTGTGAGTATCAGTTGCTACTTGTGGTATGTGTCCACTCTAATTGACATGGAGGAAACAGCTTCTTTTTTCCCAGTCTACTGAGAAAATAAAAAATCCAACTATATCATGGCCAAGTGCTTCAGGGTTTAGGGACATGGGACAGGGAGATTGCTAGCCTGTTGTTTTCTAAGAATAGTTTCTGATTCTGATCATTCAGCTAAGAGTGGGGTCAAGGAAATTTGAAAGTTTTGGTAAGTTATCTATTTCATACCCTGGACAGATATCTTACATCAGATTTTTATTCAATCATAATTATGTATTTATTTAACGTATATGAATGTATGGTTAAGTTCATTATGAGTTAACATGGATGAATAAGCAAACACTTTTATGCAAATAAAAATGCTGACATTTCTATTTCACACATATAATACCACTGATAATACCTCACTCAGAAAGAATAATAACAACTACCATCAGTTGAACCTTTTATAAGTTCCAGATGATATTCCAAATAGTTGATGTGGATTATTTCATTGATGCTTCTGACAACCCCAAGCTGTGAAATTGTGACATACAGAAGTTGACTGTCGTACTTGAGGTCATCGAGTCAATCATTAAGGGCAGAGACTGTATCTGAACTGAAACATTCTTATTCCCTGCACCTAGAGTATACTAGTATATTATATAGCCTGAAGACTGAATTATAAATCACATCTCTACATAACAATTCCTGAAACTGTTTCATGTCAGCTCCCTAAAATCTAATTCCTATGCTCACACTGTGAGTTTTCCTTCCCTTCACTTTTCAACATTCAAACAGCACAGGGGATATGTAAGCATTTTTTAAATTTCCTAACTGTTCTCATGACCACAGCCTAATTTTTTATTTGCCAGTATTAATTGCAAAACAACAGCATGGACAAGAAGTTACAGGTCCTATGACTCAAGTTTATCTTTACTGAGACTAAGAAATCTGGTATCCACTACCAGTAATCCAGCCCAAGTTCTTTATCTGTGTAGACATATATATACATGCATACATACATACATGGGAGAAAGTCAAGACCAGGTTCTTTTCTCAGGAGACGGCATGTCACACAAAGCTCTCTAAGGAAGACTTCTAAGTCACCATATCCACCTGCAGAAGCTCCAAAATATTCCTTCCTGAAGTCAGTGACACATCCTTCAACAAAGTAGTACAAAGAGCTCCAGTACTTCAGGTCTGGCTGGAGTCAGAGATAGAAACAGTTTTATTATCCAAAATGAGAAGAGCAGTACGGAAACAACTCCTGACATTCCCAGTTGCTGAAGAGATGTGTTTACGAAGTGTTTTGAGAAATGGAGAGGAAAGAGTGATTGTATGCTATGAAGAAAGGGGATTCTGAAACTGGACTGGAAATCCTGTGTGTGATTCCCATGAGAGGAGGGCCAGGTCAGGGGCAGAAGCATCCTAAGCAAAAGAAACCACATAAGTAAGTTCTCGGAGATGTTGCTGCTCCTGCCAAATTCCAGGAGTGTTCAAGTCTTGTCCACGGGAAGGAATCACAGACACCAGAGACCAGGAAGGCTATGTGGGAAGAGTGCAAGCACAAAAGAATGGAGCGGGAGATTATCTAGAGACTGGGAGGGTGCTGGGGAGAGGGTAGCTCCCAGGTGGAGGAAGGGTAGATGGACGCAATCAAATACACGTACGCATATATGGAAATGTCACAGTGAGCCAAGTTAATTTGTATAATTAATATGTTTGTAAAAAAAAAGTCTGCTTCATAGATCTGGAACATTCCACGAATTGTAAGAGGCAGGGATAGGACTGGAGAAGACCTTGGATAGGGTAACAAGAACCTTGAAATTCTTCCTACAGAGCTTTGCCTTTGTCTCGAGATGCATCTAAATTAAAGCACAATTAAATATGTGGGCAGATCCTACATTATTCAAGTGGTGGAAATATTGAGGCCATGGTAAAAATAAAGGAATGGAACAGAAACTAGAAGCAAGAGAAAGGAGTCACCCGCTCCTGTGATAGTTTGGGTGAAAGATAAAGGGAAGGACCTGAACTACAGCAGTGACCAGGGAATGAAAAGAAATGGCAGGAGTGTAGAAGTAGCTAACAGGTAAGACCAGCAGGCTTGAATGTAGATGGTTGTGAAGACAGAGCACCCAGATGGGTGATGCAGAGTTCTGCTTCATCAACCATGATGCAAAATAAAGAACTGCCTTGTAGAAGGCAAAAACAAGTTGAGAGTTAAAAGTTAACCAGCTCTGACTCAAGGAAATGAAAGAGGAAATAGGGTCAGAGTGTTCATATTCTTATTTTCTACCCTCTGGATGACTCATGTCAGTCTAACCTTATCTCAGACAAACTGTGCACAGCCCAGTTCTCTTCATTTTATGGCCTTCACGTGACATTTTTCAAAGAAAACCCAAGGACTTAACACATTTCTTGTTTAAAGCCAACAAATTACTCTATTTATTTCAAATCCTCTAAAGTGTTAATTTTTTCCTATAAAACTATTCAAAATTGATCTTTAGAAAACTATACTTCAGGGCGAGGGAGATAGCTCAGCAGCATAAGCACCTACCTGGCAAGTGCAAGGTCCTAAGTTCGATCCCTGGTACTCGCCCCACAGGGGGGAAAAAAAAAAGTCAGTAGAAAAGTCTACTTCAATTGTCTTCATCCTGGATACTGGAGTTCAGTAGATACACTTTCCAAGTTCTGACTAATTCTAACCACCTGCATACATAGAGAATGAGGAAAGGTCTTCTAAAGCTTTTGTTGATATGAAGAACGGCTTGGGGGCGGGGGTGTAGCTCAGTGGTAGAGTGCTTGCCTATTTGATGCAAGTCTCTGTGTTCTATTCCTAGGACCACAAAAACAATAAATAAGTGAATAAATAAATAAATAAAATTTAATAATAAATATGTCTAACATCTTTGTTCAAATAGCACAAAGCTTAATAAATTGAAATTGTTGGATTTTTAAAATGCATTTTATCATAGTTGGAAATTGGTTAGCTATGTTACAATAATGATTTCATCTGGTAGTATGAAAATAACTAATGCCCGTGTTTACACATACCTTTCCTTCACACTAGACAACTCAATTTCAGTGCTTATCAGTTCATTTTGCACAGGGTAGTAAATATGATTACTTTAAGAATAACACCGTTCTTGGCTTTTTCATCTTTTTGCTTCTCAACTATCATT
>NW_004524585.1:21698141-21744467 GCF_000260255.1 Octodon degus
ATGATTACTTTAAGAATAACACCGTTCTTGGCTTTTTCATCTTTTTGCTTCTCAACTATCATTGTTCCCTAATCAAAAAAAAAAAAAAAAAAAAAATTGCATGACACCATTTTTTTTTTTTTTTTTTTTTTTTTTTTTTTGTGGAACTGGGGATTGAACTCAGGCCCATGCACTTGCCAGAGAAGTGCTTATTCCACTGAGCCATCTCCCCAGCACCTGATACCAGCACTTTTTTCTGAAATTTATTTTATTTGCTATCCTCTTTAAAAATCCTAAGAAAAAATAAATAAATAAAAAATCCTAAGAAGTGCATATCTCCTGACATTAAATATAATTTTTTAAATGACACTTGTTTGTTTTTAAACAACAAATGTCTCCAGTCATAAGTTTATAATCTTGTAGGTAAAAATAATCAAATGACAAGACAAACTGACTAATAAGAATAAATATATAGGGGGCTGGTGAGATGGCTCAGTGGTCTAAAGCACCTACTTAGAACAAGCTTAGCAAAGCTACAGGGACTGCGGTTCAATCCCCCAGCACCACATGCCAGCCAGCCCCGCCCCCTGGTGGGCTGAGCTGGCCACACAGACACACACACACACACACACAAATAAAAAAAAAGAATAAATATGTAAATAAGAGAAAATGTGTCTTATGGGGCCAGCAAGTGGCGTCAGATGAAGATGGCAACAGTACAGCCACGTTGCAAGCACTAGGAAACTATCACCAGACGATTAACAAGATAGAGAAAAATCACCAATTCATATGATGCAAAGACTCCAAGGTTCATTGGGCTTCAGGAAAGACAGCCAGAGTAGCACTGGTCTGCACCAAGCAAGATTTTGCAATGCCATACAGCACTCTCCAGGCCTCAGCCTTGTCACCAGTCCTCAGGATGCCTCACTCCCGCAAGCAAAAGTGTTTGTAGGAGTCACAGCCAAGGCCACTGCACACCAAATAACAGCAACTGTGTCTTAGCCTTTCCACAAAAGATCCTAATTCATTCAGGTTGGACCACAGCAGCCCATCTGTAAGCCAGTTACTGCCTCTGGGAAAGCAGTCCTCTGATTGCATCAGATTAAGCAGGATTTACGTGCGCCAGATCCAGTTGTGGAGTTAGCATCTCATATCTCATGGCTCCTGGATAGAAATCAAGGATGTTGTTGGCATGAAAGGTAGAACTTAGCAGGTAGCCAATAGTAATTATTTTAATTTGTTTTCCTCTTGAGTTTTTTTTTATAGATGTGAATTTTTCACTTGAAGATGAATTATATTATTGCTAAACTTGTTCATTCTTTTGGTATTCAATATACAATATACATCAATATGTAATGTAAATGCACTGTGATACCCACCCAAGAAGGCCATTGATAACTAAGTGGTAGTGACTGAAAAGGCTCAAAGAAATCTTAAGTCTACATTGATAAGATAGCCAGTGATTTAGAGTCAAGTGAAACTGAGTTTTTGAGTGTGTGTGTGTGTGTGTGTGTGTGTGTGTGTGTGTCTTCTCAGTTCTGCCACTGCATAGCTCTCATATCTCTGAAAAAGTTACACTTCAGATTTTAATTCTTCCTCAGAAAGTTCTGTCAAAGTTTGACCATTAACTAGATGTCTTAATTATTTTTCTGGTTGCTGAGACAAAATACCTGACACTCAAAGGAGCAAGGGTTCATTTTGACTCACCATTTGTGGAAACTTCAGTCCATAGTTGGCTGGCTCCAAGACAACGTGGCATGCAGAGGGGCATCACAGAGGAAAAACAGCCCATGGCAGGCAGCAGGCAGCCAGCAGGCAGCAGCAAGCAGCAGCTGCAGCCCTCCTTCTGTCCCTTATATTCTATCCAAGCTACCTGCCCTTAGGCTGGGTAGCATCACACTCATGGTGGGCCTCCACATTATCCACATATGGACCTATGTCAAACCAATCAGTGGGCTAATTTAGTGATCATACACCCCGATCACAGCATCACACCATCTAGATGCAGCCATCTCTGAAAAGCTCCACCTATGACTGTGTGAGGCTTTGGATGGACATCTAGGCATAAGCCTTAATGCCAAGTGTGCAATCTGCAATAAGTTATCAGACCTTTATGAAAGGGGCTTCAGTTTCCCCACTGGAGAATGGCAATACCAAAATCCTATATTCCACAGGGTTAACGGTATAAATATATGTAAAGATACAGCCTGTAAAACATTATACAGTTCCCATCATGTAACTATCATGGCACTGAGGGGGTCCACTGCTTTTTCACCCAGTTATCTGTATCTTTGTGCCTCTACATGAAATAAATTTACTCTGTGCCTCTTCCTACTTATTAACCAAAGGATACACTAAAAATTAATTTTGTGAGAAAAGAATAGAGGCAAGGACATCATGTTCTCTCTCTATAATGAAACAAAGAGTTCTGTTTAAAAGGCAAATTCCCCATTTCAAAGGTTTGGATGGAAAAATATTTAGCTAATAATTCCAGCTTGTTGAATTTAAAGAAATAGAAAATTCCCACAAAATAATGTGTCCGACCACTTATTTGTATCTGTAATTTTTCATTCACTGTTAGAGCCTATCTTTGAGAGTGGATTTTAAAATAGTTTACATAGAAGGGAATACAATTTAAAGCAGACAAATAGACCAGTGGGGCAAAGAAGAAAGCCTAGTAGTAAGCTCCAACTTCTATAGCCAGCTGATCCTTGGCCAAGGTACTAAGCAGATACTCCCATGCAAAAGAATAAAACTGGATCCTTATCTTTCATTACACAAAAAAATCAACTCAAAATGAATTGAAGAGCTAAGTGTAAGATCTGAAACTACGAAGCTGCTAGAAGAATTTGTAAGGAAAATGCTTCTGGATGTTGGAGTAGGCAGGAATTTTCTGAGTAGGACCCCAAAGCACAGGAAACTAAAGTAGAAATACACAAATAGGAATTTATCAAACTAAAAGTCTTCTGCACAATAAGAAAAACTAACATAGTGAAGAGAAAATTTATAGAAGGAAGAACATAATTCATCAACAATGTACTTGACAAGAGGTTAATAACCAGGATATATAAAGAACTCAACAACTAAATAGCAAAACATCAAATAATCTGATTTAAAAATGGGTAATCAATCAAAAAAAAGTTTATTCACTAAAGACATTTAAAATGACCACAAGGTATATAAAAAAACAAAAAGTTCAATATCGCTATTCATCAGGGAACTGTAAAGTAACACCAAATTTAATAATAGGATAGCTCTTATCAAATGATGGAAGATAATAAGTGGTGATGAGGGTAAAGGAAAAGGAACAGCCACACACTGGTGGTCAGAATGTGCACTAGCACACTCATTGTAGGGAAGAGCTTGGAGGTTCTTCAAAATAAAAAGTAGAACTACTGTATAAGTCAGCAATCTCAGTACCAGGCACATAGCCAAAAGAAATGAAATTAGCTGTCCATGGGACATCTGTATGCCTTTGTTTACTGCACCAACTGAAAAACCTAAGTGTTCAGCAACTGATGAATGAAGAAAAGATAGAAGAATGAAATCTTATCATGTGTGACCACAGGGATGGAGCTGGAGTTTATTGTTTGATGTATGTTAAGGTAGGCACAAAGACATGTGCTGCGTGTCTCTTATTCATATAGACAATCTAAAACATTTGATCTCACAGAATTTGAGAGCAGAATGGTGGTTCCCAGTGACTGGGAGTGTAAGAGGAGAGACGTGGAGAAATGCTGATGGAAAGGTTTTAAGTTATAGGTAGACAGGAGGGAGAATTCCTGGTGTTCTACTACACCAGGGTGAATACAGTCATGGCAATATACTCTATGTCATTTTAAAAGCTTAAAAATATTATGTGCTTTCATCAAAAACAAATAATAAATGTTTGAGGATCCCATTCCTGTGCCAAATACCTGAGGTAACCAATTTATGAAAAGTTTTACTTCGGTTCTGTTTTGGAGGTTTTGGTTCATGATCATTTGGCTCCAGTTCTTTGGGCCTGTGACAGGGTGACACAGCACAGTGGAAGAATGTGGCAGAGGAAAGCTGCCCACCTCAAGGGGGAAATGTAGAACGGGACTGGAATCACACCATCCCACTCAAGAGCCTGACTCAGGGACCTGACCACCTGCAAGCAGCACCAGCTGGGAACCACACCTCTAACACAATTAAAGGTGTGGCACAGTTAAACCACGCCTTATAGAACATTCCAGATCCAAACTATAGATGGGTTCACCCTTATTTGAAGATTGCACAATGTATACATTGATCAAAATGTTATGTGGTACCCACTGTAACTGTGACTCTCCTGTTTGCTATATATGTAATTGTTTTGGTTCTATTATACTCCTTCCAAACTGCACCAATCCCACTTCCTGTACTCTGGTAAATCCACCCTGAAATGCTTCGGTGGAACTAATACCTGAGAGGAAAGTTAATAAAATTCAATAAACATCCAGGATGGTTTTTTTCTGTAATTGTGTATTATTGCTACTCTTATTATCCTAAGTAAAGTTTATCCCTGTTAGGCTGGGGAGATAGCTCAGCAGTCTAAGTGCCTGCCTGGCAGGCACAAGGATCCAGGGTAGATCCCCTGTATCACAGGCTGTGCCAGCCCCGCACCAAGCTGGCCACAGAAAGGAGGAATGGTGGTGCATGCCTGTAATCTGAGCACTGGGGAGGTTGAAACAGGAGGCTCACTACAGGTCTGAGCTGTGTAGCAAGACTCTGTACCAAAAAAAAGAAAGAAAGAAAGAAAGAAAGAAAGAAAGAAAGAAAGAAAGAAAGAAAGAAAGAAAGAAAGAGTTTAGCTCTGTTGTGATCAGCCAGTATTTTACTATTACAACAAAATATCTGAAACAAGACAGTAATCTATAAAAGACGCTCGTAATTTGAGGATTCAAAGTTCAAGATCGAGGGGCCCATGGTTTCCATGTGGGGCGAGCGAGAAACTGCAGACAATGTCCATTGTGATGAAAGAATGTTAGTGAGAGGAAGCCGAGTGAATGAGAGGCTGGACAGGGTACAATGCTAAAAACTTTGACTAGATTAAACAAAATTTTAAAATATAAACTCTTTTCAAGACTTAAGACACCAAGGTGAGATGTGAATCTCAGAGTGGAAATGAGTTATGCAACATGACTAAGGTGCCTGGGACAAAATACCCCATACCCAAAATTATAGAAGGAAAGGTTTACTTAGCATACAGTTTGTGAAGGTTTCAGTCCATACTTGGCTGGCTCCAAGGCTGAGCAGCAAATGACAGAAGACAACAGAAAAACAGAAAGAGCAAAAAGGGAGGAGCAGCAGCTGCAGCAGCAGCAGAGGCAATCCTCTCTCCCTTCCTTATACTGCATTCAGGCTATCTGTCCCAGGGTGTGTGTAGCACTCACACCCATAATCCCAGCAGCACTCACACCCATAATCCCAGCATTGTATCATGAGTTACACACAATCCCCAGAGGCTTGCAGCCCCATCACTGCATGAGGCTTTGGCAGGACACCTAGACACAGTCCACAACACTCCCAATTCTCACTACCGATGCTGAATGTGCCGCTGCTTCTCCGACACCTGGTGCTGTCTCCCATCCACTTCCCACTGAACTCTATCCAGTGCTCTCACCCCCAGCTTTCACATCTCCTCATTCTTCCCCAAAAGATGATGAGCCCTTTTCCTTCACAGAAGAAAGAGATTAGCTCGATGTCCACATCAAGTCACTTCTGTACCCTTCTTCTGTCAGAAAACAGAGACTATCCATCGCTTCCCCAGAATCACCCTTTCCTTTGGCCTTTCCTAATTCTTCTCAAAAATGTGTGTGTAGGGTTCATTATAGCCTTTAGGCTTCCATAGGAAATTTATATAATAGACCATTTATTTTCTTCCTTTTATTTTGAATTCCCTCTCACACAATCAACCTATCCTTCTCAACGCTATTTCCCCAAAGGTGGGTCTCTGACGGTGAAAAATAACAAATACACTAACTTCTGTTTACCCCACGTGATGTGACGCTAGCTGGTGTTCTTCCCTTCTGCATTTCTTATTTCACTGTTCACTAGCAAATCAACATTTACTAAAGCCATCAAGTTTTCCAAAATCCCAAATGCACCTATTTTACATGACTGACCATCCAGTCTGCCCTAAGGAACTGCTCCTTCCTGGTTGGCATGCTGACCTTTTCTCGTGTGACCTCACAACCTCCTGTGACCTCTCAACTCCTTCAAATCAATAAAAGGGGTTCAGGACATTGTTTGGTGATAGAGAGCTTATCTAACATGCCCTTGGTTTATCCCCTAATCCTATATAAAACAGAAGTACTTAAATGGAGGGCTTTTGTTAACATTTTTACTGTAATCTTTTCTTCTATTCTATACTTTGACATTCTAAACCTTTATTCAACAACAGTTATCAACAACAAGCCAATAACCCCCATGCTTACTTCTCCAGTTCATTGATAAACTGATAAACTGGGACTTTTTGAACTTATGACCTATATATCCAATTGCCTATTGCTGCATTCCTTTGACTGTCTCAACTAAACACAATCTCCCCCACAGCCTGATAATTCTTATTCCCATATGGCCAAGTTAGTCAAGCTTCTGTGTCCTGGGTGGGTCAAGTTTAAAGCCTCACAGTCATCTTCAGCTCTTCTTCCTCCTTCATGCCCATATGTGCTCTACTACCACACCCATTGCATTCCTACTTCCTGACCCTGCACACACTACTCCTGGGTAGGCCTTAGACCCAGCCACCTCACAATCTACCACTACCTTGCCTCTCTGATCCCATGCACCACTGTCCCCTCACTGCTACTATTTTCCCCTCGGGGCTACCCACATGGGCCCCCTGATCTTCTCTTTCCTCCAGGCTCTTCTCTATGATGCAGAAAAGTGAAACTTTTAGAACACAAATCTCATATCACCCTCACCAAAGCCTCACCCTATGCTGCTCCACTCAGCCTCTTCCACTCCCCCAAACATTCCTCTCTGCAGGGCTTTTCAGCACGCTTCCCTAGCAGTGCAATGCCCTCCCAGTCCTCTTGCTTCACCGGATTGATGTCTACCCACGCACCCACATCTAGTTCACCTGTCAGTTCCTTGGTGAATTAAACCTCAAATTATTCTGGGTTCCCCATTGTGCGTTCACAGTAACCTTCCTTCTTAATACTTGTCATCACTGTAATTTTACATATATTTGAATAATTTTTGATTACTATATCTTCCCTACTAAATTAGAAGCCTGATGATGAGAGGTCATTTTAATTTTTGCTCCTTGTCTTACGTATCTCTTACATAGGAGGCCTTTGATGAATGAATAGAAGTGTGAAAGGACGAGGTAGAAAACAAGTTACTCAAAATTCCACTCATGCAAAGTAAACAGTTGATGTTGATGTATTTCCTTCCAGTGATGTCAATGCAAAAATATTTTGATGTTTTTCAAACTTGGGCAGATTGTACATGTCTATGTGTGTATGTACTTGTAACTCTAATCTCATGTGAAATCCCAAGAATTTTCTAAACTCTATTTTAGGAGGCCCTAGAGTCCCTCTGTGTTCCTCAATAATGAAAGATCAAAGGCTCAGGAGCAGGAAGGGGGTGGAATGAGGCAGGATCATAGATATAAAGATAAGTAAAAGAAGCCCAGGAAAATCATAATTTAAAAATCATACTTCTAAAAAGAGAGCAGTTGAGTCCGGGCATGGTGGGCACACCTGTAATCCCAGCACTAGGAAGACAAAAAGCAGGAGAATCACTGCGAGTCTGAGCTGCATAGTGAGACCCTGCACACACACACACACACACATACACACACACACACACACACACACACACACAAAGAAAAAAAAAACCTAAAAAGACAGCAAGTTCAGAACATGGTCAGAGCTCTCCAAGATTACCCATATTTGTATTTCCTAGGTTGGAGGTTGGATTACGCTTCTTTTCCTTGAGGACTATCTCCTCCTAAATCCCTTAAAGACACTATGAATCTACATATTAGCTCAGATGATAAAGTAAAAGGTATAAGCACGTGGCACACAGTAGCAGCCTTCACCATATTTTTGATCACACCTCCTACAGGCAGTCCCAAAAGAGGAATTTTATAGCAGCTTCAGGAAATAGCAGGAATGTCGGGGAGCATCTGGAGGGGGCTCATGAGCACCATCACCAGGTGGGGAGAACACGGAAGACGCGGAGCTGGGTGCCAGCTGAGGGAAAGGTGGGCCAGCGAGTACTTACCACCTCCCACTGGGTTTGGCACCATCACTCCCGGCTCTTCCCTAAACTCTTTTGAATCCTTCCCCAACACTGAGGCAGCCAGGACAGAGCAGATACAGGGGTCCTCACTGTGAGGACCTCCAGAACTGCATCAGAAGGTGGCAACCACAATGGACTAAATGTCTTTGAAGTGAGGGGACTGTTTTGAGAGATGAATGGCCATGTATCTTTTACTGTAACACATTTATTTTAACATTTAAACATTCTCAGTCTCTTGTGAAAATAACTCATATATAATTATTTTTAGGTCTAAGCACCAAGAAAATAAAAACAGTGAATGTCATTGTTGCTTTTGTACATGTCTATGTTAAAACAAATTACTCAAATTAGATTGCAAGGCTTTGCTATACTAATTAGTTAATTAAATGTAGTTTTTGAAGTTTTTTTTAAAAAATCTTAAAACTGTAAGCCTACGCATAGATTACTTCCAGGGCAGTATGGATGAAATATGCTGAAAGATAGATTTACTTTTTGGTAATATATTTTTTGGTGGGGGTGGGTACCGGGAATCAAACTCACAACTTGTGCATGCTAGCCAGGCACCGCACCATGAACCATATCCCCAGCAGTAAGAGATTTTTTTGTTGGTTTTTATTTTTTGGTTTTTGAGACAGAGTCTCACAGTCTAGGTCCGGCAGGCCTTAAACTCAGTACATAGCCCAAGTTGGCTTCAAACTCCCGGTGACTTGCCTGTCTCAGCCTTGAGGGCTGGGGTTATGAATGTGTACCATCACCTCGACCTACAAATAACTCTCCTGGCTTTGGAAAACTCTTGTTTTCTGTTTTTATTTTCTTCCTTATGAGTTTCGTAACACTGTCGACAGTGCAATAGAAATTTTCACCATCCAGTCCAGAAATAGTTACTGGACGCTTTACAAAATGAACACAGATACATACTGAAGGCAGGGATAATTGTATACGGCTGTGCGTTGTTCCAAATATCTCTTTGGATAAGTTAATCGAGGTTCTGGGATAGGCTTAGAGATCAGTTGTAGCCCCAGAGACGAGGGCTTCAGGAAGGTGACGTTACCAGTCACATGGTACACCCCGCTCCACTTCTCCCAATTACAGGATTCCCCTGAGAACTTCCACACTAGGGTCTCAATTAGAAGAGTCTGTTAGCAAAACAAAGTCATGCAGACACTTCCCTTTAAAGATCATTACCTTCAAAACAACTGTAGCACCCCGTCAGTAAGTACGCCTGTAGTATTTCTGATGCTTCCTATAGCTGCTAGTGCAGTACATTTTTCATTCCAAGAAGGCTGAATTCAATCTACTTTGTGAGCACACACCATGCCAGAAAAAAAATCTATTCACAGCATGACCTACTTTTGATGTATCAAATTTTTTCTCAGAAAAAATTAAAACCTGCCATTAAAAAGCCAGATAGAAATACATTAATAAAGAGATATAAAATCATATTTCAACATCCTAAGAATGAGTTGTATTTTTCATGAGACTCTACCACCAATAATTTTAGGTACACTTTCTATTACATAAATTGGTACATATAAACCTCCTCAGTTCTCAGAATGTATTTAAATTCAAAGTTACATACTACTATTTTGGTGTGTTCTTTTTGCAAAAAAAAATAGACTTCATTAAAGTAGGCTAAATTTTGATACTATAACTACTCATATTTTTGCCATGTTATTATTACTGATTTAGGTTGCTGTAATATTCACAACAGCTCTGTAATATAGGAATGTGTTTCCATTTTGTAAATGAGAACTTAGAGGTTCTTCAATACAAACCTGCTTGGAAAATTAGAATATAGCATAGGTATCACAGAAAATAGCTTCCTTCTGGCTTTACATCTCTTGTCTTCCTGTTATACCTAGATAACAGAATACATACTGTGCCCCATGGACTTATAAGCATCAGAAATTATAAAATCTTTGGCTGACTGTTGGCATCAGTTGGTGACACTTGTTTAGTATCATCATTTTATTGTATATTTAGCTAGGTGCCTTCTTTTACCAGACAAGTATAATATTTGAAAAGTTTCTTTCCAATTAAAAGTTGTCAGGTGTGCTGGAATACAGCTGTAATCCCAGCACTCGGGAAGCTGAAGCAGGAGGATTACAGGAGTCTGAGGCCAGCCTGGGATACTTCATGAGTTCAAGGCCAGTCTGCGTCATATAGTTATCCTTGGGCTTTAAAAAAAGTTATTCTTGGTCTGGTGAGATAGCTCAGTGGAGTAAAGCGCCTGCTTAGGCAAGCTTAGGCTAGCGCAGGGATCACGATTCAATCTCAGCACCACATGCCACACCAGCCCCCAAGGTGGGTTGAGCAAGCCAGAGTCCAGGTGTAGTGGCGCATGCCTGTAATCCCAGCGCTGCAGAAGCTGAAAATAGGAGGATCACCACAAGTCCAAACTGTGTAGTGAGACTCTGCAACAACCAAATACATTAAAAAAAGAAAAAAGTGTTTCTTTTCCTTGCCTGTGCCCATCATTAGAAATGTAACTTGGGGTAGGATGCTCAACTGAAGGAGTATAACCATTTTGGAAATAGACCCACTTGACTGGGTTTTCTGCTGTCCCATCCCCTACATAATCTCTCCCTGGAAATCAGCCTTTCCAGTCTGGCCCCCAAATATCATTTCTAAGTTTCTCCTGCACCTACACAGGCTAAAGACTGTACAATGCAGTCAGTAGTAAGAATGCAGGCTTTTGAGGCAGACAAAGAAGCACCTTAGTCCCAGAACCACCACCGAACAGCTACACTTGGATCAGCAGGTCATGGGACTCCTCTGAGATGATCATTTCCCAGGAAAGAAGATAATGGTACCAATCTCTTTGGATTACATAGGTTAGAAAGAGCTTATGCTCATAGTACACAGTAAATAACTGCTGTGGTCATCATTGTGACCACTGTCCTTTCAACCTGTGTCTCAGCACTCATCCTGCATGCCCCTAATCCTGCTGGGCCTTGCCTCACCATTGGCCCAGTTGCTTCCCATCCCTTTGTCATCCGAACCCAGTTCCCAACCTTTGATTATGAGTCACATCCGTCAAACTATTCTAAATCCTACTAAGGAGAAGGAATTTCTTTTTTGTCTCTAACGTGGTACCAACTAGAACTTGGTTATTAGAGCCACTGTACTCTGAATCATCAAGTGTTTGGTTTTGTCTAACTGTGGCATTAAACTGAAAGAACCTCAAGGATACGGACAGTGCCTGCTTCATGTCCATTTTCTGTAAAGCATTCAGCACAGGATTTATCATTTTGCAAATGGATGAGAAGATTAATAAATATATAAATATGCAATAGCTTCATGGAATCTGTATTCTCTCATCAACAGGACTAAAATCTCTTGATCTGAAATGAACAAACTCATTTGGTTACAGTCTGGGGTATGACCCATTTCAGAAATGACCACATCAAAAATTCCTGTCTTGGACTCTTCCCCAGAGAGCATCACGACCAGGATGGATATAAAGAAACTAGAATTTCCTGCCAACACCCAGGACCGTTGCAGAAATGGGGCCTGAGACAAAAAGCATAGGAAGATGGGTAAGTAATGTGGAAAGGCAGGCAGCAGAAATGCTTGTGTGGAGAATAAATATCTTTTGGTCCAGAAAACAATCTTGATTTATTTCTGCAAAATCAAACCATTGAACATTGTTATCGGCTATCAAGAGTAAAAGTATATAACCTACCGTGCCGGCTCCACCCCCAGGGCGCTGGACGTGGTAGAGCGCACCTGTAATCCCAGTGCTTTGGAGGCTGAAAACAGGAGGATCACTGGGAGTCCCATCTGTGTAGTGAGACCCTGTAGACCCTATGTTAAAATACACTTTTTTAAAAAGGATGTAAGTTCAACAAAAATAAGGAAATTCGGGAAGCCCAACCAGAGTAGTTAACATCTTAACAACGCACTAACCTGTTGGAAACAGCTACAGGTTTGCACGCTACTAACTGATGCAGACCCCTGGCAGAGAGACAAAGCAGGGAATGAAACAGCTGATGACGAGCCCAGAGGAGCTGGAGCTGCCCACACATTCAGGACAAAGGCCATAGTAAGTGTCTTGGGCACCATAAATCAGAAGGAGTGTAACAGGGGACCTACAGGCTGCACCACTTTATGTCCTGTGACCAACAGCACCCTGCGTGTCCATACACTCTTCTTGGATTTTGGTAAAAGGTAAAAGGCTGCCTCTTGTTTTCTCTAGCAGGTATGCATCCTGTATAGCTGCTGACTTGTAAATCTGGACTGTAAATAGTAAGAGGCTCAAAAATATTCAGTGTGGCAAGACCTCACCTGCACTTCCACTCTGCATAAATTATTTTAGGACAAGAAAATCTCCTTCAAGTTTTAAACATAGATAGCTCTTTAATGAATCTTTGAGGACAGACATGCATTCAGTCTATTGTTTTATTTAAGAATAACAGGATTTTAAGTAGGAATCCCACTATTTATGCAAAAGAAATAGACAAAGACTTGTAACACTGCTCTAGAAAAAGAAATTTCTGTCCTACAATGCCTCCTACTTATGAAGAGACGGTCTCAGATGTGTTTCTTTAAAAGCTTTAGAAAGTAGGGAGAAGAGAAAAGGTTGACAACGCCAGTCTGTGTGACGGCTGCCGCACACAGGGAGGCTTCTCTGCTGCTCACCTACATGCATTTCAGTATCTGGAGGCAAACTCTGGTCCTCAGAATCTCAACCTCAAGCCTCTGGTCAGGCTGCCATCATCACGGATTTGCACTCTGGCATGGTCACATCTTCCCCACCACACCCACCCCAGGCATCCAACAACAGCATCAGGACATCTGGGGGGCGGGGGAGGGATGTGGGAAATGGCAGGACATAGTAGGATGACTGGAAGGGTCCCGATGAAGGGCTTCATTCAGAAGGTTCACTGCACCTTAACAAGATCATTATGCGGAGCCTCCTCCCTTTTAGAAGCTGAAACAACATAGAGACAATTACATAAATGGAAATTCTGAACAAAAATAGACCAGGAGGTGCTCCGCACAGTTCCTTCTGCCCGCAGGGTCCTTCCCCGCCCAGGTCCCTCATGGGAATTTGCCTATTCTTGAAGATCAGTTGCATAACTTTGCCAGGAAATCTTCCCTAGCACCCGCTCCCCTTTTCCTTTCCTCCCTCTCTTCCATCAGTAAATGCTCAGAATTTATCTGGCCTTCTTCCACAGCATCAGCTCATGTTATCAGTATTTAAGAAAGCCTTTTTGCTGGATCTCTGGCTAGATTCTGGGCCAAAAAAGGGTGGAGACCAAGCCTCACTGATCTCTGTACACCCTCACACTAGGCACAGAGCCTCCTACACGGCGTAGACTGAGCCTTCACACATATGGTCCCACCGACCTGCCAGCCGCCCGCTCATCTACCCGGCCCTAGTTTGCTCTGTCAGGCCCTACTCCTCCTGCACCCGCTCAGGAACAGCTCCCGTCGTGCTGTTTGTGGCCTTTCGCGTCCCTCAGACCCATTCCTTAATCCTAGGATAAGGAATGTCTTTTTTGAGTACTGTGTTTGCTAGAAAAGAAAGAGAATGCCCATTGGAACATTTGTACTACTCCTGATGCATCTGTCCTCCTAAGCCCTCAATGCAAGCCGCATTTCAGGTTATGAAAAATCACTGCTTTGGAGATTTTTCTCTGAGCTTTTAAATTTGGTTGAATCCTTACAAACATTCTATATCTATGTATAAAATATTATAAATCATATATACATATTTTTAAAATATATACATATTATAATAAACATTTACATATAAATATATTTGTACATGTAATTTTCTCCTTTATAGTACTTATCCAATAACACATCTGCTTGCAAGATTGCTTTTTAAAATTTTTTGTTTTGTTTTTTGTTTTTTTTTTAGGGAAGGGCCTATAGGATGTTCAGGTTCTCACTACTAGATCAGACTCAGTGATCTCCCTGTTTACAGCCTCCCAAGAGCTGGGCTTACAGCCACATGCCACCACGCCCAGTCTCCACCGTGCTGTCCAGGGGCAGAGCCGGCATGGCAGGGCTGTGGATCAAACCCCTGGCCCCTACACCTGCTTGCAGGCGCTGGAAGCCACTGAGCTATTTGGGCGGCCCTTTTACAATTTTTTATTATAGAATATTTCAAACAGAGAGAGAAATAGACAGCAACACAATGGACTCCCATATACTCATCAACTGGCTTTATCAACTCTTTTATTCCATTTGTACTTCTACCCACTGCCTCACTCTACTCTCACACAATATATCAGGCGTCACATCAATTTTACTTGTCAATACTTCAGTATGGCTCCCTAATAGGTAAGTGTTAAGTTTTTTTAAATGTATGTGATCCATTTGTGAGGCTGCTTGTTTTAATGGTTGTCTTGCCCACACTCACTTCTTCCTATTATGCGTTCCACAGGCCGGAGGCTGTTGTGGGTCTACGTACATTCAGAGGCTGGAAATTAGTCTTCTGTGGACCAGTACTGGCAGGTGGGACCTAGTGGGAAATACTTAGTGATTGAGGTCACTTTAAAGGGGGTTCAAAGAAGTGGGCCCTGCTCTTGGGCCACGTGAGCACACACATGCCTTCTCCCCAAAGACACAGCAATGATGCTGTCTTGCGAGCAGGGAACAAGTCTCCCGGAGCCTTGATCTTTGACCTCCTATCTTCCATAACTGTTGGAAAACAAGTTCCCATTTTTATAAATTACCCCATCTCAAGAAGTCCATTACAGCAGCACAAAATAGACCAACAGAGATGCCTCTTCTACTTTAATTGCATATCTGGCACATAGTAGAGGTGCAATAAAAGAACTGAAAGGGGGAACATTATAAAAGGGCATACAGAAAACTATGTGCAACTGCTTTTAGTAACGATACCCAGAATTTCCTTCCCTTCTCAGTCCATCCATAATCCAGGCATGGTAGCCCGACTGCACTGCCCGCTCCAGGCCGCAGCTAGGTTCTGACCAATCAGGACAAAGCTGCATCCTGGCCGCCATAACTGAAGGCACCAGCAATGGACACGTGATCTAGTGGAAGGCGATGCAAGGCAAAGAAACTTGCTGAGCAAGTGGAAAAAGGCCAGTATGCTCTCTTACTGAACAGGAACCTGGAGAAGGAGAAGCTAGCATCACTGATGGCACAGAATGCATATGAAAATGAATCTGACAGAAAAGACAAAAATCAAGAACAGAGAGAAAAACCTGGCCTTAGAAAAGGCACTAGGTACCTGAATCTCAAATCTTCCTAGAGTCAAACCTACCAGTGGATTTTTATTTAAATTTCTCAGTGAATACCACATTGACTTAAATGACTTTGAGTTACATTTTCTATGGCTTTCCAATGAAAGATTCCTTCTGATTACAAGAGCAAAGAGAGAGTACAAAGAGTAAAGAGAAATCTCAAACTCTATTGAATGATAAATAAAACACAGCTTTTCTCACTCTACCGCTGCAGTTGGTCTAGAGCTCAGATAGCCTCAGTTTCTGTGCAGATCAAGCTTCCAGGCCTCACACGCTTCATTTACACAATTAGGGAAATTAAACGCTCTCTAAATCCCCCTTGACTGAGACATTCTATGCATGTTGTCGAGAAAGCCTGGAAGAGCAGGCGGATGGATGTGACTTGCTTGCTGGAAATAGCATCTGCTTGCTAGCATATGCATTCCTCTTGGTTTAATTAGCTTTAAAAGCACTTCATGTCTTCCAGGAATAAAAACTAACCTCCAGAATGAGACAGACCCCTGTTCAGCATTTCTCTGTTGGGCAATAGATACTTTGTGGGAAAAATAAGTCTTTCGCCTTCACTGCTACCCAAGATGGTAATGTCAGAATTATAAAAGTACATCAGATACTAGGCTTGGCTGACAGACAGCCCGAAGTAAGCATTTTTAAATTTTCCCCAGCAGAGACTTTGCCTTCTGCAAAAGTAAGCTCATCCTAGCTGATGTGGAAGCCACTTGTTTCTTCTTAAATACACATGTGTCTTTATTTTGAGCTTCTCATTTTGGAGCACTATAATAAAAATGTTCACTTGGTGGAAAGACAAATCGCAGAATAACACTTGCAGAAGACAAAATGCAACTATATTTTGGAATGCCTTGGCTTTACAGAGAAGCATCTATTTATGGAATTGCAACAGGGAATGTACTCTCAGCAAAGAAGGTAAGACTCCAATGTGATGGGCAAATGAAGTTGGCCCTTTGCTTGCCAAGCTGGACCTCCCACTTCCATGTACTCTCCACTATGTCAGAAGGAAAGATCCTGAGGCGTTTGAAAACATCCACCCCTTTGTGCATTCCTACTTGGGGAATGATGTCTGTATGACCGTTTAGGGTGCTACAGCAGCTGTGACAAATTTCCACCACCTCGACCATAAAGCAAACTTCCTACCTGGATGTTCTAGAGACCATAACTTCACAGCATGTCACAGCAAGCTGAGCGTGAGGTGTCAATGGGTGTGGAGTTTCTAAATCCTGTTCACTCACCTCTTCCAGCTCCTAGTGTCCCCACATCCAGCAAGCACAGAACTCTGCCACCTGCTTCTACTGTCACACAGTCACATTTTTTTCTCTGACTCCAATTCTCCTATTCCATCTTTTCCTTGTAAGGAGTCTTATGCCTTGAAATGGAAATCATGCAATGTCTTGCTTTCTGTGATAGATTGGCCTGCAGAAGGTAGGCGCCATGTGCAAGCACCCCCAAGCAGCCCAGTGGAGAGCGTCATGTGTTTCTCCCCAACAGTGCACCCCAACTTGCCAGCATCTGTGGAGCAACCATGCAGAGAGGGCCATTCAGCCTTGGTCAAACCTCCAGTGACTGTAGCTCCAGTCACCACCTGAGAACATCCTCATGAAAGACCTTGCCAAGACACCCCCGAATCCTCAGTCCAGTGTAGGATATTTTTTTAAGCTACTAAGTTGTGGAGAGATTTGTCCTGCAGCATTGTATCTAATGTACCCCTTGACCCAACCCTTCCACCCCTAGGAGTGGAGTCATTTATATGTGAAAAGAATCCCTGAGGAATTCCGAGTGAAGACTCAGCTATACAGAGGTTCTGAGTATAATAACTCATAATAGTTTATTAGTGAAATCTTAAAAACAATCAAAGCATTTGGCTGTGAGTCACTGGTCCAACACAATAAGATGCATCCATACCATGGATGGATGTGTATCTTTAGAAATCATGCTGTTAAAATAATGATTTGCAAACACTTTTTTGAGTGAAAGCTTTTGTCTAAGTAAAACTTTCTGTTATGGTTTATATGGTTTATATCTGGACACCCCCCTAAACCCTCAGGGGGTGATAGATGCGATCTTTGGAAGGTGATTGGCTCATATGGGCATTTTTAGCAGACTTGCTCTTAGGAGCTGGGCCTGGTCAGCCGAAGCAGGCCACTCAGCATGACCTGGGAGGCCACATCTGCCTTCTCCACTCATGCCTCCATTTACTCTCTGCTTCCTATCTGCCCCACCACCAGCTCTTCCTCCACCGCACCCCTCTAGGCAGCTGACTACAGACTGAGACCTCTGAAAACTAACTTAGAGCCAAGATCGACCCTTCCTCCTCTCACTTGTGGGTGTCAGGCTCTGTATTTCAAGAACAAGAAAGTGATGGAGACACCTCTGTAGAAGCTCACACAAATAAAAGCATTTTTTTTCAAGCTGATACTTTCAAGATAAAAAGTTGATGAAGGTTCAACCTCCCAGGGCCTTGCTGGCCTCAGCAGCGGGGTTCCTCAGGACACCCCAGCTTCTGGGAACTGTTTGAAAGCCTGTTTGAAGAGAATCTTTAATGACACAGGAATCGAAATACCAACCAAAAACCTCAGGTGATGGGGAATTCAAGTTGCCTTTTTTAGTAACGTGCTCATCTGCCTTACAAGCCCCTTTTCTGCTGCCTGCCCTGTGTGTGTGCTCAGGCCTCTGACTTTTGTCAAAGTCTCAGACCAAATCTCCCTTTCTCAGTAAAACAAACATGCCCACCCCTCTCTTCCTTTACCCTTATGCTACATCCTCCTCTACTTTTTTTGCCACAATTTATCACTACCATTTCAGTATGTATCACATGCTTTTCTCTCATCTGAGCCTGCATAAGCTTTTACACTTGTATTGAGATGGGACTGCATGATTTGCATTACTCGGTTTAGGCTCCCCTAATGAAGTACCACAGACGCAGTGAAATGTACTTTCTCGTAGCTCTGGATGATTAAGTCCTAGATCCCGGGGCCGACAGGTTTGGCTTCTTCTAAGGCATTGCTCCACGGCTTGTAGATGATTACCACCTCATGATCTCCCGTTTCTCGGTGTATATCTGTGCCTTAGCAAATCCTTGTTCTCAGGATGCCAGCCATTTGGAGTAGGCCTGATCCAGGCTGAATGTCTGCGATCCCCTAAAGTACATGTGGAAGCCCTAACCCCCAGTGGGACAGTATTGGGTGGCTGTTTCCTTTGGGAGATAATCACACTTGCATGAATTCGTGAGGGTGGGGCCCCTCTAATGGGATTAGTGTCCTTTAAGAAGAGAACAGAACACTCTCTTTTCCCACTATGTGAAGATATAGCAAGAAGGCAGCTGTCTGCCAGCCTGGGAAAGGACCCTCGCCAAGACCTAAAATTGCTCTCGCCTTTCTTGGCCTTCTCGCCCTCCTCCCAAACTGTGAGAAATAAACATCTGTTGTTTAACACAGCCAGTCTACAGTATTTTGTCATAACAGCTCAAGCTGGCTAATAAAAACACCAACCTCACAGTTTCCTTTAGCACTGATGACTTCTTTAAGGTTTTTCTCTCCAAGTACTGTTGAGTTCTGAGGTCCTGGGGCTCCAGATTTCAACATATGAATCTGGGGTGATGAGGCTCCCAGTTCAGGCTACAGCATCATTAAATAGTCATGCCAACCAAAAATCCATGAGTTCAAGATGCCAAAGTGAGATTGCAGTTGCCGTGGTCCGTGGCATCCCGGGCATCAACACAGGCTCTAACATGTTTGTGCTGGTAACAGCAGACTCTCTAACAAGGAAGCAAATGCAGCTCCTTAGAGCTTTTAATCCAGGGCAGAGCATGCCTTGGCGCCAGGAAGTGAGGAAGGGCTGGAACATACACAGCACAGGAATGGGGCGGGGGAGGGCGCAGAGGAGACCGTTTTCAAGTTGTGAGAGATCTCCACAAGCAAAGGGGGGATATTTTTAACATCAAAATGAAGCAGTATTAGGTTTTCAATCAAAGCATCAAACAAAGGTATTAATCCATACTAATATAAGAAAGTCATTCTAATAAAAATAAGTTATTGCGTAGATAAGTAAATTGTGTAGAAAAGACAAAACTTCCTTACAGAAGAATTGTAGGTAGCATAATTTAGATATGCTCCCCTCCTTTTTAAAGCGTAAATTTTAATTCTCACCCCATTCCTTTCAGTGATAGTTAAATAGAAGAGACTCTTTTCTAAAGAACAAATGAAAATAATAACATACAGGGTAGAAGGATGGCAGATGGCACTTTTACCAAGGCTTATATCATAGTACCAGGGATGGCACATGCATGTCCCTTGTCCCTAGTGGGCTGTGACAAGATGAAACATCACTTCCAAGGTAGACTTTCCAAAGACCCAAGATCTCAATCTAATCATGAAAAACTAAATCAGATAATTCCAGACTTGGGTATTTTTAACAGGCCAGGCCAGTGTTCCCCAAAACTGTCAGCATCCAGGGTTGGCAGGGAGGATGGAAGTGAGACAATGGCCAAAGAGCAGCAGGGGAAGAGAGAAGCAGATACGACGCATGGACGCATCGTGGTGACCTACACTGAGCCCTGGAACAGAAAGAGGACCCTAATGGGAAAACAGGTTCAATTCAGACAAAATCTAGAAAGTAGATTAAAATAAATAAGATCTTTATCAAGAGTAGAAAATTTGGCCGAAGGTAAGCTTTTGTCCCAAAGTACACACACACACACACACACACACACACACACACACACACACATGCACTCCTGATCAGGAACTTTATTCAGATATGTAACTAAAGTAAACAAAAAAACCCTAAAATCAGAAATTTATCTTCTTAATACACAGATTGAAAACATTAATAACCTCACCAAACCCACAGTAAGGTCCCTATTATAATCAAAAGTAACTTGTTAAAAAAATTAGGCTCTTACATTGTATATTGGCATCCTCCTGGTAATTCTAAGATATATTTTAGTAATAAAGCCTTCCTTTCCACTGTCCCTTACACATGCCACAACCAGAATATCAGTTCAAACTGAAATCGTATTTTATTAAGAAACTATGCTTTTAATTTAAAAAATAAGGCATCAAATTTAATTAACTGAAATCTAAAACTATTCTCACAATATACCCAATGTTAATAGAGCTTCAATCAATTTAAAAGCTCATGTTGAGAATTACAAAACCAAGAAAAACTGAGTAAATAATTGTTAAAAAGAAAAACATGTAGAATCTTGCAAAATCACATCAAAGGAAGTCTTATAAATTCACACTAATAAGCCAACCAATTCTTTTTTCAAAGGTATGTATAAAAGTCTCAAAATGTACAAAAGTTTGCAGGATTTTTCAAGGAGACACGTACTTTAAAAAAAAAATTGTGATTTGTAGTTTTTTCAAATGATCCTTTATGTTTTCCACATTGCAGCCCTTGCTTTCTGGCCATTCCTGTTTCTAATTCTTTAATTCTTTCTTCTTCTAAAATCTGAGAGTATAATTAGAAAGGTTTGTGGCTCCACCTTTTATGAAAATAACCACATTCTTTATTTGCACGTGTTTGGACCCATTGTTAGATGTCCCAAAGAGCGGGAGAGTGACTATATCTCCTTGTCATCCTTGCAGATTTTCTTCAATGCCAAAGATTACAACAGTGCAAATGGTAGAAAATAGCTTCCCCCCTCCCCTGAAAAATAAAGAGCAGTTTAAAGTGAATAGAAATTAGTGGATCGGTGAACTGGAAGAAAACGTTATTGCCTCTGTAATAGCCTTGTTCCCACCAGCTTTGCATAACAATATTGAGTTTGTTATTGTGCACTCTGGTTTCCAGCCTGCTTCCAGGTCCAAATCAGCCAAGTTCCCCACTCCCTTGTGGGAATGAAACGCATAATGAGCCCAAACACAGGGAACCTTTGAGAGAGGAACCTTCCTTTACATCGAAGCGATTATTTCTGCCATTAACAGGTAGAAAGTGTTTCCTAACAAGAAAGTGCAAAACAGCCATGTGCTTTAGAAAGATGCGGCCCAAGTTGCATATAAATAAGGCATGCTAGGAGTCTATCTGCTGCAGTTTTATAAAGCAGACCTCGGCTGCCCTAAGCAAATAGTTAAAGTTGTTTCCAAAATACGAAGGCAAGAAGCAATAGAGGGATCATTTACACATTCATTAGTTAGAAAGGAAATGCATCTGCTTTGGAAAAATTGCTTTTCACTAAAAAGCAAGTTTCCCTAGCAACGGCTACATTACACAACTCTTAGACCCACTTCTAAGCTATGAAAAAAAAAAAAAAAGCAGAGGAAATGTATACAAAGATTTTTATATCTATATTTTTCATCTTGATCATGGGAACATTTTCCCTCAAAGTTAGATCTGCCTAGGGAAGTTGCTATTTGCCTTACATACCACCTCAGCATTCACTCACCATGATAACAGAATTGGAAGACCTAAGACTTACTCTGCTTTGGTAAGTCAAATCCATCTCCGACAGGACATCCACTGTATGTCGTCAGGTAACAGAGAGGGAGGGGGGAAAGGAAGAAGGAAAGGAGATGGAGATGGAGAGACAGAGAGACAGAGAGAATGAAAACCAAAATAGGGAACTTTCTAACACCTCCTGTACTATACTGTACAGGAATAGTTATTTTTGTTGTTGTTTTTGTGGAATCCGAGATCGAACTCAGGACCTTGCACTTGCCAGGTAAGCACTTCTTCTACTGAGCAATCTCCCCGGCCCCAGGAGTAGTTACTTTGGTCACTCCTGGCTTCATTCTTTTCTTAGGAGTATTCCTTATTTTGTTCATTAACATAAGAATTGTTACATAGCTGGCCAAATAGCTCAGTGGATTAAAGTGCCTAGAAGCAGGCACAGGGACTGGGATTTGAGCTGAGGGTCTGCTAGGAGGGCCCCACCCCTGAGGCACACTGAGACAGCAATTGAGACTGGGCGTGGTGGCACGCACCTGTAATCCTAGCTCTTGGGAGGTTGTAAACAGGCCGATCACTACAAGTCTAATTCAGTACTGAGACCGTGAACACCTTGTAGACCTTTCCCTAAAATACAAAAAAAAAAAAAAAAAAAAAAGAACTGTTACAAATTGACTAATTTCTAACTGGATGATAACAGATTCAGTGGGCACAAACTGGCTTCCCATGCCTCTCAGTTGCCCCAAGGGACATCGGGGAAGAGGTAGGCTGCCTTGTGTCATTCTTCTGCCTTAAAGTTTGCATTACTCAAAACAACATTAAGAGTTCCTTCCAAATTCATTCAAATTCAATGAAAAATATTTTAATATCTCCAGAAAAAAACCCTGTAAAATATGGTGGAGTTTTGGGCATGAGTATTAAAATATGTCTAGAGATAAAATGTAACATCTGAACTCACTAGCATTTGGGGAGGAGGTTCTGACATGTATATGTTGCTTTAACTAAAATACTCCTTGAAAATATAGCGTGGCTTCCCCAGTGAGCTGCCTCTGGGCAGTGTCCTACTCAAGTGTACTTAATTGCTGACTCGCATCTTAATACCATATAAGTACCATCTGCTCCAAAAGTCTCTTTGCATCAGCTACATTCAATATAATGTATCTTTCCACAGAGGAACTGTTTTAGTCCTGGGCCTGGAGACAGGAAACCTGAAGAAGACAAGACAAGAGAAGAAGCCCGGTCTCCAACCCAGCGCTTTCACAGTACTCTGGGAGGGAAAAGGAGAAACAGGGCACTAAGTGCACAGGTTCCGAGTTAGAGGGGCCATCCTACAAACACCAAGAGGACATCCACAGAGGGACAAGGAGCTGAGGTCCTCTCAGTGCCCACTGTGCTCCATGAATGGGGTCTCCATTCTCTGCTTAGTTCTCACTCAATGCATTATTAAAGGCCTTTCTCAGACCAGCTGAAGAAATGACACCAGCATCACATGACAGCAGTGGGAAAACTGAGATTCAAACCAAGCTGTGGATATTTTCTGTTTAAATCTCTTTCCCTTCAACTGAAGGGGATTAGCTAGCATTCTGCTTAGCCGAGGTCACTGACTATCCTTTGTAGCCAAATCAGGTTTACTTACAAAAGTGAATTAATTGACAAGTGTTGGAGACACCAGATTCCACACAAAATCTTTGATTTGGGGTTTCTTTCTAAAAATGGTACAATAAAAGCATCTGATAGCACCTGTCAGCTAGAGCTGGGACGGGGTTGCTGTGTTCAGGCTTGCCAGTCTCCAGGTCACCCCACCAGATACCCACATTTCAGATGGTTGCCTGGCACCAAGGGGCATCTGAGCAGCCAGGCCCGGATTGAGCAGTATCGCAGAAGGTCACCTAGGACTCACTGAACACTGTCTTCAGCAGGACTGGCACCTCCCACATGGGAAGGGAGGGGCACAGAGGCTGTGTCTGGGAACCACCAAGCAAAACAAAGCAAGTGGGATTGAAGAACAAGGCCAAAACTAAGGATTCATTTATATTTTCTTAGGGTCTAATCAAGAACTGGAGTAGGAGACCGGGCATGGTGGTGCACACCTGTAATCCCAGTGCCTGGGAGGCTGAAAACAGTCTGAGCTGCATAGTGAGATCTTATGCCAAATACAAAGAAGGAGGAGGAGGAGGAGGAGGAGGAGGAGGAGGAGGAGGAAGAGGAGGAGGAGGAAGAGGACTAGGTCTTGATGTATGAAGACTCTAAAAGAAAGGCTCAAAAACCTGTTCTCAGCTGAATCAAGACCTTCCATGAATTTTAGCCAAGCAGGGGCCCAAGGCTCCAGAAAGTGGAATTTTTGTGTTCACTTAGTTATTAAGTCACCTTGTGATCTATCAGCATCAGGCAGCCTTGGCTGGTTCAAGTGTCCTATCTACAAATGGAAGGAAGTAGCCATTGCAGGGCCAGAAGCCATGCACTTAAAATAACAAGGAAGACAGCAGTCAGTCAGGTCTGCACAGAAGTGCTACCCCATCAGCTGCCCCTCTCCAGACTGTCACTGCCAGGCATGTGACCTTGTGTTGCCAAACTCCCCTCTTCTCAGGACAACCAGAAATACATATGAAATATATCTGTGTGGGGGTGCTTCCTGAAGTCAAGTATTTTACTTGGAAAAATATTAATAACTAATTTGCAAGACTGACACCATCACATGCACCAACCTGGACAGTTAAAGCAGTGTGCCCTGCGCCCTCTGGATCCCCATTTTCCATCTCTGGCCTTGACTCCTTCGGTTTCTATGATTTCAAGTGCAGCGTGATCATCTTTTGGAAGAGGAGAAAGGTGTGTAGGTGGGAGCGTTTTCAGTGGAAGCCCTCAAAGAGATGAAGTGGGGGTGGCACTTGCTCTAGCCCCTGTGCCTCAGGCAGGTATGTATTAACACTGAAACTCCAAAAGGTTTGCTACGGAGGTGCTGAGTGTCTCAGCTTAGCACCCTCCTGGGTCTTGCATCTCAGGAGCAAGGAGCAAGAGATGTGGGCAGAAGCACAAGTTGGGGCATCACTCATCGAAAATGCTGCAAGAGAGGCGAAGACGAACCAGCACTGGACAGTACACCTCAAAGAAGTGCGAGAATTACACTGATTCTCAGGACAATCAACAAGGATGTGAAAGAACATTTTCTAAAGCAAATAATTAATGCTAGGTGCTTTCCCTAGCTCACTTAGTACCTAAATCTTGTAAGGTACGTGCTCCTATTCCTCATCGATATAGCACTTTTTGGGGTGCCCTCTATGTACCAAGCAGCATGCAAAAAAATCTTAAGCTTTGTCTTCCTAACCTTATGAGAAGAAAAAAATATATAGATGGCTAATGTACAAGCGAAAAAAATTAAGACTGAGCGAGCCATCCAGCAACCTGGCCCTGAATGCAGGGGTGGTTTCACAGGGTGGTCTCTCGTGAGGATCTGCCCACAGGACATTCTTTCTTCATTCTTCTAACAGCTCGGAGGACTCATTCAAGATCGCGCTGCCAGGAGCAATGCCCCACACCGAGGCCTCAGAACCTCTGCTTGTTCCTCCTGCTTCCTCACTGCCTCGGACACAAGTCTTGCGGGTAGGGCGCGCATGTAAGCTGCCCTCCTAAATCACTCTTGAATTCACAAACCTCACCCCTGTGGTTCTTCTGTCGGAGCTCAGTACACACAGTGTGCATGCTCCCTGGCTCCCCTAGAGACAGAGCGCAACACTGGGCTAAGCCAATTAGACAACATTTACTAGTCATCATTTCTCCTTTAACAAGGTAAAAATATCAGAGAATGTGATGACGCAGCACTTTTTAAAGTAAGCATGGAGCATTCAAAAAGCAATAATACACAGAACATATTTTTCTATTCAGGTTTCTATTGGTTTCTTGTGTAAGAAAAATATTAGGAACACTCTTTCCAATGTCAAGTAAAGCTGAAAGCAGGCACAGTGTAGAACTGCTCTGAGCTCGGTGGGACCTACCCTAGAGTTGCACCACGTCTATGTCCCGGGCCGGTTCCCAACACTGTATGGTACCTGTAGGATCCCATCCCAGCCTCCTAACAACTGAGCTCACCGTGCGGTGCAGACCCTGAGACACGAGAAGGCTAAGAGCCCTGAGCCCTGCAGTGAGCAGGGTCAGAGCCAGCACCCTAGGCTCCCCCCTCAGCACCCTGCGAGGCTCTCAGAGTTGGCAAGTGTCCAATGGCACAACCTGATTTGTAAGACTTGAAATTGCCCTGGCTCTTTCCCACTCTGCAAGAAGTAAGATTTATTTAGAGAAATACTATATAGTTCACTATTTAAACCAGACCTATAGAAATCACTGTAATGCGTGTTAATTCTTACCAGCCAGTAGGACCTTTTGAAAATAATGAGGTACTCAAAAATGTACCCAACAAGTACTGAAAACACAGATCCCTTCCACACGAGGGAGCTTAGAATTACATATGTAGTAAAATGTTAGCTAAACAGATATGCTAATGAACCAAGAGTGGTATTTATATGAGGGGCAAGTGCACAGTGTCGGCTTAAAAAAAGGTCTGTTGAATGAATAAGGATAAATCACGTTAAAAGGCACTTATTTAAGCATTTAACAAATATTTATTCAGTACCAATGATGTGCCAGGTACTGTTTTCTAAGTAATGGTGACAGAACAACAAAACAGACAAAAATCCCTGCCACTGTGAAATTTATATTCTGACAGAAACAGAAAATAAACATAAGCAAGAAATTGAATATGCTAGACAGTCATAATAGTTGAGAGAAAAAGTAAAGGGAAGAAACAACATTGGGAAACTTTGTGGTGGTTTGTAATTTTAGAAAGGGCGGTAAGGAAGAACAACCTTGACAGAGAGAAGCAACGTTTTTAAAATACTGAGGTTGGCAACAAAATTTAAACATTTGTTATGGTTTGTGTCTAGTTGTCCCCCCAAAGCCTCATGCAGTCATGGGGGGGGGGACTTCTAGAGTTTGTGATTGACTCATGATCCACTGGGATTATAGGTCTGAGTGCTGCTGGGATAACAGGTGTGTGTGCTACACGCAGCCTGGGGCAGGTAAGGAGGAGTGAGACTTGCTCTCTGTTACCATTGTTTCTGCTACTCCTCCATTCTGTTCTTGCTGTTTCACTGCCTTCCGCTGCCATGAATTGCTGCTCTCTGCCATGTGCCAGTCTGCCGTGGAGCCAGCTGAGTATGGACGGAAAGCTCCATTAACTGTGAGCTAAATAAACCTTTCCTTCCTTCATGTGGGGTGTGTTATTTGTCTCAGCAATGAGAGAAGAGTAACTGAGACAACATTCAAGTTCCTTTAAGTTATAGGAAAACAACATAACAAGTTAGAAACATAGGATACATGTGACAATGAACCGAAGCTGAGTCTAGATCAGCATTGTTTTATCTTTGACATTGTCTGACAAGGGACTGCCACTTCCAACCTGGATGGATCTCCCAGTGGATTTTAAGGAAGTAAAATCTCATCTGAAGCCTTGTCCGAAAGAGCCACCCTTGTAATCTGTTGTCCTTTCATGATCCCTACACAGCCTGAAGAACACTGGAGGTGGAGACTGTATGACAGGGTCTGTCACCTCCACACAACCGTCCACCCTTAGTATCAGCCAAGGAAATCAGAATGCAAAGCACTTACCGCCCCTGAGCAGATGAATTAGTTTTCATTTTTTCTGTTCACTCTAAAATGTCAACAATCAAGCACTTATAAAACACCATTAAGTACTCAAGTGAAATAACTTCAATGTCAAGGTCTCGAAAGTGGATTGAATGGAGTTGGGGTTAAAATGCAAATTACAACTCAGGACAATCTTCTGTAGCAACTTCTCTGTGAAAGATGAAGAACAGCTTTATGCAACCTCTCCAGGTTCACCAACCTCATAAGCACTTAGTGTCAGACTGTGGTGCTCAACAACGCAAAGAAAAACATTTTGAAGTTCTTCTCCTCAATTGTTACAGTGAATTTGTCCACATAAACTTTTGTCAAGCTTTCAACCCATGAGTCTATGTTCCTGTGTTCATAGCTTCCAATACTATGTGTTTATTTAAAAGTGTTTGAAATAAGTGTAACTTTGCTTATTACCGCTGCTAAGGATTAGCCAACGTCCCCCTGGATCACTTATTTCAGTGTTTTATCTGAAACATGAAGTCATTTTCACTTACCAAATATAGCTGCAAAATATACCTGAAAATGTGCAATTTGACACTTCCAAATACATTTTCAATCTACTCATCTGACCATTAATCCTTCTCAGTCCATTTGAATAAAAAGCATGTATTTACTATTTGGAAGAATCTATAAATCCATAGCTTTACCCTGCCCTAGAGGGATTCAGCGCTCGGCACGGGGCTCTGTTCACAGTGCTTCACTCCAGCCCCGTAGCTAAATGGCACAGAGCTGTGCAAATGCACCAAGGACTTTCCTGGCACCAGCACGCCTGCTTCAGAAGGAACAATATTTCAGCATCATCAGAATTAACCATCCACTAAATTCAATTTAATAAGGCTGCATCTTCCTCTGTGCTTCCCCTTCATGCACAATTTGTTACCATTTCATATGGAAGGCTAAAAGCTCAGCGCGTCCACGGGCATTTACCACACAGAAGAGAAGGGCCTGCTTCTAAGCAGCTTTAAACGCTGGGCAGCGGCTTTGCCTGCAGCTGGGTGTCTCCTCAGAGTCGGAGAGAGCTCACAGTGCACGAGATTAAAGACAAAATGTCAGGGGTTACTAATAGTGAGAAATCGTACGATTCTCTTCCAGCCCTGAAGCCACAAGCCTCCAAGTCTCCACCAAGGAGGACTCCAGGGACGCTCTGAATGCCGCCGCCAAGGCAGACAGGACCACCCCAGGGAACTACGAAGCCAGCCTGCGAATGTACCTAATTTGGATGTACGGCTTTGACTTTGTATGACTTTCTTGTAGTTTACGGGAGGAAAAAAAACAAAAAAACGACTGCAGTGCACATGGCAGTGAAGAAAGAAAATGAAGAGTGTCCAGAGAAGTCCAGTGTTCAAAACCTTCACAAGAACTCCCAGGGGCCTCGGCATCGTGTCCGTTTCTAGTAACTGCTGGGCACAGCTCAGGCTACTTCTCACTGAGGATAATCTGTCCTTCGACTTCCCAGGAAGGGGGTCAGGGAGATGGCTCAGTAGACTAAGTGTTTGCCTGGCAAGCGCAAGGTCCTGAGTTCAAGACCTGGTACCACAAAAAAAAAAAAAAAAAAAAAAAAAAAAAAAAAAAAAAAAAAAAAAAAAAAAAAAAAAAAAAGACTTCCAAGGAAGGTTCTAGATGTGTGGATATGCTAGAGACCCAAAACTTCCATGTTCAGAAAGGGGCAACATGGTGGCCTCCTTCATTAGCTCTGTCCTTTGTCATCAACTAAATATGCTGGCAGTGTGTTCATCTTACAAAGGGGCTTTTGTATTTTCCTGGAGAAGCAGCCGCCACCACAGAAGTGTTATTCTCTCCACAGTAGCTGTGTGCTAACAGGTACCCACAGCGGGCACAGGCAGAACCCCCTCACCAGGTCTCCCACAGTGCTGACAAGCTGTTACCCTACTCCCCCAGTCTCACACACTGAACAGTAACGCCGAAGCATCACAAGATCACTTGTCAGTCCTCCTGGGTTAAATGGGCCTTTATTTTTGGAGAACAATGGGAATTATAGGAAACTGGAGGCCTTACATCACAGACCTATGAATAGTTGCTGTTCAGTGCAGCCCTACATTTGTTTTTCAATTTTAAAATAAAGTTTATATTTGAGTGGGGCTATTCATCTGTTGTAGTTTGTGATGCCCCAATGATGTCATCTTATCTTAGGTGATTAAGGACTTACTTAGTTTTCCAATCAGACAAATCGCTAGCTCTCAACAGGAATTTTAATCAGAAGGATTGCTTGCTGTGCCGAGATTGTCCCCAGCGAACAGAACATGACTGACCTTTCCTCCACAGGAAATTTAAATTTGTATCATTTGGCTGGGTAGGATTTCTACCCTCTCCCTGTGGATCAAGATTAGAGATGAACTTTCAGGTTCAGTCATACATTAAAAACACAAACACATGAGCTGTGAAAAGCCAGAAGCAGAAGGATGTCTTTCCCCTGAGGCGAAGGTCGCTGCTGTTTTCCCACCATGCATTGCAGCTGACTGCGGGTCCTCTCCTTACAGCCCCCGTTTAGAGAACTAAGATTAGAAAATAGCTCTCTGCACTTACTGGCCTTCAGCCTGGCCACTCTGGTAAGATTATCTACTATATTTAACTTTCTCTTTCATTTGAATGTTCTCTCCCTTGTGACAGAGCAGAGCTAAAATGGCATTTTTCAAAAAATGTGTAAATTAGGTTACAATAATAGTTCTGTTGTCCCTGTGTCACCGAGAGAGAAAAAGAAAAAAAAAAGTTCCAGGTAAATATTTCTTAAAGAAACCTGCTGCTCTCAAACTAACCAATGACAGGGAAGACTCACAGAACTGCTGTATCATCAAGTACCAGTGAAGGAGAGTAGGGCATCACACCAAGAACAGATCTATTACCCCAGCAGTCCATAAAACTTAACCTAGAAAAGTACAGGAGAACTGGTCACCATGGTCTCCAGTATTGTTTCAAGTTGTTTTTGTATTTCCAAAGCTATATCCATAAATTAATGTAATTATAAAACAACGAAGGATCTTACACCACATCTACCCAGTGGCTCACAAGGAGAGAGATCAGAACATGTAAGCCCAGAGTGATATCAGATACAGAGGGGCACAATTGGTGCTTTCAAAAAAGGTTTTTCTTGTCCTTTGTAATTTCTCATTACTTTTTTTTTTATTACCAATTTTGCATGTTTATATCTGGTAATTGGAACAACTAATTTGAAGACATTATGCAATACAGCAACCACTGTCAAATTCCTATTGTTTCATTTGGTGAAGTTCTGTATTGTTTCTAAAGCTTTTATTTTGTAAAAATTTTTTTACTATGTTGTATTCTTTTTAGATAACTAAAAAAAAATTATACCAAAATGTGAAAAAGTTACTAACAGCACTATGATGCCCCATTTAGAAGGTAATGCCTGAAACCAAGGTGGATCTTCATCTTCACCCCAACAACTAGCCTGTAAGTTAATTTTCAATCTAACTCATTTAGCTATACAATGTCTGCTTCCAAAGAGAACTATATCTATCTATCTATCTATCTATCTATCTATCTATCTATCTATCTATCTATCACATTATATATAATATATTATATATTACATATCAGATATATATTTAATCATCTCTACTTATCCAAAGCATCCCAGAAAGTTTACCTGCTTTCAACTAACCTAAAAGTGTAAGCCTGGAAGCAATTCTAAAGGTCTTTCAAAATGCATATTTATAAATTATGTAATTTTATTACTTTCGCAATCTGTTTAAATGCTGCCTTGAGGTTTAGTCATGGAAGAACAGAGGCTTTTTATTCATCTTTAAAGAAATGTAAACCAGTGGGCTAGAAGCTATTTTCACATAATAGGCTGGGTCATATTTATATTTACAAATTGGCTTCACCATTAAAATGAAACATAAATATGAGGAAGAAAACAATTATTTCAAAATTGAGCTAGAAGCAAGGGGATAATTGCTAGACACTGTTCTTAGAAACTCAATTCCGAGTTGACATTGCCGTATGACCCCTACTGTACTCTACCAAATCTATCTAGAAAGAGTGACTTGTCTTAGAGCAGAAAGAGGCTCACTTTGTTTTAAGCTGAGATTACATGGTCTATGGCATGGCATAGCATTTTTTAAAATGATGCAAATGTTCTTTACTACATGTCAGAGATGAACAGATGTTCATTTATTTATCTGGAGTAAGATTTAAAAAAAAAAATTATTATTGCACCAGACACCAGACACCAGACACTGTGCTAAGCAATTATGTGTAATCTTAGCTCACCTCTTCAATGGCAAATTTAAAAGCTGAATCTTGAAAACAGTGGCTCAAGGTCAAGCAGGTAAAAGTACAGAATCAAAGCTGGGGTTCGAAGCCAGAAAAGAAAACCAAGTTTCACGCACTTTGAAGGCCTTTGTTCTTTGCTGTGAATTTGGTTTTGTTGCAGGTTGACCCAGCTCCTTGCTCTTATGCAGCTTTCAATGTGATAACCAATTTGCACAGTGCTGAATGCAAAACCTCACACAGAAGGAAGATAACTGCTTTCCTAAATTCATATTGCTTTTTTTCTGGGAGGCTTTCTCCCACTACCCTAGTTTGGTAACTGTGGGTAGGACTCTCTTGTCTCTGAGTGATTACAAGTAGCAATCCAAGCTACTCAGGCACCCCAGAGCAAGCAAAGAGAGTTTTCATTCATCCTAGCATAATACTCCTCTGCCATGCAATGGAGCTTTTGCAAAGATTGCATGAAAGAGAAAATAATTGAAGGATGAGTCCAGGGTTTTATAAGGTGCTTTATACATGACCACCTTGCTTTAATTTTTCCATAGGTCAATAGACATGTTTTTTTTGTGTGTATGTGTGTGTGTGTGACTCCACAGAAATTACAGCCATTGTAACAATTCTGAAGTAGTCAGAAAAGCACTGTTAACTTAAAAATGTGCATTGACTTGGAGCCAGTAGCCCTGAGAACCCTGAGATAAGCTTGGGAATCTACAATTGGAAGATATTTTTAAATCTAAACCAAGTGATAATTAACCCAAGAAAGGAGGGGAATGTTACTGAAACAATTTGAATATTTTTCTCAGTGTCTGTATTGTTTGCATCACACTTTTCATTTCTGGAACTATCAATGTTGCAAGACTGATCAAATCCAGAAGCTACCCCCAAGTCCCCTGATATACACTGACTTGATTGCACTTAAGCCCTTCTATCCACATATTTCTTCAATTATTAAGTGAAAGTGCTTTTGGTAAAGATTCTTGATCTATTTTTAAAACAGTAATCTCAAAGTTTCTTTCTTGAACTTCACATCAGTGACAACTTACCCTATCACCAGTCAAAGTTGTTGTGACGTCCCAGTTGCTTCACATCTTTGTTTAAGTTTACACAAATCAAAAAGCATACAATATTTAACTTAGGGAAAATTCACAGGGTTTTTTTTAGGCACTAACAACAGTAATTTTTAAGAGCTGCCTACTTCCTAATTTGTTTTAATGCCCAAAAATGTCCTCTGCATACAGTAAGTCCTCAATGTAATGTCAAACAAACCTAAGCTGTTTAAATTTAAGATACTACGGTATATAGAGAGGCTGTAATAGTAACAGATTTCAAAACATAGTACCAATAGGTTGAGTAGGAGGATGGCACCTAATGCCAGCCAGCCTTGAAGAAGAGGAAATGATACTCCCCACATACACTGGTATGAAGTCTGGGAACGGGCAGATATGTACTACACAACGTACATAAACAAGCTCATTAGTGCAGGATTTTGATGAAGTGATCAGCAGCACAGAGTTATTTGCATCATCAAATTAGCACTGAAGGCTGCTTTCCATTTAGGAGCCAAAGTTTTGTAAAAATGTCTCTAATAGCCCAATATACTCACATACTCCTCCTCTTAATTTTTCATTGTTTCTGTTGTTTGTATTGGAAGTAGTTCTGCCAGGAGTGTTAGGAGTACAAATTTAAACCATACCATTTTGCCTTCTCCAGGTGAAACCAAATAAATAATGATTTTTAACTTTTTTTTTTGCCATTTCTCCATCTTTAAGATGCATCATATTAACCTGAAAGGGAGGGATTAACATCATCTTGAGGCTTTATCACAGAATGAAGAATTCTAGAGTTATGCATTAAAACTGTTTTTGTTTAAGAAACTATGAAAACATGAGCTGCATCAGTCACAAAGGATTTGCAGGGGAAAGATTAAAAGAGATTGGTATATTTCTATAGGTAAAATAAAGACAAGTTTAATTTTTCTTTGGATCATATCAGTCTACATAGTGGTTAGATGTCAAATCAGGGCAGAGTTAACATCTCAGGAAAACTGCAGAGAAAATAATTGAAAGGTTAGTCTCTGGGTTCTAAAGTTATTCCAGGAAAACAAAAGCAATCCTAAAACAAAAGAAAACAGAAACAAACAGAACCACTAGAAACTGAACCGGGCTTTATGGTGATAGGAAAAACAAGATTAATGGAGAGATGTAGGTCAGGATATGTACATTGCATTGGTTATGGTACTAGGCTGAAAAAAAAAAAAAAAAAGAAAGAAACAGAAAGAAATATTTCCTTCTCCATAAAGAAATTTTGAAAATGGATCCCTTCTCAAGTAAAAGTAGTAGTTGTACTTCAAAGCAAGTTGGCTGTGCTTGACTGTAGCAAATGTAGTTACAGCAGATAAGGGTGGCTGGAGGATACATTGTACACTGCATCATTTGATGGGAGTAGTCTGGTCCCAGAGTTATAGAACACAGTGGACGGGCTCCCATGCAGGAAGCTTCCTGGGCTGCATCTAACCCTGAGTAAGCAACTTGCGCCTAGAAAAATGTGGGATCAACTCTACCTTTAGAAGGTGTGACAGTATCAGGAGAGAGATGTAAAGGGATAGGCAAGATAAAAAGCAAGGAGGATACTATCTGCTGGGCATGCTTTCTGTCTCAGTTTCTTACTTTCATTGCTGAGACAAAACAACCAACAACCAAAGTTAAAGGAGGAAAGGTTTATTTAGATCATAGTTTGTAGAGGTTTCAGCCCATAACTGGCTGGATCCAAGGCAGGGTGAATTCACAGAGGAGAACAGTTCATGGTGGGCAGATGTAGCAAAACAACAAGGAAGAGGAGACTAGACTCTTGCCGTCCCTTATTTTGTATGGAGGTTACCCGTCCAAGTGGGGGTATAGGACCCACACCCTTAATCTCAGCCAGAACTATGCCAAACCAATCAGTGGAGCCATTTACTTATCACACACCCTTAATCCCAGCATCATGCACCATGGAATCAGTCACCTCTGACAAAGCTCCATGACCCCGTGAGCCTTTGGGGGGACATCTAGACACAACCTGTAACATTTTTGTGTTATTCATGTTAGTAAATCCTTTCATCTCCAACAGTTCTGATAACAAAGCAAAGTGTCTATAGTTTTTGCCCCTCCCCCAATGTCTTAGTCACTTCGCTGTTGTCGGGACAATAGTCAACACCCACAAATTAAAAGAGGAAAAGTTTATTTTAGCTCACAGTTTATAGAGGTTCAGTCTATCGTCAGCTGGCTCCAAGGCAGGATGGCCTGGTAGAGGGGGAACAGTCCATGGCAAGGCAGGCAGGAAGAAGCAAGCAGGGCGTCTTTCCTTCTCTTCTTTTCCATTCAGGCTATAAGCCTATTTGTTGGTGCCACCCACAGCCAGGGTGGGGCTTCCCCTTATCCCAAAACTATGATAAACCAATCTGCGGACTAGTTTAGCTATCACGCACCCTCATTCCATACTAACATACCCTAGACCCAGCCACCAATGAAAACTTCCCCTATGAGCACATAAAACTTTGGGGGACCATCTAGATACAAACCATAACATGCAGTATAATATTTAGAATATGTTTAACCCATTTATGTGTTAGTACAAGAGAATTAAACTCTGGGAAGGCAGGTTCTATCTATCTTTAAAAAAGTATCAGAGATACTTGCCTAAGAGAAGTGAGATGATTAGAAAGCTTTACAGAATAAAAAAGCAGATATTACACTTTTGAAGACATGATGAAACAAAGCATTGCCGAGAACACAATCTCACCAACTGTGGATTTACAAGCAGGATAGTCGGTAAATGTTTCACCACACATTTCAAAATTCCCAACCAGCAAAATGACTGCACACCAGAAGCTTAACCCTACTGAAATACATAAGATCTGGGTTAGCATTTTTTATTACCCAAGATATATCAAGGCCCAAATTAATAACAAGTAAATCCAGTAAAGACTGATTCTATCAGGTATAAAATTACTAGCAAAGATATGAGGTAATAAAAAAAATCATGGTGTGTCCTCGTCCCCATTTCTCACTGGATCTCAGTAAAGATGTTGAATCAGTGGAGACAGGCTCCACCAGACAATTACAAGACACTCACAGGAATGATGGTGTAAGCGTTCAAAGTGAGGGGGAGGACTGTGAAGGTTAGTGGCAATGTGTCTATTGTAATTAAAAAATAAATTTAGCACTCACTGCATTTTCAATCACTTATGAGAGGCAGACTGAGCTAAATCTGGAGCCTATGTTCAACACTTACTACGATAAAATTTGAAGAAGGGAAGTGGGACTCAATGAGAATTTTCACATTGTTTAAAATATTATGTTTGTGTATTATTATAAACAGCCATGTAGCTCAGTAGATTTCAACATCTTATGGTGATGAGATTAAAATAATAAGAAGAATAACAAAATGTTTATAGCCCTAGCTACTTAGAAGGTTGAGATATAAAGGACAGAGTGCACAGGCACTAGAACAATCCGGGACCCTGTCTTTTAAAAAAAAAAAAAGTTCAAAAAGATTACATTTATATCCAATACTTGCATTAATTTATGTTTTATGCTACATGCATTACTATACTAGCCAAACATACAATTAATAGCACAAATAAAATTATAAAGGATAAAATAAATTTTATAAGCAGATACAGTGTTCTTTTCACAACCAAGTGGACTGTCTTTGTACTAGTTAGGATGTCAACAGCACACTTTGGAAAATACAATTTTAGTTTACTGAGTGTGAGCGATGACATACAGTCACACAGAGCAACTTTATATTCTCTAAATTACTTACCCTTTATGTATAGTGCTTCTATTTTTACCATTTAGAACTTTTAAAAGCAGTTATGAGAATAAAAAAAAGGCAAATTGGATGTTCAGATTGTTGTTATCACAACTAAAGGCTGCACTTCAGTATTGTGACAAACATTTTATATTCCACTCATATTTTATTCTTTGCACAGACTGTAAATTAGAAATTATTTTCTCATTTTATAAAGAAAATGAAATGAAAGGTCATGTTTAGCCACATCTTGAAAAACGTTGTAGCATGAGGGTATGTGTGTGTTTTTTAAATTTGAAGGAAAAAAGTAAAGCAAATGTTTATAAAATAATAGGTGAATAACAATGGCTAGTACAGCGCACATTGTTCTCTTTAAGGTAAGTTACTCAGAGTACAAGATATGGACATAAAAATGATGAAATCAAAATGATCACAGTACAGGACAGCACGCGTGGAGAGCCACACTGCAGGACTCTGGGTTTTCTTTGCTGATATCTGCTTCCTTACAGCAAAGTGAAGTCCATTTAGAGATGAGCTGTTGGCTTTTAAAAACTACTGGAGATTCCAAGTAATAACCATCCCCAGACACTTCACTTGCTCCTTTTTTTCCCCTCTTCCCCCAGCACAAAATCTTTTTAAGTCCTAGATAGCCCACAGGAGACAATTCTGGACATAATTACAGCGGTCAAAACTAGGCCTATGGGAGGGTTCTACTAATGGCCATAAAAAACTTTCTGTGTTTCCCAGAACATCCTCTGGTATTAAAAGAGAGTATGTAGAAGAGGAGTTTGGAGCCTGCAGAGCTAGGGGTTGTGTTCTGCTCTATGAAAGGGCAGGAAGAGTAGAGAAAAAGCAGGCGAGTTTTCAGCCTAGCTTTCTCATGGGCTAACTTTGCAGTGGTACACCTCTGGCTCCCAGATGGGCCCCAAATTGGTTACACAGTACCCCAAATCTTACTTGTCCTCCAGATGCAAATTTTTGGTGTGAAATCTAGACCACCAAAACCCCACATGGATGAGATTCCTTGAGGGAAGTGACAATACATTGTCTCCTTTTGGTGGTTAATTTTTTTTTAATTTATTTATTTATTTTAATAATTTTATTGAGAAACAAATAGCAATGAGACAGTTTCAAAACTGATTAGTAGGACAGTTTCAATAATTAATACATTGTATATTGTTGTCTTTTTAGTGGTGATTTATAGTACAAGATGCAGACATGATATCCTGTCCACAAACACTAATACAACAAATCTTTCTATTCATTGAATTAAGAGAAAGTAGCTATATATCTATCCTATTTTGAATATACAGATACAAAATGGTCCTTCATTTGTATCCCCCTTTTTTGTTTAGTTTTGTCAGAGACAGGTATTCCATTGGCATTTAAATATTGTACGTGTATGAATTCAGCAAAATATTCCAATATAGTCCAGTAGTCCATAATAGTAGTGGGTTTTCTGTAGGACTGGCAATGTCAGAAGTTGTTGACTTGAGCCCTTTACAGCTCAGCATATTAATATGGCTTTACTTTTTATACTTTGTTTTTATACTTTTCTGCTGGATGGTTAACACCAAGATAAAGCAAGACCTATATATCAAGAAATGTAGCTTCTGCATCTGACAACATCAGTCAAATCCCCTCAAAATTTACCCTGAAACCCTGTACTGCAGTTTGTAGATCCTTTGTCAGTGTTAGCCATGTGGATGAGTCATGGTCATTGCTTGACCAATTTGCTCTCTGTGAAAGCCTGAGAGAATGTTTTCTCTCCATGTGACTCTCCTTAGGAACACTCTACATTATCGATCACTTTCCTCTATGGCCCCATAACCTCCTTCATCAGAAAATTTGGGCCACAACTGAGTTACATGATGTTACAGTATAGGTTCTCCTATGTTGGTGGTTAAATTTGGAGACTTATTGAGTACAACATTTTATTTGGTGGCTTAAACACTGGAATTTGAAATTTCAGGCTAAGTTTTCACCAGAAGATATGGGCCAAACTATAGTATGGTGACTCGACATGATTTTCTTCCCTGGAGAATTTGTCACACTTTGGTCTAGCTTGGTTTGATTTGGAGGACTAAACAAATTGGTGAACCAGAAGCTGTTTCCAGTTCCATATTCCTATGTGGCCATTTACCTCTGTCTGGGAAGTCTCACCTCTCCTATCCACTAGGCGACCCCTTGCTCCCTCAATGGTAACTTTCTGGTGAAGTTCCCATATATAAGATGGAATAAGGGCCCTTCTTCTCTGAATGCTCAAAAAGGTAATTAATTTTTAAATTTCAACTCTTTTTCTCTTAACTATGGCTTCAGCATTATACTGCCTTGTGTTTCCATGCTTTACTAGAGGCAGGCACACATCACAGTAAATATTTGGTGGTTGAATAAGTAAAAATGGAATCCAGTGATTCTGAGGAACACTGGCTGCTACAGATGAATGGCAGCAGTTCAGTCTTAGTGGCTTCATTTCAAACAAGGATTTGTTTTTATAAACTTTTATATAAAATCCATCAACTTTCAGAGCAGTGTACTAGTATCCTCCTAATGTCACAACATCTGCTTATCAGTATTTAGAAGATCTTTGTCTCATTGTTAGTTGGACTATATATCTAGCATAACACAAGGGCCTACCAAATAGCTCAGTGGATTAAAGCATCTGTTTGGGCAGATGTAGAGGCTGGGAGTTTGATCACTGGGCCAGCACTGAGGGCGCACTGAGACAGTGATTGAGATTGGGCATGGTAGCATGTGCCTGCAATCCCAGCACTTGGGAGGCTGTAAACAGGAGGATCACTACAAGTCCAATCTACGCAGTGAGACCCTGTATACCCTGTCCTAAACACAATAAATAAGTAAATAAATAACACAAACAAGGCAGTTGTTACAGCCGTGCAGAAAGAGATACTATCATTTGTCCCATTTCCTATGGTTTCTATACCAAGTCATCTGGTCCATTGGGAAAAGTAACATTTTCTATTGCTTTTCTCATTTATCCATTCTACTCAGAAAAATTCCTTTAAAAACCCCCAAAGATTTAAAGTAATTTTAAGAAAAAGAAATCTGATATTCTGTGTCTCAGTTACTTTTCTCTCCTTGCTGAGACAAACATATCCAACACTCAAAGACAAAAGGATATTTATTTAACTCAGTATTTGTGGAGGGTTTAGTCCACACTCAGCTGGTTCCAAGGCAGGGGGGCACATGGCAGAGAGCAACAGTTCATGGTATGTAGGACAGAAAAGTAACAATAGAAAAAAGTAACTAAACAGAATTTGGTACCAGAGAAGTGGGGTTGCTGCTGTGACTACACCTGACTGTATGGCTCCACAGCTTTTGGAGATAACTTGTAGGAAGAGTTTAGAAAGATCTGGAGACAGGCTGAAAATGTAGAGCTGGAATGCCTTAGGCTGTACTGGTTTTGTTTTATTTATTTATTTGTACTGCCAAGTGAATTCAGGACCTTGTGATTGCAAGGCAGGCAATTGTGCCACTGACCTATATCCCTTACCCCCTTAGGCTGTACTGTATGAGATTCTGGTTAGAAATAAGACCAGAAGGCTTATAGAAATCCTGCCAATAAATACCAACCCTGGAAGGTTTCTGCTGGGAAGGACGGCACTGGCTGTTGGAGTTGAGACAACATGTGTTATACCTTGGCAGAAACCTTTTCTGATTTTGCCCACATCCAGAAACTTTGCCTAAGACTAAGAATAAAGATGGCAAATTAAATAGTCTTGCAGAAGAAATTCCAAAGCAGTGTAATACTGAGGCAGTAGAATGGCTATTGTCATCGCCTTTCAGCTAGGTCTGTGTCAAGAATCAAGAGCAAGGAACTCAGAAAATTATTTAAAATATTGTGAGTTTGGCCAGAAACGAAGCCCCAATAAACTGTTGGGCTGCAAAGATAGAATAGATCTTGATGAATGAGAATAAACAGGAGAAAAGATGGCCTAGAGGAATCACAAGAAGCATCAGGAATAGCCTCAAAATTTCAAAAGTGGAAGACAGCTATGAGAAGAAAACCCAATAGCACTCTATTCCAGAATGGCAGTAGCCTTCAGAACTTGTTCTCTGGATTGGGTTATGAGGGTCAGCAAATCAGGCACTCGAACTCTACAGCCAAAATAGAAGAGAGCCTGACTACTGCTCTAACTGGCGGTAGATCTTTGCATTAATCTCACGGTGCTAGTTGTAGGTGCACGCTGAATGTGAGTTGCAGAGTCAAGAAGGCTTCCCCCACAGTTCAGAAAACGGCCCAGAAGGCTAGGTATGCAAGCCTGAGAGGGCAGTGTGTGAAGCTGTGACTTTGAAGCCTGAGCTACAGTAGAGACACCAAAGTCTGAGGAACCCAGGGGCACGGATCATCTGAGGAAAGCTGCAAATGGGAGTAGAACCAGCCTAGGAGAGAAGCTGTGTGAGCTACAACCGCCTGCTGTGCCGCAGAGGCAGAGCAACCCAAGCCCTTTGGAGTTCACAACTCACCACAGATTGGGACACTGAAAATGGAACTGTGGGACTTAATGTTTGCCCTGCTGGATTTTTGGACTTGCTTTGCTAGCATTCCTTTGGACCCCCATTTGTAACTTTTGGAATGAAAATGTCTTACCTCATGCCACTGTACATTGGAAGTATTTAACTTTCTTTTCATACATACAGGGGCTCACAGCTAAGAGTTTACCTTAAATCTCAGAGGCGACTTTGGACTTGAAAATTTTCAGCAATGCTGAAACTTAGAACTTCAGCAAAACTCTTAGGAATGGACTAAATGCCTTTTTCATAAAGGAACGTACATGGGTCTTTGAGAGGCCAGGGGTGGAATGTTGAGACTTGTGTCTTCGTGTTCCCTAAAGCTTCATGCGGACATGTGTAGCAGGCTCCTCAGAGGTGGCTGTGTGTAGAGCATATGGGGCTGGCATCAAGGGTGTGTATTAGTAAAATCAGCCCACTGATTGCTTTGGCATAGCTCTGGGTAGGACCAAGATGTGAGTCCCACACACACTATGGGAAGCAGCGTAAAATACAAGGGGCAAAGGGAAGCTTGACCCACCTCACTTCTTGCTTCTACTGTTCTTCCACCATGACAAACCATGGTCCTCTGCCATGTGCCACCCTGTCTTGGAGCCAATCCATTACGGACTAAAACCTCTACAAATTGTGCGCTATCTAAACCTTTCTCCTTTTTACTTTGAGGGTCAGGCATTTTGTCTCAGCAACAAGAGAAAAGTAACCAAGAAAGTCTGTATCATTTCACTTTAGGAGCATATTTCAGCAAATATTTAAGAAATAAATTTCTGGAGGGGGGGGGAATAATTAGGTAATTTTATGCCAAGTGTAATACGATGCACCTTTTTTTCCTCAAAAGAAAAAATAATAACCTGTTATGTTAAATAAGTATTTTTTTTTTTTTTTTGCAGTACCAGGGGTTGAAAAATGAATATCCTTTTGAACTGATTTACTTGATGTGCCCACAAGGAAGCAGTAATGCATTCACATACACAGCCTGACCCCCTACAAAATCGTTTCCTTAGTACTGCAGCTAAATCATATTAGATGAGCATGTTTATAAATGATTGCATTTATAAATATATACATAAATTTCATATAGATATAGATAGATACACAAAATGCTAAGAAAGTAGAAAACCCAAGATTCTTGAAACAGTAAGTTTCAAATGGTAATTTTAGGAAATAGAGCAAAACATTTTCTATGTAATTTCACTTCTGACGCAGAATATATTTAAGTGTGTTTCTTAAACAATTAAGTAAACCTCTCTTTGTCGTGTGCAACCCAGCCCACTCCAGAATAAACGGATTGACAATGCAAGAAGAAAAATATCACTAAAATATTTTCATTTATTTATTTATTTATTTATTTAATTCTTTCATTGCTCTTGCTGTCCTAACCTTTAGGAACACTCTTCAGTTATTAAGTAGTCTTAATATTTTGTTCTGGGAAATAGGTCAGAACACTGCATCAGACAAACAACGATATGGCAGAGATAACTAATAGACATTGTTGGCATGTCCAACAAGGGCCCACCTCTGAGTCTAGTATTAAGATTTGTCTTCCCCCTTTTTTGGTCCCCCTAAATTTTCCTATGCAGGCACTTCTGAGCAAAAAGTATCTTTACATATCAACTTTGATACAGATCAGCAATGTGAGTAGAACATTTGCTAAACTGGGCAGGCTACCGAGAGAACACTATGAACAAGATTTCTCAGATTTCAAGTCCATTGGATTAAGCTCCTGTCTTTGAACTGCTACCAACTTGGCATGTGTCTTATGCTGCTTTACCCATACCTTCCATTACCAGCCATGTCCTTGAAAGTGAAAACGGGCCTAAGCTCTGTTTCCAGAGTGTCAGGATGTACTCAGTCATGCCTCTTGGGTGATGCTGATGGGGCCATTTCTCCCTTGCATTCTTGGGCTGGAAGAATGCATCCCAAGGTCCGGACTGATCCTCTCCTCAAGTGTTCAGGCCACTCTTCGGTACACACTTTCCCCCACTGTGAGGGTGTGGAAATGTGGCAGACGAACATGTTGTATCTCCTGTGGAACCTAATCAATTCTGTAGCAGTTCCCTAAGGGCTGGGCTAAGCAAGATAATGAGGCCCCGTCTGAACCCTGAGACAGACTGCTCTGGTGGATTAGTGATGTGCGTCACAGGCGCAGATGAGGAGCCCGTGCGTGATGTGCTCAGCATTCTCCATCCCAGCCCTACTGTGTCCAAATGTAGATTTCATTAGGTTTAAAAACTTTTGGTTATATAAGTCCCTTCCTCTTACTATAGCATTAGACCTGGGGTAAAGGACTCAAAGTGTTCTATATTTATACTTCCATGTGGAACCCTTTTATACAAAAGTGTGGCAGAGTACTTCTCCCGCTGAGTCAGGCTAAAGGTCAGCATTATGGACCCAGTGCTCCTCCTTCTTCCCAGGGGCACACAGCGAGAACCCTTCCTGGGAGCGTTCAGAAGTGACTTTTAAAACGCCGCCAGCATTTCCACCAAAGCAAAAGCACCAGAGCTCCCCAAAGCCACCCCCGGCAGGATCACATAAGGGTCCTACTGACCACGCAGCTCCTCTCTTCCGTCCCAGTGGACGCAGAGCTTCCATGTCTCACCCATAGTTCTGTACATGAAACACAACCAGAAGAAAGAGGCCGACAACAGTCAGATTCAGTTTCAGGCCTTCGTTCTGAAACCATTTAGGAAAACCTTGCACAAAATTCACCTCACGATGGCAAAAACAGAAATTCAACACAGCTCCCCTGCTGTAATAAAGCCATGTTCTGGGGGCTTTGGAAACTCAAGATAACAAATCAAACCCATTCTCTTCCTTTTTTATTGTTTGCTCCATTCTCAGTCAGAAAAACACTCGATATCTTTCTAATATAAAGTATTACAGAAAGAATCCCATTTCATAATTTTTATCTAAAGAACAACATTACAAAGAGAAGAGCATCATTAAGCACCAACAGCCCCACTTCTAGCTCTGTAATCATATTTATTCTATTTCCAAGGCAATCTTCCTCATCAATTCCATTTCCCTAATCAAATTACATTGTTTAAAAAGGCAATTTTAGTTAATACTTGCTGCACTCTGCCTTACAGTAACCCACCTCCTTGCTTTCTCCCCACCCAGCCCTTCCAGAGCATTGATGCCATTTATAAACTGCAGCAGCCACTCCTGCCACTTCCTCTGATTGCGTACAAACCACTCAGGCTAGAACATGTAAAAGTTTCCTCATAAAAAGTTCAATGGTTATAACAGAATAACAGCCTGTCTAAGAAAAACAAAAGTTAAAAATGAGAAAATATGTAAAAGCAGGTTGCTGTTCTCAAGATGTGAAGAACTCTTCCTTCCTTAGTAAAAGGCCAATTGGCCTGCAAACCATAAATCTCAGGAAGGACAATGACAGTGACCACAGACAAGCATGTAACTCATGAAAAATGGACAGAGGTCAGAGTTTTTCCTGTGGACTGGCAACTGAAGGAGCCCTGTATAAGGGTGCATGGGGGTAGTCAGATGATAAAGGAGTGTAAGAATCTCCACACAGACTGAAGCCCAGAGCAAAGCCCCATGGCCACTATATATATCATCTGTGCCTCTAGCACATGGCAGTTTTTGGGGAAAAATGAAGTTAAATGGACTGCAACAAATACCATAAGACAATATCATTAGCTAGACTGTGGCCCAAAGTATGCCCCACTTAGTATGGAATATTACATTGAAGTTTTTAAAAAGGCTTCCAACATAGGAGAACCTGTACTGTAACATCATGTAACTAATAGTGTCCCAGATTTTCTGATCAAGGAGATTATGCAGCAACAGAGGAAAGTGATCGACAATGTAGAGTGTGCCTAAGGAGAGTCACATGGAGAGAAAACATTCTCTCAGGCTTTCACAGAAAGCAAATTGGTCAAGCAATGGCCATGACTCATCCACATGGCTAACACTGACAAAGGATCTACAAACTGTGGTACAGGGTATCAGGGTAAATCCTGAAGGGATCTGACTGACCTTATCAGACACAAAAGCTACATTTCTTGTTATATAGGTCTTGCTTTATCTTGGTCTTAACCATCCAGCAGAAAAGTATAAAAATGAAGTATAAAAAGTAAAGCCACGTTAATATGCTGAGTTGTAAAAGGCTCAAGTCAACAACTTCTGACATTAACAATCCTACAGAAAACCCACTACTACTATGGACTACTGGACTATATTGGAATATTTTGCTGAATTCACGCACCTAAAATATTTAAGTGATAATGGAATACCCTTCTCTGATAAAACTAAGCAAAAAAGGGGGATACAAATGAATGACCATTTTGTATCTGTATATTCAAAACAGTTAGGATAGATACACAGCTACATTCTCTTAATGCAATGAAAAGAGAGATTTGTTCAACTAGTGTTTGTGGACAGGATATATGACTGCATCTTGTACAATGAATAACCACTAAGACAACAATATGCAATGTATTAATTATTGAAACTGTGCTAGTAATCTGCTTTGAAACTGTCTCACTGCCATTTCTCAATAAAATTATTTTTAAAAAGACAAAACAGATACTGTATAAAAATACCTTCAGCTTGTCTGTATATGATGTACATGAAAAAAGTAAGTTTTGTGTTTAGACTTGAAAAAAAAATAGATAAATAAAAATAAAAATAAAAAGCCTTCCAAAATAGAAACTTTGTTAGAGGAATATTTTTAGTGGAAAGAGATCCAGGTCACTTTTTGCTTTTGTAAACTATTATCTTCCAGAGAATCACAATTCCATGGAGCACTGAGAAAGTAAGATTAAACTGAAGATTCTCCCCCAAAAAAATACTTGAAAACTACTGACCTAGAGTACGGATACTTCCTTTTTAGGAAATCAAACTTAAAATTACCTAAAAATACTTGGGGTGGCGAGATAGTTCAGCCAACTAAGTGCCTGATGTGGCAAGCACCGAGATCGGGGTCTGATCCCCAGCCCCATATGTTGCACGGTCCTGCTCCCAGGTACACTGAGCCGGAGACCAAGTCCGGGCATGGTCATGCATGCCTGTCATCCCAGTGCTAAGAAGGCAGAAAATAGGAGGATCACTACGAGTCAGAGCAGACCCTGTACCAAATGCATAAATGGAAAAATAAAAATCATTTATCAATGCTCATCAGAAAATTACAAAAATACCATCTCTTATGCTCTCAAACCTGTTTCTCTTGCTTTTAAATAAAAACAAA
>NW_004524585.1:21744567-21763039 GCF_000260255.1 Octodon degus
ATATCTTTTATTTATTTACTTATTTGGTACAGGGTCTCACTATGCAACTCGGACCCACAGTGATCCTCCTGTCTCAGGCCCCGCAGGGCTGGGATTATAGGCGTGCACCACCACACCTGACTTTGGTGTCCAGCACACTCTGGGCCCTGCACAGCATTTGGTACTGGAGATCGAACCCGGGTCTTTGTGCTTCCCAGGCAGGAGCTTAGACTGCTCGGCTATCTCCTCAGCCCAAAGTTATATATTTTTATTTAGCTCAAGAAATGTAGGCACCGAGGCTGGGACAGACCTCAGGGGTGAACAGTTGTGTTTCTCAGTAGACTGAACATACTTCACTGTCATGAATATATCCTTTACCTTCAAGTGCTAGTCAGAATCAAAAGCAAATGTTCTAGCTTTTGTTTTACAGAACTATGGTCTTAAAGTAAGTGCCTGGATGTAAGCATGAATATACTAGTCTGGTGATAATAGAACTAGCTCAAAACACCACATAACAATATATGTTTATATCACCCTTTTATTTCATAGTTAGAAATAATACAGTTCCATCAGTAAATCATCAATAAATAACGGTGTTTAATCATTAAACGTAAAAATCCCAACTCTTTGGCATCTGATAGGATTCTATTTCTTGTCAAACTAATAACTGTATAGATATAGTTAATCTTAGTTATCATTCGTCAATACAATATGTTACAAAGGTGCAATTTACTGTAAAATATACAACAGCTGAAAATATCCAGCCCCACAAGAAATCTGATCAACCCAATATGCTCCGGGCCAACTCTCCCAGGTTCTTTCACATGGTTTGCTGTAGTGAAAGTATAATAAACATTGATTAAGAGTTCCTAGGGTTTTCTAATAGTTATTCTGCTCTAAATAAAGTTTGCCATTGATTCTAGCTAAAGAAAAACCGTAACTGTACCAGAAATCACCCCACTTGTTAATGCAAGGGGCTCTTATTCCATAGGCAAGGTTACTATCACCTAAGAAACTGAGTTGCAAAATGAAACACACAATATGCAATTCTACGTTGCCAGAAATGCCAAATCAGTTATAAATCGCACCTTCAAGAGTCAAAAAAAGAGAAAGAGAGATGCTTACAAAAGGTAAGTTACATACATTTTTTTTTTCAAAATATATTTCAGAAGAGTTGAGCTCTATTTGTTCCTAAAGCCAGAGCATTACTTCTTCAGCAACAAATTAAACCAGTGCAACTGACATAAACTGCTAGGTAATCCAGGATTAACCCACTAAAACCGTAGAAGCACCTTAGGCTTCTACCCTAATCCTAGACTGGAAATTCAGTGAGCGCTGGGTTGCACAGAATTGAAACTGGAATGACCCGAAGCCATGCTGAAAGGTATTACTTCATACGTAGTTTAAGCATTCAATAGTAGAAATCGTGAGATCCTTTGTTAAAGTTCTGTTCACTTACAGTAAATCCAGATGCAAACATCATTATGCCCACGATCCACAATTAAAGGACTCTTTTCCATTTTAAAGTTCCAGATGAATTTTAAATTAGAAAATAAGCACTAAGGAAAACTTTTCAACTTATGAAAACTTCATATTGGGAACTTTCTGGAAAAACTTCCCCCCCCACCCATTCATTGTAAAATAAATACTTTGTATCCCAAATTTAATTTTATTAAGACACACTTTAATAATGCTATAAAGAAATGTTTTACAGCCATAGAGATCAATAACTTTCCATGCGGAAATAAAAAATTCATTGCTCAATATTATTGAGGCAAGTGAAGAAAGATTACTCTCTTAATCTGAAATGTTAACTTTTTTTCAGTGCAAAACCAGTTATAAAATATTTAAACTTAATATTTAAAAATAAAAAGTGGTCCAATTCAGCAATGTTCAAGTTCTAAATTTCATAAAACAAATCATTACATACATTTTATAGTAAAATACAGAGATCCGAGAAGTACTTGTGTATTGAAGATATAAACTTCTAATGAATCATACCAAGTCAGCAACAACCAAGCAGATAACATTCCCGACTGGAGCATCATTTAAGATGAAATGCCCGTACCAAAGCCTTTTTTCCTAGCTAAAGAGCTATACAAACTAACGGTCAACATTCTGTGTTCTTTGCAGGTACGTGCTCTAGGATGAGATTTCCCCCCCTCCCAAGTACCTGTGATTTCATTACTGTATTCAAAATTTGATCCAAGTTTTATGTTCCAGGAACATAAAAACACTTAGCTGATAGAACCATCTAGAATGTGAAGAGTCATGTACAGAGTCCAGCAGGGGACTTTCTCTAGCCAAGTGCAGGCTGACCTCACGTGGTTTCGGCAGCACGAGTCACTCATGTGTTATTCCTAGCAAATACTCGGTCCCCTCGGAGGGTTAGGTGTTGAAGCTGGTACTGTAGCACTTCTGTGTCAGCTGGCTCCTTGATGTTCATTTTGTCTAGATTGAGGTAGTCCAGAGATTTGGAGTGAGCCCTCTTACCTTTAAGAAGACATAGAGGCAGAGGCCCATGAAGGGCCTTATAAGGTTCGTAAGGTAAGGACTTGGTGCACTTGTCTCCTGAGCTGGGCATTCGTCTTCGTCGCCGGCCATTGACAGCGGGAATCTCGTACGGCTGGTAGTACCTACTTCTGGTTTTATACAAGCGCGAGGAACGCCCCAGTCCTGCGTCCAGCTGCTTAGCGCGCAAGGCAGGCAAGGCTTCTCCTTTGCCCTCTTCGCCTCCTGTGCACTTCTGGGCTAACTTGAGGAGTTCCTCGCCGGTTGTGAAGCCAACCAAATAGTTAGAGTCCATGTGGAGGATCTGGTAACCCGACACAGTCCGACGCATGGGTGAGCAGGGCGTGCTGGAGCAGCGTGGCTTCTCCGCCTCTGCTTTTCCTGGGGAGCTGACCTCAGCCACGGGCAAAGGCAGGGTGCTCAGGGTACTTCTGGATTCTCCATTTATATCTACTTCCATTTTAGGCACCAATCTGCACACTCCTAAAAGTAAACAGACTCAGGTTAGAAGAGTACAGAATGCGCGGAACCTTGGGCCGGGGCAGGAGAGCAGCCGGCAGACCGTCACCTAGGTCTGGTGAGCGCGTCTGAAATGACCACTACCCCTCTGCCTTCAAGAGCGCAAGGGTGGGTGCAGTAAAATCCCATGGTGCTGCGAAAGGTTCCAACGGCGAAGCAAACGGAGAGCAGTATTTCTCCAAATGCAGCACTCTCTTCAGCCACACAGAGTGTTTTCCTTAATATAATATTAAGCAAATAGAACACAGATCTTAACATAATCACACAAAAGCAAGCACACAAACTCTCACGAAAATTCTCAAAACATTTCCATCTTCCATGTTTGCCTCCTTTAATTTAAAATAAAAGTGCAACTCCTCACAACTGTAAATCTTTTCAACTGTGTTTAAGGGGCATATAAAACGATTAAACTAATCAAATTTCACAGACTCCAATTTAAATGTAAAACATTGCTTTTTAGGAATAGAAGAGTCTTTCAAAAATGTTCCCCCAAATCATGTAAACACTTCGCTTTCCATACCCAGTGAATTAAAGAATTACTTTGCATCTTAATCCTCATCCAAGATATCATGTACTATTTAGAATTAATAATATAAAATATTAAGTGTTATTTTATTACTGATCACAGAACACATCATGATTTTTCAAAGCCTACATCATTCTTCTAAATTTTGTAATACATACCAGGATCATTCAGTCCTAATGATAATACTGTTCATTACAATTACCATGTTACACAGTTTGGAAAACTACAACAACAAGGACATAAATAAGGGTTGGGCTCTAGAAAGCTGCAGATAAAACAAATTCCAGAGAACAGGGTGGTGCCCAGCTGCAAGCCCAGCACTCAGGAAGCAAAGGCAGTAGAATCTGCAAGATTAAGGCCAACCTAGCCTACACTGAGTTCAAGGCCAGCCTGTACTATACAGTAGCCCTGTCTTACCAAAAAAAAAAAAAAAAAAAAAAAAAACAAAACAAAAACAAAAACCTAAGAGGAAACAGTGATAATGTAATTTCTGAGAAACTTTATTTTCACTGTTCTCCAATTGCAAGTTACATAGTTTTAGGTAACTATCTCAGATTGCTAGTCCAAACGTCAAATAACTGAGTCTGTAATGCAAAGTTTACTAAAGAGCAATTATAATCACATCATTATTCTGAGTCCTTTCATAAAGAAGTAACGATCTGCTAACTAAAGCACCTGCGAAAGCTTCGGTGTTCACCTAAAATCCAAACAATTAAAACACTAAAATCATAAAATGAAACAAAAAAAAGTAGAACCTTATTCTTTCACCTGCATGCTCCACTTTCCTTCACTAGGAGACTGAGGACACCAGATGCCACCCTAGCCTGCCTAGTCCCCATCCACAGTACAACAGAAAAACAAATATTCATAACGATTCCTGAGATAAAGCAAATGTCAAAGGGATCAATACAGGCAGGGATCACTATTTACCCTGAACCTTCCTCTAATTTTGACTTAGCCAAACCATCCTTGTCCCACAACCCTTCTAGATTTAAAGTAACTGACTTTAGGCTTTACTAAAATAAAAATAAATTTATATTCCATTGTGCAATTTGTTTCTTCAGGGATACGATCAGATTGCCAGCTCCTTGGGCAAGCATTTAAGACTTATCAGCAACAGACTTCAGAAAACTACCTGAAGCACCACCAAATTTTCCTACTAAACAAACAAATGTTTATCCTAATCCACATAAGATAATCCTTGTTTTCTTAACTAATTCTCCAGCCTAGAAAGACTACAGGACTATATTGGATTATTTTGCTGAATTCACGTACCTACAATATTTAAATAGCAATGGAATACCCATCTCTAACAAAACTTAACAAAAAACAGGGATATAAATGAAGGACCATTTTGGATCTCTAATAGAAAATTGCTAGGATAGATATACAGCTACTTTCTCTTAATTCAATGAGAAAAAAGATTTGTACTAATAGTGTTTGGACAGGATATGTCTGCATCTTGTACTATGAATAACCACTACGAAGACAATAATATGCAATATACTAATTATTGAAACTGTCCTACTAATTGGTTTTGAAACTGTCTCACTGCTATTTGTTTCTCAATAAAATAATAATTAAAAAAGAAGACAGATCCAAGACTTCCAACTAATGATAAAATATGATGGCCAGGGAGACAGCTCAGCAGCATAAGTGCCTGCCTGGCAAGTACAAGGTCCTGACTTCAATTCCCTGTACCAGAATTACAGAAAGACAGACAGACAGAGAGAAAACATAAGTAAAACCTGACGGCCAGCTATAGGCAAGAACTGTTTTCTCGACACTCCATTCTGAAGGACAAGGAGATGAGAATTTCAGAGACAGAAATAACCAGGGCTATGGACAAAGTCTAAGCACCAGTCTTCAGCAACACCATCAACAGTGACACTCAAGCAACTAGTCCACAAGGGGATGCTGGGCTGGGTCCCTGCCAAGCCTGGAATCCCACAAAACCCCATGGATCTCCACCAACTACATTAGTTTCAATTGTTCTTAAACTCCATGAACTCAGACATCACTCACTGTGAATGGAGTAACAATTCATACCAACATCAAGCTGAAGTTCAGCCTTTTTGTCTATGAGGAACAACAGTGCAAACAAGATATCACTGCACAATACTGCAGAGAAGAGGAGGAAGATGCGCCCCTGCAGCAAGCATAAGAACCAGAAGTCTGTTCCTGCTCTGAATAAACCCTGCTGTCCAGAGGCCAACCATCAGGAATTCTTAGAATCTCTTGGCATTGAAGATAAAGGGTGGGAGGACATCGAGGTCTGGAGAGACAGGCCAAAATGATACACTACCTAGTGTTACGTACCAGGAAAACGAGCAAAGTGAGGAAAGTAGGTGTAGAATTGTATAAAGGTCAAAATTCAATGCTCCATGAAATATACACTGTCGAGATGTAACTATCGTTTGTTAAATTTCCATTAACCAATAACATCACAGAGAATATCACCCGGCTTCAGTAAAGTTACCCAAACAGATCTTGAGACTCCTACCTGGAAGACAATGACTTCACTTAGGTTGCTAAGCAGACAAAACAGATCTGGCTCAAGTGCTCTGGCAATTTCCTCCAAGCAGCTTGGTGTAAGAAAGCTACCATATTTTACTGAGGCAGACAACACACCGTAGAAGACACATACAAACAGAGAATGAAAGCAATAGCAATTTCTAGTAAGTTCTAGCTGGCATCTGTAATCTCTTAAATCAGGCCAGTGCAATACCGGCCAATGTTCTGGGTAAGATTTCTGGCCGAGAGTCCCTGCACAGGGACGTGATGGGCTGCTTTGATATGCGGTGTACGGCTGCTCCCTGATGAACTTCTGACCAGGAAATATAGGAGTTGGAAAACTGTTTGCACTGTTCAGCCATCAAACACCAGCACTGGCGCTCCTAACCATACTGTGTTCTCCAAACAGCTCTCTGGCGGCTTCCCCATCTCTGGATGGTTAGCTGCCACCTGGAGCAGAATCCCCCTAGGCCTGCTCCTGAGGAATTCAAGTGCAAACATGGAGGGTGGAACCAAGCCTCTCAGAAGCTGCTTCACCCTCAGGAAGGCCCCTCATGCACTCACTGCCCTTCTGAAGAGCTCCCCTCGTGTGGCACTAAGAAAGGTACATGCAGGCCAAGCACCAGAGGAAGGAAGGCTCACAGGTCATTCTTGCAATGGAAGCCACCCCCATGCATCTGCCTGACTGCCCACAAAACACTTTATGTTACAAAATTCCTGAGAATTTTGGCTGTATTTAAATAGTAGGGCCAAACCCTGAGAAAGACAGAATTAACTTTCTCAGGCGATTTTTAAGTAGGATCTGCTTAGGTACTGCCCCATTTGAAGAAGGAATCTAGGGGCCTTCCAATTCCATGTTTCAGCCAAGAATGACATTAGGGATTGAACAGCCATGAGGTCAGCAAGCCTTTTCCCAAGAAGATACGTAAGTACCTGCCACCAGACTAGCACATGTGGACAGGAGGGTGCCTAGCACTTTCTAGAGCCACTTCTTTAAAGCTTTCTTTTGTTTTCTTTTTTTGTTTTGGTGGAAGGTACTCCTGCATGCTAGCATGTGCTTTCTGACTACACCAGATCCAGTTTTTTTTTTTTTTTTTTATTAAAATGCATTCATTAGGAAACTCAACGACAGTGACTAGAATTGTGAGATGACCTATATTTAGCACCATGGTCGCCAGGTTTTATCACGAAAAAAGAAAACTGTTTATGGACTTAGTAATACTATTCATGACTCAACATTTTATTTCCTAGTCTAAAGTAAGCCTGTATCCAAAAAGCATATGGACAAAATAAAGGCTCACAAAACACCACCTGGCAGGGGTGTGCAGACTGTGATTTGCACTGCATCACACAGTTGGATCACGAAATCAGGTCCCACGTTAACCTGCACAACCTAGACCACGTAAAGCCAGAGAGATATCCTTCATGTTTCCACGGATGCCTATGCATAGTTTAAGGAAAAGACTGGCAACAAAACATTTCTAAAAAGTGTTAATGCTATAGTAATAAAAACAGCACATTTTTTTTTTTTCAAATAGCAGTATAGAAAAGAAAATACACACAGAAAAGTCAACTTGAAGTGAAACCTGAAGGCCTTTTCCATGATAAGCAGAATCTGCTGAAAGTCTGGACATAACCCTCACAGAGACAAAGGAAAGCAAGGTTCCCCAAAAGCTGGGGCTATGGAGGCACATCAACACTGCAGAAACTATCCACAGCCAGCTGCCAGGCTAGGAGGGGTCTGCGTCAGGGACAACTTCAAGAAACAGGTTTTTCTGGGCTCTAGGACTGCAGCTCCATCCCGATTGCTGATCTAAATGCAAAGAGGTATCTCAGAGTGCTTGGGATCTGTGAACATTCTGATAACTACTTTTCCTGGTTAGGTAACTTGCACCTTTTGTATTCCTCACTACCCTGCTTCAATAATTGCTTCTTTTTCTGGTTTGGAGGTCTATAAAAATAATACATGCAGACTGAAAGATACTGAATTCAAGGAATTTATTATGATGATGTACTGGAAATGACAAAAATGACAAAACTCCCTCTCTAGCTTTTACCAGTGCAAGGCACATGTAGAGGAAACTCTTATTTTGATGTATCCCTCCTTTTGCTTTGCGTGCATATGTGAGAGTGGGTGTCCAGATATTCTAACCAGGAAATACACCACACACACACACACACACACACACACACACACACACACAGAACTTCTGCAAGAAATTCCAAAAGTAAAAATCCTGAAATACTTTTACATTTTTTATAGCAACCTAACACCCAGCTTTACAAAAAATATTTCCCTTTCTACAAGAATGAATTTACATTTCCTCTAACTATAAATGCATATAAATGCTTTAAAAAGTACCATCTAACACTCCTCATCAGAGTGCCTATTTCTGCCCTTATTGTTTCCAAGCACAAATTTCTGAAGAGTAAAGATAGGGTGGCCAGAGGATACTGAGTCTGATTTCTCATAAGAAGTCAAATGAAAAGGGCATCATGCCCATTCTTTGACCTCAAATTTCTGCATTTTTCATCTATAATGCTTCAGTATTTCTTGAAAGAAATTTATAAACTAAATGTCACATTTCCTTTAAGAAAAGAAAGAAAAATATCCATATATATGAAAAACACATCATACATTTTTAAAGTATCAGAGACAGCATGCAATACTCCAGTGTGAATATTCTGCCTGGGACTAAAGCCAACAGGCCCGAAGCACAACACACTGTGGATCTTCCTCCACCAGAGAGCAGGCAGAGGCTGCAACCCATGAGCCATCTCCTCAGCCTACCGCCCCTCGAGGCCGAGCCTCCCACACATTTGGCACAGTAAGCAATATGTTGAAAATACAACATCAGATATCTCACCTCTTTAGACCAGCTCGGAAAACAGCTGATACGTCTCACAGCTGCAAGTCAGAGAATCCTATTTGAGAAAGTACTCAGTTCTACAAACAAAAATTCAGGCTTATCCAAAACATTTACCTCCAGTAAGCAAAGCACTGTTTACATGTTTGCACTGCATTTAGTAACATATAATAATAAGAGAAAAAAGATATGAATATAACTGTCTTAAATATACAAAAGAAAAACGCCCTCATGTTGACGCAATATTTTTTCAAGAAGCACCAAAGATGAATCCTTTAGAGGAGACCATTTTTTGTGAGATGGGAATCTCTACAGCATAGCTGACAATCGGTCAAGTGATGGTTAGCATCGCCTCGTTTCAACGCCAGAATTTTCCTGGAGTTCACCTACCTCAGCAGAAGAAGCCACTAATGCCAGGAAGGCCAGGGCTTGCCTGAGGCCACAGGTGAAGGTCACCACAGGGTGACCTTCACTACACCCCACCCCAGTCTAGTGTTTCTTTCACTTCATCCATTTCATGCTACCGTGATCCCAATACATGACTACCAAAGCTTTATAAAATACTGAGGATGTGTGTTCCACTCCAGATCTGTGATGCCTCTGAGCTAGCGGGGAGCTCGGGATCTAATATTTTTAAGAACTTCAAGTGCTTTTAATATGCAGAGAGGCTTGGAAACTTGCCAGCCAAAACTTATCAGAGGAATTTCACTTCTTCAAGCTCCTACGCTTGTTTGGTGAACATAATTTTTGCCTTACAATCACTAACCACTTACCCCTAGGGCTTCCTAATTTACTGTTTCTAATCCACAGTGAACTGAAAATATTTGCTAACCAAACTTATTAACAATGAAGACAAAATAAAAATAAATCTGTGCTGAATGAAATGTAAGAAACTTCACCTGCATACCTTTCGGCATATTAGCTACTCAGAAGCTTCTGCAGGTGCAGTTTCTTCAGAAAACAATTTGGCAACTTCTAGAGTTGAATCCATGTTTATTAAATAACCCAACCACCCCACTCCTATGTTTACCCAAGAAAAATGAAAATATATGTCCATAGAAAGACCTGAAGAAGACTGTTCATAATACTGTCACTCCTAATTGCCATATGCCTGAAGCAAGCTGAACATCAAAGTCAGGGAAATGGGGGAATAAACCGTGGTCCATCCGTAAAATGGATCAGCAGTGAAGAGGTATAAAGTAGGAATCAGCAAGCAAAAGAAACAGGACAATGCGAGTGATCCCAACTGTATGACATTCTAGAAAACGCAAAACTGCGGGGCCAGAAATCAATCAGTGACTGCCAAGGGCTGGTGCAGCGAGGGGAACAGACCACAAGGGGAGTCTGGGGTTGATGCAAGTACTGCACGTTCTGACTATGGCCAGCCATCAGCACGCAACTGGATCCATCTGTCAAAACACATCAACTACGTGCCTTAAGGACTGAATTGGGCTGCAATGGGCTGCACAGGTCAGTAATCCGAGCACTCAGCAAAGGGAGGCAGGTGGGTCGCAAGCACAAGCTCAACCTGGGTAACCCAGCAACCTAAAGAGGCCCTACCTCAAAATAAAACATAAAAAAATGGGCGAAGGATGTAGTTAGTGCAGGGCTACAATCTCAACTTCAGTGCCAGGTTGAAGACTGAATTTCACTGTATATAGGTTCTACTTCAACAAGCCTGATGTTGAAAATAAAGTCTTGTAACCTATTTCTAAGTTTCACATGGTACTCCCAACTCTAATGTTTTGGCCTGTGTAACTTTCAAGTCAGAAGAACCCTAGCAGTACCCAGTATATATTTGATCCCCTTAAATGAGAAGCAGCTCACTGTCTCCCAAATCGACTCATTTCCCCTTTCACTGCATGGCTAGAATGTTGTTTTATTTACAAATTCAACACGTACACACAAACAGAAATGACCGCAGAAGCAGACAGACTGCGACTGCCATATACACAGGCATTCCTGTCATTTCTAGCAGTTCTTCCGAGCTTTAGGTGACATAGTGACTCAGCCACATTGTCATACTGAAGGCCCTGCTAACTGCGCTTTGCACTTAAAGCTTTCAAGTTTCTTTCTGTTTCCCCCACAACGAGAAATTTTAGCAGTGTTTCTAGTTGTCCAATGTTTTAAAATTCATTTTTATAGCTCTGAGCAGCCACATCTAGCTACTGAACAATACTGGGCTTTGTTTTTGTCCGTCACTCCTTTGAATCATTCTGCTGCCGGCCACGAACTTCGAAAATGCTTAGCATTATACTGCTTTTTCCAAGGACTGTGACCTCTCAAAGTAATTCAAAGCAAGGAATTACAAAGCTCTTGGCCAAGGAGACTGACATATCAAAGCAAGACTCACAATAATATAGTTTTGAAAATGCAAAAGAGCTGCAAAGACCATTATTAATTATTTTCCTTCTCAAAGACTCGGGGTCATGCAGACAGCTATGTCAGCACAGACACATGTGACACCCTGAAAGTAAAGACGACAGGAGGAAGCCACAGCACTGCATATGTTGAACAGATTAAATTCACAGTGGGATAAAGGGAAGGGCACTCTCAGTGATTTGCTCGCCAGCTAAATGAAAATGATTCTCCATTCAGCCACCTGTTAACCTTGCTTTATGTTTAATATACAGCTAGAACCTTTTGAAAATCATTTCACCAAATTCCAGAGATCAGTCTTTTTACTAAAATTTCCCAAGTTAGTACAACCTTCTCTAATTATTATATACCCTGAAGTGTTACTGTATAAGAACGCCTTTGTCTTGCAGTAATTTCTAAGAAAGAAAATATATTCAATCAAAGAGTCAAACATTTCTAATGTTACCCTATTGCAATCATGATTTGAGTTTTAACTACTAAAAATACCATCCTCTATGCATGTGCAATGATACACTGAAATTGCATATGCATCAACTTATGTAGTCCTTATAATATATTATATTATGTTCCTGCAACTAGCTAACAACACACAAAAAACAAAATATAACTCACCAGACTAAATCCCAGAAGATGTCACCGTACAATTTCCAAAGAGTTCCAAGGGAGCACAAGCATAATAATTTTTCTATTCTACTCCAGATACTAAACATGAAATACAAAAATAAACCAGTAATTTAACAAGTAACAGAATTTATAAGGCAATTATAAATCAACTGTAACTGCAAAACAGGATGACACTAGCAGGAGCTACTGATACCAGATAGAGGTTCTAAAGGATACAATAATTCATTCGATTAAAAAGTAATTTTGAGTGTGTTCAGCTAAACGAATCCTCAAGCATCTCAGTATGCTGTGCTCCTATAATTCTGTTGCTTAAACACTATGTAGAGACTAAGAATACCTAACTACGCTAAAAAGAAGAATAGCACAAACAAGGAAATTCAGTGCTGGTTTTGCCATCCTAGACCCCTTCGTGTGTTCAACAGATTGACAGTATTCTATGAAAAATGTGGATGCTGTGACTGAGAGAACGGATTTACCCAGGTCTCTGCTTCCTGACCTTGCATAAATAGCAATCTTTAAAACAAGGTCAATAATTCCATCCTTCCTTCCTAATATGCCGTTATATGGATCAAATGCGATGAGGAGGGTGGATGTGTTCCGTATACTGTAAAGCCTTTTATAGCTATGTGATGTCATTATTATGCAATTAATTTTTTAGTGTCTGACCATGTGAACTGTAAGACAGCAACAATAAAAATTCTTTGTGAGACTGCTGGGTACTTGGAAAATAGCATTTATTGAAAAGGCAGAAAGACGCTTCTTCAGAGTTGCCACCTTTCTTAAGGTTTCTGGTGTCTCCTCTGGGCTTGGCCTTACCTGGGGAATTAATGTGCAGGAGAATCTATCTTGATGTCCTGTCTCCTCCACTAATAGAGTTAATTTGTTGAAACCAAGAAAACTCTCCAAAGCTTTTTTTCCACTTGTAAAGAGTTTTGCTGTTGAGTATTCCATTGTGGTCCTCACAAGGAGGGGAAGGCTCAAATGAGCTGAGGAGGTTGATTTTTTTAATCTACACAGGTGCTGGAAGCCTAAAAAAAATGGCAATGGTAATATGCAACAAGTTCTCAAACTAAAGACAAAAAGCAAGAGAAGGGCAAGACTTCTGTCACGTTTTTCTGAAAGTGTGGGAGAGGTTTAGCAAAAGGAAATGGACGTATTAGTAAATTAAAAGTTTCTTCTCCCTCAGCTGGAGAAACTAGATTAAGCATCGAAGTGACCATTCAGGGAAACCATTGTGCTTATCAGCCTTCAGAACTTCTTTCAGAGTGCGCGACAGGCACAGCCCCTTTTCATTTATTTTACCATCCACTATTTTTAAATTGGCTAATCAAGAAATCTAGATAATTAAAAGTTGGTTTTGCTCAACACCAATGCCTCTGGTTTTACCATAAGTCCAATTGTAACAAAAACTGTCACCTGATAATTGTCTTTATTTCATAAAACTGTCCTCAAAAACATCCCCAATGTTACTGTTATGAAGTTCACATCGGTATCTTAAAAAGTGGATTTTAATGGGGAAGTGGGTGTAAAAAGAAACCAGAATTTTTTGGATCTCCCATATGCTGAAGCCATACATATTTGTCCTTTCATTTTTACTCCATGAGCAAAATATCTTCTCCACCACCCCAAGCATGCACCCAAACTATGCTGCCTGAGAGTCGGTGGAAGCATCTAGACTCTAAGTGGTCTGGCTCCCATTCATTCATCTGTCTTCACACTCATTTGGCTTCTGGTCAGTGAGCCGCACAGTCAATAATACCATGTTCCTGAAAATTATATTAATTACTATCTGGAAATGGAATCCCGTTTTAAACACTTGGGGAGGCCCTTTACTTAAAAGCTTTATTTTCTCATTTGTGAAATATATGGGTGAAGTCAGTCAGATTTTACTAGTACCTCTAAGGCTGTTTCCAACTTAAAGACTACTACAATTTCAAGGTACAGACTAGAAAGTCTTATTTAAGTTTGCTAAATCAAAGACTCTCTCCTAAGAGCTTCCAAGCTAGTTTTTAAATCATAAGTTATAAGGCAGGAAAAAAAAGTTTAAACTAACACTTGGTGATTATACAGTTGTATACCAAATCCAGATGTCTACTTTACTTCTCAGGACCACATCTATGACTAAGTGAGCGATCTCAGACTTTACATAATTTAGTATAAAACCCAAGAAGCAAAACTGGAAACGTCTGACTGTCTTAGCTGCAAATACACTTTTAAAAGTCCTAATTCCATTTAAACTTTCTTATTTTTATTCTATATATGTGATGTGGTATTTTCTTTTCAAACTTTTGAACGTCCTAGAACACTAGTTATACTTTTGAATCCTTTTTTCAGCAAAAAAGAAAAAAGAAAAAGAAAAAGAAAGAAATCAAACTTAAAACCTCAGCCTGGATTTGAAGGCAGAGGAACCCTAAAGTAATCCTCCGGCTCCAGTCCGATGTGCAAGCCTAGGAAATGGTCGGTAATTTCATAGTAAACAAAGTGTAGTAACTGATTACCTCCGTTCAGCCACTGCCAAGTCCAAAATAGAACACAAACAGAGGCAACAGGACACAGAAGGCAAAATCAAGGAGCGGGTCTGGCTTCCCTTCTGGGCTCACTGCTGATGGTCTATGTGTCACCGAACTGAACACTCCTGTCTGTGCACAGGCATAGGAAGGGGGTGAGGGTGACAGCCAAAGGTGGTGAAACCCAGGGAATGAAATAGAGTGGGGCAAGAAACCAGCACCAAGAAGAGAAGCTGCCTATAGATGAATCTACTACAAATTAGAAGAAAGGTTTCACCTCTCTCCCATCTTCCATAAGCACCAAGGATTATGATGTAAAAATCACCCAAAACATGCACTGTTCCAATAAGAACACCCATTTTTAGAGTACTTAAAAGTCTTCAAGTCTCTAACCCCTGCAGCTGATTAGGCCTCCAGGCTGCCTGATGGCTTGAAAGCCACCAAAAGGTTTCAGTCTGCAAGGGGAAAGTGACCTCAGGACATTCTTAGGCATGATCCAAATGATACACTGCAACACAGAGTAAGTCAATACAGTCAAGGGTACAGAATACGAAGTTTAAGCTCCAAGAAGCTAAACACACAAAAGGCTCAAAGACACTACCCTGTAAACAAGGAAAACCGAAAGAATTAAGGTCAGCCAGGAGCTACCCACAGGCCTCTGGGTTACTAAGCAAGACACCCAACAACCAAACACAAATGAAACTTCCACCAATGAAAAAGTTAGCCAGCATTAACTAGGAAGTGTGCGGAATTTCTCAGGTAAGGTGATACTATCAAAATTAAAGGAAGTCCTTCAAATTAGGATGACCTCAGTCACAGTTCAGTCAATACCTGGAATAATTACGTATAACAGCCCCATTAACTCACATAAATGTCCCCAGATGGCAACTGTACTGTCATCCTGTTCAAAAGTAATATATAATCATGGAAAAGCAATGAAGTTTTGAAACAGAAGAAACAGACCTCTGCTATCCAGGAGCTTTGCACACTAATCTCAGGCATGCTTCTTCAAGTTCAGATGTGTCCATTCAACCGTTCACCTGCCCATCACCCAGCAGTGTTTCTTGGTCACATTTCTCTCAATGTGCAAGCACTGGGACAAACATGTGCAAGACCAGGCCAGAGGGGAAGCGAAGCACAGGGAATGGTTTTTGTAAAATATAGAAAACTCCACTTAGAAATGGTCAAGTTCAGACCGGGAATATAGCTAAGTGGCATAAGCGCCTGCCCAGCAAGCACAAGGTCCTGAGTTCAAGCCCCCATACCATCAGATCCACATAAAAGTAAATGCACATGTGTGTGCATCCACACAGGTGCGTGCACACACACACACCCCTTGACCTCTCAGGTTTCACACCTAACAAATTGTAGTTATAAGGGCCGGCCAAATAGCTCAGTGAATTAAAGCACCTGCAGGCAGGCGCAGAAGCCAAGGGTTTGATCCTCAGGCCTGCCATGCCGGCCCCACCCCCGGAGCATGCTGGACTGCAACTGAGACTGGACATGGTGGCGCGCACCTGTAATTCCAGCTGTTGAGGGGCTGTAAACAGGAGTCCGATCTAACAGTGAGACCCTGAACACCATGTAGACCCTTCCCTAAAATACAATACCAACAACTGTAGTTATAAACATGAAGGCAATGCATAGCCCTTCTGAGTTTTGGTAAATAAATCCCACTAATCATTAAAGATTAACAGGGACTGGGGAGATGGCTCAGTGGAAGAAGTGCTTCCCTGGCAAGCACAAGGGCCTGAGTTCAATCCCCGGTTCCACAAAAAAAATTAAATAAATAAAATAAATAAAGATTAAGGTAAATTTTAGGCAAGAGAGTTCATGCAGTAGAAGTTATAAGTTTGAATCATCACCCCCAAAATATGAAGATAGACAGACAGCAGACAGTATTTCTGAGAGACAATTTAAGGAAATGAATAGTTAAAAAATAAAAAAAAAAAAACACTTGGAAAAACAGAATCTTTTTATTCCAATAAGACTAGTGAAAATATTTTGTAATCACTGGTCTCAAGGTCTATGCTGAAAACAAGTTAGAGATGGGAATCAAAAAAATCTTTCAACTAATAAAACACTGAGCAGAAATAAATGGTTTAACTACCAAGACACCACACACAATGAAGCAAAGAAGGCTAGCTGTACCTCATTCTTGTAGAAGTTACTTTCAAATACTTCTGTTTTATCATTTACAATCTGTAAAAATTAAATCACCAAAGGTTTTGAGAAACAATCAGCAGGGTGTGACTTTTCGAAAAACAATCACTGATCTTGCAAACCAATAACTTCACCAACATGGTAAAAGACAACCCAAAACTGGCTCCATAAGGAAAAGAAATGTTTCTCTTCCTAGTATCAGATTTTTTTTTTTTTTTAGCAGTAACCCTCTTAAAAAGCTGCAGCGTTCATTTTCTTTCCACTTCTGGAGGGGCCACTTCTGGTATTAAAAATTAAACCTAAGTTACTAATATATTCTTATGTGAAGTCGCCCTTCTACTTTTAGAAAAAAGTATTCAGTTTCACTGCAAATATGACTGGCCGTAACTGGAACTGAAGGTCTCCACGCAGTCCTTACAGGAAATTTACTTCTTAAGAAGAAAACAGAACAGACAGGTGTACATGGTGAAGGTGACTTGCCCTTCAAAGGAAGCCTAAAATCAGGGACTTATTTTGACAAGCTGGGGACAAAAATTCCAGTTTCTCTCCAGTGCAAAAGAACTGACTCACCACATCAGGCCACAAAGCAGCAAGAAAAAAAATTAAATCATTTACATAAAGCGTTTGTATTCTCCCTACGCTAAATGTTTTTGAATACTAAAACAACTCTCCAAAATGTACAAAAATGCACTGAGAATGTAATAAGCACACTTATTCATGCACAGTCAATGAAAATATCTTCTATCCTGGAATAGTACTAACAATCCCATTTGCCATTAAGTAACCCAAAACTTTGGCAAAAATATGCAGGATATCAGTTAACTCTTATCAAATTTGAAAGGTCAGTGTTTAGTCTTAAATTTCACCCAGCTCACTTTAAATCTTAGATTATACACAGTTATATAATACCATAGAACTATGAACTATGGGAAACATTCGTTAAACATCATAGTACAGGTATAACTCTTGGCCTTATATTAATGAAGTAGCCACAACTTCTGCAATAATAACCCATACTGTATTTTCAGATGACTGGGCAATTAAAGTTTGGGAAGGGTCTACAGTTTTTAATCTTGCTCCACGACATTACATTTTTTTTTTTTTTAACCTACGTTATTGGGTAGTTTTTTCAGAAAAACAATGCAAATAGAGGCGCCTCGGTAGAGGCAGAGATGCAGCGCAAGAACTGTTCCTCGGGCGGGCGTGGCGAGCTGACTCCACACCCGGCTGCCTCCATTCTTGCTGCCTCCGAAGGACTTGGAGGTGCGCGCTCTGGGGCTCCCTGCGCACCACCGCCCGACGCCCACCCGCAGGAATCTGCGCACAGGCCTGCACAGCTCCCCGCCGGGGAGTCCTAAAGATGCGGACCGCTCGCACCACGCAGGGACTGGGCCATCGCTGCCCGCGTCCTCGGCTTCTTCCGGGCACAGATTTGTGGATTCCACCACTAGAGAGTTTGGGGCAGCTGCACGCCGGCTCGCTACTTCGCGTCTCAGCGCCGCCCTGCTCTTTCTCCGATCCCCAGCTGCCCCACATCCACCCGCGACAGGTGGGCAGGGGTGGCGATGCTCTGCGACATGTGCCGCTTTCGCTTAGCTTCGGGCCGACACTGGGCCGATCCGCGCTCAGACGCGGCAGCCCGAACGCCCGGCCACCGAGCGGGCCCGGCCAGCGACGCGCAGAAGCGATAAGGCCGCAGAGCCCGGCCGGCGGGCGCTATCTGGCCCGGGCACTCACGCCTGGCTCCTGGGCGGGCCTCCGGCCCAGGGCGCAGCAGGCCCGAAAGGACTCCTCCTCCCCGGCCCCGAGCCTGCGCCCCGCACCCGCGCCGATGCACCCCGAGCTCCGCGCGGCGGCCCGAGTCCCCGCACCTTCCCGCCGGG
>NW_004524585.1:21763174-21776442 GCF_000260255.1 Octodon degus
GCACCCTGCGCGGCCACACCCAGGGTCCCGGGCCGCAGCGCCCGCTCGGGCGGGACTGGCCGCCGACGCTGGGGACACTGAGGCCGCACCGCCGCGCATCCTGGGGGCTGGCTCGGCCGGAGATCCCCGGCGCCGCACAGACACAGCGCGCCCGGCCCGGACACGAGGCGGGGAGGGAAGGGCAACGCCGCGTTCGGGACCGGCACTCGGGATCCGGGACAGGGGCGCCTCCTCCACCCCACCCATCACTGCCACCCGCTCTGCGGCACAAAAGGTTGCACCCGGAGCCGCAGTCCCCGCGCAACCTACCAGTGGCTCAGCGCTCCACCGCCTCCTTCGGTCCCGGGGCGAGGACCCCAGACAAGGGCGGAGAGGCGCCGGGCTGCGGCGCCGAGATGCGGGCAGAGGCCGCCGACCGAGCCCGCGGGTACCCGCTCCTCTCCCACCGCGCGCGGCGCCAGCTACCGCCCGGCGTAGTCCCGCCTCCTCCGCCTCCTCCGCCTCCGCCCAGCCGTCCGCCTTCCCGCCTCCTCCCTCGCTGCAGAGGCGCAGCCCGTCAGCGCTGAGCCCGCCTCCCGCGCCCGGCTCCCGCCCCGAGAGGAAGGGCGGGCAGCCTGGCAGGCGGGCGGGCGGAGCACACGGCTGGGAAGCGGAGAAGTTGGCAGGGCCGAGGGGCTGCGGAGGACGGCGGGGAGGAGGGTAAACATCCCCACCACCACCACCACCAGCCCAGACCATAGCTCAATCCTGCAAGCCTGGCAGGCGCAGGCTCCCAGCTGAGCGGTGTGCTCCAGTGTGTATTTGCCAGTCTGTGCCTGAAGGCACTGAGCAGGCATAGAGAAGACTGGAGTCTGCCCAAGAATTTCAAACTGTGGAGTCAGTCTTACTAAATATGCAGTGAAGGTGTGCGAGAGGTGAAGTTCACATTCGCATCTTGATTGGGTTAGCTAGTTTTGAATCTGTAGGCTTGAGCTTTTCCATTCTTGCAAGACCTTTTCTTTGATCCTTTGCAGTCTTGTAAGAAATTGTTTCTTTCATCAAGACCTCCCCCCCATTTATATACATCTCTACCAACCTGACTGAGTTCTTGGATTAGCTGTTTACTGATACTAATTCAGATTTTACTATGTGAAGGGACTTTCTGTATAATTTCCAAATTTATCTCTCAACAATTTGATCCATGTTTTTTAAATGTGGAAAATGTAAGTAAGTCAAGGTCACATACCTAGTAATTAATTGGCAGAGGTTGCTGTAAATACACAGAGAACCCTAGCGTTTATGAATGTAAATTTAGCAATCTCAAACAGTTCGTTGTTTTGTTTTGATTTTTAATACTTTATCTAAACATAAAAAGTATAAATGCGCTGTATAGCACCATAAATTTAAACAATTCTTGATTCACATTTGGTACGTCCTTGATAATACAAAGGTCAATAAATATAACCCACCCCCACCTCAACAGACGATCGCTCTCAGTTGTCCACTCGAGAACCTTTTATTCCACTGTTTTTGCACCTGTAAGTGTGTAGGGGAGAGGAGTGGGAAAAGGAAGTTTTCTTGAATATTTTCCAAGCAATTTTGAACACTAGTTACATTTTTTCCAACATAGATATTCTTAGAACTTATGAAATAAGGAACCCACATATCTTGAATAAGTGAATGGGCTTTTCCCTTCCTTGGGTCTTTTTGTTCTTATCAGTACTTTGGGATAGCACACAGTTATTTCAGATTTGGATCTGTCTGACACAGTAGTGTATTGTTCTGATGATCATTCTCACCAGGCCACCTGGAAACCATTGTATATTTTATTTTCAGAAAGTGAGTATCATTTTGTCCTTCTGAAACTTTACAATCTTTTAGAAGAATGCCTTGTGCTTGCCCTTTGTTCTGGAAGTTTGGCAGTGATCTTCGGCCAAAAGCAATAAAGTCCTGACTTGCCACTTGGTTCATCGAGCTCAAGGCTGTGCTCTGGAGAAACTGTTGTTTCCAAATGGGCTCCCCTTCCAGGAGGTGCTGCGTGCTTCCCCCTCCCAACTCTTCACCCAATCAAAGCATGAGTCCGTTCTTGAGCGTCCCGAAGAAGACCCAATATACCACTCCACCAAGCGGTAATGGCTGCTAAGAGCTTTACGTGTGGCCCAGTCAGGGAGCATGTATGCCACCTAAAGGCTCAGACTGGGTACTGTCTTAATCATACCGGGTGTGGGCTGCAAGCTCTGTGGGTGCAGGGGATTTGAGAGGTGGAAATAGTGTCAAAGTCCTTCCCAGAGTGTTTTTGTGTTCTGTGACAATCTATTTTCCCTCTCTCTCTATATATATATTAAAAAAATGACACACTTTAAAAGAATTAGTCACAAAGGTAGGATTGAACTTGTGAGCTGAAAAGCCTTCTGAACCTGGGAATTCTGATCTTGCATGTCAAATGCGTCTTATGTGGTTTTTATCTTTGTCTCCATATATCCTTTCAAAAAAAAATCACTTTAAAATGTTAGTGGTCTAGGAAGGATTGCATATTGACGTAAATATTGTCACCTACATATTGACATAAATATTGTTCTTCAGAGAACAAGACAGGTGAACTTGATAACCTGCTACTGCAAAACAGAGACTGCCAAGGTAGGTGTGCAACAAACACTTCGTTGCCTCTTCTAGAAACCACCTTATTTCATGGTCTAACCAGGCAAATAGAGACTGTTTAAGACATACACAAATGGAACGTTGAATGCAGAGAATTGGTAACACAGAGGTTTAAAAAAAAAAAAAAAACCCTCAGAAGTTAAATAGGACATAGTGAGGTAACCCGGAAAGCTGCCACCTCACTTCCCATCTGGGAAATAAGTGAGGTGGGAAGGCAGGTTGCAGGGTGCCGGAGCTGGGGGCCAGGACGAAGGGCCACAAGGTAGACACAGCCACTGCCAAAGCATCTGGGGAAAGCTGGGTGAGTACCACAGGCTCTCCTCCTCTCCTCCCCGCTAGCCGTCTGTCAGTGTTTACCATTGGCCAACCCTCGCGCTGCTGCTCAGAAAGCCAGGGAAGGAAGGTGCAAAGGTCAGTGGGTCCTGGAGACACAGAGAGGAGCCTTCAATTATGACTGTGCTCAGAGCCAGCAAATCATTGCCTTTCACTTTTGAAGTATCTTTCCTAAGGTTTGGCCCCATTCTTTGAGTTGGGTCAAAGTTCCAAGAGCCTATGCTATATTCCCTTCCGTGAAGGACTGTGGTGATAGGGAGTAGAGAAGTCCTGGAGTATTTATTTACTTATTTAGTACAGGTCTCATTATGCAGCTCAGACTTGTAGTGATCCTCCTGTCTCAGTCTCCACCCTGCCTGGTTTTGTTGGCAGGCACACGCAGTACCGGGGATCAAACCCAGGTTCTTGTGCTTGCCAGGCAGGTGCTAAGACAACTAAGCAATCTCTCCAGCTAGTCCTGGGTTTCTAGTCATCTGTCCATCAGAGATTTCCTTTGTGCTTTCCCAGAGCTGCCACCTGTGACTACGTGCTGTAGCTCACCACCTATCTGTTAATGAGATGGCCCTACCATACTGATTTGGACACTACTTTTAGTTCTTTCCTGTTCCAACTCTGCTATTTGAGTCTGGAGAAAATCCAGTGTCTGGAACATCCTGCTAAGCCTCACCCATCCTCAGCAGTTCATATTTACAGTCTCCCTGCACATGCTTGGCTCTTCTTTCCTGATAAGAGGGCAGTTCTCCTTAGGGCTAGTCTTCTTCTTCCTTTTGTCTTTTCAGCAAAAATCTTCTTTGGGCAGCTCTCTGCCTCCTTTCTGGGGGTAGAGTTTTGGCAATAAGGAAAAAAAATCTCCTTTATTCCCTGCTGCATATTTCTCTTGAGGCAACAAAAGGAGTGCAAAATGAAAATAAAAATTATAAATGAATGTCTCAAAATATTATCCAAACATAGAGAGAAGAGACAGTGGGTAGGCTGAGCCAGAATGAGGAGGAGGAGGTGGAGGCGGAAGACAGAGGGAGCTCACTTTGTCGTATGATGGATTTTTGTTGCTGCACTATGTCCATGTGGAGGTATTAACCAGAATATTGGAAATATTAAGTGGGGGGCTCAGGAAAGAGGCCCGGGGCACCCTTCAGCTGCCACTAGACCATGTATAATTCCACACTTACATCCCACTTATTCACCTCTCTGCCTGTCCATAACCATCCCCTAATCATACAGCGTTCTTCACTCCTGACTTGCAACCCGACTCATCCCTACCCATTCCTCAGTCTCAGGAGGTGTCACTCTTCCTGGGCAGAGTGTCCTGGTTTCCGTCCAATGTCTGTCCCTTACATGCCCCAACACTTCTCATGAGGTGTTACAACAGGCTATATCCCCACTAGACTGCATGCTCCCTAAAGGCATGGAGCATGTCTAACTTCCAGAGTATGAATCATACTACAGGTATGGCCTCTCTGGTGTGTCTTTACATTGTACTTTGTTCTTCCCAAGGGAAGAGAGAATGTCATTGCATGGAAATATCAGGACAGATATCTTCCCTCAACAATTGTGTCCCATAGTCTTCAGAAGCCCTTATAATTTTGACTTATTGTGTGTCATAGGTGCTGCAGTAGGTTGTATTCTGTGCACTAGGTGCTGCAAATACAAAGATGGAAGACACAACCCTGCCCTCAAGGAATTTAAGGTCAAGCAAAGAAGGCAGATAAGTAATTATGAATTATAGCTTGTCATCATAATATTCCATTGTTCTTTCTGTGATTTTCTACAAATGTTTCACATGGCAAATGAGGCCCAATATTCTAAGTAATTCACTTGGAAACCTGAAAAATTTAGCCCCATGATCACTGGAGAAGAAAGTTGGCTAATTTCCCTTCAAGAGGCCTTAGAACATACTGTCATGGCCAAGTCCCAATGTTTCTACTGTAGAACTAAGTGAAATCCACAGAAAGTCACCAACACTGGTTGTTCCTAATCAAGACATGCCACGACCCCGTCCCCAAAAGTTCCCAAATGTCTTCAGGGAGAACATGTCTGGATATGTTGAGTCGCTTTTCGTGTCATTTATAGTTCTGTTACAGATTTACTCTGCATGCCGTGAATCAAATGAAGTTGGAAACCACGTTTGTGTGGCAGCACCTCTACTCCCAAATTTCTCCTCTAAAACATATATACACACCATCACATACAGATATCAAGTCAGGCATTTAAAAAAAAAATGGTCAGGTACTAAGTAAGGATGGGCATTAATTCCGTCTACGAGCCAAACCAGAACTATTTAAAGAATCAAAGATTTAAACACTCCCAGAAGCCTAAAATGGAACTCAGTGGCATCAGGCTCAGTGAGGGTGGGTTCTATGGCTTCCACTTTTTTGTTGCAAAGAAGCACAATGTAGTACTTTCAGTGGACCCCAAGAGGGACTTTGTGCACAATTCAGTAACTGTATGTTATCTTCTCCAACCTTTACTGAAATCACTAAAACAGACAATAGGTCCAAGATTATTTGTTGCAATTTTATTGTAATCATAACAACCTAAAAGTACATTAGTAAGAAACTGATTGGACAATGTCAGAAATTGTTGACCTGCCTGCTGCTGTTTCTGACCAGAGTTGCTATACTCAGTGAATAAAACCAGAAACACTAAATCTTCTGGAAGAGAAAGTAGGAGGAACTCTTGAAGACATGGAGGAAGGCAAGCAGTTCATGAACAAAAATCAAACAGCACAGGAAATACTTCAAAAAAATCAACAACTGGGACCTCCTCTTATTGAGAAGTTTCTGCATGTCAAAAGAAATCGCCAACAGAGTGAAAAGATAACACACAAATTTGGAAAAAAATCTTCACCAATAATCACTCAGACAAAGGCCTATCTAGAATATATAAGAACTAAAAAAAGTTAGGGCCCCAAAATTCAAAGATCCAATTCATAAATGGGCATCTGAGATGAATACACACTTCTCAGAGGAAGAAATACAAGAGGCAAATAAATACATGAAAAAGTGCTACACATCACTGGCCATTTGAGAAATGCAAATTAAAACAATATTGAGATACCATCTTACCCCAGAATGAATGGCTATCATAAAGAAATCAGCTAATAATAAATGCTGGAGAGGCTATGGGGAAAAAACGAACCCTTCTCCACTGCTGGTGGGAATGTAAACTAGGACAATCACTATGGAAATCGGTGTGGAGACTCCTCAAAAAACTAGGACTGGAAATCCCATTCAATCCAGATATTCCCCTACTGGGAACTGAAAACATCGCACCACAATGATATATGTACACCCACATTTATAGCAGCACAATTTGTCTTAGCCAAATCTTGAAAGCAACCAAAATGCCCATCGCCCAAGGAGTGGATGAAAAAGATGTGGCATTTTTACATAATGGAGTATTACTCAGCTATGAAGACAAACTAGAAGTCTTCATAGGTTAGTAAACACAACTACAAGCTATAATCATAAGCAAAATAAACCAGTCCCACATGTGTAAATATTGTATTGTCTCCCTAGTGTAAGAACCCAAAAGAAGAAATAAAACCTGAAACTATAACAGACACAGTAAATGGAAAGAAATGGAACTTAAGAATTAAACAATGAAGAGGAGAGAAAAGAGCAAAGATAAGAAAAGTGGTAGGGGAAAAAAGTGCAAGTATTTATACAGGATAGCTGGGGTGATTGTACTGAAAATCTCCATCAGTCTTTTGAAAATAGCAGTGAATATGTAGAATTTTCACCTTGACTAACTCTGTATGCTGATATCTGCGATCTAAGCAACTACATCAAGGACAGCAATGTGTAATTCAAAAACCATGCTTGAATACATGACATCTTGGTCTTCTAAATGTGTAAGATTTCTAATGTCATATCAATTATTACTGTACTCTCTTTAAAACAAACTTTTAGAAAAGGTTAAAAAATTAAAAGAAGAGACAAGAACAGAAATTTAAGCTATCTTGAAAGCAAGTGGTAATATCCAACCATATGTCCAATCTTACATAACTATATCTCCTAATCTGAGCAACAGATGTGACAATAAAATAGATAATATATCAACCATTGTTAATAAGCTATCCTTGGTTTGAAAATTTAACATATATACTGTTGTTGCCTTGCTTGTTTCTTTGTTTCTCATTTTTGTTCTTGCTTTGCTTTTACTTTTAAAATAAAATTAAATTTAAAAAAAGAAAACATCTACTTTGAAAATTATCAAAGGAAAAGAGAAAGAACACTACCTAGAACTTCTGGGAAGGGTTTCTATCAATATAGAAGTGGCTTTTGGCATGGAATTTTTTAAAAAGTCGATGACATCAAACACTGTTATACCCTTGTCAACAAAATGAAGCTCCCCTACAATAGGATGCCGAGTCTTAACAGGGGATTGCCCAAGACCCGTCTCCTGATGAACCTTTTGGGAGTGACCTTCATGAAGGGCAACTCTGTCACTGAGGAGAACATCTGGGAATTCTGGAAGAAGATGAAAATATATGCTGAAAAGAGACACTTCCTTTGTAGGGAACCCAGGAAGCTCATCACAAAAGATCTAGTGAAGCTCAAATACCTGGCGTTTCACCAAGTGCCTGGTTGTGATGCCCCTCTGATTCCTGGGGTCCCAAGTCCAGCAAGACGAAGTTCCTGGGGGTTGGGGCCAAGATCAATGATACCATCTACAGTGCCTTCTAGTCCAAGTCTGAAGAGGCTCTGAGAGGTGAAGAGCAAGCTGATGCCATAATTTCACTCAGTGATGGCACTGAGGACCCAGAGAAGGTACCTTCCATTCCAGAGGTTCCAATTCTTCCCATAATTATTGAAGTGGATGAAGAAGAAGATTATGCAACTTGTAATTGAAGAAGGCAGATGAGGTTCCCAGAAGGAAAGGCTGGTGGTGTATGCAGGGAACAGAGCTTAGCATTATTTTGTGGTCCTATTTCACATGAGCAGTTTGGAGCCTCGTCTGTATATATAATTTTTTGAATTGTTAACATTATAAATTAAGCCCATGAAAGATCTTGTTCACACTTGTTCAGCAGGCTTTAAGTTTTGTTGTTTTTGTAAACGCATGATGCAAACCCACATTATTATTACTGATACCTTGAAGAGAACAATTGGAATAAATATTTCCTTTAGAATGTGAAGAATAGCAGAACAGTACATGGAATAGAGCATTAGGAAATGTTTTTAGGTGGTTAATATTTGGCTTTGTAATCTATTTTCTCTATATAAAATTAAAAATGAGCTACTGTGTTATAAATAAAAACAAATATAAAACTGAGAGGGCAAAGAGAGGAAAATAAGCAATAAGCATACTGCATTAGTATCCCCCAAAATGTCACTGGTGCAAATTCCTTGGATTGTCTTTCTACCTCACACATTACAGTAGTGATGTCAGTGAAAACAGAGACTTGAAAATAGCCAAAGAGTATGGACAGTAAGGAGGAAAAGTACCCCCCAGGCCCAGATTCCACTCTCTCTAGCTGAAGGACAAGGAAAGAGGTCAGAACAGCCAGACAGAAACTTTTAGACAATAACCACTTTATTTCAAAAAAACACCAAAATAACGATTGATTGATTGATTGATTGATTGATTGGTAGATTGACTGACTGACTGACTGACTGACTGCCTGATTGACTTGTTTTAAAAACCGTGGCCCACACATGTACCAGTAGTGACCAACTGGTGAGCCTGGACTTTCATCCTTGCTAGCCTGTAGACTGTGACACATACAACCTTGGTGATAATCAGAGATTAAGTGAGAAGCAGCAAATTTCCTGGGACAATGTCCATGGAAGCCACGTGAGAAGCTGCATTTCCACTGCATCAGGCAGTAGCAGGCGTTCACACCACTCCTCTCTAGGGCGGATCAAATGAGGCCCAGTAGTTTCAGTGGAAACCTCTTGAGAGCAGTGACGGAGCACTCCTATGCTGAACATCAAGGCAGAGATGGTAGAGAACTGGAGAGATCCTGTCCACCCCACTCCCAGCAGCAGCGAGGAGGCTGTTCAACATAGTACCCACAGACACTGAGCAACATGAACGTTTATTGCCACTTGCACTTTTCCTTTCTCTGCCAGAGTGGTGCCTACAGAAGTCAGCAAGATCAGGAGCTTAACTAAGATCCAGCGTCTCACAGTACAATACGCAAGAGCTCCAGGTTTAAAACAACTTAGCATCCAAAATCCAAATAGTCTCTGTTGAACAGAAGACAATCAGTACATGTGATGTCAACATTGAGATTGTACAGATGTCAGAATTATCTCACAAGGACTTTAAGGTCATCATCATAAAAATAACAAGAATTTATAACTATGCTAGAAATAGTGGGGCAACATGGTAAGATGATGTCCTCATCCTTATCTACCTCCTCAAAAAAAAGTAAGGAAGAAAAAAAGATTCAATGAAGGAATGAAAATAGAAAATAGGAGGCTAAAATAATTGGTAAAAACTAAAGGAAATTTTGGAACTGAAAATATAATACTGAACTAAAAAACTCAACAGTTGGTCTCAACAACTAATGGAGATGACAAAATATAATTAGGGAATCAGAACATAAATCAATAGAAAGTACATGATATAATCAAAAGAAAAACACTGAAATACAAACATATGTACATGTATGCATGCATAAATACATATACATGTACATGTATGCATTCATGCATAAATACATATACATGTACATGTATGCATGCATACATAAATACATATACATGCACTGAAGTCTTAAGGGCCCAAAAGACTATGAAAAAATGATGTAAGTTTCATGATATCAGTCTTGGCAGGAGATGATAAAGGGAATAGTATTGAAAAAGTCCTTCAAATAATGGCTGAATTCTCCCCTCAATTTGGCAAAATACATAAACCTACAGAGTCAAAAACCAAGAAATCCCAAAGATGAAAGACCTATGGAAATACCAGAAAAGATTGGGCTCAAACTTCGGAAGACAAGAGATGAAGAAACCTGAAAAGCAGAAGGAGAGGAATGATAGCTCATCTGTAACAGAAAAACAACTCAGGTGACAGCAGATATTTTATCAGAAGCCACGAAGCCACAATAGTAGTGCATTTCTCAAGTACTGAAAGGAAAGAACTATTATCTTAGAATCCTATATCCAGCTAAAATATATTTCAAGACTGAAGGAAAAATGAAGACATTTACTGGTTAAAAAAATTAAAAGACTATTCCATCAATAGAAGCACCCTAACAAAGCAACAGAGGACGTTTAAACCAACAGAAAACAAAAGAAAGAACTTGGCACACTGGGAAGGAAGATAGGACACAATAAGCAAAAATATGGGTGTCCAATAGATCTTCCTTTCCCTCTCGAGTTTTCTAAATTCTCTTTGACAGAGGAAATAAATATTATAACGTTGAAGTGATTCTAATGTATATAGAGGATATATTCAAGACAACTCTAAATGGAAGAAAGTAAAGAGTAAAATTTCTACGTTTCACTTTAACTGATTAAATCGAGACAGCAGTACACAATGAAATGCATATGCATAGTATAGTACCTACATGAACCATTTAAAAATCACTACAATGAAATGCATTCAGGAGAGTATAGATTAAGCAAAATGGAAGGCTAAAATATAGTCAAGTTATACACACAAAAAAACAGGAAAAAGAAAAGTAAAGCAATCATTGAAGAAAATAAGCAGATAAACAAGTAAAATGAGGTATTTAAACACTAACACAATTATCATAATCACATTTGGCTGGTACCATAGCTCAGTGGTAGGTTACTCATCTAGCATACACGAGAGCCTGTGCTCAACCTCTAGAACCACATTAATAATAGCTACTATTGTTATATTGCATTTAAATTATTAAATAATTAAAAGTGAATGTATGCTGCCTACAAGAAAATACTTTCATATATGATGATATAGATAAAGGCAGGTTGAAAATCGAAGGATGGAACAAAATCAAATATTGTTGGAAACAAAGAAAAAATAATATCAGTATCAGATAGATATTAGACCAAAGAATATTACCTGAGACAAATGATTTTACATACAGATAAAAGAGTCAACCTCTAGAAAGCCAGTGTACATGCACTAAATAGTAGAGCTGTGAAATATATACTATAAAGACTGTTAGATTTGAGAAATGGGAAATAGAAAATTATAGTTGAATAATTCAAAACTCCTCTATGAACAATTCATAGATCAGCTAGACAATAAACCAGCAAAAAGAAACAATATCATGAAATCAATCTAGTTGACAGCTGTGAAACAGTACTGAAGAATGGAACAGTGTACAATCTTTGCAAGTGTCTAGGAAACATGGCAATATATATCTTAGCTCACAGAAAGCCTTCAACAAATATATAATAATTTAACTTATGCAGGATGTTTATCTAGCTACAATAGACTCAAGCTACAAATTAGTAACAGAATGACAAGAGAAAAATATCCAAATGCATAGAAACAAAATGAAAACTTTCTAAGTAACCCATGAGTCAAAGAGAATGTTTTAAGAGAAATTTAAAGTTTCATTAACTGAATAAAAGTGAAAATGAAATACAGCAAATATGTTTGATAGATGTAAAGCAGTGCTGATAGGGAAATTTGTAGAGTAAATGCACAATTAGAATAAAGAAAATCCCAGATTTATAATCTCCATTCCTGTTTTAAAAATGTGGTGAAAAAATAAGAAATAAACTCAATCAAGCAGAAACAAAGGACATAATAAAAACTATGAGCAGAAGTCATGAAATTGAAATAGAGAAACAACAGAGAAAACGAATAAAACATAAAGGTTGCTCTCAGAAAAGATCAGTAAATTTTCAAATGTATATCAAGACTAAGAAAAAGAAACAAATAAGAAATATTGAGAATATATTAAAAACTATGAGGCAAGGAAAACTCTCCCATGCATTTAAAGAATTAACAAAAATTCTGAAAATCTCTTCCAAAGAAAAGAAATGATAGAAACACTTCCCAACTCATTTTAAACAGGGTGGTATTTTTGTTTGTTTATTTGTTTTCTTTGCAGTACCAGTGATTGAACTTGGGACCTTGCACTTGTGAGGCAGGATCTTATGCTGTTGAGCTAAATCTCCAGGCCTCCCTGGACTCACTTTCTAAAGCTAGTATTAATCTGGTATCACAGCCAAAAAGACACAGTATAAAAGACATCTACAGATGAATATTTGTCATGTATAGAGGTGTAAGACTCTGAAAATTTTAGGAAACAATTTAGCAATACACAAAAAAGAAATATAAATAGGAATTAATATCCCAAAAGAAGTGAAGTCTTCATGCAGTGAAAATTAGAGTACTCTGAGAAAAAGGATGAAAGAAGATTTCAGAAAATGGAAAGATACTCCTTGTTCTTGGATAGGAAGAACCAACATTGTGAAAATAGTCATACTCACAAAATTATTATTTAAATTCATTGTAATCCCAATTAAAATGTCATTAATATATGTAACATATCTACAGGAAACATTCCTAGCATTCATCTGGAGCCAGAAGAGACCTACAATAACAAAAGCAATCCTGGAAAACAAAGGAAAGGCAGGAGACATCATAATTCCTGACTTGCCAGAGAGATAGCTCAAGAGCATATTCACCCGCCTGGCAAATGCGAAGTCCTGAGTTGAATCCTGGTACAAAAAAAAAAAAAAAAAAAAAAAAAAAAAAAAAAAAAAAAATCCCTGACTTGAAATTGTACTACAAAGCTACTGTGATAAAATCAACATAAGACCAGTAAAAAAAAAAAAAAAGAAAAGAAAAGAAAAGAAAAGAAAAAGAAAAAAGAAAAACGAGCAAAAACAGACCTGAGGATCAGTGGGTCAGATTAGAAGATGAAGACACAACTACAAAAACACTCAGCCACCTTATCTCTAACAAAAGGGCCAAATATGTTCACTGGAAGAAAGATAGCCTCTATAATGAATGATGCTGGGAAAAATTGGCTTTCCACATGCTGATGGCTAAAACTAGACCCAGGCTGATCACCATGCACAAAGCTACAATCAAAATGGATCAAAGATTTAAACATTAAAACAGAAACACTAAATCTTCTGGAGGAAAACTAGGTATAAATCTTAAAAACATAGGAGTACGTAGAGAGCTCATGAACAAAAGGCAAATGGTGCAGAAATACTTCAAAGAATCAGCAATTGAGATCGCTTCATTTTGAAAAATTTTTGCATATCAAAAGAAATAACCAGCAGAGTAAAAAGAAAACTCATGAACTGGGGGAAAAAATCATAGTCAAGTGCCCCTTGTACAAAGGATATCTATTTAGAAGATATAATGAGTTTTTAAAAAAATCAGGCCTC
>NW_004524585.1:21776567-21791632 GCF_000260255.1 Octodon degus
CCTCTCTCTCTCTCTCTCTCTCTCTCTCTCTCTCTCTCTAATAAATAAAAAAAAATCAGGCCTCTAAAATTCAAAGATCCAACCCAAAAATGGGCATCTGAGATGAATATGCACATTTCAGATAAAGAAATACAAATGAAAAATAAATATATAAAAAAAAATGTTCAACGTCATTGGTCATTCAAGAAATGCAAATTAAAACAACACCAAGATTCTATCTCACCCCAGCAAGAATGGATCTCATCAAGACGTCAACCAATATCAAATGCTAGCAGTGCTGTGGGGAAAATTGATGCTCCTTCATTGTTGGTGGATATGTAGACTGGAATAACCACTGTGGAAATAAGTGTGTAGATTTCTCAAAAAGCTATGATTGGAAGTCCCACTCAACTTAGCTATTCTGCTTCTGTGTATTTTTCTAAATGAACTGAAAACATCCCCCCACAGCATATGTGTGCATTGATATTTATTGCAGTGCAATTTGTCATAGCTGAGTCTGGGAAACAACCCAAATGTCCATCAACTGAGGAATGGATAAAAAAGATGTGGTATTTTTACACAATGGAGTATCATTCAACTATAAAAAGATAAATTTAAGGTTTTTATAGGTAAATGGATACAACTAGAGACCACGCTCATAAGTGAAATCAGACCCACATGAGTAAACATCATACTGTCTCACTAGTGTGAGAATCTGAAAGAGTAAGTAAAATCTGAAAGGAACAATAGATACTGTGAAAGAGAAAGAATCTGTTCAAAGAGAAGGAACAACTGGGATAAGGAAAAAGATGAAGTAAAGAGATATATTTACATATATACACAGGAAGGCTTGGATAATTATACAGCTGATTTCTGCTGGTCTACGGAGGGGAGAAGTTGCTTAATTTTCTCCTTTGTCATTTTTAATTTCTTATAAATAGTTTTCTTTGTTCAACCAATTTTTCATGCTTATATCTGATAATCTGAGCAGCTAATTTGAAGACAAAATTATACAATACAGCAACCATTATTGAATTCCCATTGTTTTATTTAGTGAAATTCCCTAGTGTTTCTAATGTATTATTTTCTTTTTCCCTATTTTGTATTCTCTTTGGATGACAAAATGTTTGAAAAAGAAATATGTACTATGATCTTTTATTCCATGAATGCAAAGCAAGTTCATTATGCAAAAATCAATCTTTATAATCCATTTTTAAAGTATAATAAAGCAGAAAAATCACATGCTCTAATCAATAATGTAGGGAATAATTTTACAAAGTTTAACATTCATTTGTAACTTTAAAGCTGTCAGAAAAATAATAAGCTTCTCCATTTGATGAGAATTTCCAAAAACAGCTATAACAAACACAGTATTGATGATAACAAAATTAAGAGAAAGCCAATACTTCTTCTTAGCATAGCACTGGAAAGTCTATCCAGTACATTAGAACAAGAAAATGAAATAAAGGTGTGAACAGATGAATGGATAAATAAAATGTGGTATTTATAATACTGGAGTACAGCCCTGCCATAAAGAATCATGAACTTGGGTCATTTGTAGGAAAATGGAGGCTATAAGATTAAGTGAAATAAATCAGATACACACATTTAAATATCACAGTGTGTCTCCAGTATGTGAAACCCAAAGTATAAATAAAGAGAAAAATGAAAGTTATGTAATAGCAAGTAGGAGGTAGGAGCAGCGAGGGGAGGAAGACAGGATGACAAAAAGGAACTATATGTGTGTGCTATGTGTGTGTGCCAACTCCATACAAGGAATATGAATGTTGTGTACTACACCCATACATGAGAGAAGAGAAAGGAGAGAGAGACAGACAGACAGACAGAGAGACAGAGAGACAGAGACAGAGAGAGAGAGACACAGAGAGACAGAGAGACAGAGAAACAGAGAGACAGACACAGACACAGAGACACAGAGAGAGAGGGAGAGGAAGTCAAGAGATGGAAGGAAGTGGGAAGGAGATGTGGGAAAGGGGATGAAAAACAGAACTCAGATGTATTGTGTGCCAACTCCCCAGGAGGAATGTAAACATTATGTACTACACACATACACTAATAAAAGAAGTGATATTGACTGGGATGGAAGAAGTAAAACTGCCCTACTTGCTGATGACAGGATTATTTATAAAGATCTGAAGGAATCTAAAAAAAAAGAAAAGAAACAAAACCAATGTAGAAACATTGACCAACAAAATTGCAAGATAGAAGATAAACATATCAATGTCTAATTATGCACTAATAATGAACATGTTAAAACCAAATTTCAAAATATATTATATTATTGCAAATATTTACAAGAAAGATACTCAGCTATAATTCTAATCAAAGATATATGATATTTGGGTGTTGAAAACCACAGAACATTGATAAAAAGAAATTTTAAAAGATCTAAAAGTTTAGAGGTATATCCACTTTATGAATTGGAAGACTCAATTACCAAATATCTGAGCTCCTAATATAGAACAACACAATCCATAGCACGGTTACAGCGATCTTTACAAAGAAAAATAAAGTAGCAGCAGTCGCTACCACTTCAAGACGGACATATAATTACCATAATCAAGATTGTGTGATATTAATGAAGAAATAAACACATAACAAGATATGCCATCCAAATATGCCAAATTGGGCCGGTGAAATAGCTCAGCAGACTAAGTGCCTGCTCAGGCAAGGGTAGGGACCAGGATTTGATCCCAGGTACCACATGCTGTACTGGTCCTGACCCAGGCACACTGAGTGGGTGACTGAGTCCAGGTGTGGTGGTGCTCACCTGTAATTCCAGTGCTGGGGAGGCTGAAAGCAGGAGGATCACAATAACTCCAAGCTGCCTAGTGAGACCCTGTACTGAATATATATATATATATATATATATATATATATATATATGAAATTGATTTTTGACATAGCTGACCATATTTGTTAGAGCTCTCCAGAGGAACAGGATCCATGTAAAATATGTGCAGAATTACACAAATGAATTATTAGACAGTTTTACAGGCTTAAAGCAGAAAAGTTACAATGGCTGTCTGTGGGTTCAGATGGGCAAAAAACAGCTATCTGAGCCTAAGAGCCAGAGGATCTAGTCACAACCAAAGGCTGTAGGCTCACTGTGGAGTCAGGCTGTGAGTCTGCACTGAAAGCCTGAGAGTCTTCCCTGGAAGGCTGAGAAAGCTGGAGACAAGGCCCATGGGCTTGAAGACCAGAGCTCCTCAGAATACAGAGCAAAGGTTTTCTTTGGGTAATGCTTACTCTTCTGATACTCCATAACTTCAGTGTTATAATGTAGATTTAGCAATACATAAGTATTGCATATGTGCATATTAATATAAGCATGTATATTAGCAAGATATGAAAAATACTCATGATCATTAGAAGCTTCACTTTTGTACCTGGGTCAAATGGTGATAACCATCTTCTGCTGCTCATTCTGCAGTCCTTTGGCCTCCAGCCACCTGCTGGTCCTAGTTCTTTTCCTAGTAAAGTGGTCTATATCCTCATTCCCAAAGGTTCTGGGCCATTGGCCATCCTGCCTGGATCAGAGTGCTGTACTTTCCCACTCACAGAGCATAGTAATACTAGGGGAATGACCTAAGGGATCTCCTGCACTCCAATTATGTTCTTTTTGCCCATTTTTGAGTACTAAGGCAATTTCCACTTGGGAGGGTCTGGGTCAATCATCCATGCTATTACCTAAACTCTTTTTTAGCTTGTTTACTTAGAGGCATGAGGAAGTCAAAATAACTCAGGGGAAGCCTTAGTTTCTAGTTCAGTGGAATTACTGTTGTGCTTCCTGATGTATGATTTCACTTTTCTGGATCTAAGATTCTAGTCCAGCAGAGCATAAGGTTTTGGGAATCGGAGCAAAAATGTCATTGGGTCATTAGGATAATGGTGAGAGGTACAGTTCTCACTTGCACAAAGATCCCTGGGTCCATGAATCCAAGAAATATTGGATATTGATTCAGGGCATATAAAGTCTGGTGGAGAACCTTGAATTATGTGCAAGGAAGCCAAACCTGTACTGAAATAAACGTGTATTCCTGTGAAGACAAGGGGTTGCCCTTTCCATGATGGAGGTGCCCCAGTACAACCAACTGCTTACTAGGATTCAGGCCGAATGAACATCCTGGGAATGGCATCATGCTAGGGACTCATTGGTGATCTCTGATGTTGGCAGACCAGGTAATGAGCAGTGGCTCTAGCCAGCTCAGCCTTTATGAATAGAAGTCAAATGTTGATGACCCCATGTCACCATCTTTGCCACCATGACAACTTTTTCATGAACAATGACGGGTGGTTAAGGGAAGAAGTGGATGGCCACCCACAGGACAGGCCATCCTATTCACATGATTATTAGAGTCTTCCTCTGCTGAGGTCACCTTTTTGGGGGAGCAATTACATGGGACAAATATTTTCACATCTTTTACCCTTGTGGAAAAGTCTATCCACACACTCCTCCCCATTTGCTGTGACTACCAGTTGTCTTAGTTACTTTACTCTCCTTGCTGGGACAAAATACCTGACACCCAAAATCAAGTAAGGAAAGATTTATTTGGCTCAGGTAGTGGAGGTTTCAATACATCCTCAGCTGGTTCCAAGGCAGAGTGGCACATGGCACAGGAAAACAGTTCATGGTGGTGGAAAACAACAAAACAGTAAAAGCAAATAGGAGGAGTAATGGCAACAATGGCTAAGGCAGCAGTAACAACAGAGAGCAAGTCTGTCACCCTTATGTTGCATCTTCCCCAAGCCAGGTGCAGCACTCTCACCCATAATCCCAGTGGATCATGAGTTAATCACAAACTCTAGAAGTCTTCCCCATGACTACACAAGGCTTTGAGAGAGACAACTAGACCCAAACCATAACATCCACCCCTGGACCCTGAAAGACTCATGCACATTCCTTTATGCAAAAGGCATTTTAGTCCATCTGTATAAGTTGCCCAAGTCCCAACAGTTTCAGTATTGCTGAAAAGTCCAAGTTCTAAGTCGCCTCTAAGATCCAAGGCAAACTCCTAGCTTTGAGCTCCTGTACAAATGAAAAGTTAAACACTTCCAACATTCAATAGCACAGGATAAGCATTACTATTGCAAAAGGTATACACAGCAGAATACCAAGCATTGGGGCCAAAGTAAGTCCAAAATCCAGAAGTGTGAACATTAAGTCCTGTAGTTCCATGTGGAACATCCAAAGCAGTCTGACAAATTATGTGGCTCCAACCCTGTGACACTGTTGGAGGTGCTTCCCATGGCTTCTCTTTTAAAAACTCCTTTTTGCAGTTTCACTCAGATGGTCCATGTTCCTGGCTTTTCTAAACTTCTGGAGTTTCCACTGCATGTTCAGCTTTTCATTCTGTGCTTCATACACTGCCATCTCAGGGGTACACTTTCTGGTCTCTCAGGCCTTCTGAAATCATGTGGAAGCCTTATTAATCTCAGAACACTTGCTTTCTGCCTTTACCTAAAACCAGTGCCACATGGATGATGCCAAGGTCTTCTGCCAGCTGGCGCAGTAGCCAGGCTTTCTCCTCTCCTGGCTGTAGGGGTTCAGTGCCTCGATCACTGAGTTCTCTGACCCTGATTCCCAACAAATCTCTATGCTGGCACCATTCTGGAACCTGGTGTGGCCGCCACCACCATTCAGAACATGGTGCTCTGTGGCTTTCCCCTCAAGGCAAAGTCCCTCACTCTTGCAACTCTGAGTGCAAAGGACAGAGACCTGCTGCCCCCTGTGATGCCCTCAGGCCATCCTTTTCATTCTGTAGTTCCTTCCCAGCAAGGGAGAACCTCTCAGCTCTGTCTTTGCAGTCCACAGCTTTATTAAGCACTTCCTTTCTGGCCAAACTCACAGCATTTTTAAAGCACCCTTCTGGGTTCTTTACTTTTGATTTTCAATATAACTCTGACTAAAAGTCCCTAACTATAGCCATACCACTGCCTCAACATTTGACTGCCTTGAAATTTATTTTTCCAAATTAACCAATCTACCATGCTTAATCTTAGTGTCACGCAAAGTATCTGGACACAAGCAAAATGCAGACAAACTACAGAATAGCCGAAGGCATTCCAGCTTTTTACTTTTACTGCAACCTCTCCAAGCCTTCCCTATCTCTTCCCATAAGCTATTCCCAAAGACTTGTAATCTACACAGTCAGGATTAGTCACAGCAATGGCTCCACTTCCCTGGTAACAAATTCTGTGTCAGAATACTGTTTTCTTATTGCTGGGACAAAATACCCAACACCCAAAATTAAGGAAGGAAGGATTTATTTAGCTCAGTCAGTGGATGTTTCAGTCCATCCTCAGGTGGCTCCAAGGTACAGTGGCATGTGGCACAGGGAAGCAGTTCATGGTCCTAGAAAACAGCAGGAACAAATGGGAGGAGCCGTGACAACAATGGCTACCGCAGCAAAGCAGCAACAGAGAGCAAGTCTGTCTCCCTGATGCTGCATTCAGGCTATCTGCCCCAGGCTGGGTGTGGCACTCACATCCATAATCCTAGCACTGGATCATGAATTAATCACAACCTCTAGAAATCCACCCCATTACTGCATGAGGCTTTGCGGGGGCACCTAGATAGAAACCGTAACACCAGTTTTCCATTTATGTTCCTTCCAAGTCCCTGGCCACCTAGTGAGACCACTGACTGTAGCCCATGGATTGATATATGGTCACACATCTGGCCTTTTTTTTCTTCCGTACAAATTATGGGACCAGGTGTGCTGCCTATAAGATTTCCCTTGACACTGTCCTTCAGACACATCCCAGAGAAGGGGTTGTAGACCTTCACATATGTATTCTCAGGTGGTGCTTGCATAACACACAGGGTCATCCACAGTCCAAGCCCTTGCCTTCTCTTCCTCCTTCAGCTGATTTCAGGGTACATGCTGGAGGATAGAAGGCAGTATAATAGGAACAGAATGGGCCCCTTCTTCATGCAACTTACTTAAACCTTCCAGACCCATTCAGGCCTGATCGTGTACCTATAGCTCCATTTGATGATGGACTGTTGCTGTGCACATCCAAATTGATGACACAGTAGGTCATAAATAGCACCCGTTCATGACAGGCCCCTTAAGTCCCATGGGAATTTGGTATCCCCTGGTCAAGTATTAAGTTTTCCTTTGTGCCAGGTGCTGTTTCTCCTGGTGTGTAGCTCTCTCCAGATGGTCACATAGCCTTGCTCCAAAATCCTAAAAGCCTCCACTGCTATTCACTTACAGGCCCCTGCCAGGGGCTCCCAACCCCAGGCATCTGCCATGGACACTTGAGCTACCATTGCACTTGCTGCACCCTATGGCTTGAGTGGCAGAACAGGCTACACAGTGGACTGGATCTGTGGCAGAGGCTTCTCTTGATGAGACCCTCAGAAACTAGCAGCTTTTGGAGTCACTCATTAAATGCATCAGAGTAAAACCCCCAAGCAAAGAATATGAAGCTTCCCAAATCCAAGTAGACTCACTAGGTGTTGTTACCTTTGTTACCTCCTTTGGGCTATGGAGGGCCTGGTGCAATAATTTACCTATTTCTCCATCCCTGTACCATGACACCTAGAACTTCACTGAAATAGAGACTGTGAATTTTATTTGGACTTGTTTCCCATTTTCTGACACCCAAGGACACATAAATGATTTTCAGAGCACTTGCTACCTCTTGCTCATTTGGTCCCATCAGCATAATGCCATCAATATAATTAAGCAATGTGATACCTGGTGGAAGAGAAGGATGGTTAAGATCCCTGAGAACTACTTTACCACACAAGGCTGCAGAGTACATATACACCTGGGATAGGACAGTAAAGGTGTACATGAACCCAGTAAAACTTGAGGAAGCTTCATACCTATTTCATTTCTGGGAATACCATTATTAATTAGCCAACACTGTAGTTCTACATGAGTCAGACTATTCTGATCACAGCTTTGTCGCCTCTCTTATTATAGTAAATATACCCACCTTTCCTTTGGCAATTAACCATTGCAACTTGGCCTTGTCATTCTGGGAGCCTATTAAACCTATCACATTTAAGTTTCCTAATTGAGAAACGATGGTCCACAAGACAAGGCATAGTAAACCCAAAAGAGCAATCACTGGGCTTTGTAAGGAAGCTGGTACTTACCTCATGAATCTGCTTTTCAAGATATTCATGCAGGGTACTTTTTCTGCAGCCTCCCAGTGTGGAGAAATGGGTTTGACTTCCAGGATTTCCATTTCCCTGAGCCTTTGAATACCTTCACTAAAAATAAATAAAAAACTATTAGGTGTCTTCAGTTCATTCACAATAAGCTATCTTTTGATCTATACCTCAGCAAGCCTATGGAACAAACTATGAGCACCTTTCTTAACTATGTAAGCTGTGACATTACATTTAATATCTCTATTTAATTGGTCCATATCGAAAAATACCTTGATCCAAGTTTCTGTTTCTGCCACCATTATTTTACACCTTAAAGTCTTCTCACATATGTTTTCCTCAGACCTCCACTTGTAAGAATTAGAAAATAAAAGGTGATTTGTGGAGAGTGTGACGGCTCTCCTCATAGATCGCACTCATAACCCATGAGTTCTCAAAGGTGAGGTGCACTTCACCCTTAGGAGCCCTGGAGAGATGAGAGTGGGTGGCAAGGATGGGTCCTCAAGACCATCAATGTCTGCTTGCTTATAACTGTTCCTAAAGGCAACACAGGATTAGTTGCCTCAAGTATAGCAACAGAGGCCAACACCACATCAGGTAAGGAATATCCTTACAACTAGGGTTAGGGAAATTCTTTCCTCGGCAAAATGCTTCTCAAGATTTAGGAGCTCAGTATCCCTAGCCTCAGTAGCTTCTTCACCAACATCTCCATCTCAATTTGCAAAATTCCAACATCTTCCAATCAGTCACCTCAAGAGTGAGGAGCATGGGACTTCAGCTGAGTGTACTGACGGCTGGTGTCTGGGCTTCTGCAACTTCAGGCTTGTGGCTGAAATAGAGTAGATTCTCTCTCAGGACACAGTAAGAAAACATTGGACTCGATGTGAGGGCTGGCAATCTGAAATTTTGTGCTTCTTATTTTCCTTTATTCTTCAACTTCACATTTAGAAGCCTGAAGGTAGTTTCTACATGCCAGAGGCTCACTGTATTCTTTCAGTGGTTTGTTCAAGGATGTAAAGAGCAAACATTGTCATCATTATATATTTTTTACTCTTCCAAAAATGTCCACAAGTATTACAGAGAGCATCTCTAATTTTCTTGAATCTCCCAAGTGGTGTATTAGGATGAATAATGGATCTAGACGGTGCATCACTTTGAACGGCTCACACCACAGGCTACCAGGACCCTGCTTTATCAGAAAAAGAGACTATGTCAACTTTCTGTCTCAGCAGGTTAGACAGGCAGGTCAAGAACCACTACACAGATTAAAGAAATTAATCCCTGCATTTCTCTTTCCCTAGAAATATTCCCACAATCAAAATCTGTATCAGTTAGGGATCTCTATAGAAACAAGATAGATATAAAATACAGTGGCTCCTCGGTTCACAAACACAAGTGTTTGGCAAAATTTTGTTTTTGTTTGGCAATTCTGCATGGGGTGTCAAACATAACCATGGCCATCTTTCCCACACAAACATGAACATGTCCATGTTTCCCAGAGTTGTGGAACAAATTAAGTTCAAAACCCAAGGTGCCACTGCATATATACAATGTTATAAAGCAGGTTATTAGGTGCATCTACAGGATCAGAAGCAGAAGACACAAAGGCTTCTGTGAGATCAGGTTGTGAAAAATCAAAACTGGCAGTCTGTACAACCAATGGAGAGCCACAGGGCGCAGTGGCAGTCAAGGGTCACAGGCCTGGAATGCCACTGTGGGTCGGTGTCTGAAAGCCAGAGTCTACACTGGATGGCTAAAGAAATGGAAGGTCGGCATCCAAAGGCAAAGGGCAGATGAGAGCCCTTCCAGAGAGGGGCACTTCCTGCTTTACCTTTTCATTCTGCCCAGGCTGGAAGCCCACTTATTGTCACCACCCACATCTGACTGGGTCCCTCCTTGCTGGTCATTTTCCTGATGTGGCTCTAAAATTGTGACACGTGGCATCCTTATGAGTATGTGAATAGGATGTGTGCCACTGTGCAACTGTCGGGATTCTGGTTGTTATATTGTATTTTAGTTTTCATATTTATTATATTGTATTAGCTTTTTGTATTGTATTTATCACATTGTACTATATTTGTTTATATTTCTATATTTATATTTATCTATGTAAACTCTATATTGTATTTATATTTATAGTGCATTATTTATATTACATATATTTATATTTATTATATTGTATTTAGTTTTAATATTTTACTGTAATATGATATAACACTATTCTATAAATGGCCACTAGGGAAAAATGGGATACATATAATAAATATATCCCAATATACATTATGTATATTATATATACTTATAATACTTATATAATTATAATATGTGTGTAAGTATATGTAATATAAATATATATTATACATACATACAGATATAATATGCTATATATAGTATACATACACATACACATGATTTCTCTGCATCAGTTCCTATAAATGCATATGATTGTACTATTATCTCCAAGTAAAGTTTTTAAAAACTGCAGGAGGATAGAAACAACACATATACATACTTAGAATCCTAATTTTGGAATCCTATCTGGAAAGTAGAGAATGCCAATCCTCTTTAGGGAAGAGAAGTTGAAGGACAGGGAACAAAGGTAGGAGGTAATACAAGTTTCTATATGTTTTGAATTTTCTTTTTGTAACGTGGATGGCCAAAGACTAAATTTCTTTTCTAGTTTTGAAACTTTCCCTTAATAATCTTAATTAATTTGTTAACTGTCTATTAAGAAACCATATGAAATGGCTTTTTTTTTTTTTTTTTTTTCCGGAAACAAGGATTGAACTCAGGCTCTTGTGCTTGCCAGGGAAGCGCTTATTCTACTGAGCCATCTTCTTGGCCCCTGAAATGGCTTTTTTATCCTTTCAATCACTAACACTGCAGTACTACACCCTCTTGGTTCTCTAGCATAAGCAAAATCTTTGTCATTTTTGAAGAATAAAGAATCGCTTCTACACACTCACTCTTACCTGTCTTGAAAACAGCAATTAATGGGACAATTTTTGCTCCTACAGCTGTGAGCTATTTATGTATATGGGTCAACCAGGTTAACTTTGACATCTTATGTCACTGAAATATTTTACAAGACATGCAATAAATACCTTCAGAGACACTGCAGACTTCGAAACGTACACTCTGGGATCTCCAGCGATGTGTCTTTGTCCAAATGATTTGACCTACTTAAAACTACTTCCTCATTTGTAGAATCAACATAACAATATTTTCTAGATTGCTTTCAGTGTTACTAAAGAAGCTACATATATAGAATCTGGAACAGTGGTAGGTTAAAGAGAATTAAAAGAAAAAAAAGAGGGGTCCTGCCAAATAGCTCAGCAGATTAAAGTGCCTGCAAGCAGGCACAGAGGTTGGAGGTTCAATCCCCGGGCCTGCTGTGCCAGCCCTTACCCCAGAGTGCCCTGAGATGGCAATCAGGACTGGGCGTGGTGGCGTGCCCTTGTAATCTCAGCTCGTGGGAGGCTGTAAACAGGAGAATCACTAGGAGTCCGATCTAGTAGTAAGACCCTGAATACCCTGTACACCCTTCCCTGAAAATATGGAAAATAAATAAATAGAGGTAAACTTATTGGAAAAAGAAAAACTTTGGTTGCAAAACTCAAAGTCTTACCAAGGGAACTAAGAGTGGGAACATTTTATGAACATACGTTGTGTTAAACAGAGACACCCACTGAGGAAGGCAAGGGGCAAGTACTGCGGGCTCTGCAAGGCAGCCTTAAGTGTGTCTCATCTTTGCATATTATATTGCATGTTCTATGAATTTAGATTCTTCTGTACTGGGATTTATGTTCACACCCGTGTGTGTGTGTGTGTGTGTACACTCCACATTTGAAAACAGAGAACCCTTGATGAACTGTTCTGTTGAAATATCCTTGATGTTGTTCCAGGATGAAGATCTCAGAAACTGGAAAGATAGATAGATAGATAGATAGATAGATAGATAGATAGATAGATAGATCATTTTATTTATCACACTTTTGGAGAAGGACAATGCAAACTAGGGTATGACAAGACCTTGTGGGATGGGCAGTAGAGACTCGGTAAAAAGGAGAGGAGTGAATATATTGGAGTCAAGGCAGATCGAGACAGGAGAACAAGATAGAAATGGTGTCAGCCCTTTAGTAACTCCCTCTAAAAGGCTTGTCTTTCTTCTTTTGAACTAGAGAAATAGATGCATTAGGGTGCAAATTTAAGTATCCCCCCTTTCCTCCCGGCTGTTGGGCACAACGGCTCACTCATCCAGTAGCCTTGAATTGAGCCACAGTAATAAATGCAAGTCTGCAATTTCCACCTCACACTCACACCAAGTGCAGCCCTGCATCCTTAGTGCAGAGGGCAGACGGGACATCCAGGTCAGAGTGAAGGTGGCAGCAGATGGGACTCTGTGTGAGGAGACGGATGCTAAGCAAAGCCTCAAGAGTGGATTGGACCAGCCTTCTCCACTGCAAATCCCGTGCAGAGAGTAGAGTCTGAACCAGGATGAGGTTGCCACATGGATTAAACACGGAAGACACAATTCCTACTCATGACATAAAAGCCATTCTTAAGAAATACAAACGCAGTTCTGACTTTCACCCTTCTTTTTCTTTCCTTGGATACTTTCATTTGTCAAAAATAAACTTTCAGTGTCAGAATTGTCAGTTACATAGCCACCTAACAAAATAAGACAACAAATCAATCCAAACCCGTTTTAATAGGCTCATGCTGACTAAGTCAGTAGACTCACACCTGTAACATGCTTTATCCATGGTAGTGCCCCTTACCTTAATGGAGGATGGCACAAAGAAAGCCCCAGTTCTGTACATGTAACTTATGAATATAGTGGCATTTTCTTGATAGTTCTGTATTCCTCTATTACTTCAATAACGGAATATATTGGATATATTTGAAAAACATTGTAGGTAAAAAATAAATTTTTAAGACAAATCTTTCACAAAAGTATCCACCCAGGTGTTATTTCAGAGTTCCCAGTTTAATAAGCATTAACCTGCTAAAATGAACTCAGATTAAATAGTTGTCTTATTGCCTAGGAGGCCATACTCCTGACAATAACTAATATTTTCTCCCCAAAGTATACTTCTTTTGTTAATGCACAATTAATTTGTATGCATTAAATTCCTAGTACAAACTATAATTTAGTCAAAAGAATAATCGAATCACCGGATTGACATATGCATATCCTGATAATAGTATGTGAATAGGCACCACCAATGATTACTGTTACTTGTATTTATTTCTGAGAAGTTCTTATATTTAAGCAGAGAGGCTGGGCATGGTAGTACAAGCCTGTAATTCTAGCACTTGGGAGGCTGAGACAAGAGGATTACTGCAAATTCAAAACCAGTTCACTTTGTGATACAAAGTGAGCTCAAGTCTAGCCTGAACTATATAGTGAGACCCTGTCTCAAAAATGAAAAAGAAAACACTTATGTATTTAAACAGACGTTCTACCAAAGTGTTCAGGAGAATTCATGAGTAGAAGACTCAGAGGAACATAATATATGCTTACTAATTGTAGGCAGGGTTTCTAAAGGAAAAAATTGAATATAAGACACATAATTTACAGGATTACTTTTATAATACTCACCTAAAGAATAATATACAAAAAAGTGTGGGAAGGAGGGCCAGATAGCTTAGCAGACTAAAGCCCCTGCTTAGGCAGGCACAGGGACTGGGGTTGGATCCCCGGTGCTCTGTGCCAGCCCTGCCCCCAGGGCATGCTGATATGAAACTGAGACTGGGCGTGGTGGCCCATTCTTGTAATCCAGTGCTTGGGAGGCTGGAAACAGGAGGATCACTGTAAGTATGATCTGTATAGTGAGACCCTGTAGACCCTGTACTAAAACATACATATATGAGCAGTCCACACACGAGAGACCCAAGGAATCCAGCTGAGGGCCTGGATCCCACAGCAGTGTTTTGCACTAGTCCAGCTGAAAAATGTTCTAGAGAGGGACCAAAACGATCAGAACTCCACGAATGAGATCAGAAGCAACCAACAAAATAGGGCAAGTAATTAAACACAGGAGAAAAAGGAGTAAATGACAACAGGTAAATAACATGTCAATCATAAGTCAATACATCTCAATTCTAACCATCAATATAAATGGACTCATTTCACCAATTAAGAGAAATAGACTGGGACAGTGGATTAGGAAACAAAATCCAACAATATGCTGTATACAAGAAACATGTTTAACTCATAAAGACATTCATAGGCTGTAAGTCAAATGATGGAACAAAATACTACATGCCCCAGCACCTCAGAAAAAAGCAGGGGTAGCAATTCTATTCTCAGACAGTCTCAACTTCAAACCAACAATGATCAAGAGAAATAAAGAAGGCCACTATATATTGGTTAGGGGAAAAATTCAAGAGGAAGAGGTAACACTCATAAATATGTATGCACCAAACACAGGAGCACCCAACTGTATAAAGCAAATCTTAATGGACATGAAAAATCTAATATTCAATAATAACACAATCTTAACAGGAGTGCTTAACACCCCCTTATCCCCAAAAGATAGGTCAACCAGACAAAAAACTTAGCAAAGAAATAACAGAACTGAACCAGAGTTTGAAACAAATGGACTTGGTGGACCTACAGAGAGCATTCCACACAAACACGGCTGAATACACATTTTTCTCAACTGCACATGGGTCATTTTCTAAAATGGGCCACATACTTGTCTATAGGTCATGCTTAAGTATATGTAAGAAAACAGAAATTATCCCATGCACATTATCTGACCACAGTGCAATGAAACTGAAATAAATGACAAAAGAAGCCAGAAAAAAATGTGAAATACATGGAAATTAAATGACGCTGCACTCAGCAACCAATGGATCACAGATGAAATTAAACAAGAAATTCAACAATATCTACAGTGCAATGAAAATCAAGCACAACTTATCA
>NW_004524585.1:21795413-21813687 GCF_000260255.1 Octodon degus
ATGGTGTTTGTAAATAGGATATCATGTCCGCATCTTGTACAGCAATTAACCACTAGGAAGAATGTATGCAATGTGTGAATTATTGAAACTGTCCTACCAATTTGGTTTGAAACTGTCTCATTGCTATTTGCTTCTCAATAAAATTATGGAAAAAAATAACAAAATGACAGCAATTGGTACATGCTTTCAATAATGACCATGATTGTACGTAGTATTAATTCTCCAACTAAGAGACACAGACTGGCAGATTTCATTAAAAATAGAAGATCCAACAGTATTCTGCCTATGAAAAACAAAACAAAACAAAACAAAAACCAATAAAAAACCCACACACCTTATCAGCAAAGACATATGCAATCTGAAAATGAAAGGGTAGAAAATAATGTGCTAAGCCAATGGAATCTGAAACCAAGCAGGAGTTATAAAGGAGTGTATTTTAGTATTCTTTAACTAAAAAGGAATTAAATTATCACTTTCAGGATAATTTAACTACAATAACAAATGTTTATAAAACACTTGAAATTTGAGTTGGAGATCATCACATTAAGCTACATAAGACAGTCACTTAAGTATTGCATGTTTTCTCTCATAAGTACGGTCTAGAAAAAGAAAAAGGTGACTTTAACCAGAAGAGAGATGACTAGAAACGAAGAAGGCAATCAAGGGAAGAGGAAAGTGTAAGTGACTAGAACTAAGGGGAGAACATGGTCAGTGTGTGCTGTGTGCATTTATTAAAATATCCCAATGAAACCAGAGTCTGTATAATTAAAGTGCACTTGAAAATGCACTTGTATATTTAAAAAAATAAAAGCTGCTACATGTGATTGTATGTCAAAATAGCATAAGATCAACACTCATTAAGACATATTTTATGTTCCATAATATAATTATCTTATAAACATTGCTGTGCAAATTAATAACAATGTTGACTATTCTTGTTGGCTGGAGGGTTTCATAAAGTATTCAGTCTAGTGAGTTGATGTTTTTCAAGGTTTTTTATATCTTCACTGGTTTTTTTCCTTTTTTTCTGTCTGATTTTCTGTTTGCTTGAAGTTTCAATAGGGTTACATGGAAATAATATTTGTTTGTTTGTTTTTCCTCAAGATATCTGATCTGCAAACATATCTGTCCCTCACTGGTAGAGGCAATTTTAGTCAGTATGTCGAAGTGTTGCCCAAATTCCTAGCTCTCAAGTCACTATACATTATTAATTTCCCATGTGATTAAAAAGCAATCTCTGAAGATTACCTTTATTTATTTATTTATTTATTTATTTATTTATTTATTTATTTTGGTGGAACCGGGGATCGAATCCAGGCCCTTGTGCTTGTTAGGGAAGCACTTATTCCACTGAGCCATCTCCCGGGCCCCTGAAGATGGACTTTTAGATCATGCAAATATCCAGGTCTTCATCAATGCTCCTGTATGGATCAACTTTCTGTTACTGGGATAAAATGCCTGGCATACACAATTTTGCAAATGAAGAGTTTATTTTAGCTTATAGGTTGAGAGCTATGGGTCGTTGACAGGCCGGCTCTGAGACAGAAACACCATGTGGAAAGACACAGTGGAGAAAAGCTGTGAAGCTCACGGCAGCCAGGAAGAAGCGTGGCCGAGGAAGAGCCAGAGAGGAGCGCCAGGGACCAGGTGTAGCCCCAGGACCACACACCTGCCCCAGCCAGGCACAGCCAGCTGTGGGCTTCATGAGTCTCTTAGACATCTCTGAAGCCAATCAAGTTGACAAGATTAATCATCACAAAATTATTGAGGATTTTTATTCTCTTCATGTGGCTCAGGGATAATAAAAATGGGATATAGTGTTAAGAGTAGGCAAGTGAAGGAAAAGACATGTTGGTTCTTTATACCATTTTTAATTTCACAATACTGTGTAAGTTTGAAGTAATTTCTAACTGAATGTGATCATAAGACTTATAATTTTAAATCATCTTTATGGAGTATATATACATATATATGTATATATTATACATATATAATTAAATCAAAACTACAAATGATGTTACCAAAGATTAGGAAATGGAGTAAGGCAAAGATGAAGAAACAGAAACAGAAAATTTTATCTGTTGAGTTTGGCGGCGTTAAAACTACCAGTTCCAACCTTGACTTGCATAAATAGAAACCTATTTGTTCATGAATAAGTCCAGTCAGGGAGTACAAAGCCATAGAAATCACTGCAGAAGACAGCAGCAAGAGAAGCCCATATTACTTCTGTTGAAAGCTGGAAACCAAAAGAATCTGCACAAAAAAACTAACAGTAGAAAACTTTAAAAAGACGACAGACCTCAGAACAAAAATTGTTAGAGACATGAGATTTTTAGAAAAGGTTCATAAGATATAATATTAAATAAAATGTGTAAAATTCAAAATGTATTTAGAATGGCTCGTGTGGTACACATATACATGTTTTCAACACCAACAAAGATAATTTAAATATATGAAAGCCATTGCCTCTGGGCGGTAGAATTACACATTTAAAGATTTTTTTTTTTTTTTTTTTTTTTTTGTAGTACTGGAGATTAAACCTAACGCCCCACACATGCTGGGCAAAAACTCTTAACACTAAGTTACACTGCTAGAACTACTTTTATTGTTTAATTATAAATTTAGTTTTCCAAATTATCTGCGTGTCTGGATTACTGTTACAGCAAACTATGGTTACATTTTGAAAAAAGAAAAATATAGCCTTTCCCATCTGTCCCTATTTCTAGAGCTAAATCTGATTAAATGGTGGATGAAGTGCTATCAAGTCCCCCTGCTTAACATTTCTCATGAAAAATGTAAGTTGTCTCCTCAGGCAATATCGCTGAGCTAAAATACTTTACATTTATGTTGTTTTACCTGGAGCCCCACCCTTAGCATCGATTTTAGCCTCATGTTAGGCGTAGAAAAGGTCACATCAAGAAGTTACAATAACAAACCTCAACATCGGTTTTAACCAAGGTGAATTTCAGAGGACTTAGAATTGTGTGCGCGTGGGCGTGGGCGGAGGTCCATTCACATTGGCAACTGAGTCTGAAGTATGAAATGATATAGGCTGGTCCGTAGTATTAAGTGATGCTGTGCTTTTTGTTTCCCTCTATGGATTTTCAAAGGCAGCACTGAGCAAAGAGTATGGCTATTGAAAGCAGATGATCTTTATTTATTTATTTAATGTAGTTTAGTACAGGGTCTACAGGGTCTCACTACACAGATTGGACTGGTAGTGATTCTCCTGTTTTCAGCCTCCCAAGTGCTGGAATTACAAGCGCGCGCCACCACACCCAGTCTCAGTCGCCATCTCAGCACTCCCCAGGTGCCAGGCTGGCACGGTAGGCCGGCTTTGAACCGCAGTCTCTATAGCTGCCTAAACAGGCATTTTAGTTCGCTGAGCTATCAGAAGCAGATAATCTTGATTTGAGTCCTGGTTCATTAGAAAGTTAGTAAATAACTTTTTTTCCCCCTCTATTTAGGGCAGGGTCTACAGGGTGCTCAGGGTCTCACTATGTAGATTAGACTCGTAGTGATCCTCCTGATTTCAGCCCCCCAAGGATTACAGGCCCGTGTCACCATGCCCAGTGTCAATTGTGGTCTCAGCTCACCCCGTGGGCAAGGCCAGCATGGCTGGCCGGGACCGAACCCTGGCTGCTGCAGTCTGCCTAAGCAGGCACTTTAGACTGCTGAGCTATCAGGCCGGGCCTAGTAAATACCTTTGTGTGTTAGTGCCTTTCCCTGTGGAAAGGGAGGCTGGTATTGCCTATGTTTAAAGGTTATATGGAAGATTTGATGAATTAGTAGGGGTAATCACATAGTAGCTATTCAGTGCATGACTTATAGCAAGCGCTCAAGTTTCAACTAAGTAAAAATAAAATTCACTACTACTAAGGTGTAGAGTGGACCACTTCTATCTTGTTCCAGTGTTTTGTCTCCATGGGACCTTGAGGTACTGTTTTCACACCTATAGTACACAGAAGTTCTCCGTTGCTCGCTTCCCTTGGCCTCCCAGTCTTCTAGGTGTTGTGATGTCCATTCCTTTCCTGATTATTCCTCACCCCATCAGAAGCTACCCTTCTCTATGGATGCTGCTGGATTCTCAAAAGCTTGCTTTTTGAATTTGGAGGTCATGGATTTCGAAACTCTCTCTAGCACCTTATCTACGTGCTGCTGCTCTCTAGAAGCAAAGCTGAAGTCCTACGTTTTCCAGAAAAGTTTTATGTCAAATGCTGGTCGGATGGATGCCACCAGGTGTGCTGAGACAAGAAGTGTTTCCACCTCCTGCTGGGAAGTACGCTGGTCCAGCAAAGCTACTCTCTGCAGGTGTGAAGACTTTCATGTGCTACCATGTCCCAGAGGGGAGGATAAAGTGTGCAGCATTTCCCAAGTTTGACTGATGGAATATTTTTATTTTCTCACTATGTTACTGCTAACACCTGGAAGAATTGGCAGAACATCGCTTTGAGAAGTACTTCATTCACTGAAAGGCATGACATCCTTGGCAAAACATCCCATAATCTTGCAGGGAAGAAATGTTTCTGAAGACTTCTGCTTTGGTGCCTACTACTGGTTCACCCCCACTGTCCTGGAAATAATCCAGTCTCTCTCATTTTGCACACTCATTTATACATGTGCGTGTTTACTGGGGCCCACCGGTGCCTCTGAACTTTGTTTTAATCAAGATAGTACTTGCCTGACAGGTTAACCTGCTCACAGGACTGTGACCTGAGGACTGGAAAATCTGAATCATGCGAGATGAAACGTTCCTGTCTTTTAGGCCCAAGGGCACCAAGCCCAGCCCACAAGCCCAGGTGAGGATGACGGAAGGAACTGAAGAGCTGTGCGAGATTCTTTTACTACTTTGGCATCCTTGACAACCTTTATTCAGTCCCCAGCATAAAAGCCATGTGATTCATAACCCAGTGGGGTGGCTGATAAGAACAATGATAAAATCGGAATTATTTATGTACTGCGCTAAGCCCTTGGTGTATGATAAATCTTTCACTTGATCTGAAGGAGTAGGTATTTTCTATCCCAGATGAGACCTCTTGCAGAACCAAAATAATTTTGTCTTTTTTTAGTGTATATTGAAATACATAATAATTATATTCATTTTGGGAACATATATACATACATTTCATCATGGTCATTTTTACTGTTCTACCTCCTGTTCCCTTCTCCCTTCTTCCCCAATCCTATTCACCTCTCACGAAGTTTATCTTTCTGTTTCCTATCATCAATAACATAATCCTCTAATCAATCGCATAAACCCTCTAATCCCTGCTAAGCACAACAATATTCTCATTTCTGAACTATAATATTCAGAGCAGTGACATAATGCTCCCAGCTACCCAGGAGTCAGGGCTCTTTCCCTGCCCATGTGTGGGCCTGCCGTGGGCCAGAACTCTGCACGGGAAGGAAGGGGCTAGGGGAACTCTCTTTCCTCTTGCTTCTGTGAGCAGCTCCCTATGTCCTCACTTCAGAGAGGTGTTGGGGCAGAGGTCGGAGGCCAAGTAAGGTGGTGCAAGTCTAAACTCCAGGCCATGCTGAGGTGACGATGGCCAGCACTGGCTCTTTCTTCAGCAAAGTCCTCAAAGACATGGCTGCCAAGGCCCTCACACTGGGAGGTTGGCAGTGCCTCCCAGTGCTGGTCAACTCCTTTGTGGGGATCCCACTGTTCATCCCAATCTGGAGTCTCAACTTCCTCAGAGTTCGCATCTGGTTCATAAAAAATCCTCATTTTTTTTTTTTACCAGTCAGGAATAGATGTGTGTTCTGCTTCCAAACCAGGTTTAATTCTCAGCACTGTCACTTCAGCATAAGCAGGTTCGGCCTCTCACCCAGGCTTTCTGTGCTGCAACTCCACGGAACTCCTGTTGAGTCTTCTCAATGGGTCTCCTGAAGGTCCTCACCTCATTCATGGAGAAGGAACATGACCCCCCTTTCACTATGGAGGGAATACACAGTCCTCCAACAACTTTTTGTACATGAAGCCCCTTAAAAAACAAGCCTTTGTAACTGCAAGATCCTGAGTTCAATCCCCAGTACAAAAAAAAAAAAAAAAAAAAAAAATCCTTTCTTTCAATCTCTGCATATTCCCCTATATGTCTGAGTAGGAACTGAGCTAAGATTTGCAGTTGCTAGCCATCCCCCTTGCAAATGGTTCATTCATGCCCTGGCAAAGACCCTGCTTCAAATGGAGAAACAATTTGAATCTATCATTTTGTTTGAGCCTTTGGGAATTCAGTGAAAACTGAGAAGGAGAACATCACTTCAACATCCTGGTACACAATGTGTATCTGATTTTAAATGATAAAGCTTCCCTGGTTGATCACTAGATTTTAGTGACTAGAACATAAGTTTCATGAAGGCAAGGATTTCTGTCTTTTTAAAATGCTGCATCCCGATTCCAGAATGCATGTTGCATAGAGAAGGAGCTTAAAAAATGTTTGGCAAATGCCTGTAGCATTTTGCAGGTAATAAAACCGAGGCTTGTAAAATATTCATGATTATTTAGTCATTTAGTTGGCAAACCATGGAGCTAGGATTTGCCTAATCACTGAAAAAAAGCAACTGGTATAATCAGATCAGATATGCTTTCCTCAAGCTTTTATTTTACATATGTTAATGGAAAATAGTATAAAATTTTATACATAGGGGTTTTAAATTTGTCTGTTTTCATAAAAATCTAGAGTTCAGTTACTTCCATTTCAGGTACTCTGCAAACTTAACAACTTGCTTGGGGAGCTCTCCTTGGCTAGCCCAACTGCCATCTGGTGTTCGGTATGTGGACTGCACATTCAGTGTACACATGCACCTTTAGGGCTATTTTCTGTTACATTAAATTTTACTGTTTTTCTAATGTAGGGCAATTCAAGAGCAGTCTTAGAAATCCACTTCTGAGTCACAGACAGAGATTTTATTAGATAGCTGGGGTGCAGGAAGAGGGCCGTTTCAACTAAACCATCAACCAAGTATAAGCAGAAGGCAGAATCACTTATATCCATTTTCCTTGTCTTAAATTCATAATAATGTCATGTTTCCAGAATGTCATTTTAGGGTAGGGATGATTTAAAAGTACAGAATGAGATATTTAATAACTATATCATATTAATATTCTTGGTCTCCTATAACAGTACCAGATTTGGTAGATTAAATGACAGAAATTTATTTCTCAAAAGTCTGGCAGAGAGGGGCCAGTACTGTAGCACAGTGACAGAGCATTTGCCTGGCATGCACAAGACCCCGGCTTAATCCCCAGAACTACAAAAAAAGAAAAAAAAATTGCATGAACTGGATGTTAAACCCAGCCACTAAAAAAAATAAAAATTAAAATTAAAAAAGTATTTGTATCCACTTATAATTAATTAAATTTTAGCGCTGGACAAATAGCTCAGTGGATTAAAGCGCCTGTAAGCAGGTGCAGGGGCTGGGGCTTCAATCCCCAGGACTGCTGTGCTGGCCCTGCCCCGGGGGCAGGCTGAGATAACAATTGAGACTGGGCGCGGTGGTGTGGGCCTGTAATCCCAGCCCTTGGGAGGCTATAAACAGGAGAATCACTGAGTCCAATCTAGTAGTGAGACCCTGAACTCTTTGGAGAACCTTTCCTATGAAAAAAAAAGTCTGACAGAAGTCCAAGATCAAACTGATAACAAGTTCGGTTTCTTCTAAGGTATCTCTCAGCCCTTAAGATCGTTTCACTGTACCCTTTAGTCTGATTATTTTTGGAATTTTTTTTTTTTTTTTTTTTTTTTCTCCTTGAATGCCTTCAGGGCACTTTGGCATGGCTGGAGTGTTGTGGGGATTGAACTACAGCAAACTGAGGCTGCCAGCATTGTGGAAGCAGCCACTTAAAGAACTGAGCTAGGGCTGGGCCCCCTAGTCTGATTATTTTTGAATCTCCTCTTTTGATAAGAAATCAGTCATGTGGATAAGGGCCTACCCATATGACCTCATATTACTTTAATTACCTTTTTAAAGGTTCATTCTCTAAGCACGGTAACATTCTGAGGGCTGAGAGTTAGGATTGAATATACGAGTTGGGAAGTGGAGAAGTTTTTCACACAACAATTTCATTCTAAGGGATTCTTATCAGCCAATTCACTATTTCATCATTGTTAACTATTACTATAAAACAAGGTTTACAAGTATTTGTTTTCTTGTTCTGCCACATGAGGAGAGAATTTTTCTTTCATTTAGGGAACTCAGCATTCACAGTGCCTTCTTGAAAGTAGAGAGACTGGGCCCTAACACTATGGCACTTTGACTTTGGACTTCCTATCCTCTAAAACTGCGAAAGAATAAATTCCTGGTTTTATAAATTACATAGTCTCTAGTGTTTTGTCAAACCAGTACAAACTGGATAGAATTTTTTTTATTCTGCTACTTGTGATTTTATGGAAGCATTACTGGTATTCAATAGCCATCTAGCGAAAGGTGAGTGAAATTCAAAATTATTTCATTTACTTACATAATTGGTCTTCCTCATGTCTTAGTATTTCATTGCTAATCTAAGTGAGAAGAACAATGCCTTGGTTTTTTACTAACTATAATGAAACCTATCTGCTAATATTTATCATCTCTAATTTAACAAGGAATTAATACAGTATTCTTAATTAATACAGGAATTAGTACAGTATTCTTAGGTAATACTGTTATGAAACAGGGAGCCACTTCAAAACTTTTTCTGCATAGTTGCTCATTTAGTAGTTATTTCTCTTTCATTTAGTACTTTATTTCCTGAGTGGTTCAAAAAAGAAGTCATCTCCTTTACAGCATATCATGGTTTAGACCTAAAATGTCCCTCAGGTGCCGTGTGTGTTCAGAGGTGCAGTTTTTAAGGGCGATTATATCATACTCTGTACTCATCAGTAGAGTCATCAGTAGATTTATCCACAGCTCATTGTGTTGCTAAGAGGCAGGGCCTGGCTAGAGATGGCTCAGTGGGACTTAGAAGATGGCTAGAGATGACTTAGAAGGCTATATTCTTTTTTGTTTGTTTTTTCTTTTTGTATTTTAGGGAAGGGTCTACAGGGTGTTCAGGGTCTCACTACTAGATCAGACTCATAGTGACCCACCTGTTTACAGCCTCCCAAGAGCTGGGATTATAGGTGCATGCCACCACATCCAGTCTCAATTGCCATCTCAGTGTGTCCCGGGAGTGGGGCTGGCAGGGCAGGCCCAGGGATAGAAACCCCAGCCCCTGCACCTGCTTGCAGGCACTTTAATCTGCTGAGCTATTTGGTCAGCCCAAAGCTATATTATTATTTTTTTTTTTTTTCTGGAACTGGAGGTTAAACTCAGGACCTTGCACTTGCCAGGCAAGAGCTTAGTCTACTGAGCCATCTCCCAGCCCCCAAGGCAATATATTCTTGTCTCTTTCATCTCGCACACTCTCTGCTTCCCAACTGCTTCTGAGTGAGTAGCCTTCCTAAGCCATCCTCTCCTTCCCTATTATTTCTGTTTTGAAGCCAACAACTGTGGACTGAATCTTCTGAAAAGTGGGCAAAAATAAATCTTTCTTCCCTGAAGTTGCAGGTGTGATGAAAAACCAGGAAATAGAAAAGTGAGGGACAGAAGAATTGGTATCAGAGCAGTAGGTTCTTTGCAGCGACTGCACCTGAACATTGGGTTTAGAATTCGTTGGAACTCTTTGGTGTGTGAGAAAAGTTTGGAAAAATTTGGAAGTGGAAGCTAGAGAAGCCCTAGGTTGTAAACTGAGATTGATAGGTGATTTTGGCTGGTGATCAAAATACAAATAGGGATTAGTACAGTAAAGGCCAGGCCAATCTGATACAATTTCAGATGGGATTGAGGACTATAGTAGAAACTGGAATGAATGCCATGTGTGTTTCAGCTGACAAATAATTTGTCTACATTGTGTCCATGTCTTAACCCTTTCCATGAGGGTGAATTTCAAGGTAGTTGACTAATTGATTTATCAGAAGAAATTTCAAATTATGCAATGTTCAGGCTGTAGCAATAGGTACAGCCAAATCTGGCTTTTAGCCAGATTTATAGTGATAATCAGGAGAATAAAAAATACATTCAAATGATGAGAAATGCTTATAGGTTCACTAGAAAGGCCATTCTACAAAGTTGGGACCATGGAGAAAATGGTTGCTGAAATGATTATTAAAATGAAAGCAAACACTTTGTATTAGGACAATAGGAAAATGGCTTGAAGATCTCAGGAATGGGTCAGACCATCTCCTGCTCAGGCTCAGGGGCAAACTCATTGTAAAAGGGCATGCTCATCAGAAAGACTTTGCTTGAGAAAACAGCACCAGGGCTCTTTGCTCATTCAGGGCAGCCTAGAAAAGTTTTACTCCAAGCTCAGCCATCTGGACCCTCAGAAGCCATTGGGGGCATGATCCAAGGGGGCCTGGCTGTTGTTCCCTCTGGCAGCAGATCTGACAGATATGTTCACAGATAAGATTTTTGAAAAGTTGATTGGATCATAGGGGCACTATCCATATCAATGAATTAATCGTTGATGAGGTGATAGTTGAATTTGCTGTTAGGAGGTGAAGTCTACTTGGGGTGTGACATAAAAAGGTGTATCCCTATCTTGAGCTCCTCCTTCCTTCTTTGCTTCCTGGCTGCAATGAGGTTAGCAGCTTCCCTAAACCATGCCCTTCGTCCATACTGTTTCTACCATGGTACCAGGTAACCATGGACCAAGTCCTCCTAAAACCATGAGCTAATGTAAAACTTGCCTCCGCCTCCTCCTCCCTGAAATTGGGTATGTCAAGGGTTTTGTTAAGTACCATGAGAAAGTGACTAGACACAGCCCCAGTTAATCTGACTATTACCAATCATTAATCTAATGGCAGCACAATTGAAGCATGAGCAGGCAAACATGCTTAGTAAGAGCAGCTTTAGTGCTGTGCCAATTATTTTCATAATGGGTTGTATCTTAAAATTTAAAATACCTTACAAATTATGGGCATTTTCACTTGTTTTTCTTTTTAAAATTTTTATCATGTGGTTTGAATTAACTTTTTTTTTTTTTTTTTTTTTTTTTTGAGACAGGGTCTTGCTCTGTATTTCAGTCTAGCCTTGAGCTCACTCACTACATACTCCAGGCTGGCCTTGAACTCATGGCCATCCTCCTACCTCAGTCTCCCACATGCTGGGATTATATGCATTATCCACAAAGTAAATATTGTTATTCTCATTTTATAGCTGTGGAAATTGAGTCTGAAAAAGGTGTTTTTTAATAGCTAATAAATATCAGTTTCATTTGTAATGCTCTCAGAATCTAATTTAGATTGTAAACTAGTAGATTTTAAATAGTAGAGGCTTTCTGTGAGTCCACACTGATCTCAATTTTCAAGTTTTATTTTTTCCCCAAAAATACAGCTTGCTGAAAAAGGTGGTTGTGGTCATATACATTTGGAATGACTATGACTTCTTAAATTCTGCACTAGAGCAAGACATGGTGGTGCATGTCTGTCATACCAGCCCTTGGGAGGCCGAGGCAGGAGAATCACTGTGAGTTCTATGACAATTTGGTCTACATAATGAGCTCAAGCCTGGTCTGAACAACATGGTGAGACCCCATCTCAAAAAATGAAAAGAAAAAAGAAATTTGCACTGGAGGATTCATATTTATGAGTTTTAAAGGCTGTGAGTATTCACCCACAGGAGCCTTTTAAACCCTTGTTGAATCTAGCCTGTTTCCAAGGTTTCACTGATTCTCTAACTTTGGCGCTAATTGCTGCTCACCCCTAGAAGACCGTGCAAACAGCCCGTATGCTGCCAACACCACAGGGGCAGGCAGTACTGCAGATAAAAGTCTAGCAAAACTTAGAACCAAAAGTGGTCTTGAGAGAACAAAAACAAGTATACATTACTTTTATCAATGCTAAGTAAAAATGACTTGTTTTACTGAGGCCTGGAGTGCAAGCCAGTATCAAAAATATGTGTTTGACGGAAATTCCTTTCTCATGTTAGTCTGAGGAACCACGAACATTTGTTTATAAAAAGATTGAACACAATGAACCCACTTTTGTACCTAGCAAGTGGCATGGCCCTGGGGTACTGTGCTGCAGAAAGAACATTTGAAAAGCATGCTTTTCAACTAGAGGAAGAATTTTCAATATTCACGACTTGACCAATACCCAAAACAGAATGTTCTTAAAAGATTATATGTCTGAGCGTCTTCATATAAATTTGAAAGTAAGTTATCTTGCAGAGAGAGAAATGTCAGTTTTATGTCAAATTAATGTTGATTTTCTGACAAATCAATTCTTTTTTTTCTCCTTTTCTGTTCATTTCCATTCATCTACTTTTATTGATTCAAATTTCTTATCTCAAGGGTTATATGATAAAGGAATTTCAAAGGCCAGGCAGAGTGGATAGAAACAGATAAGGCAGTGTATATTTCCTTATTGCAACAAGAGCACTGAGGGTAAGAATACAATCCGTCATCCAAATGCATGGTAATATGACAAATTCTGATACCCTCCTCCCACTGGCGTAGAACAGGGAAAAAATGCTATCACCTCCATTCTAGGACATTTCTTTCAGGTTCTTAAGTGGTATTCAATATCGGGCACTAGATTGTGTTCTTGGCTATGTGAATCTCCTATGAGTAGTTCTGCTTAAAAAGCCCAAGATAGTTTTAAAAAGTAATTTACCTGTACATATTTATTATACACATTTAGCTTTCACTCTTGGAAGAGTAACAGACACACACACACACACACACACACACACACACACACACACAGAGTTGTCTTTCAAAAAATACCTTTAATTGTTAAGAAAATTTGGAATTCAGGAGCTAAAGAGAGTCTGAAAACATCTTTCAAACTATTAAATTATATCGATCCTGGAAGTGATATTGCAGTTTGTTCCTACTACACTCATTCTCAGAGCCCAGGAATTGCCCCTTGTTTTAACTGATGTGTCTTTGTACTTTGAAGAGATGCTAAGCTTATTGTAATGTCTGCTCTTGAATTGCTGTTATGGGGAAATTTTTACTAAAGGCCAACTTGTGTCATTAGAATGGGATAAAATTTCATACTGGTCTTTCACTCTCGTCTTTGACTTAGCCTGTGGGATTGAAAAAAGTACAAAGGCCTTGGCAGTGTCTTTGCAGAGTACCAAGGAATCTTCCAGATATTATCTTACCATTGCTTATTGTACACATTGTCAAAAAAATGAAGCACAAGTGACAAGGCATGCAAAGCGCACATTATTCTACATTTCAGCAATGAGGCACCTGAGATTAAAGTAGGGCGAGTGATTTGTCAGGGTCATCATGCACGAGGCAAGCACATGAACAAAACAAATGGGCCTTCTAGATTTTAGATCCGTTCTATTCCCTTAACCACACTACAGTTAGAGTTGAGAGGGAAAGATAAAGTTCTAAAAAATGAAAAAACTGACCTACGTTTCTTGAATGAAGGAATTTAGAGCCCAAACTACTTTAATTTCTATACACTAGAATAATTCCGTTTAGTATTTGCTTCATGAGCTACAAAAGACTAGGAACTATAGAATGATTTGTTCTAATGGTGTTTGTAAATAGGATCACAAGTCCGCATCTTGTACAGCAATTAACCACTAAGAAGAATATATGCAGTGTATTATTTGTTGAAAAAAAAAAAAAAAAAGACTAGGAACTAGAGCCACCCAGCAAGGCAAGGAGGTAAAACAAAGTAATAACCATGTGAGAGGGCTAGCCATTGAGAGAGGATTCCGTGGGCCCCAGGTAGATGCACAGGGGCCGAGACTTCTGAATTCCTTCCTGGCATTGCCACTGACCTACTGTGTTCCACTGGTGAGCTGCAGGTGCCAGTTCCTTCTGTAGGGTAAGAATAACACTACAGAACTCAGCAAAATACTTCACTGCGAAGCTATAGATTGCGTGTCTCCGTGCAAAGGGGAGAACAGTGGCTGAGCTCCTTGACCAGAACTTTAATTGTTTTAACCTGTGAATTATAAAAAATAAAAACTTTAACCTTTGAATTGGGCATTTTATCTCAGTTTAAAACCTATGAGGTACTGAAAATGTAATTGAAGAACTTATGTGACATTGTGATCTCCTAATGATTCCCAGCATTTTCTCTATGATTTAACTTGTATTTTTTTAAAAACAAATAAAGGATCAGGGCTAGGGAAATAGCTCAGTGGCATAAGCACCTGCCTGGCAAGCACAAGGTTCCAAGTTCAATCCTCAGTACTGGAAAAAAAAAAAAAGGGTCAATGGACAATAAGGCAGATACTCAAGGAAATGCATAATAGCTTATCTTTCATTTGAAAAGAATGAACGAGGAATCAAAAGTCAACAGGTTTCAATTCAAGCAGCTTTGTCATGTACTAGCTTCTTCAAACTTGAAAACAGAAGTAGAAAAGGTAAGAATATAGTTTGTGCCTTTTCTCCAATCAGCTTTGTAGTAAGATAAGTACAACCGTGAGTCAAGGAAACCACGTTCCCATTCATGCAGTTTAATGTCATTATCTAAAAACTGCCAGGATTCCAAAAAGGTACAACTTCATATGAGGATTACAAAAGCCAGCTAGAGAGAGAGAGAACTCACTTTTATTATAACACCATTTGTTAAGCTCTAATTAGGTGCAAAAACCCAGTTCAGCCTTCCCAAGACTAGCCTATGATAACTTCAGTTGGACAAATTTTCTTAAATAGTACAATTCTGCAAAACACAAAAATGCAATGATTTCTCAGTGCAGAGAGTTACTGTAGTTTGAATTCTTTAAATATTCCTCTAATTTATTCTGAATCTCCTGAAGATTGAAAGACAATGCTCTTACCCATACGGAAATGCGACCAATGATCACATTTGTGAAGTTGCCCTTCAATGTCTGCTCTTTATCACCATTTCAGCATGCTCCAGGTTTCTTCCTGATTACAGATTTTGGCGTGGTTGGGGGTGGACACTTCCCCTTAATACTGATAGGATTCAAGGTGTTATTATAGTTGCTTTATGAAGCATCCTGGGACCTAAAAGAACAGCTTGCCACGCAGCATGCAGCTCTTAGATTCAACTTGTACATCACTTATCCTTCCAGCTTGATTTAGCTGCTGATTTTTATACTCTTAAAGCTTTTATAAATGTTTATGAAATAAATATCTATGTATTTATCTTTAGTATTATTATATGTTTGCCATACATAATGCTTACACTTCTACGTAGAGTGGTTACGGGTGGATGACAGATCTGTTTCATTTTTATTCCCTTTCCCTCCCCTCTCTCCATCTTTCCATCCCCTTATCATTTGAGAAAGATCTTTTTCCTGTCATGGCTTGTGCCTAGATGTCCCCATAGCTTTGTGCGGACACAGGTTGGCCTTTTTCAGAAGCAGCCGGATCTAAAGTGTGAGATGCTGAGATTAAGGGTGTGTGAGTACTAAATTCGTCTGCTGAGTGGTTTGCACCCGCCCTCAGTCCAGCCGCTGAGACAGAATATAAAGGACAGAAAGAGGCTGCTATTGTTGCTGAGAGCTTGCTGCTTGCTTTCACTGTCTCTTGATCAGCATCATTTTCTCCTCTCTGATGACCCTCTTGGAGGCAGCTAACTCTGGACTGAAACCCCTGCAACCTGCAAGCTGAATAAACCTTTCCTCCTTTAACTTTGGATGTTAGGTATTTTGTCACAGCAATGAGCAGAACAACCGAAACACCTTAATTTCTATTACCTATCTTATTTTGCTTTTTATTTATATTTTGGGTTTCTCCTAAAACAAAGAAAAATTCATAATAGCTGATACTTGGAAAAAGCCTCTATGTCCATCAGCAGATGAATGGATAAAGAAAATGCAAAATAAATATTTTATCCAAAGTATCTGAGTGGGATGCTGTGGGAAGCAGCTGAGGCTAAAAGGCTGGTTGTGAGCGGGACTGGAGCAAGGCCAGTCTCAGGAACACAGAGGCCTGAGACAGGCCAGCTAGACAAGCTGCTAGGCAGAGAGCTTTTGGGTGACATTCAGCCTCCTGTGTGTATAAATACATGCACTGTAACCATGAGAGCCTCTCTTCCTCCTCTCCCTCCCCCTTCCTCCTTCCCAGCAGGAGAGAGGCTCTCAGTTTTCTGTTTCTTTCTCTCTTTTTTTGATCAGGAATCAGACCCATGACCTTGCACTTGTCAGACAGGTGCTTAAGCCACTTTGCTGTCTCCCCAGCCCCAGTCTATCCTAATTTGGTGTTAGGAATTCTCATTGACCATCCAGAGACCTTGCTGAAATCTTGCCAATGTGTTCTCCTTTCAGAAGAGAGGAGGAGCCACATGACAGCACTGCTATTGGAAAGGCAAAGTCAGCGTCGCCCAGGTGTAACGCAATTTCTCTTCAAAAGGAAAAAGTGAAAGAGTCAAAACTCAAGAAAAAGATGGAGTTACTTCAGAAGTCTCGTAAAGATGATAAAATCCAGGTTGCAACCACACAACTAAAATCTTGTGTTTGTTCCACAGGCTGGGCAGAGAATAAGGCACTGAATGGATGCCTTGATCTTTGACAATGAAACTTATGCATACAAAAATATTTATATTGACCACCTCAGTTTGAAGATTTCCTTTATATTGGCGCCAAAACCTCTTCTGGAAAGTCTCAGTTTATTGCCATGAATTTGACATGTGGACCTTAGAGGATGGCTGAGCACTTCTGTGTGCAGCGCAGGACATAGCCTGCAGTTGTCTTCACGTTTCTTTCTTCCTATGAGCGCTGCTTTTATGACACTGCAATAGCAGAGTCCGCGTTTTGTGATTCTCTCTTACCCTTTCCTCTCTTCTCTCTCCTCAATTTTGTTGTTTCTCTCCTTCCCTCCAGACACTCCTTTTATCACTGAACTTTTCATTCACATTGACTAGTTTAAGAAAAAAAAAATTATGCCTTTTAGAAAGAGCCAAAGGACTTTCAGAAGGCATTTAAAGCATCCTTCCATATACCAAGTACTCCTGAAATATCCTGCATGCGCTGACAAAAAAATAGGCTGCTTTCTTCATCAAGTTATGTCTTTCCAAGTGCTTTACAGCAGGCATTCCAGTTAGACAGCCGGTATTTGATGGGGCTGCACAGTAGGACTCATGGTATAAAATGGGCAGGCAGGAGCACACGCCTAATTTTATTTTATTAGTTTCATTGTCCCCTAAACACTGCTTTGGGAAGGACTAGATTATTTAATGATTTTTTTAAGGGAAAGATGTTAGAATAACCTTGATCTTTTGAGGGGGAGGGGGTGTCTGTCAGATTGTTACTAAGAGGCTGTTCCCTTGACAACAGAAGCATCGGTAGAGTACTGGGAGCTCTCTAGAACATCCTTGGCTACAAAAATGCTGAAATGCCACTGAACACAGAGGCTTGGCTGACATTTGGACTTTATACAACTCTACTACAGCAGAAGAATACAAATAAAACAAGATTTGTTCTTGACTTCACAATTTACTAAATAGCATTTGATTTGATTCTGACACCAGTGTAGCCAAGACTACCATGAACTTCACTTAAGACATATAAGTGTGATGAGAAAAATCTAGAGTCTTGGACTTCTGCTTTTGTTTTTTCTCTTTTCTTCTTGTCAAAATATAGAACAACAGTAACAAAAGGAGCAGCTGTTTGAAAAGGAAGAAATATTTTCAGTACCAAATTATCTGCAAATGTGAAACAGAAACTATCTTCAAAAAAACTAGAAGACTCTTTGACCTCCATCACAATACATAAAATAGAGCTGCCAAATACAGTAAAGGTCAAACAGGAAGATGCTGACATCTCAGTCTTTCAATATGATTACACCAGTAGCCTTCAAAACACATGGCATAACCACAAGGGGGAAAATCAGTTTCTTATGTAAAACCACAAAAATGGGATGATTGCCAACAATAGGGAATTTCCTGGACACTGTCTCGTGTGAGAGAGGAGCAGGAAAGGCAATATCAAAGGAGGAAATAGTCACACAGGAGGTAACGACAGGGCTACAGTCTGAGAAATGCACTCTGATGGGATTTCCTCATTGTGTGAACACCAGAGTGTAGTTCTACAAACCTGGACGGCATGGCTCCTCGTCACCCAGTGTCGTCTTGACGCAATAAAGAAACACAAACATGAGATGTATGAGGCTGCTGCTCTGCCACAATACAGTGTGTGGAGCAAATTTTTTATTAGTGAAATACCTAGGGGTATGCTTTATGGGGTGATCACAACATAGAATGAATATTTAATTTTTTTAAAAAATCTTATTACAGTAAAGGCTGCACTACAGTGGCTATGAGACAAGCGTGCTTGATAGAAGGGAAAGAATATGAGGGGGAATCACAGCATGTAT
>NW_004524585.1:21813787-21816023 GCF_000260255.1 Octodon degus
ATATTTTTACTACGATTGTACTGAGAACCTTGGGCTTATGCTGCTGAGCTATATCTCAACGGCCCTAAGCTTTATATTCCTTATCATCTCTGACTGGTCAATTGGCAGTTCCCATCAAATAAAAAAAAATACAGTAGATCCTCATCCCCCTTACTGAAAAGATTAGGCATTGCATCTTCTTGCTTTTCCCCAAAGTCAAAATGACAATGAAAGATAAGCATTTCAAATTGGTTCAGGACACTGAATTAGCCAAGAGAGTGTAACTAAAGACCCTCATGAAAGAGGATCTCTAGAGCTAACTAGAGACCCTCATGAAAGGATCTCTAGAGCTAAACAAGTATGTTGGGATGATCTGAAAGAGGCTGACACCTCCATACTTCAGTGACTGCACCAGCAGCCTTCATAACCTGAAGGGGGAAATGAGTTTCTGGTCTAAAACTATGGAAACAGGATGATTGCCAACAGGAGGGGATCTGTATGTTCAAAGCAAATCAAAGCAAGAGGGAATATTTTGAGGGCAATTAATGGTAGTTTTTTTTACTGTGAAAAAAATTTTCTATCACACCCCATACAATAAAAAGTGTGGTACAGTAATCCATAAGCTGGTAACATACTTGTTTATTAATGATTGCTAGCTCAGTGTATTTGTTTGGATCAACACTGTCACAAACATGCTGGGATTGCCCTGGGCTAATTCCTAGGTGACAAGAAACTTTCAGCTCCATTATCCTGTGGTGCGGGCCTACACAGATTTGACACATTTACAAAAGGCAGTCTGCAGGTGAGGTAGAGGGAAGAAAGTCTCCAAGGGTGAATAGCCCTGCAACTCCTAGTCTGTTGTTCGGGGAGAAATACAAGGTTGAAATTGCTCACTCAGACTCATCCTGTCCTAAGGAACTTCATAGAAACTCAGGGAAGACCGTTTGCATTCCAAATACTGCTAAATTCCACACTACCAATTCACACCGAACATTTAAGTCTAGAAACTTACTGCATTTAAAGATAAGAAATAATTGAGAATGATCTTGTCCAGTGTTACAATTGGGATCCAAAATGTCCCTGTGAAGGCTCACTGTGGTGAAGGGCTAGTTGCACAAATGGGTTTATAGAAAGCAATCAGACCGTGAGTGTGAGTGGATTCATCTGTTGGAGTTTGTAGCTGCATAGGCTGCTAGGCAGCGGGACCTGCTTGGAGAAAGTAGGTGACTGCTATGGGTCGCTTAGAATAGGAATCAGATCAGCCAGATTGGAATTTGGAAAGCTGTTTATTACTGAGCTCAGGGCCCCAATCAGCTCTCACGCAGGAGAGGACCGAAAGGCAGCTAGCCCAGGAAGCAGGGGGGCTTTCAAAACATGAAACTACATTCTGTTTGGTAAACACATTCATTGTCTGACACACAATAATGCTTTCAGGGTCAGTGTAACCACTACTCACACTAAATTTCCTGGGGCTTTTAGTTTCTGGTTATCTTGCATCTGAGTACCTGCAGGCAGCCTTACATAGCCTGTAGTTACAAGAAGTTAAAACCCATTTAATTTCCTTTTGAAGTCATCTCTGTAAGCTAACTTTGTTAACAGGAATTGGTGAGGGTTACAGGAATTTTATCTTAGCAAACAACCCGAAACAGCCATTAGTTACTAAACAACTTAGAACAGTGGTATACATTTTTACACAACAGAAAACACAAGATCTACATTTATAATCTAAAATGTGAGTTGACCCATTACAGTGACTGACGGGCATGCCTTTGTCCTCAGCCTCTTCCTGACTGGCTCTTTCCGTTCTCTCTGGCCCCCGGGGGTTGGGAAGTAAGCAGCATTCTTCTTTTATAACCAATGACATTGTATATGTCATGTAATATATAGTAATATTGTCTTACCTTTGGTCCCGGAAGCAAGTGTGGACTGAACCCCCTGAAACCATGAAACCAGGTAAATCTTTTAAGTTGTTTTCCTTAAGTATAATGTCAGTGAAAAATACTAACAAGCAGTTTCATACAAAGATACTCCAAGTCAAGAAGGAAAGAAACGAGGAAAATAACAGCAGATAAAACTCACTCTACAGAAAGAATTTAAGAACATGAAGAATTCATACAGATAGGCGATCAGAAACACCATGTCAAAACAACAGAAGAAAATGCAGGGGCCGGGGAGCTAGCTCAGTGGAATAAGTGCTTCCCTGGCAAGCACAAGGGCCTGAGTTCAATCCCCAGTTCCAAAAAAAAAAAAAAAAAAA
>NW_004524585.1:21816229-21833545 GCF_000260255.1 Octodon degus
AAAAATAAATAAAATAATAAATAAATAAATAGAAAAAAAAAAAAAAAAGCACAAATAGGGAGCAGGTAAACTAACAAGAGACAAAAAGGAGGTAATTTGATTAACTTAAAACACAGTATTTTAAATTGTAAGCACAGCACTAGTGTTGGCACAGTTTGGTGGTGAAGTGCTTGCCTAGCCTGCGCAGTGCTGTGGGTTTAAATCCCAGAAATACAAAGATATAAAAATATTTGTATGTTTACAGGCAAATACAAGAATAAGCAAGGAAAACTAAGACAATAAAACTGTGACTATAGGAAAAAAAATACACATTTGGACATTTCTTTTTATTTTGCACGGCATGTCTCTGTACAACTTCTATCTTTTTTATTAGTACACTTTGTAGTACATAATGACATGCCTTATAGGGTACGCACACATCTTATATCCTATTAGGATCTGGGACATGCACACATCTTTAAAAAACTTATTTTCTTGTTCAGTATCTCCTCCCCATCCTTCCATCTCTTGGTACTTCCCATTTGCACGCGATGTGTTCTTGTGTATCTATCATTCATCTTTTATATTTCTCAGGTGCAGTATTTATACACTATTAAGCTTGCGTTTATTTCCCTTAACATGTTCTCAAAGTGCATCCATTTTCCTACACATGACTCCTGTTGCTCCGCATGGCAGAGTAGGTCCTCGGTGTGTATAAACTCCATGTTTTCTATCCACTCATCGGTTGATGGACACACAGGCGCATTCCAAGCACGAGTCACTGAGTTGTCCTGCTGTAAACACAGGTACGCACGTACCACCACAAATGGCGTCTTGCATGCTTGTGGGAAGACGTCCAGAATGAAGTCAGCTGGGTAGAACACAATTTGTACTTTTAGGCTTTGGAGGACTCTCCATACTGATTTCCGTGGTGTTACACTAGTTCACACTTCCACCAACAATGAAGCAAGTTTCCTCCCCACCCCACATCCTCACCAGCGCTTGTTACTTTTGATTTCTTGATGATAGCCATTCTTCCTGGAGCAAGACTGAATCTCAGAGTTCATTTTGCATTTCTCTAATGGCCAGAGGTACCGAACAAATTTTCAAGTACAGCAACACCTTGGTTTACAAATGCTTGTTTATGAACTTAAGTGTTTGACAAAATTTTGCTCCCATTTGCAAAATAGACCTTCCCCAGAATGGAAGGAATTAAGTTCATTAACTGAGATAGCACCACATTTACCGGCAACTTCTACTTCTGAGAAGTGTTTGTTCTTTTAGTTGTCTATTTTCAATTGGGTCTTTTTTTGGGGGGAAATCTAATGTTTCATATATATAACAAAAACTGCCTATATGTTTTTAAATTTATTTGAGTAATGCTGTTGGAATTTTGATAGATTAAATTTATATATTAGTTCAACAGAATTTAAATTAAATATTTAATTCAAACTTACAGCTAAGAAGCCACAAATGGAACAAACTATAGCGAACACAATGCTTGGATCTTGGGTGTCCTCCAAAAGCTTTATGCACCTGGAAGGTGACTGGGTCCTAGTGACACTATATTTATCAGTGGCTTAGGCTACTGAAGAGTTCACAGCTAATTCCTGGTAGGAGGTGGAGCCTAGTTAGAGGTGGGCTACTGGAGGCATGGCCTGGAACAGTCTCCTCCCCCAGGGGCTCCCTCTGTGCCCTCATCCTGGCTGCCACGACATAAGCAGCTTTCCTTGGTCGACACCCTTACATTGTTTCTCTCCTGTCTTACCAACACTCAAAATGAAGGAAGGAAGGACAGGTTTATTTAGCTCAGTCAGTGGAGGTTTCGGTCCATGATCAGTTGTCTCCAACTGAGTGGCACGTGGCAGAGAGAGCAGCTGTTCACAGTGGTGGTGGCGGCGGCAAAGAACAAGAGAGCAAAAGGAGTGGCAGTAGCTCAGGCAGCCAGCTGGCCTCTCTCCCCTCCACACATTGTAAGGCAGAGTATCTGCCCCAGGGCACTCACGGCCACAATCCCAGAATAGGATCAAGAATCAGTCACAAACTCCAGAAGCCACCCCGTGACTGCAGGAGGCTTTGGGGGGGGGACAATGAGACACACACTATAACAAGCTCTGAGGCCATACTCTGAGCTCTGTGAAATAAATCAGACACATGAGCTTAAACATTGCATGGTTTCTCTTACATGAGAAACCCAAAATATAAACAAAGAGCAAAATAAAAGATACTAAGAAATAAGATAAAACTTTTTTATAAAACGGAAGGGGAGTGAGAAAAAAAATAGTGGTGGAGATGAATTAGGACAGATGTGTTATGCACAGGTTCCAAGTCTCCACAGAAACAATCATCATGCAATGTGAACAATAACACTTGAAAAAAAGGGGTGTCAGGTATTGTGTCCCAGCCACGAGAAAGGACACATGGATGATACAACAAAGCGCAGTGCGCAGCCACATCGTCAGTCACTCTGCTCCCTTTAGTATCAGACTCTGGTTCCTCCAGGATCATGAGCTTCAGGGCCGTGGTGCTTAACTCGGTGTCGCTCTGCCCCTCCACCCCCCCCCCCCCCCAGGCATATTTGGACTAGCTTTCTAGTTTCAAGCTAAATGGAAAGAAATAAAAATAACTTCTCATTTAAATCACTGATTCTGGAAAGAAGTATTTTATTCAGAGTCACTTAAAAAACAAGGAGTTGTCTCAGCCCCATAATGAGCACACTAACCACATTTTCACATACAGAAAACGCAGGTACATTCAACGGCTTACAAGACACACCTTTATACAGTATACATTCAAGTGAAACGTAAGAATTTATTTAATTGTACATTTTTGTGACTTTTGCATCTGGTACCTTTTAAAACCACTACTATGTCATAGCTTATTTTCTAAGAGTCAGTTTACATGTGATGATTTAATACTAGAAGAGCCTCTTTGAAGAATTATAACAATTGCATGTATCCATATAATGAGGATCTAGTAATTTTTTAAACAAAAGCTTCAAGCTAACGTGTTACCAATTTGAATCATGTAGCCTGCAATGCATGGAATTCTTCGTGTGTGGCACTGCTTGCTTTGTAGTTTCAATAATTTCCAACGGTTCACAATTATTTGCGCACTGGGGAAAAAGCACCAAGGATGATGACTGTTTTACAGCACAGATGAACACAATACTCTACTCTCAACTTCCACTCAAAATCTAATCTTTTGTAGGGAGCATTTCTTCTTTCAGATGCTCACTTTCAGCTTTCTCAGTAAGATCGACTGGCAGATGGGACACAGAACAGAAACAGTGTACACAGTACCTCCTAAGGTAAGAGAATTCAGCTTAACATTGCTGATTTCTGGTTTTTTAGCCGAGTTCCCCTTAGAGCTAAAAAAGACTCTGAAAATAAATGTAAGAATGTATAAACTTGTCAGATATATGTCTTAGAAAGAAACTCCAAAGGTACCTTTCTGGCCATATTGCAAACAAAAGTTTCTTGAACAAAGCACCGCCTGTGGTAAGGAAATATATAAAGAAAATATTTTCTACAAATTAATATACAAATTTATGTGCATAAAGGTATAGTTCTCCCAAATGTATATGCAATATTTTAAATAATGTACAATAAAAAAATTCAAAGCACAGACTGAAAAAATAATCCATGTGCTGATCCTCCAGTTATTAGATATTGCAGCACATATGTCGCTCTAATGATTAAGACAAATCTTCTAATGTAAGTGGTCAGTGAGATTTCTTTGGAAATATACTGTTTAAATAGTCCCCCATATGTAATCTCACCAGTCAGATTTCAACCTAAGCTACAGGTTCTTACAGTTCAGACACAATCTCATGAAAACATGAGTGCGCGCAGGGTCCACGTCACCAGACTCTGAACTTTGGTACAGGCCAGCGAGACTCTTATGCTCTTTTTCCTTACTACTGATTCATGGTAAACATCATACCAACAAAGCACGGACCTTTACCACAAACTCTGCTACTCACAGAATGCAATAACATTATTTTAAACATTTCCAGATCATGACAAAGTTCCTTACATGAATATAAGCAAAAATTTCTCTAGACTTAAAAACATTTTTACATGAACAGGGATGTCTAGGGAGAAACATAAATCACTTGCTCTGACAGTTTGCAGCCAAGTTTACATCTTTTTCTACTGATTTTCCTAAGTATAAGAAGTTCCAGTTTCTGCTAAGAAGACTTGGTTATTTCTTTTTCCCAGCAGTTTTTTTGTGGTCCTGTACTTCTGTCTTGCTAGGGATACTCTTTCTTCGAGATGAGGTATTAGAAGCAACTGCACTAGAAGGTCCACCAGCAGCTATGCAGAAGAAGGAAAAGAAAGAAACACCCACTTGCTTAGATTTACACAGGCAGCCCCAAGTCAAATGATACTGCTGAGTGATGGAGTTGTTCTTGTTACAATTGCGATGTAAATTAAACATAAGCATTGAATACACCACTTTTAACTTTTTACAATTGAACATAAACAGAAAAATGATGACAATGTTGTATTCACAAAAATAAATCTCTCATTTCCTTCTTTATTCTTTCTGGAAAAGTAATCTACACTTGTCACTACTATCCACTATGCAAACGGCTTTGAAAGTTATACTTGTGGCCTAGGTCTTTTCCCTAAGCTCAAGATCTGTATATCCAACTGCTTACTGGAACTCTATAGATATCTTACAGGAACTAAACCTAACAGGCTTAAGCCTTGTTCATTTTCTGTATAAACATCTATTTTTTCTTATATCTTCTCTCTCATTGCTATCTAAAAAGCAACAAAGTTAGAAAACTAGAAGCATTCTTAAGACTCATTGTTCTGTATGTGAATAAACACTAAGGACTTACATTATACATTATAAAAAGCATTTCTGGGCGGAGTTATATTCCTCTTACTATGGATGGATATATTCCTGTCTGAACAAAATTCTGCAGAAAACAAGTACATGCTGCACAAAATACAAAGAACAATTACCTAAACACACTGAAGGGTGAAACAATTCACAGTTACTAGAGAATAACCAACACTTGTAAGAAAGGAATAACATGGCATGAATTTCCCTTTTAATAACTTTTAGCTTAATAAGAGGCCCCACTTGGCAACCTGTAAAATGGTTAAAATTACAACGTAAAAGCCAAGCCTACTAGCATGGAAATCCATACGACAAGATTTGGGGCAGACAGTGAATACAGGAGATAGAAAGTGAGGAAAGAAAATCCTTAGAAAGGGAGAGGCTGCAATTTAGTCAGTAAGCCTTGATCCCTAGGGCATGAGCAGAGCCTAGCCAAGCAGAACAGATAAAGCTGAGAAATGAACTGAGATTTGTGCTGTCCATTGCCCCAAGGGGCAGCTTTGCCACAGGAGTGAGCTGAGTTACTACTAAATCTTGGCTTTAAAAACAAATAACCAACATTCTTGGGAGGAATGTACGTGAATAACAGAATCCAAAGCTCCTACAGCTTATCAGTTACAATGTCTAGAATGTAAACCAAAATTATTCAATATGCTAAGAAATAAGAAAACAGCTTTCTGGACAACAACAGATAAAATGACAGAGACTAATCCTGAGGGGAGTTATTAATAGATAAGTTTTTTAAAACAGTAACTTCAACTATATTCTAGGGTTAAGGAAAATATAATGAATAAAAACGTAGAAGTCTCAAAAAAAAAAAAACAAACCCTAAAGAAAGATCAAATAGACTATTTTAAGCTAAAGAATAAATGGACTATCCGAAATAAAAACTAGCAGGATTTAATAGCAAGATGAGCAGGACAGGTAAAAGAAACACTAAGATTATACAAAAGAAAACAAGACAGAAAATAGGACAAAGAAAGACCTAAGCATTCTACAAATGGCTAGAAACCAGTGCCAAAAATAAAGCACGGAAAGCATGCATAGAAACACAGACAACTGCCTTAACAGGAAAAGTTCAAACAAAGACTTCTCATTGGAATCAGTGGGAACCAGAAGACAATGGACCGCATCTTCAAAGCGGTGAAAAGAAAAGGTTTCTCTATCCAACAAAATTACCTTATAAGGATTTAGAGTAAAGATATTATTCAGCAAGAAAATATGAATAGAACATACTGCCCATAGGCCTGCTGTGTGAAAAATGCTAAAGAGCTTCAGGCTGAAGGCAAATGACAGCAGACAGAAACAGAGACCTCACGGAAGGAAGGAAGGAAGGAAGGAAGGAAGGAAGGAAGGAAGGAAGGAAGGAAGGAGGGAGGAAGGGATGGAGGGAGGGAGGGAGGGAGGGAAGGAAGGAAGGAAACGTGGGCATCAAAAATGGTAAGTATGTAGAGCAATATAAGAATTTTTCTTCTCTCAACTTCTTTCATGTAAGTGGGACTATATAAGCAAAACATCACAACATGAGATCAGAGTATGCATAGTATATGTGAAGGTCACATACACACATGGGTTACTACATGTACAGGATGGAAGGAGAAGGAAACGAACTTACACAGTTATCTTTCTAAGGCAATCTATTAACTCTAAGGTAGACTGTGAGATGTTAAAAATATATATTTAGAACCACCAAAAAAATAATAATGTAAAAATATAGTGCTACTCTGATTCACAAATGTTTTTGGTTTCACACAAAATCATTTAGAAAGATTTTGTTTTTGTTTGCAAACTCTGCTTTGGGTCATAAATGACTGCAGCCATCTTTCCCACAGAAACACAGAAGTGGCCACCTTTTCCAAAATTGCTGAACAAATTAAGTTTGTGATCCAAGGTAGCACTGCATATGGCAGGAAGCCAAAAGATAGACTAAAATGAAATTCTAAAACATATTGAAGATAAAATAGATCAGGAAAGAAGAAAGGAATAATATCTATAACAAATAAATAGAAAATATAACAAAAGGGAAGACATCAATAATTGCATTAAATGTTAAAAAGGCCTATATACATTTTAACTATAAGGCAGATGTTATTAGCATGACTATTTAAAATGTTAAAGGTATGTTGTCTACAAAAATAGATCATCTAGACAGTACTGTTTCATTAATTTGGACTAGTTATAAACACCTCTTAAAATAAGCTTCAAGGTAAAATATTATTGGAAATCAAAGAAAGAAATTTCATGACAATAAATTAAGACATTAGGATGTGCTAACAATCACATATTTGTATACCTAATAGGAGACCTCTGAAACACACAAGGAAAACGTAACCAAATTTAAAGAAAAACTACACAATATTGAATGGAGACTGCTCTTACAGTACCTGCTAAATTACCCAGACAGACCGTGTTCCTGTTGCTATGACCCATCAAGGGAGAAGATCTGAACGTTATTAACAATCTTGAGGCAATGAATAATACAATGACCCACTGCAGAACAGCTATTCTTAAGTGCATTTTAACAGTCAAGTTAATCTAAGTATTTAGCCCTAAAAGGAGGCTCACACTTAAAAGTCTGAAACAGTGTGTGCTTTTAAAATTTTTTTTTTCGTATGTCTGGTACAGGGTCTCACTGTGCAGCTCGGGTTGATCCTCCTGTTCTCAGCTTCCCCAGTGCTGAGATTAGAGGCTTGCACCACCACACCTAGTCTCTGTGGCCCACTCAGCATGCCCAGGGCAGGGGTGGCATGTGGTGCCAAGGACTGAACCCTGATTCCTGTACTTGCCTAAGCAGGTGCTTAGTCCGCTGAGCTGTCTTGCCAGCCCAGTAATACTCTTCTTAAAACTTTTTAAATCAATGAAGCAATAATAAGTTAATAAGGAGCCCGGGAGATAGTTCAATAGAATAAGCTCCTGCCTAGCAAGTGCAAGGTCCTGAGTTCAATCCCTGGTACTGGAAAAAAAAACAAAAACAAAAACAAAAAACCACCCAATAATAATAATAATCATAAGTTAATAAATATTTTTAACTAAGTGATAATTCAAATATCACAAAATAACTTTTGTGTGATGCCATTTAAGTTCTCAGGGAGAAATACAGTTTTAAATGTCTATAAAACAAGAGAAGAAATATTTACCAACCAATGACCTAAAAATCTGTCAGTACAGGATCAGAATAAACCCAAACTAGGGGGCTGGTGAGATAGCACAGCAGACTAAAGCCCTTGCTTAGGCAAGCACGTGCCACACAAGCCCTGCCCCCAGGACAGGCTGAACGGGCCAGAGTCAGGGCACTGGGGAGGCTGAAAACAGGAGGATCACTGAGTCCGAGCTGCATGCAGTGAGACCCTGTAACACCCAAATACATTAAATAAATAAATAAATAAATAAATAAAATAATAAACCCAAACTAGACAGAAGAAAATTAAAAGACCAAAATTACTTAAGCTTAAAACAGACCAAAAGAACACCTCCAATAAATATAAAGTCAGGGGCTGGTGAGATGGCTCAGTGATCTAACGCACCTACTTAGAACAAGCTTAGCAAAGCACAGGGACCGCAGTTCAATCCCCCAGCACCACGTGCCAGCCCGCCCCGCCCCCTGGTGGGCTGAGCTGCCCCCCCCACATAAATAAAAAAAATTTAAAAAAAAAAAGTCAATAAATACCTAGTAAAATGACCAAATGCAGAACATAAAGTATTAGTATCAAGAGAAACAGAGGTTATTCCTGCATTCATTGATTTGATCATAAAGAAACAACACAGTTCACAGACAAAAAGTACAAATTCCTTCAAAAATAAAAGTCACCAAAACAGTCATAAAAGGGATATGGTGTTAGCAAACATTTAAAGAAACAACAATCTATAAAAATTTGTTCAGAAAATACAACAGAAGAAAATACTTCACAAATTGTTTCATAAAGATGGCATAATCCTGATAACAAAACTTTAAAAGGACCTCACAAAAAGAAAAAACTAGAGATCAATTCCTCTACAAATGCAGATATAAAACCCTAAAAACTGAATTGCATCTAGTCCATTTTTGTGGCAATTTTGGGGCATAACATGTCACTAGCATGTTCAGTTCATTTCAGGACTGCAAGGTTGGCTTAACATTTGAAAAGTCAAATATAATACATAAGAAACCTCATCAACTGCACTACTTAAAATGTTTATAATGAAATGAATATTTATATTTCATTTACTAAATAAATGTTATATTTAATAAACAGAACAACAATGCACTGTGATTCAAAAAACATTCAATGTACTATGATTCAAAACACATTGAAATTTAACTAACTACTATGTGGATTGGGACAAATCATAACTTTTCTACCGCTTTCTTATCAATAATGGACATAAGAATGGTATTACCTTCTGTAGTGAAAGGAACTACACAAATGTTAAGTCTTGTGTTGCATATGGAATGCATCAAAGTTAAATTTAAGATTTTCAGCATCTTTAATTCTATGGCATCGTATCCTGAGGAGTTAGATACTGACCCTGACTTATCATGCCCGATCATCCAATTGAGCTATAATCAGGTATATCAGAACAAGTGAGTATATTAGAACAAATAACTTATAGAGTATCACTGAAATTTTTGTTTTGATAATACAAAAAGTAGATTATCAAGGATGTGGTTGTGTTAGATCTGGAAGGATGAGAGTGAACCAAGAATTTTAGGGTAAAAATACAGCATGAGTGTTAAGAAGATTTATTTAGGCTGAAAAGTCTAGCTACAATCAAACAACAGAAGCTACCATTTAGTGATTTTTACAATGTATGCCAAGGACTATATACGTTATTGTGTTAATCTCTGACAACTTTATAAAGGAGGAATTATTGCCCTGATTTAACGACTGTGGGACTAAGGATTAAGTTAAAGAACCCAAGGTCATATAGCTAACCAGGAGCACAGATTAGATGTTAATGGTTGACCTGCTGACTGACTCGCAAGCACCAACTCCTAATTAAAAGAGTATCTGAAGACAGAGAAAGGCGGAAAAGAATGAAGATACGCCCAATGAGGCTGCAGTAAAGGCATTAGCCATATATAAAGTGCTCTGAGGAAAAAATCTAGGGTAAGAAAAATGAAAAGAGCATGTCTGTATATGAGATAGGAAAATAAATAGAAGGATCATCAAACAAGAGCATAGAAAGAACAGAGAAATTGGGCAAAAAACAAGAAAGAAGTGAAGGTAAGAGCAAGTACGAAACAGTGCCACCATGATCAAATGTGCTACCAAGTTAAAAACAGAAAATGGTGATAGAAGATAGCTGGATTTGGTAGTCAGATCATCAGACTAAGAAGAAGGGAGAAACAAAAATACGTTACGTCATAAAAGAACTAAATGCGCAACAGTGCCGAAAGCTCATAGAATACAAAAAGGAGGGACCATAAACCAATCTGGGGAAAAGTCTGAGTATAAAGTACTTTATTAAACTATATTACTTGACTCATCCACATGGCTGACACTGACAAAGGTTCTACAATCTGAGGGACAGGATCTCAGGATAAATCCTGAGGGGATTTCACTGACCTTATCAGACCCAAAAGCTACAACTCTTGTTGCATAGGTCCTGCTTTACCTTGGTCTTAACCATCCAGCAGAAAAGTATAAAAACGAAGTATAAGAAGTAAAGCCATGCGGTTATGTTGAGCTGTAGGGGACTCGGGTCAACAATTTCTGACATTGTCAGTGAAGTGGAAGACCCAATACTATTATGGACTACTGAACTCTTTTAGAATATTTTGCTGAGTTTACACACCTATAATATTCAAATAACGAAACTTAACAAAAAGGGAATACAGATGAATGTCCATTTTGTATCTGTGTATTTAAAGTGGTTAGGATAGATATATAGTTACATTCTCTTAAAGAATAGAGGGATTTGTTCTAATGGTGTTTGTAAATAGGATATCAAGTCCGCATCTTGTACAGCAATTAACCACTAGGAAGAATGTATGCAATGTGTTAATTATTGAAACTGTCCTACCAATTTGGTTTGAAACTGTCTCATTGCTATTTGTTTCTCAACAAAATTATGGAAAAAAAAACTATATTGCTGTAATTTTATTTGATATGTAGATGGAAAGGGAAGGGGAAGCAACCAATAAAAATGGCAAAGGGAAGGGAAACAATGGAGACAAACGTGTGCAAGTAGGCTACCATAATGCATTTTGAACTCTTAGGATTATAACTTTAAAAAGTACTACAAAGCACAGTGGTCCTACTGAAAAGGAGATTTCACATTTAAAAGTAAATTATTATCACTTCTCTAACTGCTGTGCAGAATCCACAAACTCGGACACATTCCTAACCTGGCTTGCTGCTTGCTTTCGTGCTCTTTAAGGTAGCAGGTGGTGTTGGGAGGATCTTTGCAGGTGTATAAGTGTTTAAAGACACCTTTCTTCTCATCATTGGACTGGAGCGTGAGGCTGAAACAGACAATCATGATAATTGTATGTTAACACAGAAAATATCTTACGCCATAATTTACTGAACTCTAAAATCTTGTAACACTATTAGGAATCAGAGAAGGCAAGGTGTGCATAGTAAATTCAGCAAAACCATCTTTCTTATGAAAAGGTAGTTTTCTCTTGGTCTTATCCAAGCAGATACTGTGTTTATATTGTATGCCATAGCATTTTAACACTATACAACAGAGGAATCCAAGTAAGAATAGAGAAACAGGCTGTTTCAGCCTGTTTCTTTCTAATAAGAAATAGATGACACAAAGCTGATGGTATAGAGTCAGTCATTTTTAACCCAGGAGTCCTCACAGGAATCAGAGACTCAGGGATGATTCATCGACAAACAGAACAGCTTACTAAACTCATGTGTAAGAATAAACTAACCGGGCTATAAGTGGTGATGCAAGTCAGATACATTCCTGTATGACCCTGCTGAGCTTTACGGTCATGAAAGGCCGGAACTTTAAAGCTCTTCCTCCTCCCACAGCTCCACTTCCTTATGGAGGCAGGGAAACTGAGGAGCTGACAGGAAAAGGATGGAGTCCTCAGGAGGGGTGGGTGCAAGAGGGGAGGTGCGTAGAAGGGGAACCATTGCGTGAGCCACTGTGCTCTAAACAAAGGGAGATAAAGGATTACAACACTGGACTAGCACCTCGGGAGGCCCTGACAGCAAAACCAGTAGGCTTTGGAAAATCAAGATGTGGGCCAGTTGTCCAAACCATCCTGCTACATACATAAATCATAAATCTTTTTCCTCCACTCCCTCTCCTGTCCTTCTCAACTCATTAGCTCTTTCCTTTTGAGTAAGTTCATTCTCCTCTACTAGGGTCTATTGTACCCATCAGATTTCACTTTTCTCTTTCAGGTTCTCAAACTAAGGAGATAATATGATGTCTGCACATGCAATTTTGATTTATTTCACTTAAGAGTATGTTCTCTAGTTGCATCCACTTACTGACAAAAGACCCAAATTTATCCTGTTTTGTAGCTGAATAATACTTCACTGTTTCAAAATATGACATCTTCCTTATCCACTATTCAGTTAATGGACATCGGGGTTGTTTCCAGGATTTAGCTCTAACAAATTGTGCTGCCGTAAACTTGGGCGCACATGTAGCGCGGTGGTATGAGATTTGCAGTTCTTCTGGAAAAATACCCAAGACGGGAAGAGCTGGCTTGAATGGGATCTCAATCCTAGCTGTTGAAGGAATCTCCACGCTGATTTCCATAGTGGTTGCACCAGTCTGCACTCCCACTAACAGTGCAGAAAGGTTCTTTTTTCTCCAGTGTTTCAGCATTTATTGACTGACTTCTTGATATTAGCCATTGTTTCTGGGGTGAGATGGAATGTCAGTGTTGTTTTAGTTTTCATTTCTTGAATGACCGATGATGTTGAGCTTTTAAAAATATATTTACATGCCATTTGCATTTTTTCCTCTGAGAAGTGTATATACATCTCAGATGCCCATTTTTGGATTGGGTGGGTCTTTGAATCTGGGGAAGGCCTGAGTTTTTTAAAATTCTTTATATGTTCTAGATAGAAGGCCTTTGTTTGAGCGACAGTCAGCTATAATTTCTCCCCAATTCATGGGTTTTCTTTTTACTCTATTGGAGATTTGCTTTGTAGTTCAGAAACTTCAAATAGATGAGATCCCTGTTGTTGATTCTCTGAAGTATTTCCCATGCAGTTTGGTTTTTGTTCATGAACTCTCTATTTATGCCTACGTCTTTAAGATTTCTGCCTACATTTTCCTCAAGATTTAGTGTTTCTATTTTAATATTTAAATCTTTGGTCCATTTTGACTATAGCTTTGTGTATGGTGATAGACATGGGTCTAGTTTTAGCCTTTGGCATGTGGAAAGACAGTTTTTTCAGCACAATTTATTTATTTATTTTTTGCGGAACTGGGGATTGAACTCCCTGCCCTTGCGCTTGCCAGGGAAGCACTTATTTATCTCCCTGGACCCATCAGCTCAATTTATTAAAGAGGCTATCTTTATTCCAGTGAGCCTATTTGGCCCCTTTATCAAAGATAAGGTGCCTGAGTGTGTTTGTAGTTGTTTCTGCATCTTCTAATCTGTTCCACTGATCCTCAGGTCTGTCTCTATGCCAGTGCGGTGCTGATTTTATCACAGTAGCTTTACAGTATAATTTCAGGTAGGGATTGTGATACCTCCTGCCTTTCCTTTGTTTCCCAGGTTTGCTTCTCATATTCTGGGTCTCTTCTGATTCTAAATGAATTTTAGGAAAGTTTTCTCTAGCTCTGTGAAGTATACTAATGGTATTTTAATTGGGATTGCATTAAATCTGTATAGTAATTTCGGGAGTATGGCCATCTTCACAATGTTGGTTCTTCCTATCCAGGTGCATGGAATACTTTTCCATTTTCTCAAATCCTCTTCAATTTCTTTTCTCAGAGTTCCATCATTTTCACTGTATAAATCTTCTACGTCCTTTGTGAGATGAATTCCTAAGTATTTCCTTTTTTCTATGTTACTGTGAAAGGCATGGTGTCCCTAATTAATGCTTTAATATGTTTCATTTTTTTCATTTTGTTTCATTAATTTCTTATTACTTTTTTCTTTTTCCAATTTTACTTGTATATATCTGGCAATGTAAATAACTGGTTGGAAGACAACACTATGTATTATAATAAACATTGTGAAATTCCTATTACTTTGTTAAATGAAATTTGTACTCTCTTAAAAAAAAAAAAAAAAAAAAAAAAAGATGTAGGCCAGTTATGGTAAAATGTGCCTTCAGCTGTTGACACCTACACTGAAGGAACAGAGATGTCTCCGCCAGAGGTCAAGCAGTTACTAACAAAAATGATACTCGTGATTAAAAAAAAAACTTCCTCAGACATCATATGAAACATGGCATGACTCCTTGCTCGCACACTTCAACTTCCATCACTCACAATCTTAGTTCATATTCCTATTCCTTTCACTTAAATCTGATATTGTCACTGACCCATTATAATTTAGCTTTTAGTTACTATAAAATTTTGCAAGTTTTATGAATTTCCTAGGTCACTAAAAAGTCTTTTTGAACACCAAAGGATTAACAATATTTTCTTGTTTTTTATAAACACCACAAAAAACACTGTATTTCCAGGTATATGAAGCTGCTTGCTTGGCAACTCAGAGAATTTTATGTAAACAGTATTAATATACTAAAATGTAACATTCAGATAATTATTTTGCATTGATACTGTATTTTAATATTCAAAAAGGAAGAAACCCAAAAATCTTAGAAGACCTAGATCTTAGTTTTGTTTAACCGTAACTGAATTGATTGCCCTTAACTATGTTTTATTCCACACTCCACCCCAAAGAGTCAACTCTTCTCAAACGAAATCTTAAATAGAATGGACTACAGTAGACACCCTGGATGGCGTGGCCACAGAACACATGAAGCCCGGCCATTTCCCACCCTTTTCTTCGTCATGGATTTCCAAAGCTCTGGGAATACAGTTTAAAGAACACCAACCTAGATTATCTTTAAAGCTCATACAACTGAATGAACTCCATGAAATAACTTACTTTCTCATTTAGTTCTTTTAACAACCTATTGATATGACATTTTAAGAGTTAAAGGGATTGGGATATAATTTGAATCTGTGGATAATTTGTATCCATCCATCCATTTGGAGAAACTAAACAGAAAAACTGCAACAACAAAAAAAAATCATATAAACTACATACAAAAATAAGCTGCCCTGAAATAGTACCCTGGAATCAACTGTGAAAGAACTCCAAAAGCACAAGAATTAATGCTAAAAAATTAAAAAAGCTTCTGCAGAGCAAGATAAACAATAGATGCAACCTTCAGAATGGGAATTTTATTTTTGCTAGCTACTTTTAAAACAGAGGACTCCTGTCCAGGTGTGGTGATGCAAGCCTGTAATCCTAGCACTTGGGAGGCTGAGACAGGAAGCTTGAAACTAAACTGCAAGTTTGAAACCAAACTGGGCTACCCAGTGAGTCCAAGGCCAACCTGAACTACATAGCAAGATCCTGTTTTAGAATGAAAACAAGGGCCAGAAGTATACAGTTCAGCAGTGCAGTGCCTGCCCGGAAGTGCAAGGTCCTGAGTTCAATTCCAGGGCCAAAAAATCAAAACAAAACAAAACAAAACACGTATGAGGGCTGATATATATACTATATAAAGAACAAACACAACAAAACAAAACTATATCCTCCTAAAACAAATGCCCAAATCAAAACATAGGGGAAATGAAATGAATATACCTCTCTCTGTCTCTGTCTCTGTCTCTGTCTCTGTCTCTGTCTCTCTCTCTCTTTTTGGGCGGAACCGGGATTGAATTCAGGCCCTTATGCTTGCCAGGGAAGCGCTTATTCCACTGAGCCATCAAGAAGAACATGAAAGTACATTAAACATCTTTGGCCATTACAGAAAAATAAATCACAACAACCCTAAGATCCTTTTTTTGGTTTTTTCTTCTTTGTTTGTACTGAAGATCAAACTCAGGACCTTGTGCTTCACAAGCAGGTGCTTACACCACTGAGCTATCTCCTCGGCTGACCCTAAGATTCTATCTTAATCAAGTAAGAATGGCTATCCAGTACAAATGGCTATTATCAAGAACACAAAATACAGACGGAGGTGAGGAGACAGTGGGGAAAAAAAAAATCCCACACTGTTGGTGGGAATACAAACTAGTACAAGAATATGGAGAAAATGGTTTGGGGAGTCCTCACGAAACTTAACAACTGAAATTCCATTTGACCCAGCATTCCTCTCTTGGGTACTTTCCCCAAAGAATGAATGATATCACATGGCAGAGATACACGCATGCCCCCATGTGCAGCAGTGCAACTCACAGCTGGCAAACGACACAAGCAGTCTAGATGCGCAATGCACAAAAGAGGTGTGATACATTTACGTGGAGTATTACTCAGCCATAAAGAAAAATAAACCGAAGCCATCTGTAGGAAAATGGATGGAACCTGGGATCGTAACACAAAGTGAAATAAGATGCAGACAGTCAATTACCACGTTTCACTTGTATGAGAACAGTAAAATGTAAATAAAGACTGAAAAGGAAGATCTTAAGAATTAGAGACAGACTTCTCTGGCGTGGGGAAGGAAAACAGAAGAGGTGAAGGCAGAGAGGAGGAGGACAGGGCACGGGAAATGAGCGAAAGACCACACAGGGGCGCCAAGTCCCCAAAATGAATGCACTTATGTACCACAAACATGTATCAATTAAATAAAAGGGTTTAACTACTCCATTAAAATTCTCTTTTCAAATGAAGCAGTTATCATTATTGTTGCTTCAGGTCACTTACTACAAATCTTCTAAAATTAAACAGCATCGCTATCTGCCACAAGCCTTTATTTTCTTATTAGAATCTTCCTTTAAGGGGCTGGGGAGTTAGCTTAGTAGAATAAGTGCTTGCCCGGCAAGTGCAAGGGCCTGAGTTCAAGCCCTGGTTCTGAAAAAAAAAAAAAAAAAAAAAAAAATCTTGCTTTAGATTCTAAGATTTCAATGCTCACCTCAGGAAAGCAATGAAACATCAACTACATATAAGGGAAAATAAGTAAACTAGAATTCCCTTGGGTTATCTATTCTGGAGCAGGAGTACCATCTATTATTAGGTTACTTTTACTAAAAAGGAAAGAACTTTCAATTTTCAGACTTTGATTTTATAGCTATTATTTCATTTGAAGTATTTTCAAAGCTCAGAGTCAGACACATTCATATGAAAGGTATGAAATCAAAATTTCCCTCTTAAAAGCCATTTCTAAAGTGAAGGATTTTAAAACACCCATCAAGATACCTCTCTATTACAATTAATGACTCAAAACTGATCTTAACTGCAAACATAGAAGAAAAGGGTACGTCACTGTATTTTAGAGGAGCAGGGGCACTATTAGGGCAGATACAGTACAAATCACCTGCTAGAATTATCCAAAGAAAAGAGAATAACAGGGGCTGGAGAGATGGCTCAGTGGTCTAAGGCACCTACTT
>NW_004524585.1:21833645-21897920 GCF_000260255.1 Octodon degus
CACACACACACACCTCTCTCTCTCTCTCTCTCTCTCTCTCTCTCTCTCTCTCTCTCTCAAATAAATAAAAAAATAATAAAAAAAAATGAAAAGAGAATAACAGCAAGGCATAAGGGTGCCATTCATTCCAAGAACTCTGATTCTTCATTTCATTCTTTGAAAAAAAAACATTTATAGCACCTGAGAAAATGGAGAATGGTACACAAATAACGGTCACTTTTTGAAGTGAAAACCTCATGAAATATTCTTAACACTAAGTACTCTCCCAAAACATGAATGCTGCTCAGATTTGAAAATCTAATGTGCCGAGGACTGCAGCCCAAAATGACGACCGCTAGCTCCAATCTATGAAGGCAGTTCGGAGCACGCCTTAAAAGTGATGTCCTCAAAAGAGTATACCACGTGATTTTTAAGATTTAATGATTTTGTGAAAAAAAAAAAATTGAGAAAATCCGGTTTGTTCAGTACTTTTTTTTTTTTTTTAACAGAGCTTCAGCCTTTTACATGTTAATGTAACTCTACTCCAGGCAAGGTAGGAAATAGCGCACAGGCACAGCGTCTTACTTAGCCAAGCCTCCTTTCCATCACAACACAAGGACACCTTCTGAAAACAGCGTGAGACTTAGTTCTCCAGTGAAGAGCTCCTTCTAAAGGAGTGCTCAGGCCTGCTTTCCCAGGTGGTAGCTACCACTTCCCAACGGTGGTCGGGGACAGACACACTTGTGTATGTTATCTAATGTACAGTGAGCACTTTTAAATTATTTGAAAAGCTCATTATAAAATGATATACAACAAGAATGTGAGATTCTCAGCAAATATAGATTTAACAGGTTTATGACCATATTATACTGTTGACTTTCACTGACAGCTCTCAGACTTTCCCTTTTTTTCAGACAAGGTCTTGCTATGTTGTTCAGGCTAGCCTTGAACTCTGTGTGACCCAGGCTGGCTTAGAACTCACAGCAGTTCTCCTACCTCAGCCTCATGAGTGGTGGGATTACAGGCACACACTGCCATGCCTGGCAACTAGCCTTTGCCTATTGTAAGAAAAAGACTTTGGGGGAAGAATTAAGATAAATGATACACTGCACATTATACCAAAGATTTATTAATAATATCCTTTTTTTTCTTTTTTGGTAGTACCTGGCATAGAACTCAGGACCCTGTGCTTGCCAGGCAAGCACTTATTCTACTGAGCTATCTCCTCGGCCCCAATCAATAATAACCTTTGACATTATATTTTCCTACTAAAATCCTACTCATCATTACTTTATATTTTTTAAATTCTTGTTCTACTTAGATAATATCTACTAAATTAAACATTAAACAAATAATAATGACAAACGTAAAAATTCGTACAAATTTCAGGGGTCTTCCATGGAACTTCACTCGATGGAAAAGCAATGGAAGCAAGAAATTCATCCACCTGCTTTAAAGACAGGGCATTGTGAAGGGTTTCTAGAGGACAAATAGACGGCACCATAGAATACAATTCAAAGCCTGTAAGAGAAAAAAAGAAAAGTGAAAAAGTAAAGTTGGATATTTCAAAAACCAGTAATTAAAAAGGAAGCTGATCATTGCTTAGAACTGGACATTTCGGTCTTTTCACTTATCACACATGCAAACATACGAGACCTCTCAAGTCATGACGCCAGATGCTATGCAATATAGAACTGAAACAAGATGTGACAAAGATTTCATTTTAAATATAAAAATAAGCACATAGTACAGCATGCACACAGTTTCTGTCTATACTGGTAAAATCTAAGAGTAAGAATGAAAGAAAGAAACCTAGGGGAAGAAAAGAAAATTCGGTTTTTGTTTCTTAAAATCAAGTATATTCAACAGATGAATAAACTGATGGTATAAAGTGTCCCTGATGTCAGGACACTAAAGTAATCTGTTAGAAAATAATTATGCAATTATTTGTGAAGTGTGATTTCACACTTTTCTAGGTGTGCGAAGGCGGCACTCCTGTCTGATGTGATCATAAAACAACAGTCCTTCACTTCTGCTGCTATGAAGATTCTGAAACATGTTTCACCTACCTTACTGAATTAACACCAATGATTCTATTACTGGAACTCACTGGGTGAGTAACATTAGGCCAAGTAAAAAGCAATACAAATCACAAATACATTCATATTTAACAATGGCACAGAAATACAAAAATTTCATGGAACGATCATGCACCTAGGTATTAATAATATCAATGAAACAAAAGCACTTAACCAGTCATTCCTTTTCAACAAACAGGCTATTCACTTTTAAAAAACATTGTCTATTTATTTAAAATTATTCAACTGAATGGCTTTCAAAATTGCTTTCACATACTGCTAAAATAACATGTCTTTCTGCATCTACTCAAACTGATTCTCCTTCAAAAAAACACTTTAAAAAATTAAACTTACGTAAACATCCAATACCATTAATTAAAAAGTTAAACTGAATTCCGAGTGCATGGCACATGCCTGTAATCTCAGCTCTTGGGAGGCTGTAAATAGGTGGATCACTATGATTCTGATCTAGTAGTGAGACCCTGAATACCCTGCAGACCTTCCCTAAAAACAAAACACACACACACACACACACACACACACACACACACACACACAGAATTTAGATTGCAAAATAGATTTCTTGCTACAGTAGATGCGCACTAGTTTAAAATGTTCAGTCCTTTTACTTAAAATTTGGCAGGACTTATTGACCCCCAAACCACTGCAATTCTCAGAAGGAAAGGTAAATTGCACTGATTAAAAGGGAATCTAATCTTCTGATGAAAATAAACAAGGCCAGGGCCGGCCAGATAGCTCAGCAGATTAAAATGCTTGCTTTGGCAGACACAGGGACTGAGTTTGATTCCCAGTGTGCCCTGCTGGCCCCGACCCTGGGGACACACTGAAATGTGAGTGAGACTGGGTGTGGTGGCGCACACCTGTCATCCCAGGTTTGGGAGGCTGAAAACAGGAGGATCACTATTGAGTCTGATCTGTGTAGTGAGACCCTGAGACCCTGTACTAAATATATATTAAGAAAAAAAAAAGGAAGAAAGAAAAGAAACAAGGCCTTAGAACATTGGTATGCTTGACTTTCAGGTAAGAATCAAAGCATGACAGAACATTACACAAACTTGAAAAGAAAACTATAATACTGTAATAGCAGCTAAACACCTAAGTTAGCCACTAAAAAAAAATCAAGCTTGCACAGCTGTTAACATTTCTTTTTTAAAGTTCAAGATCCATGCAAGTAAATGCAAACCCTTTCTTTGTATGACACTGAATAGAATATATTTTTCTCCTTTCCTCGTTTATAGGGCTTTTGTTAAGACTTTCTTTTACTTGCCTGTTAGATTTTATAACAAGCAAATGACAATAGGATTATGTTGCTCAGGACATTTTCCCCTTTATCTTCAGGAAGCTTTTCTTTTAATGTACAATGAAAGGGTTAGCACAGCAACTTCAGAAGCCGCCCTGCTGACATGTTGAGAAGCTAAAAAACATACCCCTGGAGCCTAGCCATCCCACAGAGGAAGTAGACCAGCACCTCTAGAGGTGGGGGCGTTCTGCACAGAGGCCCAGAAAATAAGGTAGAGCACTGGCAGAAGACACTTGTTTCACCATGCTCCTCGAGCTAGAGGAAGGAAGGCTAAGTCCATGCCACGCGTGGCAGACGGAGATCACAGCGAATTTAGAAAAATAAAAAGTAAAAGGAAGAGTAAATGACAGTGGATAGGACAGATAAGATAACACAGCATAAAAAAGAAAAAAGCAAATCCTGAAAGCCCAAAAGTCCACATATTTCTAGAACTGAAAGGAATGCATTTTATGTGTATTAAATGGTATAATGTGTGGAAAAGCCACATTTTCTTAAAAAGTCTAAATTAGATGAATACAGAATTACTCTACTTTAAATTAAATTTATCAAATTATTAATTTTTATTTTCAGCAAACATAGAGTTCTCCTATGTAAAACCTACAACCCTAGCTTTAAACACATAAGCATTTGGTGCAAAAACTAGAGTCTTAAACTTGTATTCTTTTTGGCAGTACCAGGGATTGAACTCAGGACCTTCTGAGCTATCTGCCTGTCCCGCCCCCTTCTTAGCATGAGTTCTGCATTCTCTGAGACCTCTCTTTTTCTTCTAAGAGGCCCTCATTTATATGATAGCTTTAGTAGCTTCAGCTATATCAAATGAGCATCTTTTTCTTCAAAAAGAAGCATTTAAAGAGCTACAATAGCACATGAGGCTTTAAAGTTACATTTTCACTTCCTGAGGAAGAGATCTTCGTATTCCACCTTTAGGAAAAACTAGTGCGCTGTTACCTAGACGTGTTGTTAAAGGAGCCACCTGGGAGGGAATGCCGTAAGCTTGTGTTGCATCCCAGAGATTCACAAAAGCTTGAGTACGTTTAGAGCTACTTGTGGTTAAAAAATAAGAGTGACAAAAAAATTACCTTGATTCCAAATAAAAGCAAAAATTCATAGGTTTTAAAAAAACTTATTTGGTTCTAAAGTATATTTAAATGATCAGTAAATATTCTCTCTTGTCCCACAAGATCAACCTTAAAAGTAAGCTATAACACTAATAATTCAGCTTCTAATTAACTGTCACAAATTTTGTCTATTTAGCCCCCAAAATGTAATTGAATTGAGCTTCTAAATTTTAGGTCTTCTTCCCATCAGGAATCCACATCTGGAGAAGAAGCGGTGGTGCTAAGAGGAATCGGTTGCCGGGAAACGGCAAATTGTGTAGCTCCACAAGGACAAAGCGAGCGCTGACAGGGTTGAGTGCTCCAGACCAAGTCAAGTTTTGCTTAGACCAAGAGGTAAGGACAAATAATGCGCACAGTGAGACCTGCATATTCTGGTTTCCAAGAGCTTTTCAAGACACTTTTCATTTCACTATTTAAGATGGGTCGTTTTATGTATTCGTTACATATTTTAATTAAAAAATCGTGATCAGAAAAGGAAGAAGAAAAACATTAAAATTATTAAGAACAAATTAAATAGCAATGGCTGAATTTAAAAAATATGTGTCAACTGATCACTTGAGAAGTTAGAATTTTTGGGCATTAATTTAGATTAAAACTCATCAATCATCATTGCCATTTAAAAGTCTGACGAGCAACATTAAATTATTGTGTAAATTATAACTAGAAAGGGAGCTAGACAGTATCAACAATTTGAGTAAATTGAAATTATATGCCAATTGAAATTAAGGATGAAGAAATGAATGATACTGCACACCCCATATTGTGAAATCAAAGAAAAATTATAAAGGGATGAAGCAGGGGAGTATCTTTTAAAATAAAAGCAAAACGTACCATTGGTTGGGTGTCGAGCAAATGAGATAGAAAACCTTTTAACAGCAGAACCGCGTGTGGCGTCTGAGAAAGAGAAAAACAGGTACCTGAAATCTGTAACAGCTACCAAAAGAACACTTAAGAAAAGAGGGAAAAACAAATATATGAGGAGGTTAGAATTAGGTGACGTGTGGAAAGGACAATGAGAGAAGGCAATAAGCCAAATACTGGTGAAAGCAGTAAACTGGCTTGATGAAGAAGCAAAATGTTTAATGAAACATACAAAAAAAAAAAAAAAAAAAAGACAAGCAGGATGAGCTGGAAATTTTGCTAAATCCATGTTTTACTGACTAGAGCAAATGTACAGGTATGTGAGCAAATTTTTAAATAATGTTGCTCTTGAAAGATCTGAAATCATCTCCCTTATCAGCAAAAAGATTTGAGCCAAAAGGCATTCTGAATATCAAAATATCAAAACTTAAAATACACTAACAATGACAGGATCTCCTATAGCCAGGAATCCTAAAATATTCTCATTCTATATTTTTATAAAAATATTGCCAAGATATTTCCTCCATTAATAAATATTCTATTCACTTCAGTTCAAAACTGACTAAGTAACATGAAGATGAACAACAAACAAAGTTCAAAGAAAATTTATTCTTTATAATACGTATTCTCAATTTCATAAAAGTAAAACACACGTGATACAGGTCTAAATTTTCCATTTAAACCAAGTATTCACTGTTGAAGTCTAGCTGTAATTAACTGATGCAACATGGATCCAAACTATAGGTAAGAGAGCACTGACAGTCGTGTAGGTGAAGGGTGCGAGGACTGCAGCGGAGTTAGTGGCCTTAGACTGGAGAACTGCAGCTCCTGGGTGTGTGCGTGGGTGTCGGCACGAGTGTGTGCGTGCGTGTGTGCACATACCATCTATGCAGCCGGAAGAGGTCAGCTTTTTACGATGAGTACGAGCATAGTCCTGCAGGTTGGGTGCACTTGAAGAACCCCCGAGCACTGAGGTGCTAAACAGGCCCGCACAGTGAGACCCTGATGGGAGTCAGAGAAGATACATACAGCAACGGGTGTTCTTCCATTCACATTGGGAACTCATGCAGCATGCAGTTAACACGGCTCTTACCAATACACAGGCGGCCCTTGGCAGGACCTTGCACAGGCTCACAATATGCTGGTAATGTCCTCGGGATATCAGTTTTAATACAGTGCTTCTAATAACCACCACCATGTATTACATGTGCAAGTGGGCTGACTCAGCACTGCATAAAATGTTTTCTTTGAGGAAATGTAATAAGCCCACACAATAATTAAATATACATATCCTAAAAGCATTAAAAGCACTATCCTAAAAACTAATCCAGAAGAGAAGGGATTCTGACAATCAATTTACAACAGTAGGCTACGGGAAAAGACAAAAACAAAAACCAAAACCTTTCCTAGTAAAAATTAACCTATATTAAATCAATACTTTTGAATGCAGGCCTGCACATGAAGAATCTCTTGTGATGCCCCTAAGACATGTCATCATCCTTATGAAACAATGGACATCAAAGCTTGTATGCTGGTGATAGCAGGCCAAATAACTCTGCCTCAGTCACTCAGGCCTAGTCAATGTTCAACTGAACTTAACAAATGACTTAAGACATTAACTAATGATACCCCTGATAAAACACATCATCAGCAAATAAAACACAGCCAGTGTAAAAGGACGCTTCCTTTGAAGCAGAAGTCTTTACACTCGGGCAGAACTTCATCTACTGGGGAAAGATTAAATGAATTTTTATCAACTATATTATAAAATTCAGTAAGAAAAGATAATACGTAAGTTCCCATAGAGATATAGTGGGACTATCAAAAGCTATCAATGTATGTTATATGTACTTTTAAAAAATTCTTTAAATATGTAGGAAGGCTTTCTCAATTGTTTGTCCTTTTTGTCTTCTTCATTTCTTATGTTTCTTTTTTTTTTCTTCTTCCAATTTTACATGCATGTATCTGGTAATATGAATAACTGGTTGGAAGACAACATTATGCATTACAACACTGTGGAACCCATATTACTTTGTTAAGTGAAATTCTGTATCACTTGTAATTTTTTTTGTTTTAATTCTAAGTTGTACTCTAAAAAATAAAAATATAAAAAAACTAAATGTGTAGGTATCAACAGAATTCATATCTTATTATAAAGACTGCAGGATAGTTTAAATTTTCAGTGAAATCTATTTTGTTTTTTTAAACCTATTTAGACAACTGTTCATGGACAATAGTATGCCATTAACTCCTATTGTTCATCATACATGAGCTTAAAACCAGTGAACTTGGAAAAATATTTTCCAATGTTGCTCTGAGTGTTGGCAAAGAAACAATTATGTTCTATAGCTCAATAAAAGTCTACCCTTCTACATTAGTTTTACTTTGGTTTTCCTTAAAAACTGCTCAAAACAAAAATTAATAAAACTGGAAAGTATTGGAAACACCTAAAAATTTTTCTCTAATCAGAAAAAGGAATGGTTCTTCTTTGTATGCAATCAGATCTTTACATACGTATCAACTAGGTAAATAGTTTTTAATCTTAAATTGTATAAAATTAAAAACTAGCATTGACAAACAAATTGGTTATCATAGTGGACAAAAGCTTACACAACAAAATTAAATGCTACTAACATCAAAACTTAACTGTGTATTTTGAGATGTATAGCTCCACATTCCTTGGTTAGTATGCACTGAATACAGACTAAAGCATAGCATTTGGTCATGTTTTCTCCACTAAAGAGTTTTCCATGTTTGCACAGTTTTGAGTTTAAGAGGGAATGAAGCAGTTTTCCTTACACCACATACCTACGGTAGGGCTCTGCTTCTGTTCCACGAGAGTTCTTGGGGTTCGAAGGTAATTAGCATTTTCAGATACAACCTGCACAAGGAAAGCAAAATAAATGAAGCAAAAGGGTTTAAAATACATTCAAAAGTCCATATGCAGCCTGTTCCAGACAGACAAGGTTAATAAGCTGTATGGTAAATATTAGTAGAAATATATAAGATACAAAAATCATGCAAGATCCCTTCTGAAGGGAGTCCATTTCATGTCAGGGCCTTGCAATGAGTGGTGCGAAGCAGGCATTCAGAATGAAACATCATGTATGAAATGAGACAGATGAAAAGAAACAATTAATAGATAGATACAATTTCACTCTCTCTTAAAAGAAGCAAAATGCCCACTCTTAAACAGCTCCTGTATTTTAAGGGGGGGAAAAAACAACTACAAACAAAAGAAAAGACAGACAGACTGCTGAGGTCACCATACAATTACTGATCCATGCATGGGCTTTATCAGAGTAACCGTTAATAGTCACAGCCTTAATGGATACCATAATCCCTTTTCCTATAATCAAGCATATTACATTTCCAAAAGGAAATTGCTGAAGTTATCAGAAAAGTCACGTGTGACAGCGGATCTTCCATTAAGGTTCCACGTGTCATCACAGAAAGTCCTTCTGAAGTCATTTTAGTTTTGAGCCGGATTGCTGGTAGATGCACATGCAGCTGGCCCTCTCATCAGGTACTTCCAGAAAAATGACAGTGAGGGACGGAACGGTCTGTATTAGACCTAGATGGCTGATTAGCACTAAGTCACATAAATTTTAATATTTTAAAGAATGTTTACATTGTCAGCAAATTCCAAATGGAATCAAGGTTTCAATTATAGGTGAAGAGTTAGTAAATTTTCTTACCATCAAATTACATGGTTTTGTTTCTGGAAGTTTTAAAAGACAACTAAAGTCAAAGAAAAATTTATTTCCTTTTTACATAATTTTATTAGCAAGCAGAAGTTCCAGGAGAATAACATTTATTTTTTGAATCCTGGATATATAAAACCTGCCCAGTAAAAATGTTAAACACATACAATGTCAGTGGTTTCTTTCCCTCAAATATTATGGGATCTCATAAATATTTTTAAATGAACTAAAACACAGAAGGATTTACTCTGATGAGAAACACAAGGGATTAGATGCCCTCCAACACAGCTGTTTGTTGCTCTGAATGTGGGGAAGAAAAATGTTTAATGAAGTAAAGTTTAAAAACCTGTTGCCATGAGCCAAAAATACTGGATGTGAAAGCCAATGATTTGGGGGAGACAGGGGAAGAAGTGATTTGTTCCCCTGATCTGCGTCTTCGACGCCCAGTACCCACACCACTGGTGTAATGCAGCCAGGTACCAGTACCCTCTGGGCTAGACACACTCAGGGGGCTCTCTTCCTGGAAGTGAGAAAGGGGGCAAAAAAAACAAAAACAAAAACAAAAAAGCAGAGCATGCAAAGTTAGATACAACAGAGCCAAATGATCAGAAAGAAAAAAAAAATACAGTTCTCATTTGCTTATCAATTTTTAAAAAAAACTATTCCACTAATTTGGGAGCCAAATATTACAGTATTTAAGAATTTGACAGGAATGACATAAATTTAATGGGATAACAACTATAAAAATACATTACTAAGTCAAAGTATCTAAAATACTTACATAGCTTAAGTTGTCCCTTCTCTCTTAAAACTAAAAAGATTTTAATGTTCTTTTGGCAACTGTTTAATATAAAAGTATTTTGTTTAATTTTACATATTCACAAGATCTAAGTTTTGGATAAATTTTTCAATACAAATACTAAAGTACTGTACATAAGGTTAAAGAAATTTCAGTGTACATAACCTACACACATCAAAAAAAATCAGATTATAAAGTGGATACATATTATACTTGTCTATACTGGCAAGCTATCATTTGATTATACCCTCCAAAGATTATTTATCTAGGGCAGCAGGCAAAACACACAGCATCCATTCTCAGTTTACATGTCTGCAAGTTCATATTTCAGATAACGAGAGAGAACAGGGTGAAATCTACTTGCACACAATGAAGAGAAGGGCCTTTCTTTTTGTATCTTTTAGGAGTACAAACTTCTGACATCCATGGAGATGGTGAACACTGGAACAGATCTTCAAGGTTTAACTTGAATAATTTACCTTATGAAGTAAAAGTTTAGCACGGCATAGAAATATCTCTTGAAAGCAACTATTTAAGTATTCGTGGAAAAACAAATTAAAATATGTCCTATGTTTTAAGAACTAGCAAGGGCAGTGACGTTAAAGGCTTTGCAGATACAGATGAGTGATAATACAGGAAGGTTTACACATCATTCTGGCTCAGGGTTATGCAAACTTTTAAGAGGGCGAAAGAAAGGGCTTTGTAGTAAAACTATTACCAATTAGATTGCAGACCGCTAGCTGAACAACCCATCAAAATCACTGCCCTCATATGTTTGGTTTTTTTTTTTCAATAAACTACCAATAGTGGTTTTAAGTCATTTGCCAATTTTCTGAAATTCAGGATATCTGAGTACAACCCTAGATTTCTTATTTTTCAAATAAGGTAAAATAGAACAGATAATTTCAAATTCTATAACAGTACTATTTTTTCAACCACCCTTTAAAAAATAATTGAAAATATCAATGTTCTAGGTAACCCTAATACGTAAACTTTTTCCATGAAAGTTTTAACAGGATATTTTATTGATAGCTGTTGTTCTTGTACATAACCATCAAATTTACATTTTATAAAGATATGTTTATGCCATTTGGAGCTATAGAAACGAGCACAATTCTTTTTGTTTATATTCTTACCCACCAACTACTAATGCTATACCTGATTTAGATCTGGAATACACATATGTCAACAATAAATATTTCTAACTTAAAAGTTTATGGTTCTTTCTATGTTAAGTTTAATTTCTCCTTTTACATTTTTATTAGAACATTTAGAAAAGACTTATAAGCACTGACCTCAATCAGTACTAGGAGAATAATCCTACAGAGAATAGATAATTGAAAGTAAAAGTTTAAAGAGTAAATAGGTATTAAATATTTACTTAACAAACTTCATTCCAACTGCTTAACATTACTTTTAAATGTTATTTGAGGAGTTATTTAATATTATTCCATCAAAGAGTTTAAGAGTCTAACTTATTTAATTATAGATCTTAATACAAAAGAAAAATTTTCAACTATTATCATCAAACTTTCAAATCTTTACTGAGATTTTTGCAATGATGCTCACAATTTGAATTTTAATTTATTTTTTGTTGTACTGAAAATTGAATCCAGGCCCTTGCACAGGCAAACACTTGTTTCCTAGTACTGCTCCTTGCTCTCCTTTTCTGAGAGAGTGTCTCAACAAGTTCACCAGGATAGGCCTTAACTTGCAACCCTCCTCACTCAGCCTCCCAAGTGACTGAGAATACAGGTGGGAACACCATACCAGATACATTCAGGAATTAATAACTTAATCTGCAATGGCACTTAATCAGTTATTATTTAAACATCTCTGGCAATGCCTGCCTAGTTTCAATAAAAATTATTCCTGGTCTTTTAAGACTTTTTTAAAAGCTCTTTAAGGAAGAACAACCTCACACAACAAGATCAAAGAAAAAAGATTAGTTTATCAGATTCTTATGCCTTGTATTCACTTTTGTTACAATAACTGTACATAAAGCTACAAATTCTAAAACGATTCTTTGTTTCCTCTACTGCCTCTATACTTTTACATATATTTTGAAATTTGTTAAAAAACAGATAAATTTGAAAAAAAGTTGGTAGGCTCCCAAGCTCATAATTAAAGCTGTATTTTCTTTTCAGTTTTATTACTATATAGTTAGTTTACCTTATGACAAACATGCTCTGACACATACACTTACTTCATTTGTGGCCATCTTCCTAGATCGTGGAAGTGGAGACTTCCTGTGTATATGAATTGGCTCTGACACCAGTGGTTTAAACAGTATAACAGCTCGATCAACCTCATCTCTTTTAGAAGTATGTGGCTCGTCATCATTATCAATTTTAAAAGATCTCTTGCCTTCACTCTGTGAACAAAAATGTAGTGTACTTAAAATTTAGATTTAAAAATTTCAGATTAATAAATTCAATTACCAACTACATGTTCAATTACATATAGAGATACACATACATATATTATTTGTATTTTAATACAAATTAATATTAATTGAAGTCTCAGAACAGCCTAATATTTGATTACTGTGAAGGAGATGACCAAGTCTCTGATTTCAAGAAACATACATACTCTGTGGAGAAATTAATAATAAAAAGACCATAAAAAAATGAATAAGACAAAGTAGTTAAATTTCAAATGAACTAATAAACACCAGTAAGAAAAAGGAGATTAAGGTTTATTATGTGGTAATGTGACCAACCCAGGCACGAAGAACATTTGAATGTGTAATTTTTATATTTAAATTATACTCTAAATATTTTCAATACATGTGATTAATGCATGGAAAATAATAATTTGTTACCCATTAAATGTTAAACCAAGTGTTTGCCATGGGCCAGAAACTCTAAGATACATATCATAAGAATGTCACAGAATAGGTGACACATAAATTGAAGAATTTTATATGAAGTACCCTTTTAAAACAATAAATTTGGCTGAAGTTATATACTAAAATGCATAGTTTAAGTAGTAACAATGGACAAACTAAAACTACATACAAATCTCATAAACATAATATAACCCCCACAAAATCCAACATTCATCAAACAAAGAGCTAGATAAGACAATGAAGGGATTTCCTTAATGAAATAAGGAATATCCAAGACTGGAAGAAATCATGACAATTTATAACAAAACAAAGAAAGAGCATGTATTAATTTTATTCAACATCCATCACCATTCACAAACAATATGATCACAGATATAAAAAGTATATGCATCAATTATTAGAATGAATACCAGCATATGGCAAGTTTCCTAGTAACAGTAGCTTTCAAAAATGAATTAAAATTCAATATGGAGTTAACAAACAAAATCGAATTTAAATAAAGCACTAATTACAAAGTATGTATTAAAAATATAAAAGCTTAATCAAAATTCCAAAAAGTTATCTTTGCAACCTCATAAGATGACTCTAAAGTGTACAACAAAAGTGAAGAAATGCTCAAGACAACCTGGAAAAACAGACAAACTGCAAGGATTTTGTGTCAGAAACAAGATACAGGTATAAAAATTAAGGCTAATATTGAAAAGGAAAAGGTCAAATGCCACCCTGAACCACATAGTGAGGCCTTGTCACAAAAAGCAAAGAGAGAAAGAGAAAGAATGGAATGACAGAAAGTTCAGAAACTAACCCTACCACAACCTACCAACAGGACTGTGGACAGTAGGGAAATGAGGTATTTCTTTAATATTTGGTCTTAAAACCAGTTAGCCATACAGGGTGATCATGTACACAAAACTATAGACTTCAATACCACACAAAGCATACCCCTCCAAAAAGCAAATTTTAATGTATTAAAGAAATAAAACAGGAAAGTGATAACAAATAAGAAATGAGAGAAAGAAAGAATAATGCAAATACTAAATACAGAGATATGGTAGATCTAAACTGACTTGGAAGATATGCTGTGACATATACATTTACTTTTAAAATTATAACTATACATTGTAATAGGCCATTATTCTATAATCAATATTCTAAAACATTCTGATATAGTACTTCAAGTCTAAATTAACATTGATTATGAACAATAATAATGATTTGAGGAATTTAAAATTTTTGCTTTCTAAAATATAGTATACAACAATCAAAATGCATGACATCAGTAATATAAAGAGGAGATAAGGATTAATTAAAATCTTCTAAGATGCTTATATTGTCTAGTAAACAGTATATATTTTATTGACCTTAAAAGTCAGGGATTCATGTCATAGTTCTAAGACAATCAATAAAAAATAGTAAAATAACGTAAACTTATCAGATATTCTATTGGCCAGGGAAATAACATCAAAGAAGGACAGAAGGAAAAAAAAAAAAAAAAAAAGGAATATAAAACAATACAAAATTGTAGGATGCTGGAGAGATAGCTCAATAGAGTAAGTGCCTGCCTAGCAAGCAAAGGTCCTGAGTTCAATCCCTGGCACTGAAAATAAATAAATAAATCAAAAAAATAAAAAAAAAAATTGTAGGATGATTTAAGATGATATATTACACCCCAAATAAGTAAAATTCATATTTAATGTTAATGTTAATACATGCATATTAATACATTAGAAAATAAGATTATATATATATATATATAATATAGAGACTATAAGAAAAGATTGTGAAAATGGATAAAAACACAGCTTACACATATACTTTTAAAAGAAACGGGCTGGGGAGATAGCTCAGTAGAGTAAGTGCTTGCCTGGCAAGCCCAGGGTCCTGAGTTCAATCCCTGGTACCAGAAAAAAAATAAAATAAAAGAAGACATATAGAGGGCTGGCCTAATAGCTCAGCGGATTAAGGTGCCTGCAAGCAGGCCCGGGGTGGTCTTTCGTGCCGGCCCCACCCCTGGGATGTGCTGAGATGGTGATTGAGACTGGGCGTGGTGGTGCATACCAGTAATCCCAGCTCTTGGGAGGCTGTAAACAGGAGAATCACTATGAGTCCGATCTAGTAGTGAGACCCTGAACATCATGTAGACCCTTCCCTAAAATACAGAAAAAAAGAAAAATAAATAAAATGAAAGACATATAATACACTATGAATCCCAAAACATTGAAAGTCAATGGACAGAAAGATATAAAAGCACCCTTTAACTTTCTTCAATTGAGACAGATGGCTTAAGAGAAATGTGTACCAGCACATTAGCAGACACTACAATACATTAAAGCCTACCACGTGTAGCAAAGCTGGGATGTCAACACTACCCCTGAGTCATTCAAACTGTTCTGTATGACGTGCTTCAGATGAATATGAAAAAGGTTTAAATCAAACCCCCCAAAAATCATCAGAAACAAATGGCACCTCTTCATAAAATGAGAAAAGAATTACCAGAAAGATAAATCAATGTAAAATTAGAAACAAAATATGATTAGAAACATTTGTAGGTTTCTAATCACTGAAGTTCAAGGTCAGTGAAAAAGGACAGACTCTGATGTATACCAGGCGTGCTTGACTGGCATCCACCAATACTTCCTGGCCACTGCTTAGTAATAAGGATAAATTACCAATGTATCAGCTTTTCCTAGGACCCATTCTGAATGACCACGCAACTACTTAATTAAGATGGCTCGGGAGTGCTGGCTCTGCGCCAGTTCCCCTAGCCCACCTCCTGGTTAGAAGCAATGGGGGTTTCTATTTGAGGAACATGACAGCATCAACTATCAAATTTTCTCTGCAGTTTTTGATATTGAATATCCAGCATTTTATCAATAGTAGTCTGCACTAAGAGAAAATAAGAGCTCAAAAGCCAAGGGAGGGCTGGGGATATAATCAGTGGCACAAATGCTTTCCTGGCAAGCACAAGGGCCTGAGGTCAAAAAAAAAAAAAAAAAAAAAAAAAGCCAAGGGAATAAAAGAGAAAAAGAAATAGGCCCAGAAAAGGTTACTAGCTACAAATTTTAGAATAGCCATAATTAATATGCTCATATACTGACTGGCAGGAAGACTAAGAATTTTAGTTAAGAGACAGAAATTACAAAAAGCACTAAATGGAAATTCTAGAGGTAAAAAGCATTAAATAAACCCTATGATTGTGTCCTAAAATTAAGAATGCAATGACTGGGATGAGGAGCAGACTGAAAAATAAAAAATGATGGATTAGCAGACTGGAAGAGAGGTACCAAGTCAATCTGTGCCTGAAAATTGTAAAAAAAAAAAAAAAAAAAAATGTAGAGAAGAGTGTTAAGAAATACAGGGCAAAGCGGTTCAAGACGCATGATGAACGCAATACACACATGTTAGGTATAGAAGGAGAAAAAGCAAAGAGTAAATTTTTAAAGAGATAATTACTGCAAATATTACAGAAAGCAACAAAAGATATTGTCAGAGGTAGAAGAGGCACTAATAACCCAGGCATCAGAGTTTAACTGCTGAAAATGAGAGAATCACGTAACAGTGAAAGCCCCTTCAAGGAGATGAAGCTCTTGTAAGAGCAATGGAGACATACATGAGATTAAAAAACACAAAGCACATGACATTTAGGTATATTAAATTTAAATATGTCAGTAATTATATTATGTTAAATATGACAAATCAAAGGAAAAGATTATAAAAAATTATTAAAAGTACAAGTAAACCAAAACCTATATGATGCTTACAAATAATACATGAAATACAGAAGGATACAAAAAGATTGACAAAAATGAAAAAAAAACAAAAAGACCAAGAAAATGATAAAGGTATTATGGCTATACTGTCAAAGTAGACTATAAGGCAAAAATGTTCTAGGCATAAACAAATTAATTTTTCATGTTTAAGAAAGATTAAAGGGGCCGGGGAGATGGCTCAGAATAATAAGCATGTTTCCCTGGCAAGTGCAAGGGTCTCAGTTCAATCCCCAGTTCTGTCAAAAAAAAAAAAAAAAAAAAAAGAAGAAAGATTAAAAAGAGAGCTGGAGAGACAGCTCAGTGGTCTAAGCACCTGTCTGGCAAGTGAAAGGACCTGAGTTTGATCCCTGGTACTGCATACTGTGCCAGCCCCAAAACCAAATATGGTGGCACACACTGTAATCCCAGAGCTGGGGTGACTAAGACAGAAGGATCACTATGAGTGTGAACTGCGTAGGGAGACCCTATGTCAAATAAATAAATAAATAAATAAATAAATAAATAAATTTTAAAATTGTTTTTAAACAATTCAGAAAGAGTAAACAATTCTGATTTGTATATATAGCCTCAAAATGAGGTGCAAAACTTCTGGACATTATAAGGAAAAAGAGATAACCAATAATTCAATGGGATTATTTTTTCATATAATTCCAAGTAGCTAATAAGCAGCAATCAGACCCAAAAAGGTCTTTTTTAAAAAAACTGAATGCAAATTTTCCTGGCTGAGGGTACTGAACAAAGGATAACAGAAAATGTGATCAGTATACATGTGCTAGTTTTAAAAAATTAAGTAGATACAGGTCAATACTTTCTAAAAGACAAAAGTCACACTAAATATATCCTTTAATAGATTAAGAATTAAACTAAGAACCACAATGAAAGCTCACTGGTAGCTTTCATATTTGGAAATCAGGCATAAATCCCTGAAGCCATAAATCAAAGAAAAAAAACCACATAAAATCAAATTTGTTATGCTTACAAATAACACAATATATAGAAGGATACAAAAAGATTAAGAGTAAAATGAAAAAAAAGACAAAGTGATAAAGGTATTATGTCTATACTGTCAAAGTAGACTACAAGGCAAAAAATATTTTCTAGACATAAACTGTTAACTTTTCATGATTAAGGAAAATTAAAAAGACAGCTAGGTCTAAGTGCCTGTCTGGCAAGTGCAAGGACCCGAGTTCGATCCCTGGTACCGCATACTGTGCCAAAACCGGGTATGGTGACACACACCTATAATTCCAGGTGTGTGCCACCTGGGATTTTAAATACTGTAAAATAAATGATGAAACATAGCTATCCGATGTAGCTAAGGAAATCCTAAAGGTATACTAAAGAGGTACTGTACTCAATAGCTCCAAATGCAGTTATTAGAAAAAAGAACTTCAAATACACTCTGCGATACATCAGAGTGGGTCAATAAAACAAACCTAAGAGAAAGAGAAGGAAGCGGAGACGTTAACATCAGCGGTTAATGAAATAAAAGTACAAAGGTACACTAAAAGGATTCACAAGAGAAATTATTAGTTCTCTGAAAATATGAAATCACAAATCCTTGCCAAGATTCAATGAGGGATGATACATTAAGAAGTTACCAGTATGAAAAAAAGAACAACAGTATAGAACTTATAAACTAGGGATGGTGAACCTTTGGGAGCTTTCAGAGATATAAATAACCTAATGTGGCACACGTGCTACAGTTTTGCCACCATTATGGAGGACAAAAAGATAACATAAGGATACCAAACAACTATATATCTTAAATTTGAAAATTCAGATAAAATTCAAAAGCCCAACTGCTAAAAATGGATATAAGAACACACAGGAAACCCAAATAGTGTATCAAATGAAGAAATGGAACACAGCATTTAAAACATCCTCACAAAGAAAACCCCACGTCCAGATGACCTCCACACAACTATCTTTAGCAAATATTTTAAGGAAAAAAAAAGTTACTTTTCCATAAAATTTTGTAGGCAGTATTTAATCCTTAACACAGTAAAGATTACAATGCCAAGTATTTAGCACTATGTTTAATGTGCTAAAACACGTTAAAAAAACAATAAAAAATACAAAATTGGGGCTGGGGAGATGGCTCAGTAGAATAAGTCCTTGCCTGGCAAGCGCAAGGGCCTGAGTTCAATCCCCAGTTCTGCCAAAAAAAAAAAAAAAAAAAAGCAAACATAGCATTACCATTCTAAATATTGGGCTTCAAATCCAGTCTAATAAAGATAAAGTTCTGAAGTATTCTATGTATAAAGATGTTGTTTATCCAAATCATATTTTAAAGAGTTAAAGACATTTTTCTAGTATGAAGTTAAGATTTGGTCACAGTAACTAAGAGCAAACCTTTATAGAAACCTCATGAAACTCTAAAACGGTAGTGCCCAGGCAGTGAAAGTTCCATCTGCATTACCTCTCTGGAAGCTGGTCTGTATCCATAGCCAGATGGCAAATTTTTATCTTCTTCACAACCTTTGGCTCCTGGACTGAAGTGTAACTCAACATGAAAGCGTTCTTCTGAAGAAAGATCCTAAAATACATGAAGGAACATTTTTACAGTGACTAAGTTCAAGCAATCTATTTACCTCTGGCAGTATAGACAAATCCAGAGCCTGGTTACCTTGTTAGGGTCTTCATAGAGCATAATGACAATCTGAGTCATGTAGTTGAGTTCACTGACAACGTTCAGGTAGTCCATGGCTCGTTTCCACTGTTCATCTTTCGACTCCTGAATAAAAGGCATATGGTATTTTCTCATACTGTATTACTTGAAAGGCACTTCCCTATCATCACAGTAGCTCAGTTAACCCTGAGCAATACCACACACACAGGTGCACATTACTGTGCATAACTGTTTCAAAATAACTTCATTTACGTCTCAGTAAGTTAAAATAAACTATTTTAAAATCTTCTGTGAGTACCATTGGAAACTCAGGTGGGAACGTTTTACAAAATAGTTTATACAATGTAAAAACTGAAAGTTTCTTGCAATACATTACCCATTATGGAATTCCAAGGAAAAGGAACACTTTTTAATCTTGTAAGTGCAAAAGAAGATCAAAAGTGTTCAATCCCTCCTTAAGGACAGTGCTCTTTTCTCTCCTATCATACAGTCTTTGTACCTGAGCTTATCAGTAAATATCCCTTATTTCCTGCTGTGACATAGATTGAAAAGGGTCTGACAACCTTATGTGTTTGAAAGGGGAGTGAACACCCAGGTGTTTTGGCTAACATCCTGTTAGAAGGCGGGAAGTGGTTGGAGACAGGTCAGCAGGTACTGGACATAGAAGGCTTTCTCCCTCTCCAGTTCCTCCTGACTTCCTGGTCCCCAAGACATGAACACCTTTCCTCTACTAGACCTTGCTTGCTGTGGGCTGAAAATGTGAGAGAAACCTGAAATCACCGTTATTTTTATGTGAGTTTAGAGGTGGCTGATACAGATGATGAGATCCTAGAATTCAGGTTTATGCTCTAAAAAGTATACCTGAAGAGGGCTGGTGAGAATAATTTGTAAAAAAAATAATTTGTAAAAGCAGAAAGAATAATTTGTAATAGTTTAAGTGAACTTTGCATGTGAGAAGAATATAAATAATAATGGACAATGAATACACAAAGGGTGATTTAAAAATATTATGAATATTTAAATTTAAAAAGTTATTACAGTGAAGTCACATTACCATTAATTCTCAAAACACTTCCCTTGCTCTGAGCACACTTCTCTAATTGTTCTTGCCAATTTCTGAAGCAGTTCTGGAACTCCTCCATGAGTGTTTCTCTACAAATAAAATCTCTCGCGAATGCTGTTGCCCAGGGCCATCCAAGAGAGGAAGCTCGTACAACTATCACAGCGGGTCCTCATCCACTGGACTCATGCAGTCCCTTCTGGCTTTTCCCGCAAGTCAGAACGACAATGCAAGGTAACCCCTCTGAATTAGGTTAGGATATCAAGGCAGCCACAACCGTGCAACTGAAGACACTCACGAGAAGGACGTCTAGCACTGCTGTGGAGAGTGGCATCAGCTTGTGACAAGTGTGCTCAAAGTGAGGAACATGGCAATGTCTCTTTTACTGCAATGATTTTTTTTCAGAAATTATACACATGCTCTATTTTCCTTATTATGATTATTATTTTTTTTATGGGGGATTGTATTTTACAAAAATGGCTGTAAGGCATATATTGAATCCTATATATTCTTACAACATGACAGTGAAACGCCAGGCATCTAGCAATGTGAGTTATTTATTCTCCTGTTTTTTTGAACCCAGATAGAATTCTGTGATTGCCTCAATCAAAACTGTTCCACTTGAATGATACTATGTTAGATTTTAGAATTTTGGCTAGAGAAACATCGAACACTTGCACCTTGCTATCACAGGAAAGCAGGACGGCCTCGCTAGAAACTCAGTTTCCTGGGCACTTCCTCTTGGAACTCAGCTGCATTTTGAGAAAGCAGGTCACATAAAGAGGTCAGATGCTGTCATTCTACTCAGCAACCCCAAATGTGGTCCCAGTTGCTAAGTACCAAGCACTAAACATGTGAGAACACCTGTGAAGTGACTGAGTGCCAGCCACTATCTGACTACAAACTCACGAGACCCTCGGTTAAAGTGACTGACTGATCCTAGGCAATCCTCTAAATTCTGGGAAGTGGAAATAAAGGAGCCGTGGTGGTTTTAAGCCACAAGTCTCGGCATGCCATTAGGTGACAGAAGGCAGAGGTGCGGCGTCTGGTCAAACACAAGTCCTGTCCATGCAGACCCTGCATGCTAGAGTTGATCCCTCAAATTCTCTTTTTCACACTATCAGGGATCTGTAATATCACCTAAAATTTACGTTATTGGTTGGTCACATGGACCTTTCTTACAGGAAAGAACGTTACTGCACCCAAAATCCGGCAGTGCTTGGTGTATAATAAATCCTTGGGAAGTGATAGTATGTCATAAAAATTGGCAATTAATTACTATAGTTTCATAGTAAAAATCACAGTGATGTGATTACAAGTTTAAAAACCATTTATTAGTTAAATTGGACAAGCTTGCTGTACTTACATCGCATAAGGCACCATAGCGAAGAATAGATAGTAAAGAATGTACATGGCTTTCACTGGTGAAGTATAATCTGGTACGGACATGACGTTCAGGAGACAGAACACCTCTGGAATACCTAAAGTTAGAAGCATGCAATATTAAAACATAACCATGTAATAAAAACTTCTTAAGTATAGAAATTAGTTTATAAAATGGAATTTAATCTTCCTAGGAGTAAAAGTCCCTAATAAATAAACCTATCACTCTTCCAACCACAACTCCATAATTGAGTAACTTCCAGAACTGAGGAGAAACTGGTTTTTGATAGACATTATTCTAACATAAGTTAGTTGGAACTAACTAGGTCCGCTGTGATTAGTCAAAGAGCATCAACTTAGTATTACTCGAGTTAACTCTAAGAGGTTATGTTAGCTCCTCCAGCAGCGGTGACAGAGTATAGACCTAAGGATACTCACAAACATTTACGCAGCTGAACAGGGCAGAGGGCCGACCCCATGAAATGATGACACACATCCCCTCTTCCCCAGTCACCTCTGCTTTTCTCCAAATTGGTGCCAAAACCAGCCTTGGTTGGAAGTTAATTAATGGGAATAGCTAGATAATCCTATTTCCACAAAATATCAAGTGATATGCTCCTGATTTCTATATAGAAACATCAAAAAATAATTTAGATTTGAAGTATGCAAAAGCAGATGCCTGTGGACTTAAACAACTAGCGCAGTCTCTTACACCGGATGGAGTTTATTTACAGTGTCATCATCTTGCGTTCTCTGCAGGTCTGAGCGAATCTTTCTAACTAGAGGAGTACAGTAGCCTTTGGCAATCTCCAGTTTTTCAGCTTTAGTTATACCATATTCCTGAGCAGAAAATACACAGTATTAGAAAAAGGGTGTAATAATGAAGAGCTCTAACAAATGTACTCCTGAATTAAGGAATTTTAGGGAGACACAAATAATTGTATTAAGACATTTATACTCAGTTTACCTGTTTGATAGCTGCAAATATACTATTTTCAAACCATAAACATCATTGGAAGGATTCTGTAGTAGAATTTAAAAGCCAAGTAACTTCTAAAGAAAGGAGGATGAATGAATTAATGCAATCCTTTGTAATAGTATTCAACTTAATCAGGAGATTTTTATTTGTTTATTTATTTATTGTGTGTGTGTGCGGCCAGCTCAGCCCACCAGGGGGCGGGGCTGGCTGGCATGTGGTGCTGGGGATTGAACCGCAGGCCCTTTGCTTTGCTTAGCTTAGCTTGTTCTAAGTAGGTGCTTTAGACCTCTGAGCCATCTCGCCAGCCCAATCAGGAGATTTTTAAATGTTTAAAACACTATTAAAACATAGATTAAGGAGAGAATAACTAAGACAGAAAAAAGGCAATAACATGAAAGGAAATACAAATTAAGGCTGAGATTTTTGGAGGCCAGGGATGTGATTCAGAGGTAAAAGTTCCTGCTGGGCACACAGAAGACTTGGGTTCGATTCCCAGCACCACAAAAAAAAAAAAAAAAAAAAAAAAAAAAAAAAATCAACAACCACCGATCTCCAAACAGACCTTTTTCTGTTCCAATGTTGATGCACATTTTTTAAAAGCCTTTGGCCAATATTCTTAATATTTTAAATGGTGGTGAGCAAAGATGCCTGAAATTACCCAATTTCTGTCTATAATTATGAATTAAGTAAAATTATAATGAATTGATGCAATGTGAAGTGGCAAAGAACTTAGTAATTATGAATCGTATTGAAAATTATGGTTCAAAATAGTACATCAGAAAATAACTGGATATTAGAAAAGTTCATGGGATAGGAGAGTGTGAGAAGGGAAAAAAACAGAAAGAATAAGCTGAAAGAAAGAATATGGAAGAAGGAAGAAACACACACCTCTTCTCCCTCCAAATTCATTCTGGGAAACCTTAATTTAAAAACTATTCCCTGTGATGATAAAAAATCTATAGACAGCACATCTCAAAATTGTTTAATAAAGAAAATGTGACTGATTACAGATGGGGTACCCATGAAAAGTGAACCTCTGGGGATCGTTTACCTAAAAGCTGTTATTCCTAAATTCACTCAGTATTCTTGCCAATATGTATGACAGTGAGCGAGGTATATAAAAGGGTTACGTGTGTATTTGTGAGTTTATATGTAAATAGAATAAAACTGTTGAAATTAAAATATCATTAGAAAGAAAATTTACTTGTTTTAGCAAGCCATAAGAAAATAGGTATGTTCATATATTGCTGGTCTGGGTTAAAAAATAGTTAAAGAGCTCTAAAGCTAAGGAAATACGGTTAAGTATATGCAAACACATATGTAAAGAGAGAGAAATTAAAAGAATCCAGGTTTCCCTGTACAGACACTAGTTAAATAAATTTACACATAGCTTTACTGATACAGAGAGAAGTACCTGATGGTAAATGAAGAGGAAAAAAATCTGATTGTAAAACAGTATTTTCCTGACCCCATTTTTATAAATACTTTGTTACATGTATGAAGTAATAACTGTATATGCATGAATTTAAAGAAGGCTCTGACAATATTCCAAAACACTGACATATAATTGGCTGGTAATGTTATAGTGAGTTTTTTCCTAATAAAAAACTTTCTAGTTTTATAAACAAAGGTATTATCAATTTCCAAGTAAAACACATTCTTTGCTCACCTGTGAGCATTCTTCGGAACCAAGTAAGTTTTAGAAAGCTATATTCTCGTATGTAGCTGTAATACTTCTGCAACAAATAGAACTGTTGGGGCTGGCAAGCTAGCCCAATGGTCTAAAGCGCCTGCTTAGGCAAAGCTCAGGGACCACAGTTGGATCCCCCAGTACCACATGCCAGCCAGCCCCACCCCCACGCTGGGCTGAGCTGGCCAAAAAAAAAAAAAAAAAAAAGAAAGAAAGAAAAGAAAAAAAGAACTGTGTAAGATACAAGATGAGGGGAAGAGGGGCCAGGCATATAGCTCAGAGACATAAGTGCCTGCCTGACAAGCACAAGGTCCTGAGTTTGAATCCAAAGGAGGAGGAGGAGGAGGAGGAGGAGGAGGAGGAGGAGGAGGAGGAAATCTTCACTGAAAACATAAGTGTAACAACCAAGACACTAAGCTTGGTCTAATGTCAAAGCAATGCAAATCAAAGAAACAAATTATACTTTCAAAGTAAATTCAGAATTATCAATGATTATTCTTTCTGGAGTTTTCAGTAGGAAGGTTGAATAAATTTTCTATCTTGAACTTTATAACAAAGACGGATGCTAATTTAGTAAATTTATTTGGTTATTAGCACATCAGTGTTAGACTGAGATCCTCTATTTTTTACCACAGTTAAAAATGAATCCTGAACAACTGTGTTCATTTTGAGAGTAATCTTCAAGTATCCCATATTATAAAAACCTTTTATTTTGCAAAATTAAAATTTTGAGGTAGCTTGTTTGCTTTAGGCACTGAGGCCTAGTCCCACCTACACACATCTGATCAACTTCCTAGCTTCTGTCGTTCCCAACCTATCTCCTTTTTTTGTTTTATTTTGTCAGAGATGAGTTTCATTGCAGTTAGAGATGCTGTACTTGGAGAAGTCTTTAAAAGACATTTTCACACTCGATGCCAGTGGAAAGATTGTAGGTACTTGGATTTAGCAAAATAAAGTCCAATATAGTCCAATAGTCCGTGACGGCAGTGTGTTATCAGCACAACTGGTAACTGGCAGAAGTTGCTGACTTGAGCCTTTTACATATATGTATATACAAGATAATTAGGATAAATATACAGCTACTTTCTCTTAGTTTATTGAGAAGAAATGTCTGTACTAATATTGTTTAGACAAGATATCATGTCTGTATCTTGCCCTCTGAATAACTACTATGAAGACAATACGTAACGTATTAATTATTGTAACTGCCCTACTAACCTGTTTTGAAACTTTCATTGCTATTTTCTTTTTCTCAACAAAATGAATAAACAATAAAATTTAAAGATTTTGAAGAATAAAATTTGTCTTTTTCATTTTAAACAGGAAGAAAAATTATAACAATAATTAAAACAAAGTATTTATGTGTGTGGTACTGGGATTGAACCTGGAGCCTTATTTATGCAAGGTAAGCACCTACAATAAGCTACATTGTCAGTCACCTTTATTTAAATTTTAGTTTGAGATATGGTCTCATTAAATTGTCCACGCTGGACTCTAACTTGAAATCGTGGAGCTGGGGAGACAGTTCAGTGGTCTAAGCACCTGCCCAGCAAGTGCAAGGAACTAGGTTCAATCCCTGGTACCAAATGCTGCACTGGCCTCAGAACACCAGGTGCATTGTGCTGGCCCTGGAACTGGGTGTAGCATGGTGGCACATGCCTGTAATCCCAGCTTTGGGGAGTCGGAGCTGCATGGTGAGACCAAATAAATAAAAAATTAAAAAAAAAAAATTAACTTGCAATCCTCCTGCTTCACTTTCCCCCAAAGCTGACATTACAGGCATGAGCCACCATCCCCAGCTGCAACTCTTTCAAGCTAACATACCTTCAATTCTGAAAAGTGAAATAGTAAAAAAAAAAAAAAATACTGTCCTGCTTTCTAAGTTGATGTTTCCCAAAGGCATATTCTTGATAACCAAGATATCTTTACCCCCTTGTAAAGAAGATTCAAGTTTATAGATCACTCCTTCATACTATATAAACTGTTCATCATAAGATCACTTTTGTGGCCAAGTAAGTATGTGGCTGCTGCTTCATGGGGACTGGACATAATGTTAATATGGACTAGCTATGACCATTAGAAAATGTACCCTGGCGTTCTTTTAGCCACTTTTATACATGGGTACTTACAAGTGAAGCTCTCTGAACTTTCTATTTTTTTTTATGGTTATACATAGTAATGCTGTTTTCTTTTTTCTTTTTTTGCTTTTATTTGAACTTTCTATTGATATTTACCCTTTTCATGAATCCTATTTGTCCCATCTTTTAACTTAGCTCACATTTGAAGTATCTGATCTACTCCAACATCCACTTTCTCACATACAAATCATTGTTACTAATCGAGTTGGGCAAAGATACTAGAAAGGCTTTTGGTGTTTTTCTCCTGTAATGTATTCTTGGTAGCAATGGGCTTTCTAACGTGTTCCTTGGTCATTAACGTGGTTCTCTGCATGATTACCTCTGAGTTGAGTTGTGATTACACGTTCCCTTCTACTCACCTATAATAATAAGACCCATGTCCCCAAAACTGTTTTAACTTGACCTCTAACATTACTTTCAAATAAAGTAAAAAGACTTGCCATTTTCCTTTCTTCTTTTATACTTCTTTTTTGTGCAGGGGATTTAATCAAAGGCTTCAGGCATGCAAGAGAAGCTGTTAAGCTGCATCCTCAGCTCGCAGGGCAGATTTTTACACAGAGCTTGCAGATACCTTTTCTTCCTATTCCCCACATATTTCCATGACATAAAGCTGGTACACAAGTACTGGGTACCCAGTAAGCACTTGATAAGGGATATTTTTCTACACTGTCTTCAGTTGATTTGTTTATTAGCATTATTATTTTTGAAGAGTATAAATTCTTAAATTTTAAAAAGTTATATTCTTTGAGCAGAAAATTACTCTGCACAATACTATAGTGGTGGATGCAAATCACTGTAAGTAAGTATAAGCTCACAGAATCTTAATGTAAACTGTGGACCTCTGGTGACACTAGTTTGTCAATAAGGTCCATCAGTAATAGAAAATATTCTACTCTGGTGGAAGATACTCATAATGGGGACAGAGGGTACACGGGAAATCTTTACACCATCCACTCCATCTTTTTTGGTTTTTATCCATTTCATCTTGTTATAAACCTAAAAATGCTCTAATAATAGAATTTATTTTTAAAAAGACCTAAAATCAAAATATTAGGAAATCAGATATATTAGTAACAGAAAAATACAGGCTTATAAAATCAAATTACTTAATTTAAATGTTTTCCTGTCATGTAAACCAACTCTAGATATCTTCAAAATATATTTTTAAAACTTTATAAGAACACTGATTCTTAAGAATTAGTTACCTGAGGGATAACAATATCTGCTAATGCCTTTGAAAGCCTATATAATTCCATTGTATCTTCTAATTTCAAAGAACCATTATGCTGGACATCATATTTTATACAGTCGTATATGTCAGGAATCTTACTAATATCGTATCTTCCATTCTTTGTTTTGAAGTCTTTCTCCAACTTGGACCATCTACGTAGCATAAGCTCCAAGGTTTCACTATGATAAAGTTGAATATCTAAAACAACATAACATTTTAGTACATTCAAATCAGAATATCAGAAACTTTTAAAGTTATATAGTAAAACTACAAAAAGCTAGAAAATATTATTATAGGCATATCCCATTAGCAACTAAATATTTTTCAGTCTTTTTTTTTTGCGGAACCGGGAATTGAACTCAGGCCCTTGCACTTGCCAGGGAAGCACTTATTCCACTGAGCCATCTCCCTGGCCCCAATTTTTCAGTCTTGAATAAAACTTAACATAAAAACTTGTGTTGAAAATGGGACTTGTGGAAGTCCTTTTCCTTGGTATAGACGCTACTCTTCTTTAACTACATTCCTGTATTTAAAAGAAAAGGAAGACTACCTTTAGCAGAAAAGAATCTTAGCAATTAAATTCTTCTAGTAACAAGTGTGTAGCAGTAAAAAACTCTAGGATGTCCAAGTTGTCCAGGTGTTAACAGGCCAGCCCAGGCGCCAGAGCCCATAACACTGCTTGCTCCTCCTTCCTGAGCTACTACGCAGTGCGTAACTATCCAACAATGCTAAATACCTAATCAAATGAGAATGTTCTACATTTTTCATAACCTGATGGATAAAAATAATCGTAGTTTAGCTGTTGTTTCTTTGATGCATATGTTAACTCATACTGTAACTTGATCATCAGAGGTTTGATTTCTTAAAAAGAGACTGATGTTTATTTATGTTAAGTTTAAAAAGTTTTTACCTGATGATTTTGGATCTTCCATTCGATGTCTGATTTGAGAAGTCAAACTTTGAATCAAAGAATAAACTATGTCACAGGTCTTCACAGGATTTTTAATTAAATGCATTGATTTGATAAGAGAAATGCTTCCAGATGGAGTAAGCTACAAATGAACAGATTATATTTTATAACTGGTTATGCCTAGCTCTTTAAGAGAACACACATAATTTTCCAGACTACTTCCATTTCGCAAATTGAGATGACATCCAAAGTATGATAATACAATTGAGAGATAGGTAAAAGCATCGGAATTTCACATTACTTTCATAAGTAATGAAGTTTAGCTACCAGAAGATTGACTTATTACCCATAAAGAAAATCTGGTGAAAGTACTCTAACTTAAGCCAGGAGATCTAATGAGTGGTTACTGATTTGTATCACACAAATATGGCTTTAACCACCAGACATACATTTACATGCAATTACACCAAGTCTCTATTACCAGCATCACCTTGTGCCACCTGAGAAACCCTAGATCTGAGGGGAAGCAACTTTCTGAAGATCAAACGACTAGTATGTGCGGGAGCAGGATTCCAATACACGTAGTCTGACTACAGACTCATGTTTGTAACCAGTAAGCTATTATTCCTCTGAAGTGAGTTCCTTTTCCATTCAACAAAAGCTACCAGTGTATAATACAGCTGCAAACTCCAGTTTTGGCACTTAGCCTGGCAAGTTAAGTTCCACATGAAGTTCGTGCCTACAAAATAAAAAATGTTAAGTAGAATTACACTTCTGGTTTTAGTGAAATCAGAATGTAACTGCTGAAAGTAAGTAAAAGTTCTGGGGAAAGAATGTCTGCATCTTTGCTTTAAAGGCTCCCAGAGATAACAAGTTTAGGGCAACAGAATTCTGCAAACAAGTGACCTATGAAGAGAGCCTGCCATTAAAGAATTGTTTTTGCCCTGAAAACATTCCTTAGTTATAAAGAGAAGGTGGGTAACTTTAATAACTATGTTGGGTTAAGAAAAAGTTAAAGTTTTGGGTGAGCTCAAGTTTCACCCAAAGGTGAACTCTGGTAAATCCTTTGAATCCAGAGTTTTAAGAAACAAAGATGAATTGGAAGCAAATCAACCCACAACCAAACTGTAGATGAGGTATTACTCAATCAGCGGGTCACAAAAGATCTGTTTCTGAAAGTGATTGAAGACAATCAGACTGCTATGCTTTCAGGCATGACAGAAACAAATAAAAATACCACAAGAGAAAATGATCTTAAGCTTAATATATTTCCATAAACAAATAAAATATCCACCCACAACTAATGACATTCAGACACACAAGGACACAAGATCTAAAGTTCCCTCCACAGACAGAATGAGATTCAGCCATTAGATTTTCCAACAAACACTAAAAAATAAGATTTCTGTTTACATTCAAGACAAAAAAGACCCTTGAAAAATCAAAGATTACCAAGTATTTTTAAAAAGCAAATAAAAATTTAGAATAAAAAAAGTGGTTGACTGTAAAGCATATTAACTATAGTCAAAGACATTTTGGTAAATTAAAATATAGATTAGAATACTGTTTCTAGGATACAGACAAAATAATTGAAAAAAATCCAAATTATAGATGAAAAAAGACAAAGTGATTAGTGCTAACAAACACACATTGGGAGACAACTCAGAAAAAAGTAAGAAATGTAATATATCAGAAAAACTTTTCAAAACCAACAACAAGTATCAAACCACAGGTCAAAGAATCCCAATAAAACATTAGCAAAATATAAGTCAATCTACACGGGCGTGGGAGGTAAGTTCAAAGGTAAAGCAATAGTCTAGCATATGAGGTCAGAGTACTCAAAGCCACACGAGGAAAACAAGGCCTATTTATATCTAGAAACACAACAAAAACTGCTAGAAAGAAAAACAAAAATAAAATGTTAGGGCCAGTCCGATAGCTCAGTAGACTAAAGTGCCTACTTAGGCACAGCACAGTGACTGGGGTTCGATCCCTGGCATGCCATGCCAGCCCCACCCCTGAGACAGAGATTGAGACTGTAATCCCAGTGCTTGGGAGGCTGAAAATAGGAGGATCACTACAAGTCTGATCTATGTAGTAAGACCCTATATACCCTGTACAAAATACATTAAAAATAAATAAAATGTTAAAAGTGGCCAGAAGCTATTAAAATTTATTTGCAAAGGTGTAACAGTAAGACTAACAGCTAAACTCTGAAGCCAAATATTGCCTACCAAGCATCATTCTAAAGTCCTATATCAGTGAAAATATTGAGTAGATATTTAGTAAAATTATTAGTAAATTATTAGTCAAATATTTACACAAACAAAAAAGTCCCAAGAATTCACCATTAGCAGATTCATAGAATTATTGTACTATTTTTTTCTTCAAAAGGAAAACAACCCTGAATGGAAGCCTTGAAAATAAAGAAATTATAGTAATTAAAAGTGTAAATTAGACTTCCAGCAAAACAGCCAAGTAGACCACAGGTGAACTTCCTCTTACAAAAGACAGGCACATGGAAGAAAGGTGCATGCTGCTGAGACTTCTGGGAGAGGAGCACTGAGGTAAGATGCCGGTGACAAGGGGGCTCCGCAAAGCAGGAATCCTCAGGACTGCAATGACGGGAATAAAGGAGTGCATGTTTCCCTCCCTACTCTGGTGCCACAGTCTGGACTCTTCTGAAATAGAAACATCCTCCTCTTGCTGCGGAAAGGTAAACAGGAATCTCTGCAAGTCTGCTGCTGTGGAGCCCTGCAGCTCACATCAGCTTCATGAGTCACAGGGCGTGCGTAGCACAGCACTGCTCCAGAGGCAGTTCATGGACAGTATCTCTATTCCGATCAGGACCACTCCGCGTACTTCCTCCCGGCATGAACTCTGACCCTGCAGGCCTGCACACACAGTGCCACCCAAGCCAGGCTTGGACAAGTTCCATCATGGATAACCGACAGAGACTGGCAGGTGCTTTGACCCACCACTGCATGCACTGCACCTAAATTATCAGCTGAAGAAGCTACATGATGGGGAACTTCAGCACTACACTCAATGGAACCAAAGCCCTATCACACACACCAGAAGACCCGTCTGCAGGAGAAAGTCCTTTACTACAGAAATCCTAGAACACAGCTAAGGGACACGAGAGAAGTGCCGTGTGCGCAAATGTCGACACTGGAGCACAAGAAGAGCACGAGCAGCAAGGCTATAGAACGCCTCCTTGGTGGCAACGAGCTCCAGAGACGAAAGACAAGCGCAAGGCCTGAAAAAGAGCTCAAGACGATTATTCTAAGGAAACTCAATGAAACACAAGAGAAGAGATAATTTATTGAAATTGAGAAAACTCATAATAAGAATGAGAAAGAGTTTAAAGGAAATAAGTTTTAAAAGGTAAACAAATATTGGAGCTAAAGAATTCAAAATATGAAATTATAAATACAGTGGAGAACATTAACAACAAACTAGAACAAACGAAACAATCTCTGAACGTGAAGACCTATTCTCACACTCATTCTCCTCAAACTATCCCAAAGAATTGAAAAGACCATAACTTTTCCAAACTCATTCAATGAAACTACCATTATCCTGATAACTAAACCAGATATAGATAAAGTAGAAAAATTAAACTATAGGTCATTATCTCTAATGAGCAGACAAGCACAACCCTCTACAAAATACAAGCAAACTAAATTCAACAGCACATCAAAAAAGACTTATGTACAGGTGAAATGATAGTTCAACATGAATAAAACATAATACATGGATAAAAATCAAATGGTTATCTCTTTAGATGGAGAAAAACCATTCAGTAAAATCAACAACCTTCCTGATGAAAGATTAAGTACAGAAAGATAACATTTAAACTAATAAAATCTATATAAGACAAACTTGCAGACAACACAATACTACCCAGAGAAAAGCTGAAAGCATTTCCTCTAGGAAATAGAATGAGACAAAGATATTTACTTTATAACTCTTACTCAACCTAGTACTAGAAGTTTTAGCCAGAGCAGCTAGGCAAGAGAAATGAAATAAAACACTGATACAGACATGGAAGAAGTCAAATTATACTTAATTTATAGCTGACAAGATTCTGTAATAGAAAAATCTCACAATTCCAACAAAAACTATTAAAATTGATAAATTCAGTAAAGTTGCAGATCAAAGACTGAACATAAAAAAATCACTAGTATTGTTATACACTAATTAAGAAACCTGCTCAGAAAGAAATCAAGAAATCAATCTTACTGTTAATGACTATAATAAAGATTATAAAAATTAATGATAGCTAGGAATAAATTTAAAAAAGAAAGTTAACTGTACACTAAAAATTACAAAACACAATGTAATAAACTTAATGATAAAAAAGTAGAAAGACCTTCCATGTTCATGGATTGAAAGAATTAACATTACTAAAATGTTCATATTATGCAAAGCAGCTTACAGATTCAACAGAATTCCTGTTCAAATACTAATAGAGTGCATCTTTCAAGAACCAGAAAAGGCAATCAGAAATTCATAAGGGAGCAATGAGATAGCAAAAACTCAACGCAACTTTGAACAAAATGAACAAAGCTACAAGCATCATGATGCCAGATCTCTAGACATTATATAGGGTAACAGTAACCAAGATAACATTGTACTAGCATGAAACACACAGACCAATGGAAAAGAACAGCAACCCCAGAAATAAATTTACAGGTAGCTGATTTTCAACAAAGACACCAAAAATATAAATTGGAGAAAAAGAAAGCTTGTTTAACAAATGGTACTATGGACATCCATATGCAGAGAAATGAAACTAGACACCTGTCATCATACACCAAATCAACTCCAAATGTACCAAGAATCTTAATGAAAGAGCTAAACTAAGAGTAGGAGAAACACTCACAGACCAGAGAATAAGATAAGACCCCAGCACAGCAGATACAACACCACAGATATTTCCTTTTTCATTTCCAATCTGAATTCCTCTATACCTTTCTGCAGCAGTTTATTTGAAAAGCCGTTGATTCACTGATTTCAGCTGTGTGATTCTCAATTTTTTCTGTGTTAGTGTCCTCTTCACTTGTTATGGGTGGGCTTGGGGTCTGAGATTGCATTTTGCTCCTTCTCGTTGGCATTTTGTGTAGCACTGTCTTCTGACTTTTGTTGTAGAGCTTTGGTGCAGTTATAACCTTAGCACCTACTGAAGTTCAGGGGCAGATCTACAAAGTTTGGATCTATCCAGTTGTACCTGGCTTGGGTGTGGCTGCTGTGCTCAGCTCCTTCCTGCTGCTGCCCTTGGGGGTGAATCTGTTGTGCCTCTCTGGCAAAATGTTCTGCTCCTGGACTAGCTGGGTGGTTCTGTCCCCTACTCTCTCTGCAGGGATTGCAGCTACAGGGTTTCACCTCAGGCCTGCATGCTAGGCCTGAGCTGAGTCTGGAGGGGACAAGGTGGAGTAGCGGTGAGAGGTAGCTCTCCCACACACTTGCCGGGCCTGGACTAGGACTGGATCTGGGGGTTCCCAGAAGGTGACAGAAATTCCTACTCTGTGGGTGGGGTGTGTGTGTGTGGGGTACTATGGAGTGAAGGGGGGCGTCCCAAGAGGGTGAAAGAGGGTGTCACCCATGCTACACCTGGGCTGGGACCAGTAGGTCATGCCAGCACAGGGTAGCTGGAAGCTCTCCCATACACTCACCAGGCCTGGGCTAAGACTGGATCTAGGGGTCCCTAGAACACGGCAGAAATTCTCACGTGGTGGGCGGGGTGGTGGGGTGCTACGGAGCAATGGGGGAGCCCCAAAGGGGTGGAAGAGGGTCTCACCCACGCTGCACCTGGGCTGGGACTGGCAGGTCCCGCTGGCGCAGGGTAGCTGGAAGCTCTCCCACACACTCGCTGGGCCTGGGCTAGGACTGAATCTCCTGATGGCCGTTTTTAGAGAGTGCAGAGTTTCAAGAACAGTTAATAGCCAGGCTTCAAGTGCAGAAGGAATACTAAACACAGTGAACACGGTTGGCAAAGCTGTCCACAAATGGGATTCAAAATGAAAGAATCAGGTGCAGTTTAAAGGAAAGTCGGAGCAACGTAGCATTTTGACCAGCAATTTAGGAAACCTCACGCTGGTGCTGAAGCCTCAGTCAGTCACAGAAAAGAACTTCCAGCCCTTGCTAAAAGTATGCTGCCAGGTTAGGCAACTCAGGCTCATACTCCTCTATCGAGAGTTTTCTCAGCTTCCAGAAAGGAGAGGAGATCACAGACCACGTACATCAAGCTTTTGTTGAGTTCTGTTCGTTTCCAGAACTACCCAGCGACTACACTCCTCGTACTGCGCAGTAAAAGGTATGTTTGACCATCAGTGAAAGGCTGGCAGCAAAGGGGAGATGTTCTAAGATTGCTCTGCTGAAAAAAACATGAAACTGAGGTGAAAAGGATGGTTTCTAACAAGCCAGATCAAATACAGCATGTTAAAAATAAGACAGGAATTGAAAGCACAAGGAGAATGACAATGAATGGATCTTTAAATTCAAAAAGATAGTCATGATATAGTGAGTATAATTAAGAGAACTCTATTTGTTCTTGAAAATTCTCAAGAGTTTTTGAAGTATTCTCACCACACCAAAAAAAAAAAGGATTTGAGGTAGTGCATATACTGCATAGCATTCCACAATACTTTTGACAACCCACAATATATCTTGTTACATAGAATATGTCCAATTATTGTCAATTAAAATAAATAAACTGCCAAATAAGTTGCCAAAGTCAGACTACACTGGTTATCTATGTACACTAACCCAAATAACAATATTCTAGATATGGTAAGGATACAAAAAAATGACAATAGGAAAGGGATTGTAGTTATTTCTAGGAGACAGAACAGGTTGCTGCTGTGAAGGGAGGGAGAGACAAGGGCCAGAGTTTGTCCACGTTTTCTTTCTCTGCCTGGTTCATACAAAAAGTATTTGATTTAAAGTACAATAAGCACAACAATTATGTTTCATGTAATGCATGTAATGTTTCATAACATGCAACAGCATGCTACAACCCACCTTCTCATAATCTTCTGCAGTAAAATCTCTGTCTTTCTGCAGTATTTCATGAAGCCTCGCTTTCACACGCTGCTGACAACTGCTCAGTGAGTCACTGTCACTGTCCAAAAGGCCATTCATGTTCGCACTTTTCACCATCTGCACAAGAATGGGTGTAAGCTCTCCTTCCAGAGCCAGCAGCCCCTAAACACAATGAACAAAGTCAATAGTTGAAAACTTAATTTGCAAAATAATTGAAGACATCACATTTCTGTTATATGCTGAATTTCACAATACATTATCTATAGCTTATCAGTGCTGGTTGGTAGCACAGAAGTTCCACATCTGGTCTTTTTAAATACTGATTCAGTAAAACTCCCTTAAATTGCCATATTATATAAAAACTCTAGTAATTTAAGAAACCACCTATTGATACCTTTGCAAAAGCGGCCGCAGTCATCTGGACTCGCCCTTCATCAGAGGCATATATTTTGAGGTCATGTCGGTAGGTGCTGTGTAATCGAAGCAAACCACAACCAGGAAATCCTGCATAATCTCCTGAAAATAAATCCTCGAATCACTTAAGCTATATTTTTATTTTGCTGTCTTTAAATTTTACTAACATCAAAAAGTACTCAAGAGTTGAAAATGACATGTATAAATTTAACCAAATTCAAGAAATGCCAGGCTTTACCTTGCCCTCCAGGGTACATACACCTGAAAGCTCTTCCGAGTTCTTCGGCCTGGACCCTGCCCGCAGGGGTTAGCTCTCCTCCCCATTTCAGAACCAAAAGTAAGGACGGCTCTTCTCTGCGGCTGTCTACGCACAAGTAAATCAATGTTAAGTATGTTATTTTATTTTTTATTTTTTATTTTTTTTTTGTACTTTAGGGAAGGGCCTACAGGGTGTTCAGGGTCTCACTACTAAATCAGACTTGTAGTGATTCTCCTGTTTATAGCCTCCCAAGTGCTGGAATTACAGGCGCACACCAGAACGCCCAGTCTTAAGTATGTTACTTTAAACAGACGTACCTCAACTTTTTTTTGGTCTGTGCTCTCTTCTGCAATGGAATCTCAAATGTAAATTATTCCATTCCCTAAATGTTCCTATCTTTTCTTATTTTGTCTTCAATATTTGAGATTTTATTGGTTGTGTTGAGGATAAGTACACACGATTCACTTTGTACACAATTCTTAACACACCTAACCAAAAAAAGCCACGTATTGTTTTTCAGTTGTTGCAGTGATTTTCCAGCTTCAAATTTAGAGGCAAATTTTCCTCTTTGTAGGCTGTTGTTTCAGCAGGAATAGAGTCTACTTAGGAAAATCTTACTGAAATCCAGAATCTCTTTCATGCTTCGGAGAAGGCTCCCTATGTCAGCAGCAGCATCGCTTCTCTTACATTGCATGACACAGCTACTGTATTTAACTTAGTTATGCTACATCTGATAGACCATGAGCTCCTTGAAGGGTCCACAGCAGACCTCTGTTCATATTAAGTGCCTTTACAGTGCTGTCACACAAAGGAGAACACATTAACTATAGTGAATGTTTCTCAATTGGGAATCGGGGATTTGCGTGATTTTTTAGAAGAAATTTGAATTGACAGCTTAACATTTATCCTAGTTCAAATTTCAGCAAACAATGACATGCAGTCAGAGCCATTTTTGAACAGTGCAATTTTCATAATTTCTAGATTACTTTGTCAGATGTGAGTGAGACACCATTACATGAATGGGTTTCTGAACTTAATTTTGACCAGCCCGTTATCATGGCTCTAAGATCTGACTGTGTCAAAGTTTAAAACAACAGCAACTGAAAAATAATTTATACACATTAAAAGAATGATTCATAGGGGCCGGGGAGATGGCTCAATAGAATAAGCACTTGCCTGGCAAGCCCAAGTGTCTGAGTTCAATCCCCAGTTCCATCAAAAAAAAAAGAATGATTCATTAAAGAGGATAGGAAGCCATGCTTTCTCTGGGGACTTGTTAGCAGTTTATGCTTTATCAGGCAGGCTGGTAAGAACTGAGAATTCAGGTAAATTACATTGTTATTATACTTGTTTACAAGAAGTTTTTCATCATAAACATATGGATATAGAAAATTAATCTATGTTGTAATCACAAAGTGATAAGTGACAAAGTGTAACATTTAGGTCAAATGTTAACATAAATGCATGAAGATTAACAAATTCAAACATGTATTTGCATTTAAGTTAATCACTACTTCAGTTTTTGCTACAATAAATAATGCCACTGTGAATATTCATACAGATAGATCATCCTCTGAACATCTGACTATTTACTTGGGATCCATTACTACAATTACCTTGAAGGTCAAAGCAGCAACACTTTTTGAAGCTAAATCACTATTTAGAAAGTTGTATCAGGTCGGCAAGATAGCTCAGTAGACTAAGCACCTGCTTAGACAAGCACAGGGACCCGGGATTGATCCCTGGTACCGCATCCCGTGCTGGCCCCACCCCTGGACATGCTGAGCCGGCCACCAAGACCAGGCATGGTGGCACACGCCTGTAATCCCAGGACTGGGGAACTTGAAAACAAGAGGATCACTATGAGTTTGAGCTGTGTAGCAAGGTCAAATACATTAAAAAAAAAAAAAAAAAAAGATTGTATCAATTTACAGTTCTACCAGCAGACTGAAATTCTATCACTTCAATTCACATTAATTGTTTCACTATCATTTTAAAGAAGAAAATGCTCTTAGTGTGACAGGCAAAAAAGATCATTCAGGCTGAGTATCCCTAATTTGAAATTCCACAATCCAAAGGCTCTGAAGTCTAATTCTTTCTGATCCCTGACATGATGCAACAAGTGGAAAATTCCACACCATAGAACTTGGTCTTACATAAAAAAAAATTATCTTTAATTTTGACTTATTTATTATGTATTTGGTACAAGGTTTCACCACACAGCTCCAACTCAAAGTGATCCTCCTGTTTTCAGCCTCCCCAGTGCTAGGATTATAGGCATGTGCAACCACACCCAGACTCAGTGGCTGGCTCAGCGTGCCCCAGGGCCAGGGCGGACGAGGCATGTGGCACCAGGGATCAAACCTGGGCCCCTGTGCTTGCCTAAGCTGGTGCTTAGTGCGTTGAGCTATCTCACCAGCCCTCATACACATGTTATTTTTTTTTTTAAAAGTCTTATTAAGATTCTTCAGGCTATACATAAGGTTCACGTACACATAGGTATGCATGCACACATACACATATGAGTACATGAGTTTTATGAATGCATGTGTTTAGAAGTGGTTCTTATCCCTGAGATATCTCATGCTACACAGGAAAATATTTCAAAATCTAAACGAGTCTAATTTTTCTTTTTCCTATTTTTGGTACCAGGAATCCACCTCAGGGACTTGTGCATGCCAATCAGACACTGTGCTGCTCATCTATATCCCAGCCCGAAGGAACCTGAAACCTGAAACACCAGCTCTCAAGTGTTTCCGGTCACCATACTGACCTGTGTGCTTAGCATCAATGTAACTGCATCTCCCGCCTGCGTTTCTCCGTGAAAGGACTGCTGCAACCCTGCCCCTTTCTGTTAAAGGGTAAACGAATCTGTGGACTTCTCTGACTGCTCGGAGGACACCAACCCTATCTAAATGCTCACTGAGGTTTACAGAGTGGAAGAAAATACCAATTCATTTCAGATATAAATTGCATGTACTTTAAATTTTTTTCATACTTTCTGAAATTTTCCCCTGAGTACTCTGCCCTCTTTTTATTAAAAAGGAAAACCTAATGTACAAGTTATAAATAAATAAGCTCTCTGAAAAAAAATTAAAGACTAAAAGTGAAGTTCCAGGTAGTTTTCAAAATAATAAATTTATTCCTTAAAGGTTAAAGACTAATACCTATGCTTTACTTATGTAAAGGATACTGGTACAATTAACAGTTTCATTTTATGCATTTTTTTATTCAGCATGCCAGTCCTTAAATTACTAATTAGAAGAGGTCCAAAAATAATCAACATGGCACAGAAAGTCAACACATATATACAAGATAAATAAGCATTATGAGTAACGTACCTTCCTCTTCACTAGAGGTTTTAGGGCACCCATGTGGGAGGTAAGTCAATTGGACCTTACGATTTATTCCAGAAAAGTGACCATACCTGAAAAATAAAATGGCAAACAAAGTTGACAATATTAATTAATGATGTAACTTCCTAAAGGAACACTAAATCCATATGGAAAAAAAAAAAAAACACATAATAATGCCTTTTGCATCTGTAACTACCTTTCTAAATTATTTAATGCATGCAGGAAACCTGTGTCAGACAGCCATTCTAATCCACTGTAAAATAACAAATACAAATCTTTTCTACAAGGTATACAATTCTGAAGAGATGAAAAGGTATAGAAATGTGTAAAGATATAAATAGGTACTTTATATAATTAAAGATGTAAGACTTTAAGAAAACACAATCAAACTAAACACAATTAAAATGAAAATTAGGCTTCCAAGGTAAGATGGGAGAACACAAGTAACCTCTTGTGCATCTGAGAGCAGGAATGAAACAGAAGAAACAAAATAAGTAGAAAGGACACAAGGAAAAGTCTAATTTTAAAATTGTACTTTTAGGTAAACAGCAACTCAGACTATAGTACAAGTTATGCTTTTCTCTGCCCTATGCTTGTGTATGCTTCAGAAGCTTATGCTAGTCTTCCAGGACATTAAAGCCCAAATTCTTTAAAATACTGTAAAGCCGTAAGTTGGTTTAGCTGACAAGGTACAGGGCAGAAAGGTGACTGTGGGATAAAGGAACAGATTCACAGAATGTTTTTAGGCAAACATCTTAGACACTCCCCTTAAAGGATATCAAACACCATATACCCCGAGCCCCAGATAGTATAATATGCCTCTTTCTTGCAGGCACAGAATCTATTATCTCTGAGCAGGCAACTCTTTAATTCTGCCTAATAATGCCATTTTATATCTCTCATGGATGTATCCTAAATTTTTTTCTGTGACAAAAATCAAGAACCTACTCAGTGGCTGAGTTGGGATTCCCATCTCCTCTTAAGAGGAATTCTTTGGATCCTACCTGCTGACCAAAAGAATAAGGAGTTAGAAAAGAGAAATTATATTTTGAAGACAGAAAGAGAAAGAGCTCAAGAAATCAACAAGGGCCTGACAAGAAAGCTAAAAGGCACTGAGAAGCAGAAAGGCAAGAGGGAAGGAACTGCAAAGCCGCAGAGGGGCTGGGCCTGACTCCTCACAAACAAGGCAAACCTAAATGCAAACCCACAGAAGGTATAAATCCACAAGACAGTAGAGACGAGAAGGGTGTGGGGGTCCTCCCAGGAGTCCACACAATGGGAGCTCTGTGGTGAGGAGCCAGGCACCTCACAGGTGGTTTCCTGAGTGGACTAGAGCTCAAGTGGCATTCAGTCCATGTGGGTGGGAGGTTCCTCGGGGTCTCTTGCTGCACCACTCCAGCAGAGTTCAGATGCCGTTTGCATTGCCCCCCACCCTCCAGCGTTTGCTCTCTAGGACATCTGACACATCCCTCACAGATGGATAGGCTTCTTTGGCAAGAAGGCACTTGCCAGCCCATGTGTTGTGTAGCTAATTGAGGACAGCACACTCTCCCAGTGCACAAATGGAAACACACAAAGCACTTGTGGAGTGACTAGCGCTCTATGGGGGGCGGCACCTTGAATGGTCCTGTGCAGTGGGGAAGGCGGGCAGACTCAGCAGTCACTGAGGGCCAGACAGTGAAGTGCAGGCACGAGAATACCCAAGAGGCCTGAAGAGGGACTCAAACCCCAGCCCCAAAACTGATGAATCCAGTACCAGGCTTGGAAAGAAATTTTTCTGTTCCAAATACCAGCGTGGAGTTTGGGATTTACTCATTTTTTTTTTCCTGATTTTCTCATCTTTTCTTTTTTCTTTTTTGCAGAACCAAGGATTGAATTCAGGCCCTTGTGCTCGCCAGGCAAGCACTTACTCTACTGAGCTATCTTCCCGGCCTCTCATCTTTTCTTTATTTCTTCTCTATTTTTGTTTTCTGATTTATTTTTATTTTTCCAGCTTGCTTATTTTTTTCCCATTATTTATATCTAATTGTGTTTACCCTTTTATGTTTTAGTTGGATTTTTTTTCTTTTCTTTTTTTTTTTTTTTTTTTTGCGGTACTGGGGATTGAACTCAGGACCCTGTGCTTGCCAGGCAAGCACTTACTCTACTGAGCTATCTCCCTGGGCCCTTAGTTGGATTTTTACCTCTCATTCTTTTTTCTTCTTCTTTCTCATCTTATTTTTTAGTTGGTTTCTCTTTCATTTTTTCTTTTCCTTACCACTCCATTTTTACTATTATTTATTTTTATCCCTTATAATGTATATTAATTTTTAGCCTTTTGGTTGCCTATATACTAGTATTGCTACTTCTTTATATTGTTAATGGTGGTACAGCCATTGTTTTAAATGGCTTTTAGAGGCCAGGGATGTAACTCAGTGGCACAAGTGCTTGTCTGGCAAGCACAAGGTTCTGAATTCAATTCCCAGTACAAAACAAGTAAGAAAGGTTTTTAGTGTATTTTAATCTCCGATTTAACCTTGTGCTGTTACTAAGGCAGTTTATCATGTCTGAATGGTACTGGAGGCCGCACCCTCAAAGGAAGGCTGACTGATTACTAAGAAGACCCTTATGGGGGCCTGTCCCTTAGCAGAGTTACTTAAGTGGCTGCTTCAACAAAGCAGTCAGGCTCAGGCTGCTGTGGTTCGATCCCCAGAACTCAAGCCAGCCAAACCTGCCCTGAAGGCATTCGGAGGCAGCCAAAAAAACCCAAAAGAAGACCCTTACGTACAAGCAGAAGGGACATCTATTCCAACAGGTACATAAAACCCAATACAGAAGCAAAAGGAGCATGAAGAACCACAGAAAGGTGATTCCACCAAAGATCCGTAACTTGTCGGGAACTTCAGGGATCTCACAGCGGATGACGTGGGCAAAGAATTCCAATGTCTGACTTTTAAAATGAGCACTGACTTCAAAGAAGATGTAAATAAACACTAGAATAAGTGAGGAAGACAATGCAGGAAGTGAAGGGAAAATTCTACACAGAGATTCTGAATAAGCAGCAAACAAAATTGTTGAAAAAGAAACCTCAAAAGGTCAAATGAAAAACTCAGTGAAAACTTCATCAAAGAGACTGGACCAAGGGCTGCAGGACAGCTCAGCAGCTAAGCACCTGTAAGGCGTGTGCAAGATTCCATGCCTGGTACCGCAGCATGCACTGGCCCTGGAATCCCCGCACTCCTGCAGTCCCAGCGCTGGGGAGGCTGAGACAGGAGCATCTGAGCTGTGTAGCGAGACCCTGTACCAGACAAAGAAATAAAAAATACTAAAAAAAAAAAAAAAAAGACTGGATCAGAAAGAAAATAGTACTTCATGGCTGGAACATATGGTTGATTCGTTATCATACTCAAATAACAATAAAGAAAAAATAAATCAAAAGTTAAAGAACTACGGGACACAGTTAAAAGATAATCCTATGAGGTCTGGTATGGAAGGGGGCACCAAGGTACAGATGAAAGGCAAAGAAAAACAATTCAGAGAAGTGACAGCAGAAAACTTCATACATTCTAGTAAACATAAGAGCATGCAGGCACAGGCCATGACCAGAACACATGCCCCGACGACGTACCAGTTCAAAGACCAAGAGTACAAAATAGGAGAGAAATACCAAGTCAGGTATAAAGGGAAACCCATCAAAATAACTGCAGACTTCTCTGCATAAAATCTAAAAACCAGAAAGACATGGAATGATATATACTTAAATCAAAGAAAGTAACCAGGTTGCTATAGCCAAAGCTATTTTTCAGAACTAAAGGGGACACATTTTCCAAGATAAGCATATAATAGAGGAATGTATGACAAGCCAACATTGAGGAAAAACACCTCCACGTGTCGGTGCAGAGAATCTATACTGTTAAAATAGCCAAGCTACAAAAAGCAATCTACAGGTTCCCCAGTGACATTCCTCACAGAACTAAAAAAAATCCCAAAATTCATACAGAAACACAAAAATAATCCTAAGCAAAAGGAGCAATGCCAGAGCCATCACAAAAGCTGATGTCAAATTACAGTACAAAACCATAACAACAAAATAACATGGTACTGGCAAAACACATAAACCAACCAGACACGTACACCAATGGAATAAAATCAAGGATCCAGAACAAAGCCAACAACTACCGCCATCTGATTCTTGACAAAGGAGCCAAAATACACACAAGGGAGAAGAGGTTCAGCGAAAACTGGATAGCCGTATATAGAAAATTTAAGCTACATTCTTTTTTTTTTTTTAACTCAGGCCCTTGAGCTTGCCAGGCAAGCGCTTATCCTACTGAGCTATCTCCCCAGCCCCTAAGCTACATTCATAATAGCACTGAGAAATACAAAATACGTTGGAAACAATCTAACAAAGGATGTAAAAGATGTTTACGCTGAAAACTATGGCATGCTGCAAAAGGAGTTCAAAGAATATACTGGAAAATGGAATATTCCTTGTTCTTGGGTAGGGAAGAACAAACATACTGAAAATGGCCTTACTCCCAAAATTGTTACAGAGACTTGATGCAATCCCAATCCAAATACCAATAGCATACAACACAGAACTAGAGAAAACGGTCCTACTTTTTTTTTTTTTTTTGCTTCAAAGAAGTTCTTAAATTCGATACAGCCCCATGTTTTGATTTCGTATTATTAACACCTGCTTTTGGAGTCCTGTGAAAGTTGTGGCCTCTGGCTCGGACTTCACCTGCGCTCCTGCTTTGTTCTAGCAGCTTCAGGGCTTCACACCTCATGCCAGGCGGGGCGGACCTGAGGCGCACGTGCTGCAGCTTGTCCACAGAGCACCGTCAGCACGCAAGCCATGCTGCCCCAGCCGCCTAGCATTCAGGTTAACTGCGGTGTTGGCGTCTGGGGATCAGTAAGTGGGTTTGGGGTTGTGGTTTGGGCACTTGGTCTGCAAAAGAGCTGCCATCACTCTTACACCGAGGCCTTTGATTCTTTAGTGGTTCTGTTCTGGTTTTATGTATTTATTTATTTTTTGGTGCTGGAAATCGAACTCAGGACCTTGTGCTTGCCAGGCAGGCACATATGCCGCTGAGCTATCTCCTCAGCCCTGTTCTATTTTTCTATATGGAACAGATCCTGAACCTTTTTCCACTCTTGGTGGGAGCACAGACTGGTATAATCACTGTGGAAATCAGTGCAGAGATTCCTACAAAAACCCTGAAACCAGAGGTTTCATTTGACCCAGCTATTCCCCTTCTGGGTGTCTTTTTGAAAGAATAAAACACATCACACTACACGATGTATGCACATCCATGTTTGTAACAGCACAGTTTGTAACAGCTAAATCTTGGAAACAACCCAAATATCCATAGACTGATAAATGGATAAAGCTGTGCTTTTCTTCATCCTATGGAGTACTGCTCAGTCATAAAGGATAAACTTGAGACTTTCCTAGGTAAATGGATGCACCTTGAGATCATACTCTTAAGTGAAATAAATCAAACACATGTGTAATTACTGCATTGTTTCTCTGGTCTAAGTAATCAAAAGCATGAACAAGGACCAGAATGTATACTAGATACTATGAAGTAGGAAAAAAAAAAATCAATTAGGAAGGGGGAACTAAGGAGGAGGGAAGAGGAAATGAAGGAAGGGAAAAAATGAGAAAAATGAAGACACAGTTTTTGTAAATAAGGAGGGAAAAAGAAATTGAAGGAAGGTAAAAGGAATGGGTGGAAATCTTGAGATAAGTTGTGTACAGGTGCAATGCAAAGTCCCTATAATAAAAGTGATCACTGTCACTATGTAATGTAGCGATAAACTTAATCATAAAATAAAAAAGAAAAAATCTGCACAGTGTATACAAAAAGGAGAAAATCTTTACCCGCTCTCATTCAATAGAAGATTAATACCTAAAATGTACAGAAACCTGAAAATACTTACTACCAAGAAATACATAAAAAAATAAATGGGCAAATAGCTTTCAAAGTACAAAATGGTCAATAAACATATGAAATCATGTTTAACATACCCAACCACTACAGAAATGCCAATCACAAGAACACTGACATTCCAGCTCAAAATAGTTATTGTCAAAAAAAAAAAAAAAAAAAAAAAAAAAAAGAGAGAGAGAGAGAGAGAAGGATAAATTCTACTGAGGATGCAGGGGAAAAGGAACCCTTTGCAATAATCATAATTAAATTAGAACAGCCATCATGGATATCAATGCAGAGATTCCTCAAAAAACTAACAATAGAACTACCGTGGGATCCAGCCACAGTACTCCTTGGTGCATACCCAAAGAAATTAAAGTTAACATACTAAAGGGATACCTTCACATTCATGTTGACTATGGCACAAGCCATGACATCTAACATATATGGCCATTCTAACATGTGTACCCATCAATGAAAGAAAAAATATATATATTTTTCAGCCATAAAGAAAGTATATCATTTGCAAGAAAATGGAACTAGATATCATCATGTTGAGTGAAATAAGTCAGACTCACAGATAATTTTGCATGTTTTCTCTAATAAGTAGAATCTAATAAATACAAAAAATAAAATAAGATGATATGAAAGTTGAAGGCAAACTATTATTAGATAAAAGGAAGAAAATACAGGATGGAGCAGTATGTAAAAAAGGGAATAAGTGGGAAGGACGTGATTAAACTGGGAGAGATGTATATACGGAAACACACCATCGAAACCCAGTAGTCTATACAATTAATATGTACTAATAAAAATATATTAAAGTGAATAAAGTGGAAAGTCATACCTTCTTAAAAAGGGAGAAGTATAAAAATTAAGAGCTTTGAAAGTTACTCACATCTCTAACACAGTTTTAAGTTGTTCAAGTTTGGACTTGTTTTCCTCAATTTCAGAGTCATTATTTTGGCCTAGTTCCATAAGAAGTTGTCGAGTAATATCAAGCACTTCCTATAAAAGATAGTTGATAAAGAAGTGAATTTCTATGTGATTTCACCATTAAAAATTTTAAATACAGTAAGAAATCAAATACACTTGCCTGTAGTTGTTTTGGTTTTTTGAGTTTTAACTTCCCTGATTTATATCCATCACACTTCTCAAAAAGATCGAAAAATCTTATATAAAAAAAAGAGCACTATTAGTCACTTGCAATAATTAATATTCATATTATGTAGTTAAACTTACAAAGTGAGAGAGATGGCAAAAGAATTGAAAACCTGTGAACTTCACATATTATATTTTCTCTCTCACTCTATTACACCATGTTTCTGCTCTATTTTCTTTCCTCCAGAGATGAGGGTCTTGCTATGCAGCCCAGGCTGGCCTGGAACTCCCTGACCCAAGGGATCCTCCTGCCTCATCTCACTCCACTATTCCCTGCTTTTGCTTTCTCCATTTACCACACAGTTTACTATTTTCTTAAACCATATCAATCCAACAGTCACCACATTACTTTTTTGAAGGTCTCTCAAGATAGAAACTAAACATAATGTTTTGTGGTGCTGTGGTATATTCTCTGAACTAAGTGTATACAAATTAAGAAATACCTGTCAACACATATTCAACAATTGAGGTTTCCAAATTTTACCATCAAGCACTGACTGGAACTAGCTAGCTTTCTATTGATTTTCTTCTAGAGGGCCAAGAGGTTAATGATTCTCAGAATCCAAGGCGAGAGAATGATAGCCCAAGATTACAGAGAATATCTTCACAACAAGTTAAACTCAGGTCAGACTGGTATTTGTGGATATTACCACAATAACTGCCAGATGCTAACACATACTAGTACTTGGAATAAATTTGTATTTATTCAATGATTTAAACATTAATGTCAAATATAGAGCAAGTAAGTTGCCTATATAATGTATTAATCAAAAAGCACAATATTCATCAGAACTTAAATTTATATCGTACTATTTTTCTTGAAACACACCTTTGGTGCCTCACTTCCATTTTCATTTTTTGTTTTGGTGTTCTATCCCCATGACGTATGACAGCTATGACACATCTAAGTTCCATCCTAAAATAAAAAAAAATGTTTTCAGTTGTCTAACAAGGATTTACACTATATAATTTAGATTAATATTGAGCCAGTCTTTTATCTTTCAACTTCTTCAAGTACTTATAATATGCTAGTCTTTAATTTCATGAACAAACCCTGAAAATAATTTAAAGCTAGAGGAAGAGGACAGTAAGAATCTGGGACTCCTGTCTCTCCGAAGCTATTCCTGCTCCCCACGCCTTTTCACAAATAACTTTTTCCACTCTTAAAAATAAAACAAAGCAAACAACGACAACAAAGAGCTTTCTCATATCAAGAGATGCCAAAGTTCTCTCTGGGATAAAAGGACGTGGACTCTGACCTCGGAATATCTGCCCCACAGCACTGGATGGGAAGCAAGTGAGACTTCCTTAAAGCAAAACAAAAAACAAAAAAAACCAGAGCTCCGCCTGACAGCTATCATAGCTACACATCTGCTAGATTTTGTCTACTTAAGAACAAGTATAAAACTCAACTTACTGGAAGCTAACGCTACTTTAGCAGCATGCTAGAAGTAAGAGGCACGGCTTAGAGTTTGTTGACGTGTGAGCTGCTGAATAGGCTCCAGCAACATGCTACGAACAATTAACTGGAAAAAAAATTGTGTTGAAGAAGCCTAAGAAATGCTGACTTAAAAACAAAATTAGATGATTTTTCCTCCAATCTGGCTTTTCACGAACATTTACCATGTTAATATAAAGCTGCGAATACGAAGCACTGAGTCAACTTATCTGACTTGCCCAAGTGTGATCTTCCTTCGCAAAATGCAAAGATGCACTGCAATCCTGGTCTCATGATTTCACCTCAAGACACAAGTGGCAAGCGCCGAAGCTGTACGCCTACAGGGACCTTCAAGTCATGTGCCTACTGGCACCTCTTTTTCTGGCATGGCTTGATTACACAGTTCTTTAATTTTTCAAGGATGTTCCAGGATTTCATTTGTAAAAAAAAATCAGACTTTTAATCTAGGAGACCTTTGTAAAAACCATATAATCTACTCTCCCATAGTAAGACTGAGTTATATAAAAATATATACCACATAGTCCCTATGACCATCCAAAATTTATTTTTTCTTGGAATATCACTGATCAAAAAACTCAAGAATTTCGACATGAAAAGAATTCAAACTCACATAGTTCCCGATGTAGTTGGTACAATCGGAATATCCTCTGCCTCTAAGGGTATTGACCAGGGGATATGGAACTGGGGGGCCAGTTCTCGCATCACAATGTTTCTGCAGGACAGAAGCACAAAGCCAAACAAACTCCACAAATGAGTTCAGTTAAAGATAAAATTGGGACAGAATAATAAGGACTCAGAAGGCAGACTAATACATAAAAATTAACAGAAAGAATCAATCCAAAGAATCAATCCTGATCAAGAAAAAGTTTATAACTTTGAAACCGGTGCGTAAGAACACTGAGGAAATACCACAGACTTCAGTTTTACTATGTGTTTCAGTTTTAAAATCAATATTGGAATTAAATAAATCACTATAATTAGATAATTTCTAATTACATACGTTCTAGAATTCAAGACATTCGTGTGTGAATGTTGATATTACTTTTTGCGTTATGCACTGAGCCTATGTAATGCCATTCTAAACATTATACCTATTTTAAACAAATGAGTACTATACTAATAGCAGATCATGCTTGGATAATTACATGAGTTTTGATATTCTCTATGCTAAAATTTAGTGAACTACTTCCAATTTCATTTCAAGGATAAGTTCACAAACCTTTCAAACATGTTATAAAAGCCAGCTCCCATTATTAAACATTTCAAAGCACTAAGTTCTCTGTGGCTTTGTCACATGTACTTTGAAATTAATTAATTAATTTATTTGCGGTACTGGGGATTGAACTCAGGACCTCGTACTCGCCAGGCAGGTGCTTATTCTACTAAGCTGTCTTTCTGGCCCCTTATACTTTGAAATTCAAAGAAGTTTTTACCTTGCTAGTCTTTTCAAACAAGGTATTAAGGAAACAGGTCAGTGAATACAAAAGTGATTATTTCTATATGCAGTAATTTTTTATATTCATTTGATAATTTTGTGAGAATATCTTGAAATAACATCCAGTACTGTTGTAGAAAGAAATTAAAAATGAAAAACAAAATCTTGAATTTCAAATATCTCTATTTCACTAGGTTATCTTATATATTTTAAATTTTGAATAAGCAAACAGGACAATGAAATCTTTCAATGATTTTTACATAGCAAAAGCTTGAGGAATGTTTTGATTAATCATTTCTAAATCTATAAAATTAACATCTTAAGGCCTTTATAGTGATTATAAATTACAAATTAATCTATCTTTGATAACTGTAAATATAATTTAGCACCTGGCAGTCTTTGAGAACATCAATCTACAATGGTTAAAAATAAACGTATTCATCTAATATTAACAATTATTTGGCTTCTGAATAACTAGTATGCAAGGTAAGGAAAAGAAAAATTAATAAATACTTACCCAAGTATTTTTGCACAATCATCATAATACTTCATGGAATTTTTCACAAAACTGAAGCCATTGACATCACAGACATAGGACTGTCCATTGGCCCGTAATAAATCAAAGCCACAAACTGTTTGCTATTTAAAACAAGTTGTAAACTTTAACGTTTAAATTAATATAATTCAGTTTTCTAATCTTATTAGAACAAGTCTCTATAAATGCCAAAAAACATGTTGTTATACTTCATGGTAAGAAATGAAATAAATTACTTATTAGCAACTACAATACTGAGGATACATTATGTATCCTGCACAATTATTTAAGCTTCTCATCAGAAAATAGCCACGCACAAAGAACTAGAAATGCACAATAAGGACATGTTATATTAAAAATCTTTCACGAACATTTAAATTTAAAAATGAAAGAATTTGAATGAATACATTTTATACTAGTAGAAATTAAGTCATCTTTATCCCTCCCCAAAAGGAAACGTTCTAGAGGAAGTATTCAATTAGCCCTGTACATATTTTAACACCTGCAAAATCTATGAGTGAACACTGGAAATTTTGATTTACTTAAAAGAAGAAAATCACTGAAAGGTATAAATTTCCTGTTCAAGTTGCAAGAGTTTTCTTACATTCTACATTTTATATTGAAGTCATCATGCATTAGTACAAGGTAGTTTTAAGACAAAATTTTAGGATCTTAGCATGTCACATAATTTATAAAAATCTACTAAAGCTTATTCGTGGGTTAACATTCCATATAAATAGTACAACTGGTTTTTAAGAATAGGCTAATCCATGCCCTAAGCAATGGTTATCAGAGTTAGTCTGTGTGATTTAAATTTCTGAATAAATGAATAAAATTTCCTTCCATATAATATAGGAAGACTATATTGGTACTATAATACTACACTATATTAGCACGGTAAGAACACATTGAGACATATACGAATGGTTCAGATGTACTAATATGTTCTCAGCTTACTTCTCTAATTTTAAGTCCAAATAATATTTCTTACTCAAAAAAGTAAGTTAGAATTCCTTTTATAAGAGCCACATAGAGCCAGGAATACAGCTTAGTAGCACACAAGTACCTGCTTGTCAAGTGCAAGGTCCTGAGTTTGATCCTTGATACAAAACAAATAAATAAATAAAAAGCCAAATGGCTTATAGCACACCTTACCTTAAAAGCAAGGCACACTTTCCAAGCGATTAATTTCTCTCGTGCATTGAGAATAACAGGGTATCTTACTTCTTTCCCTTCACTGTCTCGCTCTACCTTGCCATCCAGCGCTGGAGACTTTCGAGCTTCTGCATGGGCATAATCCGGACCCACTGTATAAACCTTCCGTGAATGGTAAACACACAATGCAAACATAAAACCAAAAACAATCAATTCCAAGAAAAAAAAAATCAACAAAAACAGTTCAGCTTTCTTTCTTTCTTTCTTTCTTTTTTTCTTCCAACTCTGAAACAAGGTCTCTGTCCTTCTTTAGGGACACCAGGCTGGACTCAATGTTGCAATCCTCCTTCCCTGTCTCCCAGAAGACAGGTGTGTCCCACCACAGCTACTTTCCCGTGTATTTTGCTTTAAGCGTTCAGGAATACTATTTTTTAAAAGGGTCCATAAACTTCCACTTGTCAAACGTGCTCATGGAAGGAAACAGATTAAGGACCTCTAATCAAAAAGACCCAGAACAAAAGTTAGAAGTAGCTACAGGATTCTTTTTCTGAGATTACTGGTAAGCTCAAAATCCAAACTTAAAATTTACAGTTTGACTTGCATTTTTTTCCTACTTGATTTATGGTGGTGCAAAGACAATACACATTCAGAAATCATATTGTGCATTTTGGTGTTTTCTGGAGCCAGTAATACGCGTGTGGTCTGACACACTCTCACCATGCACGGCAGCGGCGGTGAGTTCTAGCTTCCGGGCAGCCTCGCGATGGTGGGCATAATAATGTTGCACGGTACACTGCGTCACTGGGCCACTGTTCTCACCACGCTAAGTGTAGTAAACGCTTTTAGAATTTATGGCATTTTCAACTTGCAAAGAGTTTATCATCATTTTGTGACTCCAATTTGTAAGTTAGGAGTATCTATACTTGAATCTGCTCTAGTATAACATCAGTACCCCTATATATACGACATTAAAACGTGCTTTCAATCCTACCTTAACGTCAGTACCATCTGTGGGCATAAACTCTTCATATATGTATGACCCTGTTTTTCGTACATTGCTTTCTGGGGAATACACACTACTTCTACTGCCAATCTGAAAATAAAAAAAGTTCATCAAAATAAAAACCAAATTATTTTCTTCATTTTAATAATATATATTTTTAACAACTCTTATTTACCATCTTTTCCACCTTAGAAATTTTCAAAGAATTGATTAATTCACATTTAACAATGTTTATTATGTATTTGGTACTATATTATTGTGTGCCATCTTGGTAAATTATACAAAAGTTAAAGGGGACAAAAATACAACGTGGGCTGGGAATATAGCTTAGCGGCACAGAGCCTGCCTGGCAAGCTTCAGGTCATGAGTTCAAGTCCCGGTACCCCTTACACCCCCCCAAAAATACAATGAGCATTGTTTCTAGTATTCAGCCACAATAGAACATGTTCATGTTTACTAGTACAGCATTTTTTTACTGTGTAAATACACAAGAAAGCATTCACTGTCCTAGCAATGTCTATTCAGGTTGTTTTCCAAGCTTTGGTTATTAAACAGTGTTACTTTAAACATTGTTTTAGACGTCACTATACACATGGGCACAACTGTGTTTCTAAGGAATCATTAGATGGCGCCATGTTCAGCTTTCAAAAATACTGCTGAAATTTTTTAGAAACTATTTTAGCAATTTAGTCTCCCTAGCAATATGTAAGAATGTCAGCTATTCTACCTTCTTATCTGTACTTGGCATCGTGAGGCTCTGGTATTTGTAACTAGAATGGATATTAACATGGTATATCACTTTTTAAAAAAATTTTATTTTATCAGTACATGTCTACAATACAGGACACTCACATTCTTCTTAGGGAAGAGGTATATAACACATTTAAATTTTTTTTTATTCCTCCTCTCTTTTCCACCCACCATTTTCCATGATTACATAGATACACTTTTAATTCTCATGCATTGATAAATTATATTGCTACGAGGCTGAATTTCTACCAATAATTTTAGGAGATTACATGTATTTCCCAAGTACTTCAACAGATTCTTTATCTTTGCCAATCAAAAATAATATTCATTACATTTCAGATTTAATTCACATTAAACATACATTCCTGTAAGTAAAAGTTATTAGTATTGATTTTTACTTTTCTTATGAACTCTTTTTATTTTTCTAGGACTTTTTTAAAGACTGCTTATTAACTCAATTTCAAATTTTACAGAAACATGAAGGAAAGTTAAAATGAAAAATCATGTAATTTTCTTGGTATTCTGTAGGCAGAAATTTTGCATAGTAAAATTGAATAATCATCACAATACCTTGCTTTTCTAACACAGTACAACATCAATTTTATGAATTTACCTCTAAATAAAGCATTTCTAAAAGTTTAACATTTAATCAGAGTTTTATCAAAGACTTAATTGCTTTCTATAAAATTTATTTTTTAAGTAAAATGTATACAACGAAGAACAAAATACAAAATTACAGAAGTTCACCTTTCTAAAGAGTCTCTGACTGCCACCTCCGGCAGAAGTTGGATAATAAATGTAAACATTGTGGTCTTCCGCGCTGACTGGCTTTTCTACAAATGGTTTTTGAAAAACTTCCCCATTTACTTCCACGTGATCTTCCCCTTCAATCAAATTACATTCTACAAATCAAACAGCAAGAAAAATTGCATACCAAAGTAATGACCTAAATTACATTTTTCTGAAGGAGAAAAAAAAAAAAAAAAAATATATATATATATATATATATACATACACAATTTATTCTGCTTTCCAGCAAAATTCTTTTTATGCTTCCTAGCAAAAGTGAATTTACCTTATAATAACCTTCAGGAGAGAAAAAAATTCCTTTTTTTACACCAAGAGTCTAAGCTGGCCGTACGTTATAATCACCCACCTCTGAAGCTTTTGGAAATTTACTGGAGCACAACATTGGGGGCTGGGGAGTTTAGCATAGACATTTCTAAAACCTCCCTTGTGATTCTGATTTGCATCTGGGGTTAAAATCTTTTTTTCAGTCCTGCAAAGACTAAGATCACGGTGCAGTAATCATCGCCAGCTGAATGTTTCTCCTTGCACATGCGCACTGGCAATCAGGGCTTTTGCAATGGATGAAAGCACTCCAGCAGGCAACTTCCTGCTCCGTCTTTATCTTCTATGTCTTGCCCCCATGGAGAGCTTACTCACTATTTTTCAGATAAACAGAAGAAAAACAGTAACAGGAGCTTTCGTATATTAGTACTACTATTTTGAAATTATTTCTAGTTATCAGATATTTAATCCTGGTATCATAGCTTATCACAGAGCAGTCACTTGTTCCTTCCTAATCCACACAAATCTGCTAGCCAGGCAGTGTGAACACTATCTTTTGTGATTCTAGAAGGTATGTCAAATGGAGACTAAAGAAAAGTAAGACAAGGGCCGGCCAAATAGCTCAGTGGATTAAAAAACCTGCCTAGGCAGACGCGGGGGCTAGGAGTTCAATCCCCACTGAGAGGGTGACATGGAGGCATGCGCCTGCAATCCCAGCTCTTTGGGAGGCTGAACACAAGTGGATCACTATGAGTCTGATCTACGCAGTGAGACCCTGTAGACCCTTACTTAAAAAAAAAGAAAAAGAAAAACAAGACAAAAAGTCCTAAATTAATAGTTAACTTTTATCTCACAATGTCATATTTTAATGGAATATAATGCTTGCTGGTTTAGCCATTAAGAAAAATATTAAGTGAAATACTAAAAATTCTTTAAATGTCTTCTACTTAATTATTGCAGAGATGGGGCCAAAAGTAAGTCAAGCGGGGAAAGGTAACTTGTTTAAAATCTCTTACTTTTACCTTTCGGGTTATTTGGATCACGGTTCAGAATTGCATAACGAGGGAGTAAGATACCTTCAGCTTGAAGAATACTATACACTTCTCTCCTAAGGAAAAAGAAAAAGATTCTATTGTCTTCATGCTCTATTTCACACGAATATATTATTGCACTTTTAAATTATACGACTGTTCTATTATTGATCTATTATTACCTACTACTCTCAATGTCACTGAGACTTTAAAACAAAAAGTACCATTTCAAATGCCAAAAACATTTCATAAGGAAGTGTTCAGCAATGAGAGCAGAAATCAAATACTTTTTTGTAGCATATTAAAATAGTAATTTTAAAACAAGAATGGAAATGTTAAAAAGAAATGGTTAAAACTGATAGAACCCACTATAATCTATTAAAATTGTTATGCTCAATCAGGAGCCAGGGAGTTAGCTCAGTAGAATAAGTGCTTGCTTGGCAAGTGCAAGTACCTGAGTTCAATCCCTGGTACCATCCAAACAAACAAACAGAAAATTATTATGCTCAAATAATACTTAATGCCATGGAGAAACACACACAGAATGCTAAGAGAATGGTTTTTCTGGTTTATGAAATATGACTTTATATATGTACTGCTTTTTAAAAAAAATTTTGGTACAACTATTTAATTTATTAAAGTGTGTAGAACATGGATTTATATATGTATATATATAGCTATATTATAGATAAACATGTACTTGCATAAACCTAAGAAAATGTTTTAAATGTTTAGACAGTAATGCGACTATCTGAGAGAACAGAAAAAAAAATAGAAAACCAAAACTATAGGGGTCTTCTACTTCATAAAATATTTTCATATATAAATCTCATAATTATAAAATTCTGGTAGCTAAAAGTGAAACATCAACTTAATAAAATACATAAATATATTCATATTTTATAAGTTCTTTTAGAAATGTATTCTTTTGGTTTGTTGAGTGAATGCTAAAATATATAATATTTTTAAAATAAGTATACTTTACCGTTAATAATAATCACATTATAGAAAAATTTTCTAGGGTTTATTTGGCTTCGGAAATTAAACAAACAGTTTAAGTACTTGTCTAGTTACCTCAATACTACTTGTCACTTTGGGCACATTAGTTTACTTTCCTGATTGTTAACTTTTCTTAACACTAAAATTAGTTAATCTATGTCTATTACTGAACATTATTTTAAGAATTCAATGAATTAATATCTGTGAAAATATCTGATGACTGCCAGTGTATACAGTATTAAATACTAAATAAATGGTAATTTTCTTTCCCTTAATTTAGCCAACTGGATCACTCACCTATCTTGTATGAGATACTGCATATTCAAGTCATTGATTACAAATGGATTCCTGAGTTTTGCATAGGCAACTGCTTTGTCCAGTGGAAATCCTAAGAACACATATTATTAACATATTCTGTCCCATCTCAAGATAAACTGACATCTATAATTTTATCAACTTCAATTGATGCCATTGCCCATAAAAGAACAATTTCATACATACTGCCTTCTATAAAATGCATAGAAAATATAGACTCTGATTTAATTTATACTATTAAATCTCACTTTTTGCTAGTTAATGTCACACATAAGGCAAACCAAGCAAGTGGTTATATAACCAAATTAGAGCCTTGAATGTTACTGATGATGAGTATTCAAAGTCATGTGACAACCTTATATACAAAGGAAACTCTACAGATGAAGAGCAGAAGTGCATCACAATTACCTAATGATTTTTTAGAATACACTGCATGTGCAAGTTTCTCATTTGATATTTCCATGTCTATACATAGAAATGAGTAGATACTCAACTTATGTACCTTTCAAACTAGCAAATGCAAAAATGAACTCACACGCAGCACGTATGCTCAAAGTTTGAAATAAATGAGTCTATTTGTGCTGTTGCTAAGTTGCTGTTTGACAACAAAACTAATTTCTTAAACTTGCTACTCTCATAAAACATTTAGTTACAACGCAAACATATTAAATGGCAGCTATGGTAAGAAGAGGCATAAAGACATAAGGAACTGATGCATTGATCTCTGCATGGAGTGACATCTCAGTGTTCTTTTCCATTCTGAAACAGGATCTCTCTAAGTCTCCAAAGTACCTAAGTGGGGCTTGAATCTAGAATCCTCCTAACTCCTCCTTACAGAACGCAGGGACAGCAAGGGTCTGCCACCATAATCTGCTAAGAACCTTAATGTTCATATTTAACTCTTGATATTTACTGTGACAATCTCCAGTAGTATCCATCAATATACAACATTAAAAAAGGGAGCAGACCCAAGCAGGGTTGCCCCATACCTATACTCCTATCCCTCAGGGTGCTGAGGCAGGAAGACTGCGTGAGCCTAGGAGTTTGCAACCAGCCCGGCATATCTGAGAGTATAAACTCCTTCACAACCTGGCTTCATCTTTCATTAGCTATGAATGTAACCTTGGGCAAACTTAACTTAGCATCTCTAAACTTCAGTATAAATTAGCAACTATATATCTCAACTATAAATGTGCCTATTAGTCTCACCAAGAAGGATTTTTAAGAAACTAAATAAAAATTATGCTTGTACAATACCTGGTATAGAAAGGGCTCAATAAATGCTACCTGTTATTCCTTAAGTGGCAATATTTTAATGAGTATCTTTTCTATGGGAAAGCATAAACACAGCAAGCTAGTACAACTTTAGAATTTAATGCATACTAAGTGAATTATTAGTGAAGACACCAAATTTTTGCAATATTAGAAGAATATCAAAGAGAAAGCAAAACACATACTAAAATTCAAAGCCAAAACCCAAAAAGCTACATTCAATTAAACAAGATTTATTCCTAAATAACTTTGTTTTTAAAATTTCAGCAGATACTCTATGCTAAAAATCAGCCACAAGTAGGGCCAGGGAGATAGCTCAGTAGAATTAAGTATCTGCCTGGCAAGTGCAAGGTCCTGAGTTCAATCTCCTGGTACCACAAAAACAAACAAACAAACAACACAACACAACACCATCAGCCACAAATTACATATCCCTCAAGGTTCTATGAAGACTCTCAGAAGTTCTCTCTTGCAAAGGTATCTCAATGTCTCTGGCTTCAAGGGTCCTAACAGAATTTAGCAAATAGAAAAGAGCTTTATTTTGTTAGTTCTCTGCTTTGATTGCTGTCAGAGAGGAACATGGCCCTTACCAAGAAACTGTATATGTATATGGGATCCTTGGAGGTAACACCCAGCTTTTACAGCCGAACAGTTTTTACAGAAAGAATCATATGACTGCGAGAGGAAAAACACCTTAGCCTCAATATTGGCATGTTTTAAGTGATCTGGAATAAGGGGTGTTGGTCAGCAAAGATCAGAGCTCTGATTCCATTTAATAATGAAATTTAATTCACACTCCAGAGGCACAAAGTCTCACACATGCCTCCTCTTCTTCCTTGTTCAAGTGGGGCTCTGTAGCAGCTCAGAGTACAGACAGTAACAAGGGTGATGAAATGACATGTCAATAGTTTACAGTGGAAAATTAGGGTTCCTAGTGGGAAATTCACTTAATTCACAGATTTTTGGCTTGTAAGTTTTCAGATATACACTTAGCAATAATTCTGATTAATGCATTTTACTATTAAGTAATACATAAGCTTAACTGATATTTCAATTATTAAAGGCTAGCAAGATCTAAAATTTTAAATGTTAAGTTCTTAATAAATAAACTATAAATACAGATATAATAAGAATGATAAGATCAGGTTTTTTTAAAGATTGTTTTCTATATGGTGAAAACATAGGCCTTAAATACGTAACAATTCAAGAATTTATCCCATAAAATGCAAATGCAAAAAGTTATACATTCAAAGAGCTGATTACAACCTTAGTTTTAGTAATGAAAACTGAAAATTGTCTAAATGTTCAGATATTAAATATGTTGTCATAAACTTACCCAATTATATACTAAACTACATTAAAAATGAGGTTATTGAAGAATGACAGAGGAAAAAAAAATCCCTCCTGATAAAACAAAAAAGTTACATACTTACACATACACCATGACACTAAATTTAAAAATAATACTGAAGAAAACTGGAGAGAAGTATTATCAAAATATTAATATCACTTATCTACAATAGTAGGTTCATTTTATTTTTGTTTTATCCAATGTGCTATAATTATGTTATAATTTTTAATCAAAAAAGATGAAAGAGATCTCTTTCTTTAATACCTTTAGAATGGAAAGAAATAAGACAATCACATAAGGGCCAATTTTCCACTGGTTCATTCAATATAACCTCCTCTTCAAACACTACTACTGTGATATATTTAAATAAGGAGATCCGTTCCAGAATTTCCTTCATTGGCTTGGATTTGGATTTCTTTGCCATGGAACATATTCCAACTATAATCTGCCTTTCTGGAGGCTAAAACAGAAACAAAATTAAAAAAATCAGGTTAACTTAATATGAACTCCAAAATACAGTTGCCCTAACACCATTTCAGAAGTAGGCGAGGCATGTGATAAACCAATAAAGTGACACATTGACGAACAAAAGCATTTCAAAAATTTGTATGATTAAAAACTATAATAAAAAACTTTTAAACAAAATAAACTTCCTACAAAAGTGGGGACAAACTGCAGAAACCCACTTTTAGAACCTTGCTACAATTTTCCAACCAAACTTAAGACGCTCCTCTTTAACTGCCACCAGCATTCACACACCACCTGAGGGCCAGGCTGCCCCCAACCCCAGAGAAAGGTCACAGAAATGACAGAAAGACATTTCCTGCCTCTACGAAGCTGTAGTTCCAACTACAAAGCTATGAAGCATTTGAGTACAGTATTTTTGTCTTCTGAGCTCAATACCATTTGGTCACAAATGACAAATTCAATGGAAATTTTAGAAAAAGAAACACTGCCGAAGCTATCAAGATTCTTTGATACTCTAATCTTCATAATCACTTTTGCTACTTATGGCTCAAAGGTCCTGAACCAGTCTAAACTAAGAAGGCAGAACATAGAAACAGTAACAATCAGTACCCCATGGATTTATAAAATTACTCAAGAATAATTAAAAAATTATTCATTTTGAGATCTTAGATTCAGGTGTTTAGAGATTTACCAGCTATATAATGTGGTACTGTTTGTCATTTTCTCTCTTTTACGTGATTTTATATATTTCATATGACATTATAATCTAGGCTTGAAAGTGTATTAGACTTTCTCTGAGATTTTAATTTTATCCAAGAATAAAATTGGACAGCACTGGAATGAACTCATTCTTCTTCATGCTTAGAACTGCATTTCTATACTATTTCTTCTAACTCAGGCAATAGAGCCTTGCAGATCAGTATGAGACGATTATAAATCGTAACCTTCCTGAGATCTGCGGCCTTTACCTCCTCTGCTCATCTACTTCAGCACTGCCTTATTTAATTTATTCCTGATCAGAAAATCTTGATTTAGCTTATTATAATACTCCTTAAGTCATTTTCCCAGCACAAAACATTTCACGAAAAGAAAACTAATATATTCTGTTATTCTATTACAGACCTATGCAATGATATCTGTTCATGACTAAAATGAATAGAAAACATTCACATTAAAAATATGAATAAAAAATCTATATTATAAGATACAACAGAATTTTCTTATTAGGTAAAAACTTAAAAGCAAAAAATAATTTTTAAAACAAACGAGTCATTGTGTGAAATTTAATGTCTAACAAAATAGAAGTTCACTTTGAAATTATAACAGGAGAACAATCTGGAATAAATTATTTTATGAAGTTCTGGGTCAAATGAAACAAATAAAACTCTTTGAAAGTGAATCATTGATGCAAGTTCAGCTTGTAACCAATATTCTAAATGCTGGAGATTACATATACAAAAGTAGCTGCTATCAAAGAACTTTGAGTGTAACAGGGACTACAGTAATAATGTAACACACTATACAATGGGATAGTGTACACATGGCAAGGTACTGACATAGTATTAAGGAAGAAGTGATCAAATTTCTCAGGAAGAAAAGAGCAAAAAGAATGGAAAGAGTGAAAGACATGAAATCTGAGCATGGTTTTTAAGATTAAAACATAATTCACCAGCTACTCCAAAATAAAGGCATACCAGAAAAGGTATGCAAGCACACAGAAGCAAAACTGTGTAGCACAGCATGGAATAAATACATTCAAATAAAAATTCTGCTGTTACTAAAACATAAAGGCTTGAAAGGAGAGAACTAGGGGGAGATCGGAGAGAGAGAACAGCCCTTACTTGTAAGGGGACTGCACTTGCCCTAGCAGCAGGACTGACATGCTCAAAAGAACACTAGAGGAAGCATTGGACTACAGTATTTCTGTCTTCTGAGCTCAATCTCAGTTGGTCACAAATAAGGCCAGGAGAGGCGTCAGCAGTGCTTTGTAGTCTGAGTGAGCGGAAGAAACCCTGCTTTTTTTTAATTTTTTTTTTCTGTTTTACTTACTAGACTTCCACATACTTCAGAAGAAGAAATGTTTTGAACATAAGAGAAGAGCTTAAAAATCATTATGTTTAGGGGTACCGGGTGCTTACCCTTGAAGCCTCCTGTATTGAAGTTTTTAAAATAGTGACAATCCAATTTATTTCTATCTATCTATCTCCATTGTAAATAATATTATTCTAAGAAAAAAGTTAGAAGTTAACTAATAGCTACTTTTGGTTTGTTTTTTACTACTTTCACCAATTGTAATAGGCTTTTCCTTCAAAATAAAAATGTCATTCCAATGTAAAATACAAGAAACAAACACTGTTAAGTCTGCACTTTAAATCAGGCCTCAGAATAAAGCCATTTGCATTGTGCAAAGAGAACAATGAATGAGAAAAATGACTGCAGCAAAATGAACATAACACATGGGTGTCACTCCTAAGATCCACGACGGCTGGAACATTCTAATATGTCAGGAAAAGCACAGCACAGTCACACACACAGACACACACACAGACAACTTGTGATAGCCTCTCCTTCCAGCCACTCATTTTGTAGACTTCTGAACTGTTTACAGCTGCGTGTCTGGCGCAACTAGCACTTTCACTGACACTAAATCTGATGAACTTATTTCAGTAGTTCCTTTCTCTAACTGTTGTTTGTTATCTTGATGTATTTGTTATATATTTCACATAAAAGAAAGCTTTTTAACAGCTTCAATTTCTGTTTCTCTTGGCTACTACTATATGAAACACTTGAGTTACACGATGTACATCACTGAAAGAAACTAACAGTAGGCATCATTACACACTTAGAAATCTCACCTTTAAACATTTACCGTAATACAACACAACGCATAAAATAAAATATATTTTTTCAGTATAAAACATTTCTAACAAATTTGTAAATGAAAAAAAGTATTGACTTAAAAGCATAGTATCAATTCATATTAGCAGGAATCAGTAAAAAATCTCCTACCCTGCACTGTCTCCCACCAAACAACTTACAGATTCATCCTCCTCCTCTTCTTCTTCGTCTGCATGGTGGAAGAAATGTCGATAACTTCCGGGATTTATTTCTGTATCTTCAGGTCCAACAAAGAATCTGGGGGCTTCACTCATTCTTGTTTCATTGGGTATAGACGAAATTTAATGATCTACGTTAAAAGCGCGTCTCCATAAATAGCACCCAAAGCCAGGATTCTCATCTGCTAGTTAGCACGCGTGTCTGCTGTATTTCCTTTCTGCTTACACGATGACTGGATCTGTGATGACAGTTCGGTGGCAAAAGCTTTGTTCTCAGACGTCAGCGCTTCATTGTTGATGTGTGTAAAGTACAGCAAGGCTACCGCTTCCCTGAGGTGATACAGCTATTGTTTACCTGAAATGCAGTAAAAAATTAATTGAGAATGTACTTCAAAAATATACATGTACAAACAATTTTAAGGGACACATAAAATCAGCACATAGAACTTTACAAATACCATCAAAACGGAAATGTATTTCACAAATCAACAAACATGAAAATATTTAGCTAAATGCATCAGAAATTTGACAAGATACAAAATAAAAGAATCTATACTAAGTTCTTCAAGTTCAAAAGTATCTAACAAATTGAGAAGATTCAAATTTTTAAAAAATTACCTTACTATTTTAATACATAAAAATTACATTAATATTTAAATATTAATGCAATTTTTTAAAAATTTGAATCTTCTCAATTTGTTAGATAAATGAAATATGTCCATCAGCACATATTTCAGAAGTATTTGAGGGGCCGGGGAGATGGCTCAGTGGAATAAGCGCTTCCCTGGCAAGTGCCAGGGCCTGAGTTCAATGTCCAGTTCCGCCAACAGAAGTATTTGAAGGAAATATGCAGATTAAAATACTGAAAACGTGGACCCTAAACCACTCACAATTGAACATTATGTGAAATTATATGAACTCAGTTTGAAAACAGTCTTTGCCAGGTATGGTACTGTGCACTTGTAATCCAAGCATTCTAGAGGTCTGAGGCAGGAGAACCACAAGTTCAAGCCGAGCCTTGGTTACTCAATGACTTAAACTGCTTCAGTCCAAAAACTTGTAAAACACTCTAGGAATGTTCCTCGGTGCAAGGGCCCTGGGTTCCATACCTAGTACCAAAAAATGTAAGTAATTTTTTAGGGAATGTAAATCCATCCTGGTCTTAGGTCAACAATAATAATAACAAATGACTAGAGCGAAAAGATTTCATTCCAAAAATAGCTCTTAAAACTTGTAAAGGTTAAAAATTTTTAAGCAAATTTCATATGTGTGAGTAGAAATTAACCTTGCCTACAACCTATGGAGTACAAAGTGTGCAGCCCATAGATTTTTTCCCCTAAGTATGAATGAATGATATGTCCTCTTTTTTCACTTAACTCAAAATCAGTTTATTCCTTAATGTGCTTCAGGTACACATCTATATATTCATTGAGTATAAGCTGAGATCCGCAATCATGTCTTTTTCATTCACTTGAAGAAAGGCAACAGACAAATCAACAAATAAATGTATGTCAGGAAGTCCTTGCTAATAAGACATTTAAGTAGGAATATAAATTCAGTTAGGAAGTCAGCTAAGGGTTATCAGAGCATTGCATGAAAGAAACATAAAATCAAAAAGCAGAAATGTGGGGGCTGGAGAGATGGCTCAGTGGTCTAAAGCACCTACTTGGAACAAGCTTGGCAAAGCACAGGGACCGCGGTTCGATCCTCCAGCACCAC